>NC_080587.1:49502027-50702027 GCF_029962835.1 Magnolia sinica
GCATGCGCGACTTCTTATTGTACACGTGCCATGTGCCTCAATGGCGTGGATGTAAGGCACATGCATCTAGGGATGAAAGTTGGGCGGGTTCAACCCATTCGACCCGACATTGGGTTGGGCTCGGGTAGGATGTATCGGTTTTATTTACAGGCTTGGGCTATACAAACACCAACCCAATGAAACTTGGGTTGGGCTCGGGTTAAGGTCTTTGGTTGTCCGATCTAATCTAAGTCCGTCTATGTATAAGTTACTTGTAAATTATAATTGAGTGCGGATCATTTGTGTTGAAGTCACGTGAAATTCCAATGCGGTCGGGTGTTAATGGTCTACATCATTTTTGATGACTCAAGCTAATAAGATATGCCAGACTTCTCTCTCCCATATAAATTGTGTGCTACACATTATGACTTTTGAAGAAGTGGTCTATATTCTAGCATGTTTGTTTAGAAAAAAAATGAAGTTTGTTATGATAAATAACTGCATATATAATTAATAAAATCATAGGTAAAAAAATAAGATGTGTATTGAAGTATAATAATGTAATAATGAAAATATTATCATGTGTCCACTCGACCGACCCCACTTGGTTGGGCTTGAGTTAAGAATTCCTAACCTAAGGTTTGGGTTGGGTTAGTGTTGAGATATAGGAATTTTGGGTTGGGATAGGGTTGAGCACCAATCCGACCCAACCTAAAAGACTCGTAACCTCGTAAGACCTTTTGTACCATTCAATTACGACGCCGAGATGTTCTAGGTAAACTAGATTGACGAGTTTTGATTACGGCCTTATTTTAGTATCGTAACACCTTGAGACTTGTACCCAATCAACTGCGAAGGCGCCACGATTCCAATGTTGCATAGCACACCCCATTGCGACCCCTATATTAGAAGTTGCAGTTTTGACACATTTAAGGTAGGCCGCATAATGCATGCGGGCTCCACTTACACAAATCCTAAGGTTGTCCGATCAATCAATCACTCATGTCTCTCTCTCCCCATTAGTTAAACAAGCCCATGCCTCCCTTCATGCAACCCATGCCTTACCATGCTTACCCATCCCTCTCTCATTCTCTCTCCCTATTCTATCTGTCCATCTTCTTATAATTCTTTTTCTATTCAAAAAGTTCTACCACAAATTCCCTAACCCTCTCTCATTTCTATCACATTTTGCTAGCAAGAGTAAAGAGAGATTAAGAGAAAGAAAGAGATTATAGAGACTTAGGGAGAGATTGAGAGAGAGAGAGAGAGAGAGAGAGAGAGAGAGAGAGAGAGAGAGAGAGAAGATTAGGAAGATGGTTTGAGAGAATATAAAGAGATCAGAGAGATTAGAAAGTGATCTTGATGTTAAGAGAGATAGAGAAGAGAAAAGAAAGATTATAAGAGATTAGGGGTGAAGAGGAGCTTAGTGGACCGTCCGATCATTGATCCGAGCCGATCCAAACATTCATCCGTCGTTGTGAGTACATGAGAGGATAAAAACCCTCCACTTCTTTGTGATTTTTTTCATTTTGGTGGGCCTACAATGGTGAGACCCACTTTGATCATGTATAGATTGTATGGTGGACCCCATAGTGGCGGGGGCCACCCTGATGGTTAAATCTCCTCTCTTTCTTTTCTTTCCTTTACTTTCTTTCTACCTTTTCTTTTTAGTTATAATGTTGTGGGGCCCACAAGTGGGCCACACTATTGGAAAGCATGCCCCACACGCTATCACAGCATGGACCACCTCGTATGGCCCATAGTGATATTTATTTTCCATATAACCTATTGATTATATCACACATATCTAGATGGTGGAAAACCACCAAATTTGGTTTGATCCAAAGCTCATTGGCCCACTAAGACCTGACCAATCTGATGGACGGAGTGGATTTGTTTAGATGGACCCTACCACCCCCTAAAACGAACCAAAGAGAGGGAGAGGTGGCAGTCGTGGCTGCTAGATGCAAATAGCGTCCAGAGACGTTGTTGCTTAGCAGCAAGTGCTGCTTGGAGAAGTGGGCCCACTCATGAGTCCTGCCTTGATTTATGTGTTTCATCCACGTCGTCTATCCAATTTTCCTTCTCATTTTAGGCATTAGCCTAAAAATGAAGCCGATTCAAATCTTAGGGGGGCCACATCATGAGTAGTAGTGGGCTGGTGAGCCCAATGTCACTGACATTGCTTACACGAGAGGGTAGTAGGAGTGTTTCACGCCCCAAACTCGGAAACTGGGCTCACAAAATTCCCGATCGCCGAATCTGGCGCCGATAGCCTTCGTAGTACCCCATTCTCAGCTCCCAACGACCATACGCTAGATTTCGATCCTGGGATCCTACAAGGAGGATTTTTAATATGAATTTGTCTCGTAAGAAGCATAACCACAACTTTACACAAATCACAAAGGCAACATCATTATCACATATCCACTAATATAATCATTTTAGTACAGTGCTGAAAGGGAAATACATATATCAAAATTAAAGCTCCAAAAGTCAGCTATATGCTCTAAGCTCCACGTCACTGCAACCTAACGCCACCTGCACGCATCTATCGTGCATATGCTTATAGAAAGCTTAGTGGGTGGTGTAAGTGTGTGCATAAGGTAAGTGCCAAGTAAGCAATATCAGAGTAATCAGAGTAAGCGAAAATACTGACAAGATCATGAATCATACGATATCAGAGTAAGCGGAAATATACTGGTAAGTCCATGGGTGCTATCAGTCGTACCAAGGCTATGCGATGCAAGGCATGAATGTTAACGACCATATCAAGGTTATGCAATGCAAAACATAATAAGACAATAACAGATGCCGATGATGCAATGCAATATGTAAATCCTGATGAGCCATGAATACCATCAACCTCATCTAGGCCATACATCAAACCTGCGCGTATTGCGCAATCATGTGGGGATAACTCCGACTCATAAGGAGTCCCATAAATATCTCAGCCCAATGGCATTTGCTTTAATCAATTATCCATCATAACATGCATATGAATGATGGGGTCCACAGAAGGACGACGGATTTAGTCCAAATATCAAGATAAGCTCATTGATTTAAAACGCGTCACGATAGTTAAGGAAAGAATCCAACTTATAGCCACCACAACATCGGATGATGCAACTGATGTGGGACAAAGTTCTGCCTTCATTGTGTGTACAGTAGCCTGCCAATCACTGGTAGCTCGCTTAGACTCCTCAGGCCCCGCCCACATCAGTGTCCACCCACGTGCACCCGCCAACATGTGATCACAGTGATGGAGCGTCACGATATCCCCCATTTAGAGCAGATCAGATTCTAAGTGCAATAATTGGGCTTCCTTACCCTCTCTATCGCGCAATAAACTGGACTTTCCTTTGGGCCCAATATATACACAAGGTGGCTCCAAGGTGTAGGTATTACGATGCTATGCTATCACATACTTATAATCGGTATTAATAACCAGCACTGATAATGGGCTTCGACAATCGGCCTCGACAATCGGAATCGGCCGAACAAGGCCTAAGGGAAGGTCACAATGTGGACATTAAACCATCATTGCCCAATAATGTGGCCATTTAACCAACATTGCTCCCAAGGAGTGGCCCATATAAGGGATTCATACACAACTTAACGGGCCATACATACATCGCACTGGGCCTCAACCATGGGCCTTGAATACATCACATTGGCCTTGCCAAATGGGTCGGAAATACATCACAATGGGCCTTACCAAATGGGTCAAAAATATATCACAATGGGCCACGTCCCATGGGCCTTAAATATATCATAATGGGCCCCTACCCATGAGCTCCAAATACATCACAATGGGCCTTAACCCATGGGCCTTAGATACATTAAATGGGCCACATCACATGGGCCTCATACACATCAAGGTGGGCCTCAACAACGGGCCACAAATACAATAAGTTAGATCTCATACAAGGGCCTCACATATCACATCAGGCCTTATCAAATGGGTCGAATCAATGGGCCTTATATACATTGCAATGGGTCATAACCCATGTAGAGATCATTCTAGTGTATTTCCAAAGGAATGAATCGTATCGAAAGATCATCTGGACCGCACTCCAAATAATAGTGGTGACAATGAGTCCACCATTAAAATTCTTAAGGCCCACCATAACATTTATGTTCCATCCAATCTGATCATAAGATCACACAAACCTGAATTAAGAGGGAGGAACAAATTTCCTAATGATCCAAAACTTCTGTGACAACAAAAGGTTTCAATGGCAAACACTCAATCCCCACTGCTTTTTGCTATGTGGTCCCCTTGATAGGCAGATCTGGCTCATTTGTCTCAAGCCTTAAGGCTAGCTCACCACTGGATGAACAGTTTGAATGTATCCCATACATCAAGGGTGGGTCCCATAGATGGATGGCATGGATGAAATAGGTGGGACCCATAGAACTTGGTGGCGCCATTACAACAGCTATGTAGCTGGAGTGAGGCACACCAGCCATCCCACTCCGTGGGGACGGTGTGGTTTAAACACAACTACAGTGGATCCCACGTGGGGCCCACCATAACGTTTATTTTCCATCCAATCCGTTAATAAGGTCACACAGACCCCGATGAATAGGAAAAACAAATTTCATAATGATTCAAAACTTATGTGACACCCAAAAGGTTTTCAATGGCAGATGCTCAATCCCACTGTTTCCTGCTGTGTGGGCCACCAGAGTTCCATTTATGGCTGATTTTTGGGGTGGCCCACTGCCCTAAGGGGGCCTACCAAATGCACGGTGTTGATGTCCAACACACCTCACGGTGGGGCCCACGCCTGGGACCCAACGGTCCCTACCAGTTCACGCCCAGCACAGCAGGATGCTGCTGCCCGTCCTCTGGACGTTAGTAGCAGCACCTGCTGCTTCATATTATTATTATTATTTTTTTAAAATATTTTTCTGTGGTTTTTCGCAGGTGGGGCTCGCATCAGGAGAATCCAACCCAACCATTGGATTCTATGGCTCAAGACAGACCCATCAAGCCCAATATTCGATGTGTTTTGGTGTACAGAAACATTGGAGTGGATTTTAACAGTAAAAATCACTGTTTTCTATGCTATGGCCCGTCAGATAGTCGTATTGGCTTCATTTTTCGGCTCAACACGTAAAATGATCTGGGGAACGGGATCGACGGCATGGATTAAATCCATACATCAAGGTGGGGCTTGCATGAGCAGCCCTCTCCAAAGCTTGTTAAATCAAGCTAATGTTTTTGTTTTCAGTTTACGTCCAGCGTTCTTGGACGCTGGATGGTTTTGGGCATAACACATATATTTAAGGTGGGCCCTACTTAGGTGGGCCACCAAATGGCTGGGTGGTGTGGATAAGACATACATCAAGTGGGGTACATCCAGGTGGGCCACACGGCCACATCGTCACACACAACAAAAGTGAGAGAGAGAGAGACCGAGTGATGGAGGGACCTCGGCACTATGGGCCCTCCCTTCTATGATTTATAATATACATCAAGTGGGTCTCATTACATGTGGATCCACCGATCAAAAATCAATGGTGGAGATCCTTTCTCCACCAAAATACAAGGTCTAGATGACCCTATTTATGCAAGGAAAGTAAACATCATGATGGGGTCCATGGAAAATGGCCCCATTATGGAATGATCATGAGGATAAGGTGAGCCATCGGCCACACCTAGGGTCCAAAGTGAGATCCATACCATTAATTGGTAGGCCTCACATAGCCCATCCTCAAAAAAATGAAATCTAGGCCTATAGAAGCACCCACCGTTCGATCTTCTTGGTCCGATGGAATGTCGAGCTCCTTGTGCCTCTCTTTGATGGAAGGTGATGAGAAATGAAGGGCTAGGATGATAGATCTTGGGGTGGAAAGTGGGCCACACACATGCACTTTTCTCTCTTGGGATGCTTGGACTTCCAACACATTATTTACTTGAAAAATGTGTTGAGAAAGAGAGAGAGAAGGGATGGTTGTAAGAGAGGTGATGGATGTGAGTGATGGATGTGAGGTGATAGTTGTACTTAACATGTATGGGTGTGTAAGAGAGAGGGTGAGAGAGAGTTGACTTTGGGGTTGCTCTTGTACTTGACATAAGGTGATTGATTGATTGATGGGACATGTTATAGAGATTCTCTTGGAATTGCAAACGCGCGGTGTTTTTCTCGAACTGAACCCAGGCCCACATCTCCTGACCAGGGTATCGGATCGGTGTACAAGAGCGGTGTTGGAACCGCAGTGACGGTGCGGTTACAATGGTACAAGTCTCAGATTGAACCGACTCAGATTTACAGGATACGACTTAGGGTCACGCGCAAATGCTGATAATAGATCGCAGGTCGTAGAAATTCAACTGGGAGGATCGCGGAAGCTTACGGAACGGTATGGTCAAGGATATGGGCCTCACAGAGTGTGTCACACCCCAGGCCCTGTAGTCTTGTATGACCGCTATATCTATCAGATCTGGTGTGCGATAAGCCGAACTCTAGAATTGGTATCTAATGCTCACAAGCTATATGAGGCCCGTATCCTAGACCGTACCGTTCCATAGGCTTCCATGGTCCTCCCGGTCGAATTTCGGCAACCCTAGGCGATACCCGGGCCAGGAGACGTGGGCTCGCGTTCAGTTCGAGGAAAACCCCGCGCTTTGCAAAACTCAAGAGAATTATCTCATCAATCAATCCCATCAATCACTCACATGTCAAGTACAACACCCCATCCTCAAGCAACCCCAAAGTCAAAGTAACCCATCCCTTACATGTCAAAGTACACATCACCCATCCCTCTCACTCCTTACAACCTCTCTCTCTTTCATTTCTCTCTCATTCCTCCCAAGCAACCGTCCATGGCTTCTAAGGAGAGAGAAGCTAGGTGTGGCCCACTTCCTGTCACCCAATCCCACCCTCCATAATCAATCTCAACCGTTGAATCATGTCCCATTAGAGCTAAGATGAGGAGAAGTTGAAGAAGATCAAAGGTGGGTGATTTTATGAATTTTAGGCGTTGATTATTGTGCATTCGAGGGCCCACTTGTGGTGGGACCCATCTTAATGTATGTCTGTATCAAAGAGGGACCCATAGTGGCGGGGTCCCTCCCATCTCCACCGTTCTCTCTCTCTCTCTCTCTCTCTCTCTCTCCCTTTTTGTGTTGGAGTGTGGCCCTCCTGAACCAGACCATTCGATCATGAGGCCCACTTGCTGCTGGATTTCGGTAGGCCCTGGATGAAGGGAATCACAATCATCAGCTTGATTTGTGGACCCCATGCAATGTACATGTGAAATCCACACTGTCCAGGCCTTGAGGCCGTGTGATGTATGTGTTTTACCCATGCTAGTCATCAGCCGTGGGGCCCACATTATTTATGTGTGAGATCCAAACCGTCCATCCGTTGCATGCAGCAGCTACTGTCTCCCACAACAAGTTCTGTGCGTCCGATCATGAGGTATGTGTTGTACCAGACCGTTCATCCAGCAACACGTGGCTGCTGGCATGATGGCAACAATTTTGTGGGTCCCACCTGGTTGTGTCCGCTATACATGTGGACCCCATGTGGTGTATATATTTTATATCCCCACCTTCCAATCTGCTGGACGGTGGGATTCCACCATTGATGTATATATTTTACATACCATCCATCTGTATGAGACGTAGGCCCACCCCACACTTATGACACGTGGCCCTCACCGTCCAGCAATATGGATGGTGGGACCCACCAGCACATGTGTTTAATCCACACCGCCCATCTATTTATACAAGCAACAACTTGATTTTAAAAAAATATTATATATATTGGACCCACCAGATGAGTGGGTTTCACCCACACCGTCCATCTGAAGTGGGCCCCAGCACTTGTGCAAGATGTGTGGGGCCACTGTAATATGTGTTATATCCACCGTCCAAATTGTTGGACGGTGGGCCACGCCCTGACATATGTGTTTTATCAACCTCGTCCATCCAGTAAGCTCTGCGGGTCCTACTGTATGACGTCAGCAAATCTATGTGGGGCCCACATATGAGGTATGTGTTGTATCCTCAACCTCCATTCGTTTGGGGATGTGGACCCCACCTTGATGTATTTATTCTATATCCACTTTATCACGCCCCAAACTTAGAAAACAGGCTCACAAAATTTTTGATCGCCGAATCCAGCACCGACAGCCTCCGTAGTGCTCCATTCTTAGCTCTCGGCATTCATATACCAGATTCTGATCCTGGGATCCTACAAGGAGGATTTTCAGTATGATTTTTTTTTGTAATGGAGCATAACCACAAGTATAACCAAGTCACAAAACAACATCACCACATATCCACTATATCAAATACTTTAAGTATATTGCGGAAAGAGAAATACAAGATGATAAAAAAGCTCCAAAATAATTCGATACGCACTCCTGCCTCAGCGCCGCTGCGATCCAATGACACCTGCACGCAACGGTCGTGCATAAGCTTACAAAAGCTTAGAGGGTGGTGTAAGTGTGTGCGCAAGGTGAGTGCAAGTATACAATATCAGAGTAATGCGAAAATATGCTGATAAGTCCATGAATACTACCAGCTGTACCAAGGCTATGTGATGCAAGGCATGAATGCTATCGGCATTAACAAGGCCATGCGATGCGAGGCCTATATAGCTAAATGTCATATGCAAGATGCAAAGCAAGCATGCCAGTCCTCCTCAAGTACACATATCAGTATAGTTTCTCTCTGAGATATCACCGGGGTCTAGTACACTACACACTAACTGCCGCTTCCTTAGCCGTAAAGCCCAGCGAGCGGAATAGACCACACTATCCGCCTGACCAGTAGTCTGCCAATACCTACCTGGTTTATTGATAGCGGACTCATTTGTGAGCTGGTCAAACTCAGCTTAGCTTGTAGCCCCCTCACTCGGGTAGATAAGGCCACACCCCCTTCTAACTGACCATGATATAGTGGGAGACGCGGCCTACTGGTATTTGACACTCGGGCGCTCATGTATCCACTCGATCTAGGCGTTGGAGCATCTCTTGATACCAAAAAGGTTCTGGGACTTTCACCGAAGGACATCCTAAGTGCTCACAGTGCTAGAACTAAGTATTTTCGGTATCCGATACGGCCATCCATGATGTGCCTGTGGAGGCCACGGCCCTGATGTCGCTAGGGCGTACAATGATCATGTCACACAAATGCGAGATGCATGAGTCACACCATCAAATCATGCAGCAATCCTGCACGTACCGCTCGCTCATGTGGGGCACTTCATCTCATAAGGAGTCTCATAAACGTCTCAACCCAACGCCTTATGCTATGATTAAGTATTCCTTATATCAAGCATACATATGATGCGTATGGGCATGAATTATGAAGTTATATTAAGCATGTTATATGGTGATGAACTATCCTCACAACGAAGATGGGCCTAGACGACCTACACATAACAAGTATGGGCCTATCAATGGGCCCTAGGGAGAGTCATAATGTAGACATTCAACCAACATTATCCTTATAATGTGAACGTCAAACCATCATTGCTCCCAAGGCATGGCCCGCTATAAATATCATTACACAAACCATGGTGGAATCATACATTGCAATGGACCTTAAGTACATCCCGTTGGGCCTCAACCCATGGGCCTTAGATACATCAGATGGGCCGCATCACATGGGCCTTATATTCATCAAGTGGGCCGCACCAATGGGCCTTATGTACATTGCAATGGGCTATAACCCATGGGCCTTGAATACATCACAATGGGCCTCATAACATGGGCCTCATATATATCAAAGTGGGCCTCAACAATAGGCCATAAATACATCAAGATGGGCCTCAATAATGGGCCTCATAAATTCCCAAAAATGAGTCATATTAAAGGATCATTTGGACCATACCACAATAGTAGTAGAGATAATAATTTTCACTGTTGAATAAATCACAGGGCCCACCATAAAGTTTATTTTTCACCCAATCAAATCATAAGGTTTTAAAGACCTGGATTAAGAGGGAAAATAAATATCATAATGGTCTAAACCTTGTAGTCCAAGGGTTTTAATGGTGGGCGCTCCATTCCACTATTTTCTATAATGTGGTCCACCTGATCCTAGATTTGTCTCATTGTTTAGTCTCATGCCATAAAATTATCTTTCAAAATGGTTGGACGGTTTGGATGCAATACAAGCATCATGGTGGGTCCCATAGATGGACGCCGAGGGTGAAATAGGTGGGGCCCACATAACTTGGTGACGTCTTATACACCAGCTATATAGCTGGTGTGTGGCACTCCAACAATTTGCTTTATAAGGTGAGTCCATACGTGTGGCCCACCATAACATTTATTTGCCATCTAATGTGTTAATAAGGTCACACAGACCTAAATGAAAAGGAAAAACAAATTTTGTAATGATCCAAAACTTCTGAGTAAAACCAAATGGGTTTCAATGATAGACATTTAATCTCACTACTTCCTGTAATGTGGGCCATCTGAGCTATGTATATGGCTAATTTTTGGGAGGGGCCCATTGCCCTAAGGGGCCTACCAAATGCACGATGTTGATGTTTCAACACACCTCACGGTGGGGCCCATGGCTGGGACGTGGGTCCCTGCCCGTTCTCGCCAGAGCGTAGGACGCCCTGCGCATCCTTAAGACCGTCAGCGAGCAGCAAGCGCCGCTTCTTTTATTTTTATTTTTATTTTTTAAAAAAAGGTGTTTTCCTGTGGTTTTTCACAGGTGGGGCCCGCATCAGGTAAATCCACTCCAGCCATTGCATTTCATGGCTCAAGACCTACCAAACAAGCCCAATATTCAATATATTTCGGTATATAGAAATATCAGGGTAGATTTTAACGGTAAAGACACTGTTTTCTATGCTATGGCCCACCAGATACTCGAATTGGCCTCATTTTTTGGCTCAACGCCTAAAATGAGCCAAGGAATGGAATAGACGGCATGGATTGGATTAATATGTCAGGGTGGGGCCTGTATGACTGGCCCTCCCAAGTTTTCTTAAATCAAACTGATATATATATATATATATATATATATATTTATTGCTGGACAGACACCACATCGTCAGCTCACACTTCACGGTGCATCCATGTCTAGTGTCCCTGGATACTGGATGGTTTGCCTACAACACATTTAAGGTGGGCCCCACCAACTAATGGCTTGGATAAAATACATGCTTTATGGTGGGGTCCATCCGGGTGGGCCACACGGCCACATCATCACACACAATATGAAAAATTGAAAGAGAGAGAGAGAGAGAGAGAGAGAGAGAGAGAGAGAGAGAGAGAGAGAGAGAGAGAGTGAGTGAGTGAGTGAGTGAGACACATGTGTGAAGGAGGGACCCCGACACTATGGGCCCTCCTTTTTAAGCATTCAATCATACATCAAGTGGGTCCCAATACATGTGGGCCCACCAAATCAAAATCAATGGTGGAGATTACTTCTCCACCAAAATGGAAGGTCTATATGACCTCTTTAAATCTTCGAAAAGTAAACATCATGATGGGGTCCATGGAGAATGGTCCCATCATGGAACGATCATGTGAATCAAGGTGGACCATTGGCCACACCTAGGGTCCAAAGTGAGATCCATACCATTGATCGGTAGGCCTCACTTGGTCCATCATCTAAAAAAATGAAATATAAGACTATAGAAACACCCACCGTTTGATCTTCTTGGTCCAATGGAACGCCAATCTCCTTGTTCTTCACTTTGATGGAAGAAGATGAGAAATGAAGGGCTAGGATGATAGATCTTGGGGTGGGAAGTGGGCCACAAAACACTCACTTTTCTCTCACTTAGGATGCTTGGACGTCCATTTTTCTCTCTTAGAATGGCTTGGAAAATGTGTTGAGAAAGAGAGAGAGAATGGTGGTTATAAGAGAGAGGTGATGGGTGATGGATGTGAGGTGAGTGATGGGTGAGGTGAGAAACTTGTTGACTTTTGGGATAGATTGCTTGACTTACGGAGAAAGAAAGCATGGGTTGCTCTTGTACTTGACATAAGGTGATTGATTGATTGATTGATAGGACATGTTGTAAAGATTCTCTAGGGATTTGCAATGCACGATATTTTTCTTGAACTAAACGCGGGCCCACAACTCCTGGCCAGGGTATCGGATCGGTATGCAATACGCGGCGTTGAAACCGCGGTGACGGTGCGGTCACAATAGTATAAGTCTCGAGTTAAGCCGACTCAAATCTATAGGATATGACTTAGGATCGAGCGCAAATATTATATACAGGTCGAGGGTTGCCAAAATTCGTAGGGAAGGATTGCGGGAGTCGACGAAATAGTACGAACTAGGATATGGGTCTTACACACTCTATCCATCTATCCAGGGTGGTGTGAGGCCCACATTGATGTATACATTATACGTCCATGCCACCCATCTGTTGGGCCACAATATGATGTATGTGTTTTATCTACACCGTTGAAAGGACGGTGGGCCCTACTATAGTGTATGTATTTTATTGGCACCGTCCAGTTGGGACGGGACCCACCTGAGGTATGTTTTATGTGCACGCCATTCATGGGCTGCGGTCCACCATGATATATGTTTTATCTTTGTCGTCCATTAATTTTCAGGCCCACCAGAAGTATGTGTTTTACTAGGCCCAATTACTGATTGATTGAGGCCTATTGTGAATGTATGAGGCCCGCCATGATGTGTGTGTTGCATACACACTATCCATTTGGTGGGGCCCATCCATGAGGCCCATCATGATGTATATTTTGAGGCCCATTTGATAGGGCCCACCTGCCTTGTATTTAAGGCCCATATGATGGGGCCCACCTGCTTGAATCTGAGGCTCATGGGCAAGGCCCATTGTGATGTATTCGTGACCTATGGGCAAGGCCCATTGTGATATGTATTATGCCCATGACGCATGGCCCATTTGATGTATTCGAGGCCCAGATACGTGGCCCATTTGATGCATATAAGACCTATGTATAGGGCCCACATGTTATGTATTTGAGACCCATGTGCAGGGCCCCCCCGTTGTGTATATGAGGCCCATTAGTGCGGCCCATTGATGCAGCCATGATGTTTGTTATGAGATGTGGTTGACCATTGCATATGTTATTGGGCAGGTTATTATGAGACTCCCTGATTGGTGGAGATTGTCTCACATGAGCGCACGGTATGTATAGGATTGATGCATGTCTAGATTGTATGACTCATGCATCTTGCATTGTGTGTTGTGATTACTATACGCCCAAGCGACATCAGGGCTGTAGCTTTCATAGGCATGTCGTGGATGGCCAGATGGGACACCAAAAATCTGTTACTAGCATCGGGCCGCCATAGATGGCCCTGGGTGAAAATCCCTAAACTTCCGAGGTCAAGAAATGCCCCAGCGTCGAGACCAAGTGGATACATGAGCGCCCGAGTGTTGAATACCAGTAGGCCATGTTTCCCACTGTGTCATGGTCGGTTGGGAAGGTGGTGGCCTTACCCGCCCGAGGGTAGTGGGCATAACCAGGCTAAGTTTGACCAGCTCGTGATTGAGTCCACTACCGACGTGCCGAGTCGATATTGATTGACTACTGGCCAGTCAAATAGTGAGGTCTCTTCCACTTGCATGGTTGTGCGTCCAGTGGGTGGCGATTCCACGTAGAGTGTACCAGACTCCGGTGATGATCCCAGAGATGTAGAGTACTGATATGTGGACTTAATGAGCAAGAGTTGTATACTCAGTATCTTACTCATTCATTTATTCATTCACTATCCACTCGGGTTGATGGTGCGCAACTACTTTGATATGTGTACCTTCTCATTGACCAGGATTTCGGTTGGGGCGCGCGACCAACTTGAGATCAGGAGTGTACCACATTGAGCCTGACTATCCAAATTAGGTACGGGACTGGTTTGGATAGAAGTCCTTTGTGATGGACCCCATAGCCTGCGATACTATGTACTATCATCCCGACTTCACACTCCTGCATGGTCATTCGCACCTCATATTGAATTACATCCTCGACATCTGATACTCGGCTCTTTATGACTCCTCATTTGCATAGCTAATCTGTATTACGGACTCTAATATTTTATGACTCATGGACTTGTCAGTATTACCACTTACTCTGATATCATATGATTCATGATCTTGGTAGTATTTTTGATATTGTATGATTATGGCATTGTATTGAATACTTAGCACTTACCTTGTGCACACACTTACATCACCCTCTAAGATTTCTATAAGCTTATGCACGATAGATGCGTACAGGTGATGATAGGTTGCAACAGCAATGAGCTTGGAGCGTGCAACGGTCTTTTGGAGCTTTGATTTTCGATATATGTGTATTTTCCTTTCAGAATTGTATTCAAAATTTTATATTAGCAGATATATGACAATGATTTTGCATTTGTGATTTGGGTATAAACTTGTGGTTATGCTTATTACGAGTTAAATGTACAAAAAAATCCTCCTTGTAGGATCCTAGGATCGGAATCTGGTGTATAGATGCTGGGAGCTGAGAATGGGGTACTACGGAGGCTGTCGGCACCGGATTTGGCGATCGAAAATTTTGTGAGCCCAGTTTATGAGTTTAGGGCGTGACAAAAGTTGGTATCGGAGCATAACTTGGGAATACCTGAAGATAACATCACATATCTGCTGATAGCTACCCTACACTCTATGATTATTGAGAACTTAGAATAATTAAATCTCCAAGTTCGAATAACTTAGAAATTTCCTAATATAGCTCCCTACTATTGAGATTGTGAGGTTGCACAGTATTTCATTTTTGATCATTTTTTATTCAGGATTCGAAGATTAGTGGGGTCATTGTAGTGCCGATGAGGCATTTTGGGAGCAAGAGGTTGAGATTCGTAGGCCTTGTCCCCATTTCTTAGGTGTTTGCTGATTATATCTATAGTGGTAGGATTTCCCCCCCCCCCCTTAGTGAGCTCTGTATTAGTTGTATCGTAATTTAAATTTCAAGGATGAAATTTTTATTAGGAGGGGAGAGCTGTGAGGCACGTATCCTAGATTGTACCGTTCCGTAGGCTTCTACGGTCCTCCCGGTCGAATTTTGGCAACCCTCGACCTGAAATTGGTATTTGTATGCAATCCTATGTCGCATCTAGTGATTCTGAATGGGCTCGACTTGAAACTTGTACCCTTGCAACTATACTGTCGCCGCGGTTCTGACGCCGCGTACTACACGCCGATGCGATACTCAGGCCAGGAGATGTGGGCCCACGTTTAGTTCGAGGAAAATGCCGCGCTTTGCAAAACCCAAGAGAAATATCCCATCAATCAATCCCATCAATCACCTCACATGTCAAGTACAACACCCCATCCCCAAGCAACCCCAAAGTCAAAGCAACCCATCCCTTACATGTCAAAGTACACATCACCCATCACTCCATCACCCATCCCTCTCACTCCTTACAACCTCTCTGGCTTTCATTTCTCTCTCATTCCTCTCAAGCAACTGCCCATGGCTTCCAAGGAGAGAGAGAAGCTAGGTGTGGCCCACTTCCTACCACCCAATCCTACCCTCTATAATCAATCTCAACCATTGAATCTTGTCCCATTAGAGTTAAGATGAGGAGAAGTCCAAGAAGATCAAAGGTGAGTGATTTTATGAATTTTAATTATTGATTATTGTGTATTTTAGGGCCCACTTATGGTGGGACCCATCTTGATGTATGCCTTGTATCAAAGAGGGACCCATAGTGGCGAAGTCCCTCCCATCTCCACCGTTCTCTCTCTCTCTCTCTCTCTCTCTCTCTTTCTCTCTCTCTCCCTTTTTGTGATAGAGTGTGGCCCACCTGAACTAGACCATTCGATCATGAGGCCCACTTGCTGCTGGATTTCGGTAGGCCCTGGATGAAGGGAATCACAATCATCAGCTTGATTTGTGGACCTCACGCGATGTATGTGTGAAATCCACACCATCCAGACCTTGAGGCCGTGTAATGTATGTGTTTTACCTATGCTGGTCATCAGTCGTGGGGCCCACATTATTTATGTGTGAGATCCAAACCGTCCATCCACTACATGCAGCAGCTACTGTGTCACACAGTAAGTTCTGTGCGTCCGATCATGAGGTATGTGTTGTACTAGACCGTCCATCCAGCAGCATGTAGCTGTCGTCCTAACGGCAACAGTTCTATGGGTCCCACTTGGTTGTGTCCGCTGTACACGTGGACCCCACGTGGTGTATATATTTTATATCTTCACCATCCAATCTGCTGGACGGTGGGATTCCACCATTGATGTACGTATTTTATATACCGTCCATCTATATGAGACGTAGGCCCACCCCACACATGTTACATGTGTGGGGGTGGGACCCACCTTGATGTATTGATGTTACACCCTCACCGTCCAGCAATATGGACGGTGGGACCCACCAGCACGTGTTTAATCCACACCGCCCATCTGTTTATACAAGCAACAACTTGATTTTAAAAAAAATATATAAATAAATAAATAAATATATGTTATATTATATGGATATATAATTATATATATTATGGTGGGCCCTATAATTATATATATTATGGTGGGCCCTGCATGGGACCCACCAGATGAGTGGGTTTCACCCACACAGTCCATCTGAAGTGGGCCCTATCACTTGTGCGGGATGTGTGGGGCCATTATAATATATGTTATATCCACCGTCTAGATTGCTGGTGCGCCACGCCCTGACATATGTGTTTTATCAACCCCGTCCATCCAGTAAGCTCTGCGGGTCCCATTGTATGGCGTCAGCAAGTTTATGTGGGGCCCACATATGAGATATGTTGTAAGACCAGTATCCTAGCCTGTACTGTTCCGTAGGCTTCCGCGGTCCTCCCGGTCGAATTCTGGTGACCCACGTCGCGTAGATAACATTTGTGTGTGGCCCTGAGTTGTATCCATATTCCAGTGTCAGCTCAACTCGAGACTTGTATCCTTGCGACCGCGCCGTCGCCGCAGTTTCGATGCCATGTCTCACGCATTGAGGCGATACCCGGGCCAGGAGATGTGGGCCTACGTTCAGTTCGAGGAAAACGCTGCATGTTGCAAATCCTAAAAGAATATATCCCATCAATCAAGTACACATCACACATTAAATGTCAAGTACAACACCATCCCCAAAGTTAACTCTCTCTTACAACCCTTACCTATCAAGTACACCCATTACTCACTCCCCATCACTCCATCACTCACACCCATCCCTCTCTCTCCTTACAACCCTCTCTCTCTCTCTCTCTCTCTCATTTCTCACTCCATCTCCCAGGCAACCCATGAAACCTAACGTCCCAACCTCCATGAGAGAAGCTAGGTGTGGCCCGCTCCCTACCACCCCATCCCACCATCCAAAGTCCACCTCAACCGATGAAATTCACCCCTTGGAGCTTTAGATCATATCGATGGAAGGAGTCCGAGAAGATCAAAGGTGGGTAATTTTGTTTATATTTGATGATTTGAGGGCCCACTGACCCATATTGATATATGCATTGTATAAGAGGGGCCCGTAGTGGCGGGGTCCCTCCATCTCACCGATCTCTCTCCCTCTCTCTCTCTCTTGCTCTTTTTGATGTGTGACCCACCCGATGATGCATGTATGTTATCCAAGTCGTCCACCCTGTGGGGCTCGCACTGATACCACGTCCATCAGGGCCCACCTGGCTGTCCGTTGAGGATGGGCCTGGATGAATGGAAACATAAAAAAAATCAGCGGATCCAAAACCGTGTGGTCCACCCACGTGGACCCCATTGTGATTTATGAGTTTTATCTCCACCGTCCATATGGTGGGTCACCCCAGCTATGGGCCTAAGGACAAGCCAGGCCAAACGAACAGGCTGCTATGCAGTAAGCTTGGACATTGACGCCTGGACATTGGCCTTTGTATTATATATATATATATATATATATAGAGAGAGAGAGAGAGAGAGAGAGAGAGAGAGAGAGAGAGGGAAGTGGGATGGCCCACCTACGTGGGGCCTGATGTATGTATTTCACCCATCTCGTCTAGACCATGAGGGACCCACCTTGATGCAAGTGTTTTAGCCACATGGTCCAGTGCCTGGATGTGGGTCCCACGTTGCTGTATGTGTTGTGTCCCCACCACCGTCTAGCAGGTGGGACATGGGGCGCACCTTGATGTATGTTTTGGACCCACACCGTCCACGTGTGGCCTCCACCTTGATGTATGCCTTATATCAACATCGTCCACCTGTTTGCTAGCGTGGGACCACCGTGATGTATTTGTTTCATCCACACTGTCCAGACCATCTGGACGGTGCTAGACTGCTTGGACACTGCTGTGGACCCCACCGTGATGTAATGTTTTATCTAGATCGTCCAAGGGACAGTGGGTCCTAGTAGCATAGATGCTGTATTGATGCTAGTGGGTCCCACTGCTGTTGACGCCTGCAAGTTCTGTGGGCCTTGATCATGATGGGTGTTTTGATTCACACCATCCACCCCAAATGAAGCAGATTCAAATCTCTGGTGGGCCACATGCGTGGATGTATTTGATCTCCACCATCCAGTAGCAGCGGACGATGAGGATCACCATGATTTGCATCTTTTTTTGTATCCAGGCCGTCCAGAACTTGGACATTAGATGCTGATATGATGTTTTAAAAATATATATAAATAATATAATATAATATAATATATAATATATGATGTGTATATATATATATACACCCATATATATCTGGTGGGCCCCACGTGGGACCCACCTGCTGAGAGAAACGGATTGTCTAGTTTCCACACACACCAGCTGTATGGCTATGTGTTGATGCAATAGGTCCATAGGAGCCACCTCTGATGTATCTGTCCCTCCACACCATCCATCTGGTTTTGATCCCATGCAGCCGCCGCCTTAGACGCCAGTGAGTTTTGTGGACTCCACTCACTGCACATGTGCAGTATCCAAACCGTCCACTTATTTGGACAGTAGTAAGGTCTGATCAGGTGGGACTCACCTTGGTGTATGTATTGTATACCCACTTCGTCCCTTTTACACAACGTCCGTCTGACGGGTCCACCTTGATTCATGTGTTTTAGCCACACCGTCCAGTCCGTTAGACTTGTGGCCCACTTGATAGATGTGTTGCACATCCATGTTATTCATCTGGTGGGCCCATTTGGAAGGTGCAGGCCCACCTGCTGGTTGTGCAGGGCCCACCTACTATGAGGCCCTTGTATGAGGCCCAATGCAATAAACTATGAGGCCCACTTGATATATTTGTGGCCCATCCATGAGGCCCACCTTGATATATTTGTAACCCATCCATAAGGCCAACCTTGATATATTTGTAGCCTATCCATGAGGCCTACCTTAATATATTTGTAGCCTATCAATGAGGCCCACCTTGATATATTTATAGCCCATCCATGAGGCCCACCGTGATGTATTTGTGGCCCATCCATGAGGCCCACCTTGATGTATTTGTGGCCCATCCATGAGGCCCACCTTGATGTATTCATGACCCATCCATGGGGCCCACTGACGTGGCCGACTTGATGTATATGAGGCCCATTGGTGCGGCCTATTGACGTGGCCCAATAAGACGTATTTCTGACCCATTTGGTAAGGCCCATTGTGATGTATTTCCAGCCTATGGGTTGTGGTCCATTGTGATGTATTCGAGGCCCATGGGCGAGGCCCATTGTTATGTATCTTCGACCCAAATGATGAGGCCCATTGTAACATATTTCTGGCCCGTTTGGTAAGCCCAATGTGTTGTATTCGAGGCCCATTGTGATGTATCTTCGGCCCATATGATGAGGCCCATTGCGATGTATATTAGCCCTTTGTGTGAGGCCATGGGCCCACTATATGTTTGGCCCTGTGAAGGCCACTCCTTGAGAGCAATGTTAGTTAAATGTCCACATTAATGGGCGATGATGGTTTAATGTCCACATTATGATTAGGCCGATCCCGATTATCAAGGCCGATTTCGATTGTCGAGGCCGATTTTGATTATCGAGGTCGATCCTGATTGTCGAGGCCGATTTCGATTGTCGAGGCCGATCCCGATTGTCGAGGCCAATTTCGATTGTCAAGGCCGATCCCGATTGTTGAGGCCGATTCTGATTGTCGAGGCCGATTTCGATTATCGAGGCCAATCCCGATTGGCGAGGTTGATTCCGAATGTCGAGGCTGATTCTGATTATTAAGGCCAATTCCGATTGTCGAGGACGATTATATAGGCGGATTATTGAGGCTGATTATTGATGCCAATTATCGGTGCCGGTTGTCGATACCGATTATGAGTATGTGACAGTATAACATCATGTACATGCCTATACGCATCATCTGCATGTTTGTTATGAGATGTGGCTGACCATTGCATATGTCATTGGATAGGTTGTTATGAGACTCCCTGATGGGTGGAGATTGTCTCACATGAGCGCACAGTATTGTAACACCCCGGATTTTTGCCAACTTGGAGATAGATGTCCTAAGGCAATGGAACGATCATAACACCTTATTAGCCTTCCAAAACTCAATCCCAAAGCGTAAAGTCTCTTTTTAACCCTTTTCCTTCGAAATTTCACCTTTTATTATCCTATCCTTTAAATTTTTCTAAGAACATCCATAATACATACCAATCATAGGGTATAAATGATGAAGAACATTACGAAAACTAAAACTTACCACAAATAGTAACTAAATGGATAAAATGGGTATTTTACCCTTAACCTTTTAGAATATAACAAAATAAATAGGTTAATTGGATATATTAGCATCTCCTACCCCAAAATCATATATTACATGTCAAATAAACTCATTTCAGTTTGCAAATTGGACCTGAAAACGCCTCACACGGACTCGTGGGCCCAAACAACTTAATTCGGGGGGACCCGGGGTGGGTCCCACATGTTTTCGGCAACCCCCGGGGGGCAAGGACATCGCCTCTGGGGCGAGCCCTCACCGATATGTCCAGTGACCGGCGAGGGGCTCGCCGATTTGGCGAGGCCTCGTCCGTACAGCGGTTTGGGCAGCCCGTTTTCTGCATTTTTCTGCACGTTTTGTCCAACTTTGAAAAATCATATCTCCCTCGTTATAACTCCAATTTAGGTGATTCAAAAACTAGATTGAAGATAAATGAGTATAGTTTTATATAAAAATATGTGAAAAATATAATAAAATATTATATATAGTTTAAAGTAGGTTGTTGTGACAATTATCTGAAAATCACTTGTTGGACAGCTGCTGCTTCTGGAATTTTTAGAATTTACAATAAAAAATCTTATGAAATTTGGTGGAGACAGGGAAAACTTAATGATGAACTACTAAAAAAATAATTAAAATAATATAATAACTAAAAGTGCCAAAAATGGGGCATAGAATGGCCCTAGGACCGTATTCTGCCATAATTAGGGTAGAATTTGGTTAAGTACTAAACTGAATACTCAGTAGAATTAGCTTGAACCACTTTAAATATGAAATACAAGATAAAAAATGAGTAAGACCGCTAATGCTACGTTACCTAGAAACCTAGGATCAATCTCTAAACCCAGTTGCTCTTGGGAGCATCGTGAAACTTTGTTTCGGACCTGGACCGCACGTTAAAAGTCCCATAGCGATAAACTTAGACAATCATGACCGCCTAGTTGGACTTGACAATCACCTCAAAAATCAAGTCCAGATGATGTCCTGAGACGATTTCCTTGAGTCCGGAGTGAAGAGTGTGAGAAAGGTGAATCTATTTAGAAATTAAATATAATCTATGAAATCTGAGTCGTGTCGCTTGCGCGCCGATTCTAAGCACTCTGACCATTAGATTTTGACCCAATTTCACCCTCGGATTAGGGAAGATGGCCCAGACATGTCCAAGTGCCGGTGGACCTGATCGAGTTTCGGTGACCATTGAATTGAAACTGGTCCGCCATGGGCGATCTAGAAACCCGATTGGACTGAAAACTTAACTTGCTTAAGATCCAATATCAGTGAGCTTAAGTCTGACCGCACGTGGAGAAAGGACCACCAGAAGTGTTCCGTTGGATCGGAATAGGCCTGATTTGGTTATAACCTAAGTATACCTTGGTCCTGGGGCTATTTTCATCAATGTTAGGCCTATATAAAGACCTTTTTATCCCTCACTCTCTATTCCATACGAATTTCCAAACCCTAGCTAAGAGAGAGAGAAGAAAAGAGAGAGAAAGTGAGAGAGAAGTTGGTGAATCATCTTGGGATTCCTCCTAGTTACTCTACGTGTCTAATCCACTGCATCTGAATCGCTATTCCGGCGATTCTAATCTCAAACTTGGGTAAGAAATCCTAACCCTAACCTATTGTAGCAACTCAAATAGAACAGATGATAGAATAGCTAACCTATTCCCTGTTATAGGTTATTCTGGTGCCATAGATGAGGACTTAGTGTCTAAACTGAACCCGTTACGTGTCTACCAGCGTAAGGTGCGGACTATAAACGTATAGGTTATGATTTTTAAGGCTTTCAATGTCGGTTAATGATTTATAACTAATGTGGGTGCTATTTCACATGCAAAATGAGTCGTTTGTTTCGCTTCACGATCATATATGAACTATGTTGAATATAGTATATTCTATATATATGTTGAGATGTTTGAATATGTATGGAATTTGGATTTGTGCTCAACTGGATTATTTGTCATGGATATATGCTTGTTATATATGTGACAACTCCTTAGCGAAAGGACTTGCCCTAAATCACGTCACGGCCAACATACGTTATGTATGTTGAAGTGTGTAGTCAAAGTGTTTGTGGAAATGAAAGAATGAACATGGAACTTGGATTCATGCTTGCCATGACTATCCGTCATGGGTGAATGTGTGTTATATATGGGGCAACTCCCTAGTGAAAGGATTTGGCCTAATACCTGTGTGATCAACATATGTCATGTACGTTGATGTATGTAGTCTAGAGTGTTTATAAGAATGTCTAAATGAGCTAGATGTTGTCTGGGAGTACTTTGTATGAGGGCTGCGATGTGAATCTCAGCTACCTTAATTATGTGTATGATTTCCTCCATGTACGTTATACTATGATGTCTGTTTCATTATGGAATGAAGGTGTGTTAACTCATATTTACGTTGCTTTTCACTACATGCTCATATGATTGTAAGATTTGAATTATTCATTCATTACTGCTTGACTTCTTCATGTGATTACTTGATGAAGATCAATGTGTTTGGGACTATGATATAGTCCAGACAATCGGTAATAGGTTCTGATTTGGTGGCTGAGGTTGTTTGCCACGTAGGACGTGCCTGACAAATTCGAGCCGTACTTCGGTTGTCGACAGTGGTTAGGCCACATGGAGTGTTTATGCACTTCATGTTGATCAACTTAACGTGCGCTCGTACTAGTCAAGCTCGTCAAGTAACCTGATTAGCCCTATTGTATGTTCACCATGTTTGGACGCTACTGCTTGAACCTAAGGTACCAAACTTACCAGTGCAAATCCCGTTAACCATGGTACCTCGATCTGCTAAGACTCATGAGCCGGGCATGGTGGTATGGGACACCGTGGTCGAGCTATCGGCCTACGCTGGGGTGACAAGCCTCCCCGTAGTGACCAGTGAGCAACCAAACTCGTGAGCCGATTATGGTGGTATGGGACACTATATTCGTACTGTCGGCCTACATTGATTGGTGACGAGCCCTTTGTAGTGACCTCGAGCATACCTGGATACTGTATTAGGGCGACGAGCCTTAGAGTAGTGATGAAGGTATGATAGGCGTGCATTGATTGGTGACGAGCCCTTTGTAGCGACCTAAAACCATATGATCGTCTGAGATTGCCTAGGACTAACGACCTTAGAATGGATCACTGTGTGGAAATTGATATGAGGAAGGTACCTTAGCTTCCCAATCCTGCTGTATGAAAAATGACTAATAACAACTTGGTAATCATGTTCATGCACCGCATTGCATGTGCCTGGAAGAGGTGGAGCACTTGAGGACGGTTGTCATGCGTAACGTAAGATGAAGACGCTGAGGGTGTACAGGCGAGGGCATTCATCATTTATACATACATCCTTGCACTAACAAGAGTAATTAGGATATGTTTGATTGTTCTGCTTTATCATTACTGCTTGATCGAATTGATAACATGTTAACCTTTGCTTTATTATTCCACTGAGTTGATCACTCACTCCCACATTCTGGGACAGTGTTTAAACACCAACCAGAGTCTGTCTTATATGCAGATGTTGATGCGACCCCTGAGGCAGAGCAGGAGTTCGAGGAAGTTGAGGCCGCGTTTTCTTTCATGCAGTTCTTAGGCGGGTTGTTGTGAGCCATGTCCTGATGTGCGGGGATTCTGGGTTTTCTTTTGGGAATAGATGAATGTCATTTAATATTTATATTTTTGAGATAAACACTTGTATGTATGACCTGGCATGTATACATATTTCAGGGACTTGCACATGTACACATATATTTCTTTAAGTCTTCTGCTTGCGTCTATCACTTATCCCTGAATTATGTTTGTAGTTTGGCTTAATCTATTCCATGTTTTATGTACACTTACAGACAACATACATCCATCATTAAATATGTTGCATAAGTGATGTTTTGAAACTCGAGAGCTGAGTTATGCTCGACCCCCGAATTTCAGGGCATTACAGGTATATGCAGGATTAATGCATGACAGGATTCTATGACTCATGCATCTTGCATTGTGTGTTGTGATTACTGTACCCCCTAGCGACATCAGGGTCGTAGCCTCCACAGGCATGTTATGGATTGCTAGATGGGACATAGAAAATGTTTGGTTCGAGCATCTGCGCACTTTGGATGTTCGTGGGTGAAAGTCCTTAAACCTCCATGGCCACGATATGCCCCAACATCTAGACCGAGTGGATACATGAGCGCCCGAGTGTCGAATACTAGTAGGCTGCGTCTCCTACTATGTCGTGGTCGGTTGGGAGGGGGTGTGGCCTTATCCGCCCAAATGAGGGGGTTGTAAGCTAGGCTGAGTTTGACCAGCTCCCAAATGGGTCCACTATCGACGAACCAGGTAGGCATTGGTATACTACTGACAGGTGGGTAGTGAGGTCTTTTCCACTCGCTGGGATGCGCGGCCTGCTGGGGCGGTAGCTAACTTGGAGTGTACTAGACCCCGGTGATGATCCCAGAGATGTACAGTACTGATACGTGGGCTTATTGAGCAGGAGTTGCATACTCATTCAATCATTCATTCACTATCCACTTGGGCTGGTGGTGCGCAACTAATTATTTTGTACCTTCGCAATGACAATGATTTCAGTTGAGGCGCATGACTAACCTAAGGTCAGGGGTTTACCACATTGAGTTTGGCTATCCAAATTTAGGTATGGGACTAGTTTGGATAGAAGTCCCTTGTGATGGACCCCATAGCCTGCGATACTACGTATTATCATCCCGATTTCACACTCCAGCATGGTCATTACATTTCGCACCCATATCGCGTTACATCTATAGCATATGACATTTTAGGTTACTATGTTTTTGCATCTATACGGCCTAAATACGACTAACGGTATTTGTGGAATCATTAGGATTTGCATATTGTATTACATCCTCGGCATCTGATATTTGGCTCATTATGATTTGCATTCCGTACTCTGATATTGTATGACTCATGTACTTACTAGTATATTTCCACTTACTCTGATATCGTATGATTCATGATCTTGCCAGTATTTTTGACATTGTATAATTATGGCGTTGTATTTGTGTGCTTGGCACTTATCTTGTGCACACGCTTTTACCACCCTCTAAGCTTTCTATAAGCTTATGCACGATAGATGCGTGTAGGTGGCATTAGGTCGCAACAACGTTGAGCTTGGAGCGTGCAGCCGTCTTCTGGAGCTTTGATTTTGATATATGTATTTCCCTTTCAGCATTGTATTTAAATATTTATATTAGTGGATATGTGATGATGATGTTGCCTTTGTGATGTGGGTAAACTTGTGGTTATGCTTATTACGAGTTAAATGTACATTGAAAAATCCTCCTTGTAGGATCTCAGGATCGGAATCTAGCGTATGCACGCTGGGAGCCGAGAATGGGGTGTTACGGAGGCTGTCGGCACCGGATTCAACGATAGGGAATTTTGTGAGCCCGGTTTCCGGGATTGGGGCGTGACATATGTGTTGTATCCTCAACGTCCATCCATTTGGGGACATGGACCCCACCTTGATGTATTTATTCTATATCCACTCTATCCATCTGTCCATGGTGGTGTGGGGCCCACGTTGATGTATACATTGTATATCCATGCCACCCATCTGTCGGGCACAATATGATGTATGTGTTTTATCTATACTGTTTAAAGGACGGTGGGCCTTACCGTGGTGTGTGTGTTTTATCGGCACCGTTCAATTGGGACAAGACCCACTTAAGGTATGTTTTGTATGCACGCCGTTCATGGGCTGCGGTCCACCATGATATATGCTTTATCCTTATCGTCCATCAATTTTCAGGCCCACTAGAAGCATGTGTTTTATTAGGCCCAATTGCTGATTGATTGAGGCTTATTGTGAATGTATGAGGCCCTCCGTGATGTGTGTGTTACATATACACTATCCATTTGGTGGGGCCCATCCATGAGGCCCATCATGATGTATATTTTGAGGCCCATGTGATAGGGCCCACCTGCCTTATATTTAAGGCCCATATGATGGGGCCCACCTGCTTGAATCTGAGGCCCATGGGCAAGGCCCATTGTGATGTATTCGTGACCTATGGGCAAGGCCCATTGTGATATGTATTAGGCCTATGATGCGTGGCCCATTTGATGTATTCGAGGCCCAGATACGTGGCCCATTTGATGTATGTAAGACCCATGTGTAGGGCCCACATGTTATGTATTTGAGGCCCATGTGCAGGGCCCACCTATTGTGTATATGAGGCCCATTAGTGCGGCTCATTGATGCAACCCACTTGATGTATATGAGGCCTGATATGATGTATATGTGGCCCTTGATTAAGGCCCATTGATGTATATTAGGCCCTTGTGAGAGGCCTTAGGACCACGATACGTTTGGCTCTATGTGGGCCACTCATTGGGAGCAATGATGGTTAAATGTCCACATTGATGGGCGATGGTGGTTAAATGTCCACATTGTGACCTTCCCTTAGGCCCTTTATTAGGCCGATTATCGATTCCAATTGTCGAGGCCGATTTTGATTATCGAGGCCAATTCTGATTGTCGAGGTCAATTCTGATCGTCAAGGCTAATTGTCGAGGCCGATTCTGATTATCGAGGCCGATTTCGATTGTAGAGGCCGATTCCGATTGTCAAGGCCTATTCCGATTGTCGAGGCTGATTCCGATTGTCGAGGCTGATTCCGATTATTGAAGCCGATTCTGATTGTCGAGGCCGATTGTATAGGATGATTATTGATGCCGGTTGTCAATACCTAATATGAGTGTGACAACATAGCATCATGATACATGCCCATACGCATCATCTGCATGTTTGTTATGAGATGTGGTTGTCCATTGCATATGTCATTGGGCAAGTTGTTATGAGACTCCCTGATAGGCGGAGATTGTCTCACTTGAGCGCACAGTATGCGCAGGATTGATGCATGACTGGATTATATGACTCATGCATCTTACATTGTGTGTTGTGATTACTGTACGCCTTAGCGACATTAGGGCTGTAGCCTCCATAGGCATGTTGTGGATCGCCAGATGAGACACCAAAAATCTGTTACTAGCATCGGGCCGCCATAGATGGCCCTGGGTGAAAATCCCTTAACCTCCGAGGCCAAGAGACGCCCCAATATCGAGACTAAGTGGATACATGAGCGCCCGAGTGCCGAATACCAGTAGGCCACATCTCCCACTATGTCGTAGTCGGTTGGGAAGGGGTGGTGGCCTTACCCGCCTGAAGGTAGTGGGCATAACTAGGCTAAGTTTGACCAGCTCGTGATTGAGTCCGTTATCAATGTGCCGGGTAGATATTTGCTGACTACTGGCTAGGCGGATAGTGAGGTTTCTTCTACTTGCATGGTTGCTCGTCCAGTGGGTGGCGATTGCATGTAGAGTGTACCAGACTTCAATGATGATCCCAGAGATGTAGAGTACTGATATATGGACTTCTTGAGTAGGAGTTGTATACTCAACATTGTACTTCTTCATTCATTCACTATCCACTCGGGCTGATGGTGCGCAACTAATTTGATATGTGTACCTTCTCAATGATCAGGATTTTGGTTGGGGTGCGCAACCAACCTGAGATCAGGAGTTTACCACAATGAATCTGACTATCCAAATTAGGTATGAGACTGGTTTGGATAGAAATCCCTTGTAATGGACCCCATAGCCTGCAATACTACGTACTATCATCCCGACTTCACACTCCTGCATGGTCATTCACACCGCATATTGCATTGCATCCTAGGCATCTGATACTTGGCTCTTTATGACTCCTCATTTGCATAGCTGATCTGTATTGCGTACTTTAATATTGTATGACTCATGGACTTGTCAGTATTACCGCTTACCCTGATATCGTATGATTCATGATCTTACCAGTATTTCTGATATTGTATGATTATGACATTGTATTGAATACTTGGCACTTACCTTATGCACACACTTACACCACCCTCTAAGCTTTCTATAAGCTTATGCATGATAGATGCGTGCAGGTAATGATAGGTTGCAGCAGCATTGAGCTTGGAGCATGCAACGGTCTTCTGGAGCTTTGATTTCGATATATGTGTATTTCCCTTTCAGCATTGTATTCAAAATTTTATATTAGTGGATATGTGATGATGATGTTGCCTTTGTGGTTTGGGTAAACTTGTGATTATGCTTATTACGAGTTAAATGTATAAACAAATAAAAATCCTCCTTGTAGGATCCCAGGATCGGAATCTGGTGTATGAACGCTAGAAGTCAGGAATGGGGTACTACGGAGGCTGTCGGCACCGGATTCAGTGATCGGGAATTTTGTGAGCTCAGTTTCCAAGTTTGGGGCGTGACACGCTAAGTCCCAAGCTCGGTGTCCGGTAATGTAATATAAAGGATATATCTCACCATCCATTCTTCACAAAAGATGAACATCAGAGACAAGATAGGTAATATCTGTATACAAGTAAACTAGGTACTACAAAATTCCAAAAGTACATCATCTGTCTGTGAGATACATATATACATCATATACAATTCAAAAATCTAAAAGTCGAACAAGCCCCCCGACGTGATGCCTAATTTGTGGTCGCAACTTTTTTTTTTTTTCTGTAGATCCTTTACATGAGTGGTTAAAAGACATATAAGTTTTATAGCTTAATAAGTGCAAAGTCCTCATGATAAATATGCAAAATAAACTAAAGTGAAAGACATAATGAAGGAACTACTAAAAGAGATTACTTATGCAAAGTGATGTCTTAATGAATGATGGAGGGTGATTATATGTGAGATGTATAAAATAATTGTATGCTAGCTGTAAAAACATCTGCCAATAGTCCTTCCACCACGGACTTGACTGCACTACCCCCGAACATCATCATGTCAATTATGATTAATATAATGTTGGAACTTAGGATCCACCGGGGTTGATGCCCATGCACCAAACACTAGCAGTCGACCTCACTACTCACCAATGGGGGTACAACCTCCATTGTGTACACTAGTAGCGGACCTCGTTCGCGCTTCTCCTCGCCAGCGGGTCAAACCAGTCCCCGTTTGCCCCCTCAGCCCTAAGGCAGGTTGGACATACCCCTTCTTAACTTGGCCTCATCAGTGAGAGTCAAATCCATGGTCCATGTGTCCACCCGGCTCAATAGTGAGGCATCCTTAGGTATCATTGGGGTTTAAGGTCTCTCAACCTAAGGAGCACATCATCCCCAACTATTTTCATATTCCCAGTGTCCCATGATTCAATATCATCATCCTTATCACAATTCGTTGGTAGACTACGTAATATGGTCAATCCGTGGTGTTGTAAAGAATTAGGACACTAATTCTCATCACATATCATGTCATGGAATGCATGGTAATGCTACATGACAGGCAACTCAAGGATAACTAGAACTCAAGGTATGCCGTTATGCAAGGTACAAGATCACTAAAGAGTTGCGTACCTGGGGAGCCAATCTCTACGTGGTGCTATCAACTTGTGGCCTTGTAGCTTGATACTTTCGACTAAGAAATATTTTTCTCTACTTGCTTGATTATGGCTAATCAAATTGTAGTCCTAGTAATTCCTAAACTAGGGTACGTGATTGTGATTTTAGTTATTACTCATTTCTATCAACCAACCTCCCTTCTTATGTATTAATGTCCTACTAATAATCAAATTGCATACTGCATGATTTGATCATTGCATGGCATTGGGTGGTTTCGGTGCCTAAAATGACTATTTAAGATATCCATGATAGTGGGCCTCAAATTCTAGTCATGTAGGGTGGCCCTAAGTCTAATACACATCGAAGTACTCATGGTGGACTTATATAGGATTTGATTTGGGCTTTGTTGAGGAGAACATATAGTTATTGAGAGGCCCAAATCTAGGCCCACCTAAGATGTATTATTATTATTATATATTTATATTCTTGTTGTTTTTTATAAGTAGGGCCCACATGAGGATGATCCACTGTAACGCCCTGAAATTCGGGGGTCGAGCATAACTCAGCTCCCGAGTTTCAAAACATCACTTATGTAACATATTTAATGATGGATGTATGTTGTCTGTAAGAGTACATAAAACATGGAATAGATTAAGCCAAACTGCAAACATAATTCAGGGATAAGTGAAGGACGTAAGCGGAAGACTTAAAGAAACATATGTGCACATGTGCAAGTCCCTGAAATACGTATACATGCCAGGTCATACTTACAAGTGTTGCTCTCAAAAATACAAGAATCAAAATGAAATTATCTATTCCAAAAGAAAATCCAGAATCCCCGCATATCAGGACATGGCTCACATGAACCCGCCTGAGAACTGCATAAAAGAAAACGCGGCCTCATCATCCTCGAACTCCTGCTCTGCCTCAGGGGTCGCGTCAACATCTGCATCTAAGACAGAGTCTGGTTGGTGTTTAAACACCATCCCAGAATGTGGGAGTGAGTGATCAACTCAGTGGAACTATATAGTAAAAGTTAACATGTTATCAAATCAATCAAGTAGTAATGATAAGGCAATACAATCAAACACGTCCTAACTACTCTTATTAATACAAGGATGTATGTAGGAATGATGCATGCCCTCGCCTGCACTCCCTCAGCATCTTCATCTTACGTTACGCATGACAACCTTCCGCAGTGCCAACGACTTCCACGCACATGCAATGCGATGCATGAACATGATTGCCAAGTTGTTATTAGTCCTTTTCATACAGCAGGATTGGGAAGCTAAGGTACCTTCCTCATATCAATTTCCACACAGTGATCCATTCTAGGGTCGTCAGTTCTAGAAAATCTCATACGATCATATGGTTCTAGGTCACTGCAAAGGGCTCATCACCAATCAATGTACGCCTATCATACCTTCGTTACTACTCTAAGGCTCATCGTCTTAATGCAGTATCAAGGTATGCTCGAGGTCACTACAAAGGGCTCGTCACCAATCAATGTAGGCTGACAGCACGAATATAGTGTCCCATACCACCATAATCGCCTCACGAGTCTGGTGTGCTCACTGGTCACTACGGGGAGGCGCGTCACCCCAGCGTAGGCCGACAGCTTGACCACGGTGTCCCATACCACCATGTCCGGCTCATGAGTCTTAGCGGATCAAGGTACAACGGTTAACAGGATTTCATCGGTAAGTTTGGTACCCTAGATTCAAACAATAGCGTCCATACATGGTGAACATACATCAGACAATCGGGTTACTTGACGAAGTCGACTAGCACGAGCTCACGTTGGGTTGAATGACATAGAGTGCGCAAACACTCTATGTGGCCAAACCACTGCCGACAACTCTAATACGACTCGGGTTCGTCAAATCACGTCCTTCGTGGCGAAAGCAACCTCAGCCACGAACTCAAGGCCGATTACCGATTTCCTGGACTACTTCATAGTCCCAAACACATTCCATTATAACAGATATGCATATATAATTTAGAATAGTAACGGAACAACAATTCAAATCATGTAGTATATGAGCATTTGAAGAATATCAACTTAACATGGATTTACACATAAGTAATACTTGAAGTTAAACAATAAAGAATGTGACTTGCATATAGGAAATCATACACACCAATAGGAGAGTTGAGAATCGCTTCTCAACGCCCGCAAATAGGATAATATATTACACTTTAGACCATTCAGACATTTCTACAAACACTTAGACTACATAGTTCAACATACATGACGTATGTCGGAATACACGCATTTGGAGAATTCCTTATGCCAAGGAGTTGACACACATACAATTAGCACAAGTACACGACAAATAATCATGGCAAACACATGTTCATATTTTATACATATACGATACTTCCTACATATACATAGAATACACAAATCTCAATATAACACATACATATCAGGAACGCAAAATAAACATAGCATTTGGCATGTGAAATTGCATCCATAACAATAATAAACCATTATCTGGCATTAAAAGCCTTGAAAACCATAACCTATACGAATATAGTCCGCACCTTAAACCAGAAAAGCACACCGAACTGATTCAGACGATATGTCTTTGTCAACGGCGACTAGATAACCTAAGGTAAGAATAGAAATGAGCTACATCAACACATAGACTATTCTAAGCTCTAAACAGATTAGGGTTAGATTAACTTACTCAAGAAGGAACTTAGAATCGCCGGAATAACGATTCAAAAGTGATGGTTTAAGGATGTCGAGTAACAGGAAAGAATCTTAAGATGATTCACCAACTTCTCTCTCACTTTCTCTCTCTTTCCCCCTCTCTTTCTTAGCTAGGGTTAGGAAATTCGTATGGAAAAGAGAGTGAGGGTTTTAAGGTCTTTATATAGGCCTAAAATAGATGAAAATAGCCCCAGGGCCAAGGTATACTTAGGTTATAACCAAATTAGGCCTCTCTCGATCCAACGGAGCACTTCCGGTGGTCCTTTCTTCACGTGCGGTCGAACTTAAGCTCACTGACCATGGATCTAGGTCAGGTTGAGTTTTCGTACCGATCAGATTTACAAATCAGCCGTGGCGGACCACACTCAATACAACGGTCACCGAAACTCGATCAGGTCCACAAGCACTATGACATGCCTGGGCCATCTTTCCTGATCCAAGGGTGAAATTGGGTCAGAATCCAACGTTCAGATTGCTTAAAATCATCGCGCAAGCGATACGACTCAGATTTCATAAAATCATATTTAATTTCTCACCGTTCTCACACTCTACACTCCGGATTCAATCAAATTGACCTAAGACATCATCTGGACTTGATTTTTGAGGTGATGGTCAAGTCCCATAGGGTGACCAAAATTGTCTAAGATCATCGCTATTGGACTTTTGACGCGCGGTCCAGGTCCGATCCAAAGTTTCTAAAAATTCTCGAGAGCAATTGGATTTAGCGTTGAATCCCAGATTTCAGAGTAACATAGCGCTAACGATTCTACAGGTTTTGAGTCCTGCAGATCAAATTTAAAGTGATTGATGCTAATTTCACAAGCAATCGAGTTTAACGCTAATTAACCCACAAATAACTTCTAAGGAAAATAGAGGTAGTAATCGGGTCTTGGCACGAAATTTTCTGGGTCATTACATCCACTCCATCTATTGGGTTCTCCAAGTCGGGGCGGGCCCAATGAGCCCAATATTCAATAGGTTTAGGTGTATAAAAACATCACGACAGGCCCTAAAAGGATTTAATAGTAGGTGTCATTATTACCACTATTTTTTATGGTGTGGTCCACCAGAAATGTGGATCGGATTCATTTTTTGGCCAAATGTCTAAAATAATTTAGAAAATTGGATGGACAGTTCGATTGGATACATACATCATGGTGGGGCCTATAGTGGGTCCCACACTTCCTGGATTTCAAAAGAAGTAGGACATTGCTTGCTTCAACGTCCTTTAGACGCCGATAACAAGAGCGTCCATGTATATTTTATTTATTTATTTTTGTTATTTTTCATAGGTGAGGCCCACATGAGGACGATCTACTCAGTCTATTTGGTTCTCCAAGTCATGGCGGGCCCAATGAGCCCCATATTCAATAGGTTTAGGTGTATAAAAACATCACAGTGGGCCTTAAAAGGTTTCAATAGTAAATGTCATTATTACCATTGTTTTCCATGGTGTGGCCCACCAGCGATCTGGATTAGCTTCATTTTTTGGCCCAAGGCAAAAAATGATTGGAAAAATTGGATGGATGGTGTGGATCAGATACGTGTATCATGGTGGGGGATGTTATGGGTCCCACACATCCTGCCTTTTAAGCAGCAGGACACTACTTGCTATAGCTTCTTTTGGATGCTAACAGCAAGAACGTCCAACAAATTATTTTTTTTGTAAGTGTATATATATGTATATATATATATTGTTGTTGTTGTTGTAATATGTGGCATGTATGAGTCGGTGTGCAGGGTGTGATGATTCCAATGGGGTTCATTATTCGAAAGGTTTAGATTGCATAGAGTCATTACAATGGTTCCGTGGTTTGAATCAAACTGAAACTTTTGTGGTCCTCTCACCCCAGTCTTGGTAACCTCATGAACAAGACGAATGGCTAATAAACATCTTGGAGGAGCCTAAGATCAGGGGGTCCCACACAAATTGTGGAATCAAGCTAATTTTTGTGGTTTCCAATGCCATATGAACATCAAAGTGGAGCCTTCATCATGGTTCCCACACCCATATTAACAAGGGAATAAAATTACTACTAATTAAAAAAAATGAAGGGGAGAAGACTCACCTTGATAGAGGAATGATCTTCCCAGAATGGTTGGATGGCCTTTATTGTAAGGGATATTTTAACTTAGCCTTAAGGGATTAGTTGGGGTTATTTGGAGGGTAGTTTAAATACTTAAAAAGGACTGAAAAATAGCTAAGGAATGTAGGATGTTTGGGTACTAATTGCCCAAAGTTTCAACCATAGCTCCTTTATATAGACAAGAGCTTAACCAAATTGCTTAATCATATAATCTCTGAGGTGTATGTGTAAGCCCCGTTTCCTAGACCGTACCGTTTCATAGGCTTCCGCGGTCTTCCCGGTCGAATTCCGGTAACCTTCGACCCTTAACCGGTATTTGCGTGCGACCTGGATTCTCGTGCCGTCAACCTGAGTCGACTCAACCCAGGACTTGTACCTTAGCGACCGCGTCGTCGCCGCGGTTCTGATGCCGCGACTTGCGCGCCGAGGCGATACCCTGGTTGGGAGTTGTGGGCCAGCGTTCGGTGCGAGGAAACGCCGCGCGTGCGAATTCCGAGGGAATCTCTACAAGGTGTCACATCAATCAATCAATCCCATCAATCCCATCATGTCAAGTACACATCACTTTTCACCCTTTTCCAAGCAAACCCCAAAGTCAAAAGTTCTTACACAAACCCATACCTCTCTTACAACTTTTGCCAAAAAAGTCAAAAAGTCTCTTACACTCCCATCCCTCTCTCCCATCCATCACTCCATCACCCATCACTCCCTCTCTCTCTCTCTCCCTTACAAGTCTCTCTCTCATTTTCAACTCTCCCATAAGCAAGAAATCCCCTACGTATGAACCTCTCTAAGCCCTCCCATGGTGAGAAAAATGCTCATGTGTGGCCCACCTTTCCATCCCTAGATCTCTCATCTCAACCATCCATTTCTCATTTTCCTCCATCAAAGAGAAGCACAAGGAGCTAAGGAAGCCAAGGGAGCAAGAAGATCAAGTGGTGGGTGCCTTGATAGGATAGATTTTGATATTTTTAAGATGGGCCAAGTGAGGCCAACCGATCAATGGTTTGGATCTCACTTTGGACCCTAAGATGTGGCCGATGGCCCACTTGGATCATCATGATCATTCCATGATGGGGCCATTCTCCATGGACCCCATCATGATGTTTATTTCCTTACATGCTTAGGGTCATCTAGACCGTCTATTTTAGTGGAGAAGGGATCTCCACCGTTGGATTTCAATTCCATGGATCCACATGTAATGGGACCCACTTGTTGTATGATTTAGTGCAAGGGAGGGCCCATAGTGCCAGGGCCCCTCCATCACGCGGATCTCACCCTCTATCTCTCTATCCCTCTCTCTTTTATTTTATTTTATTTTATTTTTTTTTGGTAATGATAATGAGTTTGTGTGGCCCACTTGAATGGACCCCATCTTATATGTGTAGTACCCATGACTTGGTGGCCCACCTAAGCAGGGCCCACCTCCAAGTATGTGCCAAGTCCAGCGTCCAGGGACGCTGGACGTTTGTTGGAAAAGAAACACAAATATCAGCTTCTTCCCAAGCTTGGGGATGGTCCACTCATGTAGGCCCCACCTTGATGTATGTATTAAATCCATGCCGTCCATTCCTTTCCTAAGCTTGTTTTAGGCGTTGAGCCAAAAGATGGGATCAATTAGACCTTCGGGCGGGCCATACCATAGCAAATGGTGGTTTTCACCATTGAAATCTTCCTTGATTGTTTGTATGCTGAAATATGCCCAATATTGGGCTTGTTTTGCCTGTCGTGAGGCATGGGGAGCTATTTGACGGAGTGGATCTGCAAAAGGTGGACCCCACCTGTAAAATCCTTAAAAAAACAAAAATAAAAAAAATAAATTTAAACCCAACACAGCAGCAGCGGCTGCTGTGTCAGGCGGCAGCAGGCAGCACCTGCGTACAGCGTCTAGCAGACGGGCTGGCGTACAGCCAACCACGACTGTAGCCGTGGGCCCCACCTTGATGTTTATGTGTCATCCAATCCATTCATATGGTGGACCCTGAGGTCAGTGAACCACCCTTCAAATTTGGGGTCCATCCAAGACTCGGGTGGCCCACATAAAAGGAAACAGTGTGAATTGGACTCTACCCTTAAAACCCTTTCTGGGCCCACAGAAGTTTGGGATCAAGGTGAAATTTGTTTTCACCCTTCATCTAGGCCCATGTGGCCTTATCAATGGGTTGGATGGCATAGAAACATTGTGGTGGGCCCCACATGGAGCCCACAGTGATGTAAGCATTTTGCTTCCACCGTCCGCTTGGACGGTGGAGCCCACTGTGATGTGTGTGGGTGCGTGCGTGCGTGTGTGGTGTGTGTGCGTGTGTGTGTGTATATATATATATATGATATTATATTATATATAATATCATATGTATTATATATATATATATATATATTATATATTATCTCATATTTAATATAATATTGGTGGGAGGCCCACCTCAGTTTGGTTGTGGCCTGTGATTGAGGCCCACCATGATATAGATGTAAGGCCCATGGGTCGAGGCCCATAGATGTATTAGGGGCCCATGGGTTATGGCCCATTAAAAAAATGTTTTGGGGCCTATGGGTTTAGGCCCATTTGATGTACATATGGGGCCCAATTGGCGAGGCCCATTTGATACACATACGGCCCATAAGATTAGGCCCATTTGATGCACTCTAAGGCCCACGGGTCATGGTCCATTGCAATGCACATAAGGCCCATTGGTGCGGCCCAATGATGTGGCCCACTTGATGAATATAAGGCCCATATGATATGGCCCATTTGACGTATTTAAGGCCCAATGGGATGTACCTAAGGTCCATTGCAATGTACGATCCCAACATAGGTTATGTAATGATGTTTATGTCGGGCTATACCTTGGGAGCAATGGCGGTTTGATGTCCCCATTGCAAGTATAATGCTGGTTAAATGTCCGCATTGTGACTTTCCCTAGGGCCCATTGTTAGGCTTATACATGTTATATGTAGGCCGTCTAGGCCATCTTCATTATGCACACCATCCATCCTATATAATATGTTTAATTCCATGATTCATGATCATATGCATCATACGTATGCTTGATATGAGAAATGACTGATCATAGCATATGCCTTTGGGCAGATTGTTTAGGGGCTCCCACACAGGGGGTGTTGCCCTACATGAGCGCATGATACGCGTAGGATTGCTGTATGACTGGATAGTGTGATTCATGCATTCACATTGTGTGATATGGTTACTGTACGCCCTAGCGACATCAAGGTCATAGCCTCCACCGACGTATCGTGGTTGGCAGGATTGGATACCAGAAATACTGTTCTACATGGGGTGCGATAGATATCCCTGGGTGAAAGTCCCTAAACCCTTATGGTACCAGGAGGTTGCTCCAACGTCTACACCGAGTGGATGCATAAGCGCTGAGTGCCGATTACCAGACGGTTGTGCTTTTCACTGTGTCGTGGTCGGTTGGAAGGGGGTGCGGCCTTACCCGCCCGAGGGTAGGGGGCAATGCTAGGCTGAGTCTGACCAGCTCAAGGAATGGGTCCACTATTGACGAGCCGAGCCCGATATTGGCAGGCGGATAGTGAGGTCTTTTCTACTCACCTTATTGCGCGTGATGGGGCGGCAATCTGGCTTGCAGTGTACTAGACCCCGGTGATATTTCAGATTTTGAGCTGTATTGATATGTGGACTTAGATGAGGATTTGTATGCTTGAGTTGCATTTCGCATTGTATGGCCTTGGTATGGCCGACATCATTCTTTGCACCGCATGGCCTTGGTACGGCTAATGGGATTCTTGGCATTCATCAGCATGTTTCGCATTACTCTGATACTGCATAACTGTATTACCACCTTGAGCATACACTTTCACCACCCTCTAAGCTTTCTATAAGCTTATGCACGACTGTTGCGTGCAGGTGACGTTGGATCGCAGCAGCGCTGAGGCTTGGGCGCGTAGCTGATCTTTCTTAGAGCTTTTAGTCTATCATCATTGTATTTCCCTTATGCTCATTGTATTTGTAAAGTTTTTGATTATAGTGGAAATGTGATGGAGTTTTTGGTTGTTATTTGTGGGTTATGTCTTTGGTTATGCTTATTACGAATCAAACTGATGTACAAAATCCTCCTTGTAGCATCCCAGGATCGGAACCTGGCGAATGGGCGCTGGGAGCCGAGAATGGGGTTCTACGGAGGCTGTCGGCGTCGGATTCGGCGATCGAAAATTTTGTGAGCCCGGTTTTCGAGTTTGGGGCGTGACAGTATGGCTCTCCTTGATTCATGGGAGATTGTCCCATGATAATCCCTTAATATATATATATATATGTATGTATGTATGTATGTATGTATATATATAATGTATGAGTCGGTGTGCAGGGTGATCATTCTAATGGGGTCCATCATTTGGAAGGTTTAGATTGCATAAAGTCATTACAATGGTTCTGTGGTTCGGATTAAACTAAAACTTTTGTGGTCCTCTCACCCCGGTCTTGGTAACCTCATGAACAAGCCTGATGATTAATAAACATCTTGGTGGAGCCTAAGATCAGGGAGTCCCACACAAATTGTGGAATCAAGCTAATTTTTGTGGTTTCCAATGCCATGTGAACATCAAAGTGGAGCATCCATCATGGTTCCCACACCCATATCAACAAGGGAATAAAATTACTACTAATTAAAAAAAAATGAAGGGGAGAAGACTCACCTTGATAGAGGAATGTTCTTCCTAGAATGGTTGGATGACCTTTATTGTAAGGGATGTTTTAACTTAGCCTTAAGGGATTAGTTGGGGTTATTTGGAGTGTCACGCCCCAAACTCGGAAACCGGGCTCACAAAATTCTTGATTGCCAAATCTGGCGTCGACAGCCTCCATAGTACCCCATTCTCGGCTCTTGGCACCCATATACCAGGTTTCGATCCTGGGATCCTACAAGGAGGATTTTCAATGTGAATTTGATTCGTAATGAGCATAATCACAAGTTTACCCAAATCACAAAGGCAAAATCATCATCACATATCCACTAATATAAATAGTTGAATACAGTGCTAAAAGGGAAATACATATATCAAAAATTGAAGCTCTAGAAGACAGTTGCACGCTTCAAGCTCAATGTTACTGCGACCTAACGCCACCTGCACGCATCTATTGTGCATAAGCTTATAGAAAGCTTAGAGGGTGGTGTAATTGTGTGCACAAGCTAAGTGTCAAGTATGCAATATCAGGGTAATGCGAAAATATACTGGTGTAAGTGCTATGGTTTCTAGCTCCTATGATTGTCAAATTTTGTAGTGCCAAAACCTCTTGAAATTTGTGTCTTGTGTAGCACATCGATATATTCAAGACAGTGCATCTCATGTTCAAGGACAATGGTCTTTACTTCAAGATCTTTAAATGCAAGATTACTTATTCATGTTCAAGTACAACATTAAGTGTGAATTCAAGCTTTCAAGCTTCAAAAGTTCAAGTTTTTCAAGGCTTCGTACAAGTTAAGAAAAAGTTTCTATACTTTGATCCTCAAGCTCAAGCTTTAATATGTTACAAATTCAAGCTTCAGAAGTCTTGAGTTCAAGCTTCTATGATTGACAAGATCTCAAGTGTCGTGAACTTCAAAGAACATCTATCAACCAAAGGAAAAGAAGTTTCAATGTTCATACATCATGCATAAGGTATGAATGACCCTAGATTAACCATAGGGTAGGTCATTTTGTATACATAATTTAAATTGGATCACTTTATAAGTGTATAGACTGTTTCTCGAATAGTCTTGGACTTTGTTCGACTAGTCTTAGCACTAGCTCGACCAGTCTGAGAATTCCTCGACTAGTCCTAAGGTTGTTACTGATTTTTGAGAATTTTTGTTAAAGCCTCGACTAGTCCTAGAGACTGCTCGACCGGTCGTGTGAACAGTGCTCGAACTGTGCCCGACCAGTCCTGCAGCCTTGACTCAAAGTCCAGCAACTAAAAATGGTTCCACACGACCAGTCGTGGAGGCTACTCGATCGGTCGAGCAGAGCTAATGACCAGTCATGGAACGGCTTTATCCTATCGCACTCAAAATTTCAAAAATCTGTTAGTCCTATGACCAGTTGTGCCGACTTCAGGACCAGTCGAGAGTGCGATTTCTACAACTATAAATAGAGCACGAATTTCAGAGTTTTATATTCAATTCAAGCTAAATCAATATGTTGCTCTGAGAGATAAGTTAGTGATATTCTTAAGCTATCTAGTGCTTATTATATATTCTCTTTAATTAGCTTTCTTTGTATTTGATTTTGTATTCTGCATTCTAATTATATTTGAAAGAGGGATTGAAGTATTTCCATTTCTTGGAATCAAAATCAAATCAAGCTAGCCCAAGGTGCGTTAAATCTAAAATCTATCTAGACTTTAGAACCATTTTATAAGTGAGTGTAGACATTGAACTTCTACGTTGAACTTCTACTCCGATTTGGTTCTTCTGGGCTGCATCTAAAGGAGAATATCTAGATATTTTACATTATTATAAATTTTTATCTTTTGGTTTCATTGAGATTGTGCCAAAAAAATCTCTTTATTTTTGTTTGTCTGAGGTAATCCAGAAAACATAGAGTGTGGGGTTTTTTAATTGTGTAAGCCCACTTGAAAGACACAATTGTGAGTGTTTTAGGTGAACCTTGAAAAACCTATTTTCATAGTGAACACTAATATCTATTGTGTGAGGATATTAGGAGTAAAGTAGTTGTGTGGCTATTTTTCTAAACAGTTGGTGTACACACAAGTGAACCACTATAATTTCTGGTCTTGTGGATTGATTGTTTATTTCTTTTTGTGGATGTTTGTAATTTCCCTTTTTGTATTTGTGGAGAATGTTGTAATTTCTTTTATGCAAGTGTGGGAATGTTGTAATAGCTTAGATTTCTTTCCTTGCTATTTATTTATTTATTCCTCTGTATCAGTTTGAGTTTTTGATACACAGACCTTTCTAGGAATCAGGTTGTCTTATCATAAACCTTTGGTTTTTGGTGTAAGGTTGTCCTTAGAACAACATTTGTATCAATCTCTCAATACACGTACATTTAAGGTTATATTTAATTTTAGCATTATGAGATTGTTTATTGCTATCTGTATTTATATTTTGTTTAAATTTCACCGTTAAATTTTAATTTAGCATAGTCCTATTCACCCCCCCTCTAGGACTTAATAGCTTGGCCTTTTCAATAATCACATATGATATACATTACATACATTAGTTTTTCTTCTATACTGGAATGATATAACGATGCCGACTGGATTACAATTTGATGGCTCCAATTATGCCTATTGGAAAGCCAGAATGAGGATTTTCTTAAAATCTATGAATGAGAGTGTGTTGCAAGCCACAGTGACTGAATAGACCCCTCCTACCACTGAAGTAACTGGTATCAATGGATCCAAATCTATGAAAGTCACACCTTATTTTTCTTGGACCACTCTTTAGAAAAATGAGAGTAATGCCAATGCAAAGGCTTTAAATGCCATAACTTGCGCACTATCACCGGATGAATTTAAAAGAATTATATCCTGTGATACTGCAAAACAAGCCTGGGATATTTTAGAAATGACACACGAGGGAACAACAATCCTCAAGAAATCTAAAATCCAAATCCTCACAACCAAATTTGAGAAAATACGTATGAAAGAAAATGAAACCTTCATGGACTTCTATACAAGATTGAATGACATTGTGAACTCTGTGTGGGGTCTCGGTGATAAAATCCCAGAAAGTAAAGTCTGTGTAAAGATACTACGCTCACTCCCTGAATGGTTCAATTTAAAGGTGACCGCGATCCAGGAACTTCGTGATACGGATAATATGAGGGTAGAAGAATTAGTTGGTTCTTTAAAAACCTATGAGTTAACTTTTAAAGCTCTTAAAAGTAAATCTATCGCCCTTAAATCTTCTAAATGTATTTCTCAAGAAAATAGTAATTCTAATTTAGAAAATTCTGAAGATGATATGACCCTTTTAATTAAAAAGTTTTATAAGATCTTCAAAAGTAAAAAGAGGGTTGATTTTGAAAAACCTAATGAAAAGAAAAGATTTAAATATAAAACTTGGAAATCTTTAAAAGACAGTCAATGTTACAACTGCCATAAATATGGGCATTTAGCAAACAAGTGTCCTAAAAAGGACAAATCTAAAATGAAAGGTATGTTGGCTACTTGGGATGAATCTTCTGGCTCTGAAGCCTCTTCTGAATCAGAAGATTCTGAAATCGAGTCGGGTAATGAAGTCAAAGCCTTTATGACTCTAGGTAATTTCACTTTTTCAGATCATGATGATTCAACTAGTGAAGAAAATCTGAATAGTGATCATGAAAATGAAGAGGATCTTCAAGATGCTTATAATGCCCTTTACAATGAAAGTTGTAAAATTGCTGTTAAGCTTAAACTTCAGAAAGGGAAGTTTTCAAAACTTAAAGAAAATTTTGATTCTCTTATTTTAGAAAAATCTCACATTTCAGATTGTTTTGAAAAAACTAAGTGCGACTTATATTTCAAAAACTCCTAAGTTGAAAACTTAAAATCTAAAAATGAAAAACTAGAACTTGAAATCTCTTCACTTTTGAGTTTAAAGGACACATGGAAGTATGCATAAGGTGTAGAAAACTATTATCCAGATCCAGCAAATGTGGCGACCAATCTGGATTGGGCTACGACAAAAGTATTCCTCCTAAACATAAGAATACTCCTCCTAAGTTTGTGAAAGGAGAGTCTTCAAACTCAAAAGGGAAAAGCTTAAATCAAAATTATCTTAAAAATGCTAAAACTTTTCAATCCTTAAAACCTAAAAGTAACCATATCGACTATAAAAATCAGAATTGTAATTCTTTGGTTGAGAAAATTGTTGATTTACTTAAGGAGCTCTTAAAATCTAACTCAATGGGTCGGTCTTATAACATCTACAAACATAAGAAGACCAACTATGCTCCTAAACCCAAGACTGTAATAAAATGGGTTCCTAAGGTTACCTGCTTGGTTGTCCACACTACTTTTAAAGCTTCAAGCCATTCAAAGTGGTACCTAGACAGTGGTTGCTCCAGACATATGACAGGTGACAAAGGTCTATTCACCAATCTTAAAGACATGACTGATGGTTCAGTCACATTCGGTGATGGTAGCAACTGCAAGATTGTTGGCCAAGGTATGGTCCAACTTTTTAACCTCCCTTTATTTGAGAATGATTTATATGTAGAAGGGTTAAAACACAACTTATTAAGCATTTCTTAAATATGCGATAAGAATCATAGTATAAAATTTACCAGCCTAGGGTGCGAAATTTTAAATAAAAATGGTTCTGTAATATTAACTAGTCGCAGAACTTTCAAAAACTATTACATAGTAAGTGATTCTAGCTCATCTAATCTATCGTGTTACATGGTCCATACCGATGAGACCTAATTATATCATAAACACCTCAGACATGTACACTACCGCAACTTGTATAGACTGAGCAAAAGAGAGTTAGTAAGAGGCTTATAAAAAATACAGAAAATAGATAAAATATGTGGGGTATGCTAGATTGGCAAATAAACTAGGAGTTCTCACAAAAAGGTGGATTCCAATGCCACATCTAAACCGCTCGAACTTCTCCATAGGGATCTTATTGGACCAACTAGAACAGAGAGTCGGGGTGGAAAGAAGTACATTCTGGTAATTGTTGATGACTTTACTAGATATACTTGGATAGTCTTCTTAAGAGACAAATCAGAAACTCTCGATGAAGTAAAAAGGGTACTTAGACGTATCCAAACTGAAAAAGAGTCTCAAGTCTATAAGATCCATAGTGATCATGGATCAGAATTTGAGAATAGTGGTTTTGAGAAGTTTTGCAGTGATAAGGGAATATCACATAAATTCTCTGTGCCCAAAACATCACAACAAAATGGTATAGTAGAAAGAAAAAATAGAGTGCTTCAAGAAATGGTAAATGTAATGTTAAACAGTATGAAGCTTCCTAAAAATGTTTGGGCCGAAGCCGTAAATACTGCGTGTTATATAATTAACCGTGTTTATACTAGAAAATTAAATAGTAAAACAGCTTACGAAATGTGGTTTGATAAGAAGCCTACTGTCAAATACTTTCAAGTTTTTGGCAGCAAGTGCTACATTTTATGTGACCGAGAAAATCTGGGTAAGTTTGACACCAAAAGTGATGAAGGGATATTTTTAGGGTATGCTCTGAATAGTCAAGCGTATCGGGTTTTTAAGAAGAGGACCGGTATAATTTAAGAATCCATTAATGTGGTTATTGACGATCACTTGAATACACTTGTCTCATGTTCAGAAAATGATGAAGTACTTCTAATTGATAAACCAGATTTTTCATCAAGTCAAAATAACTCTAAACTGAGGACTGTTAAAGATCACCATACTAATCAGATTCTTGAAAACCTTCTCACTGGTGTGCGCACTCATAGACAACTAGAAGATATGTGTAATTACATGTGCTTTATATCTCAGATAGAACCGGCTAACATAAAAGAAGCTCTTACCGACGAAAACTGGATAGTTATGATGTAAGAAGAGCTTAATCAATTTGTTAGAAATGATGTTTAGTACTTAGTTCCAAGACCTAAAGATAAACACATTATCGAAACTAAATGAATTTTTAAAAATAAGTCTGATGAACTTGGTAATATCATTAGAAACAAGGCTAGGATGGTTGTACAAGGGTACACTCAAATTGAAGGCATCGATTATGATGAGACCTTTGCCCCAGTAGCTCATCTTGAATCAATCAGACTATTTATATCTATTGTATGCTTTAAAAAGTTCAAAATATACCAAATGGATGTAAAGAGTGCTTTCTTAAATGGCGATTTGCATGAAGAAGTATATGTTGAACAACCAACGGGTTTTGAAGACCCTAAGAATGCTGATCATATCTATTGCCTAAAAAAAAGGCTCTCTATGGTTTGAAATAAGCTCCCAGGGCATGGTAGGAAAAGTTAACTAAGTTTTTGCTAAGTCATAATTTTCTAATAGGAAGTGTTGATAAGACTTTATTTGTTAAGAAATATAATGATCACATTTTAATAGTGCAAATTTATGTTGATGATATAATTTGTGGATCTACCTGTGCTTACATGACTGTTGAGTTTGCAGATCTTATGAAATCTAAGTTCGAAATGAGCATGTTTAGGGAATTAAATTATTTCCTAGGGTTACAAGTTAAAAAGTAACTTGATGGTTTCTTTAATTCTCAAACCAAATATGATCTGAACTCAGTTAAAAAGTTTAAATTTGAGAATGAGAAATTTTTTGATATTCCTATGGGTACTTTGAAACTCTCAAAGGACTCTACAAGTAAGAGTGTGGATCCTAAACTATATCATAGTATGATTGGAAGTTTGCTTTATTTAACGGCAAGTAGACCTGGTATTGCATTTAGCTAAGAATTTGCGCTAAATATCAATTTGACCCTAAAGAGTCACATTTAACTGCTGTTAAGTGGATTATGCGATATGTCACAAGCTCTGTAAATTTGGGTCTTTGGTATCTACATGATACTAGTGTTTAATTAGCTGGTTACACTGATGCTAATTGGGCTGGTAACATTAATGATAGGAAATCAACCAGTGGTGGTTTTTTGTATGTTGGGAACTATTTAGTTTCTTAGCAAAGTAAGAAACAAAGTTCTGTATCACTCTCAACTGCTGAGGCTGAATACATTGTAGCAGGTAATGCATGTACTCAACTTGTATAGATGAATAGAATGTTAAGCGATTATGGAATTGCCCAGGATTCTATGGTTTTATATTGTGATAATTTCAGTGTAATTAATATATCTAAAAATCCAATCCAGCATTCATAGACCAAACACATTGACATTAGATATCACTACATTCGTGAATTAGTGGAAGAAAAGACAATTTCTTTGGAATATATACCGACCGCGACTCAACTTGTTGACATTTTCACGAAACTACTCGATAAAAGCAGGTTTTCTAAATTGAAATTTGATCTTGGTATGTGCTATTTGAATTGATTATTCATGCATTTTTGCTTCATAATGTATATATATTTGATATTTTATATGTTTAAAATTTTAAATTTTATGAAAACTGCTCATTTTTGGCTGTGCACAACCAGTAGAGTAAATACTTGACCAGTCATGGAGCATGTACTCGACCAGTCATGGATCACGGGTTTGACCTTTATTTGGGAGAAATAAAATCCATTTTTCTTCATTTTGGGCTTCTTCTCCAACGAGTCCTAGGTCGACCGGTCGAACCCATCTCTTAGTTCTTCAAGGTTAGTGCTTTATTTCCATTTTCCTAAAAGATTCAAGTTCTTATCACTCTATTTTCATCATTGGTGTGATTTTTTTCTTGTTTCATAGTGGTTTTTGGGGTTTTCTTCTCCAAAATTTGATCTTGAAAAAACCCACTCTACTTCTTTTGCAACCACTTGGTTCCTTGATTTCCTAGTTACAAATGGAAGGTAAAGGCAAAAAGAAAAGTTCTCGTGGTCCTTCATCTTCTAGATCTACACCTATCAAAGTGTTTCACCTTTGGTCACCCAAAAATGATCCCTCTTATGTGTAGGATATAAGGTTGCGCAATGTTATAGTTGAATGACCTATTCATGTTGAACATCTAGCTCCATTTGAAATCCTTCCTCTTCTCCAATCTGTAGGATGGGATAACATTCTACATTGGGGTGGACCGGCATACAGGTTCATTGCGCAAGCTATGTATGCATGTATTTCTGATTTTTTAACTAAAAATTTAACATTTATTATTGCTACTAGAGAAGGTCCAGTTAAAATAGACCAACATTTGATCTCTGGTCTAATGGACATACTTGTTAATGACGAAGGTATTCCCATTAGCACTTTAGTAGCTAAACCATTTGAATCTGAAAAATGAATGCTTACTAGAGAATTGTGCAATATAGATGTGCAATGGAGTACTAATAGAAATGCGCTTGCTTCAAAGTATTTATTACCCAGATACAGAGTCCTTCATAGGATATTCATTTCTAGTGTTTATCCTCATTCTGGTAACAAAACTGAACTCACTACTTTCATGGTTCAGATTCTTCATGTCATTGTTTCTAGAACCAATGTATGTCTTCCTTCTTCAATCTGTCATTGCATCATACAATTCCATCTCCATCCCGGACACAATGATATTCCTTTTGCTTATCTGATGACTGTGGTAGCCACCCATTTATTAGTGGCTATGCCTGTTGGAGAGGCTCCCATTCAACATTTAATCTTCAACAACTCCAATATAAACAAAATGAATTTGAGGTTGGCCACAGGCCAAGTCAATGTGAGTGTTGGAGGAGCTACTGCAGTGAATGAAGAAGAAGGTGATTTACCTCCAGATGACATTAACATGAATGATAATTTTGATGAGATCGAGTCCGATTTAGCAGATGATCTTAACTATTAGCCATCTGACTTTGATGCGCGGTTGCGCTCACTTGAGGAGAAGGTTGAGACTATGAATGTGTCCCATTATTTGCAATTCAAATATATGCGTAAATATCTTAGGCGCCTGGACAAGGGACTTCATAAACTTGATCCTACCATACCTGCTTCTTCTTCGGGATCTGATTAGTGTTTTCTCATATGGCTTGTAATAACTCTTATGATACTTCACTTTCTTTGGGTTTGTGGAATTGAATTTAGTTGAACTCTATTAATGTTGGTTGATTATGCTTGAACATTACTTACTTATGAATTCAATATCTTGTCTATCTTGATCCATTATTCCTCTTTGCTTGTCTTATTCTTCCTAGTTTATCTATGTCCTGTTTCATATATTGGTTTCTTCCTTTGTCATATTGTGACAAAAAGGGGGAGAATTTTATTATGCTTGATATATGGTGTTTGTGATATATGGCATGTGGATTGTGGACATGTAGCCTTCTTTCTGTAAGGGGAGGAGTAAGTAAGGGAGAGTATTGTTAGAAGCATTGGTTGACCTGTTTATAACTGGTGCATGATTCTTTAACCAGGTTGACTGGTTTATATTGAAAACTGTTGCATGATTCTTTGTGCGTATAATGCTTATGTTATTATGAAGTGTGTTTTGTCACAAATTTGACAAAGGGGGAGATTGTAAGTGCTATAGTTTCTAGCTCCTATGATTGTCAAATTTTGTAGTGCTAAAACCTCTTGAAATTTGTGTCTTGTGTAGCACATCGATATATTCAAGACAGTGCATCTCATGTAAAAGGATAATGGTCTTTACTTCAAGATCTTTAAATGTAAGATTACTTGTTCATGTTCAAGTACAACATCAAGTGTGAATTCAAGCTTTCAAGCTTCAAAAGTTCAAGTTTTTCAAGGCTTCGTACAAGTTAAGAAAAAGTTTTTATACTTTGATCCTCAAGCTCAAGCTTCAATATGTCACAAATTCAAGCTTCAAAAGTCTTGAGTTTAAGCTTCTATGATTAATAAGATCTCAAGCGTCATGAACTTCAAAGAACATCTATCAACCGAAGGAAAAGAAGTTTCAATGTTCATACATTATGTATAAGGTATGAATGACCCTAGATTGACCAATGGTAGGTCATTTTGTATACATAATTTAAATTGGATCACTTTATAAGTGTATAGACTATTTCTTGACTAGTCTTAGACTTTGTACGACTAGTCTTAGAATTGGCTCGACCAGTCCAAGAATTCCTCGACCAGTCCTAAGGTTGTTACTGATTTTCAGGAATTTTTGTTAAAGCCTCGACCAGTCCTGGAGATTGCTCGACCGGTCATGTGAATAGTGCTCAACCTGTGCTCAACTAGTCCTACAGCCTCGACTCAAAGTCTAGTAACTAAAAATGGTTCCACACGACCAGTCGTGGACAAGACTCGACTAGTTGTGGAGGCCACTCGACCGGTAGAGCAGTGCTTACGACCAGTTGTGGAACGACTTTATCCTATTGCGCTCAAAATTTCAAAAATCTGTTGGTCCTACGACCAGTCATGCCGAATTTAGGACCAGTAGAGAATGCGATTTCTACAACTATAAATAGAGCATGAATTTCAGTGTTTTATATTCAATTCAAGCTAAATCAATACGTCGCTCTGAGAGATAAATTAGTGATATTTTAAAGCTATCTAGTGCTCATTATATATTCTCTTTAATTAGCTTTCTTTGTATTTGATTTTGTATTCTGCATTCCAATTATATTTGAAAGAGGGATTGAAGTATTCCCATTTCTTGGAATCAAAATCAAATCAAGCTAGCCCAAGGTGCGTTAAATCTAAAATTTATCTAGACTTTAGAACCATTTTATAAGTGAGTGTGGAAATTGAACTTCTACGTTGAACTTCTACTTCAATTTGGTTCTTTCGGGTTGCATCTAAAGGAGAATATTCAAGTATTTTACATTATTGTAAATTTCTATCTTTTGGTTTCATTGAGATTGTGCTAGAAAAATCTCTTTGTTTTGGTTTGTCTGAGGTAATCCAGAAAACTCAGAGTGTGAGATTTTTTAATTGTGTAAGCCCACTTGAAAGACACAATTGTGAGGGTTTTAGGTGAACCTTGAAAAACCTATTTTCATAGTGAACGCTAATATCCATTGTGTGAGGATATTAGGAGTGGAGTAGTTGTGTGACTGTTTTTCTAAACAGTTGGTGTACACACAAGCGAACCACTATAATTTCTGGTCTTGTGGATTGATTGTTTATTTCTTTTTGTGGATGTTTGTAATTTCCCTTTTTGCATTTATGGAGAATGTTGTAATTTCTTTTATGCAAGTGTGGGAATGTTGTAATAGCTTAGATTTCTTTCCTTGCTATTTATTTATTTATTCCTCTGTATCAGTTTGAGTTTTTGATACACAGACCTTTCTAGGAATCAGGTTGTCTTACCATAAACTTTTGATTTTTAGTGTAAGGTTGTCCTTAGAACAATATCTGTATCAATCTCTCAATACTTGTACATTTGTGGTTCTATTTAATTTCAACATTGTGAGATTGTTTATTGCTATCTGTATTTATATTTTGTTTAAATTTTGCTGTTAATTTTTAATTTGGCATAGTCCTATTCACCCCTCTCTAGGACTTAATAGCTCGGTCTTTTCAGCTGGCAAGTCCATAAATACCATCAGCCTTATCCAGGCTATGCGATGCAAAAATATAAGAGGCCAATGACATAATTAGGCCATGTAATGCAGAATCATAGTAACCCAAATGTCATATACTGAGGGTGTAATGTAAAGGAATGACGAAATTGGAGTGTGTAGTCTGGATGATAGAACATGGTATCGCAAGCTGTGGGGTTCATCATAAGAGACTTCTATCCAAACCGGTCCCATACCTAAATTTGGATAGCTCGTCTCAATGTGGTAAACTCCTGGTCTCAGGTTGATCGCACGCCCCAACCAAAATCCTGACTGTTGCAAAGGTACAAATTCTGATTTAGTTATACACCACCAGCCCGAGTGAATAGTGAATGAATGAATGAATGAATGAGTCAAATGCTGAGTATGCAACTCCTGCCCAATAAGTCCACATATTAGTACTGTACATCTCTGGGATCATCATCGGGGTTTAGTAGACTTTACACTAGATCGTCGCCCACTGGACGCGCAACCATGCAAGTGGAAGAGACCTCACTATCTGGCTGGCCAGTAGTCAGCCAATATCTACCCAACACATCGATAGCAGACCCATTTACGAGATGGTTAAACTCAGCCTAGCTATGCCCCTACCCTCTGGCGGGTAAGGCCACACCCCTATTAAAACTTATATATTGCATAATTTTCCTCATTTATATCTTGGTTTTATGAACATGAATCAGCTTAATGTTCTATTTTACTCATGTATGTGTTGCAAGTTGAATTTAAGAGCTTGGATTGAAAATTGGTGCTAAAAACATGTATTTGATGCTCAAGAATCACCAAGGCAAGGGATGGATCTTAGGAGACCAAGATTGAAGAATTCACATTCCAAAGATCCAAGAAAAGCAAGTGAGGAATGAAAAGAATCAAAGATTTGAAGTAAAAAATCCTAAAATCATCCTAACAAAGTATATTCTGAAACTTTGAAGTCTATTTTAGGAAACTGCGCAGCGTAAAATCTATTTTAAATAAACTGTGTAGCGAGAAGTCTATTTTGAAAAATTGCGTAAATTTAAGACGGTTTCTAGACTTTTCCAACTTTGTACGAAAATTGGAGTTCCTCATTTATAAATAGGGCTTCCTAGGGCATTCCTAAGCATCATTTAAGGCATCCCAAAGCAAGATTTAGGGTTTTTAAAGAGTTTTTAATTTTATTAAAGTTTTATAAGTTATTTTTTTTAAAATATTTTCTATTTGCATTTATTTTTTTCTTGTTTCTTTTTATTTCTATAATTTAATTATATTTTTCTAAGTTCCCTCTAGCCCAAGCTAGAAGAGAAGCACATGGGTTTAATAATTCTTTAAGTTATGATGATTGATTGTTTTAATGATGAGGAGAATGGTGTATGCATGTTATCTATTGTTTGGGTTTTGTTTTTAATCCTGTTGTGAGATCCATATGTTTTCATCATTTGAGATCCACATTTATGGATAGGCTTACTCTAGATCAATTAGATTTACTAGACAGGAAAGGTTTTCAATCTGCTACATTTCTTTGATTCATTATCTCATTAATATTGAATTCTTAAAATCACTGGCCCTTGAGAATATATATCAATGGTGTAAATCCATGATTTTCTAATCTTTTATATCATTTATTAAAATATTTAAACTGTTTTATTTTCCGATTAGGTTGACCATAGTGCTTGGATCCTAGTTGTGTTATCCAAGTCATCATGATTTTGGAACATTAACCTATGTGTGGAACTTTGAAGCTTAAGTGTTTTTTTTAATTCAGTTAAATTACATCCATTCAAAAATCCCAAAATCAAATCATCAGTTTAGTTTTTATTACTTAGTTTGTTTTGCATTTGATTTTCTCCTTCTTGCAATTCATCTCCCTGTGGGATCGACCCTGTATTCATAGGATATTACTTACGAACCTCTGCACTTTGAGACAATCAATCAAGTTTTTGGCGCCGTTGCCAGGGAGATGCTGAGATAGATTAGATCTATGCAAGATAGCTGAGGTAAGTTCTTTTCTAAGGTAAGTTCTCTTTTAAACCTTCCAAATTTTCTGTAGAATTTTTTCTTTGAAAGTAAATTCAATTGGTTTTTTCAAACACTAACTATGACATAGGGTTGTCTTGCTTGGGATTTTATCACCCAAGTGTTATGGTTGTCCTACGGTTGCTATTTGACCATAAAAATCATCCGCTGAATTTATTTTCCAGATTAGCATAGTTTAATTTCTGTATTAGTTTTACTTTTATTGATTTATTTTTTATTTTTGCTTTATGGTTTTAAACCCTCATGGTCGGCCCTGCCGCCTGGGTTGTTGATTTATTTTTGCTTTGTAGATTGAATCCTCATGGTTGGCCCTGCTACCTGGGTTGTTGGTTTGGTTTTTTTTTTTTTTTTTTTTTTTTTTTTTTTTTTTTTTTAAGTATCATACTTGCTATTTGAATTAGTGGTATTTATTCTGTGGTGTGGATGGTTTATGTCCCGTTGGATTAGGGATCAAAACAATCGACTCTCCTCCGAAGGTGGACTAGTTCCAAGCCTTGATCATTCACTTAGAAGAGGCACTCAACATCACTTGGATTCCATGGCAGACCCAGTTGATAATCTAAATCCAAATCTGCTAGATCCAACTATAAATCAAAACAGAGAAAATCAACCTAATCCTCCTCTTGAGGATGAAAATGAAGTTCACATGAATGTTTTAAACCAACCACGGACTTTACGTGAACATCTACACCCTAAGAGATCAACTTTACCATCTTACATAGTGTTCCCTGCTCACACAGGGAACATTGATTTTAAACCAGGTGTGATTCAATTGATTCATAAATTTCATGGCTTGGATTCTGAAAGCCCCTACTTGCACCTCAAGAACTTTAAGGAAGTAATTGCAACATTACAAGCAAACAATGACAATAGGGATGCACTTAAGCTTAGGTTATTCTCATTTTCTCTAAAGGATCGGGCCAAAGCATGACTCAACTCTCTGACCTAATACCATCATTACATGGCAAGCCTTAAGTAGAGAGTTTTTAAAAAAATTCTTTCCCAAGCACAAAATAAATGCACTTAAACATGAAATCATGTTATTCTCCCAAAAGGGGAATGAACTGTTTTTCCAAGCTTAGGAACACTTCAAAGACCTTCTACTTTGTCCACATCATGGTTATGAACCATGACACGTGATTGATGTGTTCCGAATGAGGCTCACCATGGATACCCATTAGTTCACAGAGATGATGTGTGGTGGAACTTTTCTTGATATAGATTATAATGAGGCTTGGGATTTTCTAGACATGTTAGCAGAGAATACGCAAATATGGGATGTCTCTACTAAATTAGACCAACCTAGACCCATTCCTAGAGAGAAAGTGGGGATGTATGTCCTAAGAGAGGACGACGACCTTAATGCAAAATTCGCTGCATTGGCTAGAAAGGTCGAAGCCTTGGAAATTAGGAAGGTTGATATGGTTAAAGAAAACACATCCTTAGGTAATTTTTGTAGCATTTGTGGTGGTGCAGAACATGACACAAAGGATTGTATAATAATCTCAGTTGTACAAAATATCATGCATGAGTATGGGCAAGCAAATGCTATAAATAACTACCAAAGGTTAGTTATGCAACCAATGGGAAACACGTATAATCCAAATTGGCGTAACCATCCTAATCTTAGTTAGAGGAATGGGCCACAAATTAATGCGCCCAATGCACCTCAAATGTCTTCACAAAACAACTTCTTTGGGGCATCTAACAATGCACCATATGTGCCCCCACCAAAGTGATCATCTGTGGAGGATGCATTGATCGCATTTATAAACTCTCAAGGTCAAATGAATCAGTCTCTAATCCAATTAAATCAGGAATTAAAGGCGGCTGTGGCTAGGATTGAGACTTAACTAAATGTTAGGGAAAAAGGCACCATTCCTTCTTAACCTGTGCCAAACCCTAGAAACATACATTTCATTGGAGGCTTAAATCCAAGTGAGCTACATCATGAACAAGCTAAGACCATTATTACCTTGAGAAGTGGAAAAGAGGTCGATAACAAGATAATGCAACCGGTAGAAATACTGGAATATGAGCCACCACCTCGAGAGAACAATGAACTGGCTATGGTTCAAGAGCCACAAAAACAAAAGGATAAAGACACTAAGTCATATGAGCCTCCAGTTTAGTTCCCATCGTGACATCGGAATCCGACTATCCCCACGAAATATCAAGAGGTGTTGGATGTGCTCCAAAAGGTTACTGTCAATATTCCTTTGCTTGATGCCATTAGATAAATTCCATCATATGCTAAATATCTTAAGGACTTGTGCACTGTAAAGAGGAAATTAAATGTGCACAAAAAGGCCTTCCTTAATGAAAAAGTGAGCACTATCATTCAACAAAGGGCTGTACCCAAATTCAAAGACCCGGTAAGTCCCACTATTCCTTGTATTAATGGGAATTTTTAAATTGAGCATACTTTACTAGATTTGGGTGCAAGTGTCAACTTAGTACCTTATTCGATTTACAAATAAATGGGGTTAGGCAAGCTTAAACCAACTACAATTACATTCCAACTCGCTGACCGTTCCATTAACGTACCAAGGGAAATTTTAGAAGATGTGCTAGTCTAAGTGGAAAAATTCTACTTCCTATGGATTTTATTATACTTGTAAGGCCCGTGTCCTAGTCTGTACCGTTCCGTTGGCTTCTGCGGTCCTTCCGGTCGAGTTCCGACAATTCTCGACCTGTATCCGATGTTTGCGCACGATCTTAAGCTGGGTCCCACATACCGAAGTCGGCTTGAACTAGAACTTGTATTATAACCACCGCACCGTCGCCACAGTTCCAACGCCATGACTCGCGCACCGAACTGATGCCCAGGCCAGGAGATGTGGGCCAGCATTCATTTCGAAGAAACGCCACGCGTTGCGAATTTCGATGGAATCTTTACGTCATGTCCCATCAATCAATCAATCAATTAATGTCAAGTACAACCATAGCTCAAGTACAACCAACCCATCCCTCCTTTTCCCTTAAGTCAACTCTCTCTCCCCTCACCATCCCTCTTTTACAATTTTTTAAATAAACCCATCCCCTTTTTACAAAAAATTCAAACTCACCCATACCTCTTCATTACAACCACCACATCACCTATCCCTTTAATATTTTTTTCTCTCTTTCCCTCATTCTATCTCTATTCTCCCAAGCTCCATACGTCCAAGCCTTCCCAAGCAATTCCAAGAGCAACAAGTGTGGCCCATTTTCCCACCCTCTCATCTCTCATCCCCACCATCAAAACCCCATCAACCTCCATTAAAGATGAAGGCAAGGAGCTTAGGAGCCTGAGGGAGCAAGGAGAAGGCCTAGAGGTGGGTGATCTTTGAGTTTCTACTGTTGATTTCATGATTTGAGGGCCCACTTATTGATGGGACCCATTTTGATGTATGTGTTGTATCAATGGAGGGCCATCGTGGCGGGGTCCCTCCTCTCCATCACTGTCTCTCTCTATTACTCTCTCTCTCTCTCACTTTCGTTGTTGATGGCCCACCTGATGATATATATATTATATCCATGCTGTCCATTTAGTGGACCACACTACAACCCTCTGGTGGAGCCCACCTTACTGTCTAAGCATAGATGAAGGAAATACACATATCAGTTGATCCAAACCTGGGTGGGCCGCCACGTGGACCCCATCATGTTAGTGCATGGAGCCCACCATGATGCCTATTTATATCCATACAGTCCAGCGTCTCTGGACACTGGACGGGCGTGGCTAACATGGGGTGCGTGTACTGACAAGGGTGTGTACTTACAAGTTAACAAAAAAAAGGTACTTTTGGGGTGGGCCACTTATGTAGGACCCACCTTGATGTTTGTATATAATCCAAGCCATCCATTTCGTTCCCCAGCTTATTTTAGGCATTGAGCCTAAAAATGAAGCTGATCCCATTTTTTGGCGGGCCATACCATAGGAAATAGTGGTGTCTACCGTTGAAAACCACCTGGATTATTTTTCTCGCCAAAAACCGTCTGCATATTGCACTCATTTGGTTGGTCTTAAGCCGCATGATTCAATGGTTGGGCTGGATTTCCTTGATGTGGGACCCACCTGTGAAAAACCACAGGAAAACCTGATTTAAAAAAAACAAAGAGGGCAGCGCTGACGCTGCTGCTGCAGAACGCAGGCAGCGCCTGCGGGCCTGGGGGACGGACGGCCTGGCAGGGACCCACGGTCCCAGCCGTGGGCCCCACCATGATGAGTGTCGATCATCGACACCATGCATTTGATAGGTCCCCTTTGGGACAGTGGGTCCCCAAAAAACCAGCCCCTCCAGGGACTCAGGTGGCCCACGCCATAGGGAACAGTGAGGATTGACGCCTACCATTGAGACCCTTCTTGAGGTCAGAAGTTTTAGATCAAAATGAAATTTGTTTTTCCTCCTCAATTCAGGTCACGTGTTGTAACAACCCAAATAAATCTTGACCGTAAAATTTTAACCATTGATTAATATACCCAATTAGTCCGATATGACCGTCGATCTACAAGATCAATTGGTTCAATCTCAACCATTAATTTGGACATATCCAATCCAACTGATCATTAACTAATGAATCTAACCGTACAATTATCCATCTATCTACATCATCCATGTACCATCAAATACATCACAACCACACACATGCACAAACACATCATGCACATCCATCCATCTATCCATACATCCATCCGTCCATCTATTGATCCATCCATCCATCTACATCATCACAACCATAGCTTAATACTGGACACCTTGTATAACAATTTCATTCATGCACATACATGTGGCACACATGAGATACATGGTGCACATGCATACTAGAATTCCCACCATGAACACCTATTTCATACACAACTCTTATACGTGTGGCACACATACACCACATACATCACAAGCACCTGATGTCCATACACATGACACACATAGCACATGTGAAATGTACAACCGATGGTGCGTGCAAACCAGAAAACGTGTAGCACATGTTTTAAATAGATAAATAAAGAAGAAGAAAGAGAAACTATAAGAGAGTAGTAAGAGTCACTCTCCCTTACACGTGTTAAATATGTGAATGAAGAGGGAAGAGGCTATAAAAGGGGAGGCATGAGAGAGATCATGCATCGTGAAGTCATGAAACGTGGAAGTGGAGCGTAAGGTGAGTTGAGGTGAGGTGAGGTGCTGTGACGTGAGAAGAGTGAGGAGAGAGAGAGAGAGGAGAGAGAGAGAAAGAAAAAAAAAGTATTGCTGGACATTCACGTTGGAAAGAGAGGGAGAGAGAGAAGAGAGAAAAAGGAAGAAAGAAAAGAGGAGAGAGAAAAAGGAAGAGAGAGGAAGAAAAGAAAAGAAAAAGAAAAAGAAAAAGAAAAGAAAATACTTTTTTAAGAAAAAGTGAGTTTTCTCTAACTTGATATTTATGAAAACTCTATATAATTTAATTTAATTCATTTTATTTGTTAATTCAATTGTACTTATAATACAAAATTGCCATCTTGGATGTACTTTTTAATTTGATGTAATTACTTACCCTGCTTCTTAAAATGTTGTTTAAATTATTATTTTTGTTGTCATTGCTTAAATATGATTTCATTGAAGTTTTATAGTCTCATTGTTAATCCTATCTTTAAAAAGAAAAAATTATTTATTTACATTAGATTTTGTTTTGTTAAAAGTTATTGCAAAATCTTGAGTTTATATATATTTGTTATATAGATCTTAATTCATATAAATCATTTTGCATGCTTATCTTTTTAATCAAGATTTAATAAATCACGTTGCATGTTTATTTTTTTCATTGTATTTTAACCATGATCTAATAGATTACGTTGAATGTTTATTTTATTTTTTATGTAAAATTTTAATTATCTATAAACAATTTACATTGATTGAAAATTTTGTTTTTAGTTTATTAAATCATGTACATCAAGTATTATGGATTGACCAAAGAATAGTAGTCATTGAAGATATTTAGAAATATTTGATTTAAATCATGCATCATTAAAATAGTTATGAAACACCAGAAAATAGGTGAGGCGATCAAGTCCTCTGGGTTGAAAATCCCTAAAGCGTAAATAGGTGGGGCGATCAAGACCCTTGGGTTGAAAGTCCCAAAAACCCAACTGGTACCTTTTGGAACATCTACCGTACCCTTTGAGTGGGTGAGCATGTCAGGATTGCAAAAGGTTCCCACTGCCAGGTTCGGTAGGGTAGTAGTCTGACCAGCTAACGTACAAATGGGTCCCTCACCAAGTGCCCTTTGGATGGGTGAGCATGTCATGCAAAAGGTTCCCATTGCCAGGCTAGGTGTTGTATTGGCGCGGGTGTTGGCCAACCGGTGTAAACTGGCCTTGGTGTTAAAAAGAATAAACTGCACATGTTATTATGGATTATAGCATATGTTGATTTCATTCATTCATATTTCTTTGAATTTACATTAAAATTTTGTGTTTATTAAATCTCCTCATTTGTTGTTTTACCTAAATAGGTATTGTATCTTTTAATACTTTTATTCATATTACATGAGATTATTTTGAAACCTGTGTTGAGATTACTCACTAGGCTTCGCAGCTTACCCTGTTGGGATTTTAAAATTTTAGGATCGGGATCACATGGAGGAGCTTAAAGAGATTTTCTTTTATTTATTTTTATTTCTTTACCATTTTCTAAATAAGTGTAATGAACATTTAGTATGACAACATTACGATGACATGTGTTTGATGATAATCTTGAATAGTCGGAACATGGACATTTTTCTTTAAATAAATGTTTAATTATTAAATTTTTGGATTGTTATATTTTATGAATGAAGTTATTTTGTCAATATATGTGTGGAATTTGAAATGTAAACATACAAAACATAAGTCATGCTTGCGGGTACGGAATCGGGGTCGAATATACCCAGGTATCGGATTTCGGGGCGTGACAGATTGGTATCAAAGCTCAAGTTTAGAATCATTGAGGACCTAGGGTTTTACTTGAAAACTTAGTCACTTTGAAAATTAGGATATATCCCCTACGAGTGTTGTTGTGATCAAAACTTAACTTGTAGTATTGTCTTTTAGTGATCCATCCTTATGTGATATCTAAAGCTTATTGTTTGATTTAGAACATGTCTGGGAGCCGGTGTGGAAATAAAGGTAGAGGTAGAGCCAGTCCTGTGGCAGCCACACCGGGGACCACCGAAAGTGGCCAATCACTGGATGGGGTCTTTCGTGCTTTAGGCGACATGGCAGCCATTCTTGGACAACACATTCGTCATGATAATAGGGGAGCCGCCCAAGTTGTGCAGGATGGCATTGGTGGCTGAATAGAGAAATTTAAGAGATTGAAGCCGCCTACTTTTGAGGGTTTGTCGGACCCTATGGAGGCAGAAAAGTGGAAAAAGCAAATAGAGAAGATATTCACTGTTTTAGGATGTGATGAGGAGCAAAAGGTTATACTTGCGGTTTTCATGTTAGAGGGAGAGGCCGACCACTGGTGGGAGACAATTGCTAGAACAATTGAAGAAGATTCTGCATGGACATGGGATATGTTCTGTGAGAAGTTCAATGAGAAATACTTTCCTGAGTGTGTATAGGAGCAAAAAGCAGAGGAATTCATAAGCTTAGAACAGGGGGAGATGACTGTAGGCCAATATGAGTCTAAATTTACTGAATTATCCTGTTTTGCCCCATTTATGATTCAGGATGAAGCTCGCAAAGCTAAGAAGTTTGAGTGAGGTCTAAGAGGGTCAATTCGTAACAAGTTGACTCTACTTAAGCTTAGATTGTATGCCGATGTAGTAGAACGGGCTCTAATGATAGAGCGAGACAACGAAGAATTCTGGAAAAGTCGTAACTAAAAGAGAGAAGCGAAGAGCAATGCTAGGGCTGCATCGAATACATCTCAAACATAGGGTGATGCTTCCAAGAAACTAAAGACGATAGTAACAAACACCTCAACTCCTGCTCAGCCAATGAACCGATTTACAGGTAAATGTTATAACTGCGGAATGGAGGGTCACTCCGCGCGTTTGGTAAACAACCACCTCAGCAACCACATTATCAGGCGCCCCCGCAGATGCACCCGAGACCTCAGCCACAGTACCAGAGACCCCCATATCATCAAGTACCGGAACAGTATCAGAGACATCCGCAACAAAGACCCCCTCAGCAGTAGCAACGCCCACAGCAACAACACTACCAGCCGAGGCAGGAAGGTCAAGCTTCTCGACAACCAGCCCAGGGTCGTGTGTTTACTATAGTACCATCAGACGCAAATGCTAATGGAGCAGTGGTGGAAGGTACCATAATTATCTATTCCTCACCCGCTCAAGTTTTATTTGATTCAGGAGCTACACATTCTTTTATTTCGACTCTTTTTGTGCATACATTGGGTTTATCTCCTGAACTCCTAGATAAAAATTTAGTAATTGCTACACCAATAGGAAGCTCCATAATGTTAAATCAGATATGTAGATCTTGCCCTGTCATGTTTGGAGATTCCGTATTGTTAGCCGACCTTATCGTATTAGACATGCAAGAGTTCGATGTTATTCTGGGAATGGATTGGTTAGCTTCGTTCCATGCAAATTTGGATTGTTTTGAGAAGACCGTGACATTCTCTATTCCTGGGCGACCGAGATTCCGGTTTCTTAGAAAGCAAAAGAATGGACCGTTATGCGATTTCTTAGCACTTTTGGAGGAAGAACCACATGAAGTAGGTATCGATCAAATTCCTATCATATGTAAGTTTTCCGATGTATTTCAAGATATACCAGGGTTGCCCCCAAGAAGAGAGATCGAATTTGGTATAGACCTTATGACCGGAGTCTCCCCAATCTCCATGGCACCGTACCGTATGGCACCAGTAAAGTTGAAGGAACTGAAGGAGCAGATTCAAAAGTTATTGGAGCAGGGTTTCATTCGGCCGAGTACATCACCGTGGGGTGCGCCAGTCTTATTTGTAAGGAAGAAAGATGGCTCGATGAGATTATGTATTGATTATCGCCAACTAAACAAGGTTACCATTAAAAACAAATACCCACTTCCTAGGATAGATGATCTTTTCGATCAGTTGAAAGAAGCCAAGTTTTTCTCCAAAATAGATTTGCGGTCAGGATATCACCAGCTTAGAATTAAAGAAGTGGACATACCAAAGATGGCCTTTAGGACTCGTTATGGCCACTACGAGTTTCTCGTGATGCCGTTTGGACTAACAAATGCACCAACAGTATTTATGGACCTGATGAACAGAGTATTTAAGCCACACCTAGATTGTTTTGTCATAGTATTCATAGATGATATTCTTATATATTCAAAGACCCAGGAAGAACATGAGCAACATCTTAGAGTCACTCTTCAAACCCTGCAGGAACACCGATTATATGCTAAATTTGAAAAGTGTGACTTTTGGAAGGAGGAAGTGAAATTTTTGGGCCATGTAGTTTCGAAGAAGGGTGTGTCAGTAGACCCATCAAAGGTAGAAGCAGTATTGAAGTGGGAATAGCCCATGAGTGTGATCAAAATACGTAGTTTTCTTGGTTTAGCAGGGTATTATCGAAGATTCATCAAAGACTTCTCTCGAATTGTGGCACCGTTAACTCTATTGACCAGGAAGGGTGTAAAGTTCATTTGGGATGATACTTGTGATCAGGCATTTTCAGAGTTAAAGATTAGGTTGACGACATCGCCTGTCCTCACCATTCCTTCGAGTGGTGAAAAGTTTGTAATCTTCAGTGATGCTTCATATAGAGGTTTAGGTTGCGTCCTTATGCAACAAGGTAAGGTTGTAGCTTACGCCTCTAGGCAACTGAAAGTGCATGAGCAAAATTATCCTACTCATGACTTGGAGTTGGCAGCCGTGGTTTTCGCTCTTAAAGTATGGAGGCATTATCTATATGGGGAGAAGTTTGAGCTATTTTCAGATCATAAGAGTCTGAAGTATCTTTTCTCTCAGAAAGAATTAAATATGAGGCAACGTCGATGGATGGAATTCTTGAAGGACTATGACTTCACCCTTCAATATCATCTACGTAAAGCCAATGTAATAGCAGATGCCTTAAGTCGTAAGCCACACAGAGTAATCGCTCACCTCATGATTCAGCAATGGAAAATGTTAGATACAGTGAAGGATTTTGACATCCAATTGAATCCGCAAACATCTGTAGCTCGTCTCTTGAACCTAGCTGCTCAACCTTCCTTAATTAGTAAGGTTATAGAAGCTCAACAACAAGATTCATGGATACAAGCTGAGGTAATAGAAGCTGAAAAAGGTGGTAAGTCGGAATGGAAAGTTGGTACTGATGGTGGATTAAGGTTTTAAGGAAGATTATGTATACCAAATGTGGCTGAATTAAAGAAGGAAATTATGGACGAGGCACACAGCACTAAATTCACAATCCACCCTGGAGGTACGAAGATGTATCACGATATGCGTAGGCAATATTGGTGGAATAATATGAAGAGGGAGATCGCTAATTTTGTAGCCAAACGTCTCACATGTCAACAGGTGAAAGCAGAGCATCAGAAGCCGTCAGGGATGTTACAGCCACTACCGATTTTCGAGTGGAAGTGGGAGCACATATCCATGGATTTCATTATGGGATTGCCACGGACACGTAATAATCATGATACAGTTTGGGTCATCGTCGACCGATTAACTAAGTCCACACATTTTCTTCCTATACGTGCTACCTATCCCTTAGAAGAATTATGTAAACTATATATTAAAGAAATAGTTAGACTGCACGAAGTGCCTGTATCTATCGTATCCGATCAGGATTCTAGGTTTACATCTCGTTTTTGGAGAAGTTTACAGATGGCACTGGGAACCACTCTTGATTTTAGCACCGCTTTTCACCCTCAGACTGACGGGCAGACTGAAAGAGTGAATCAGATCCTTGAAGACATGCTCCAAGCTTGTGTGCTTAATTTCAAAGGGAGTTGGGATGATCATTTACCATTGATTGAGTTCGCTTATAATAATAGCTACCAGACAAGTATCGGCATGGCGCCATATGAGGCTTTGTACGGGAGGCCTTGTAGATCTCCAAATTGTTGGACAGAAGTTGGAGAAGGTAGTTTGCTTGGACCAGAGATTGTGCAAGAGACAACGGAGAAGATTTTTATCATTAGAAACCGTTTGCGCGCAGCCCAAAGTCGTCAGAAGAGTTACGCAAACAATCGCAGAAGAGATCTAGAGTTTGCAGTTGGAGATCACGTCTTCTTAAAGATTTCTCCTATGATGGGTGTTATGAGGTTCGGTAAAAAAGGAAAGTTGGCTCCAAGGTATATAGGTCCGTTTGAGATTCTAGAGAGGGTTGGTTTTGTGGCATATAGGCTTGCTTTACCGCCTCAGTTGTCTGGTATTCATGATGTTTTCCATGTATCGATGTTAAGGAAATATGAGTGGGATGTTTCTCATGTTATAGACTGGCAACCATTAGAGATCCGAGAAGATGCTTCATACATCGAACAACCAGTATGTATTCTTGACCGGAAAGACCAAGTGCTTCGATCTAGAGTTATACCGTTTGTCAAGGTTCAGTGGAGTCACCATACCGAGGAAGAGGCTTCTTGGGAATACGAGGCCGAGATCCAAGAGAAATACCCTCACCTGTTCGCATTATAGGAATGTAAATTTCGAGGATGAAATTTCTTTTAAGGAGGGTAGAATGTGGAAGTGCTATAGTTTATATCCCTGTCTGTTGTTAAATTTGTGGTGCCAAAATCACTGTTATATATAACTTGCATAAGTGAAACTCTCTCAAGGATCAACATTCATAAACAAGCTAAGCTCATAACAAGCAAAGCTCACAAGTACAAGGATCAATCTTGAATGCAAGAACTGCTCACAAGACGACTCAAGCTGCAAGACTTCAAGAAGAGTACAAGGTAGTTTGTAAAGAACTCAAGACACTTTTAAGATTGAGCTACATCAAGATTTCAACTACATCAAGACTTCAAGGCTCATACTTCAAGGTCACTAGTTCCTAATGTTTCAATGTCCTTACTTCATGGTTGAGGTTTGACTGACCTTAGGTTGACCTTAGAAGTAGGTCACTTTGGATACATAAATCGAATGTTTATTCTACATAAGTTTGGTCTGTTCTTCGACTAGTCCTAGGCCTTCTTCGACTAGTCTTAGAGTTGCTTCGACCAGTCTAAGAAATTCCTCGATCAGTCGTGAGTTTGTTACAAATTTCGGATAAAATCTGTTAGGCTTCGACTAGTTTAGGAATCTGTTCGACCAGTCGAAGGAACAGTGTCGACTGCATCTTCGACCAGTCGAAAATCTTCGACTCAAAATCCAGCGATATTTTTCAGGTTCTTCGACCAGTCGAAGGAGACCTTCGACCAGTCGAAGGTGACCTACGACCAGTCAAAGGAGACCTTCGACCAGTCGTAGAACGGTCAAAGCTTATCGCGCCTGATTTTTCAAATATCTGTTATTGCTTCGACTAGTCGAATTAATTAATCCATTCAAGCCAATCTTCGTCGAACTTCTGAGAGATAATTCTGTGCTCCATCTAAGCTAAGTGTGCTTATTTAATATTCTCTTTCCTTAGCGTTATTTAATTGATTTTGATTCTGCTATTCCAATCTAATTTGATAAGAGGAATTGTTATTCCCTTTCTTTGGAATCAAAATCAATTAAGGCAAGCTGTATTTGGTTTAATTTAAAATCTATTAGAATTAAAACCATTGTAATTGAGTACTGGACATTGAACTTAGACATTCAATCATCTACTCTGATTTGGTTCTACCGGGCTGCTACAACGAAGGAGATAATCAGGTATTTTACATTTAATTGTAAATTCCTTTCTGTTTTGTTTTCTTTCAAGATTTGCCAGAAAAATCTTGTTGTATTGGTTATCTGAGGAGAGCCAGGAAAACTCAGAAGTGGGGTTTTTTAATTGTGTAAGCCCACAGACAAAGACACAATTGTAAAGGTTTTGGGTGAACCTGGGAAAACCTATTTTGTTAGTGAACGCTAATATCCCCTGTGTGAGGATATTAGGAGTGGAGTAGCATTCTGTGTGGCTGTTGTTTAACAGTTGGTGAACACACAGGCGAACCACTATAATCCCTTATGTTGTGGTTGAGTGATTTATACTTCTGATCTTTAATTATTCTTTTGTGGGATGTATGTATGGTAGTGAATGTTGTTATCATTTAATTCAAGCATTGTGAGAATTTTGTAATAGTTTAGAATTTATTTTCTGCTATTCCTTTATCAGCTTGATATTCAATTTCCTTTAAAAGTTGTTCCAGCAAGGTTGCCCTGCCATTTTTATGGTGTATGGCTATCCCTAGAACAATACATTTGTGATTACAATTTATTTCAATTCAGTTTGTATTTATTTCTGTATTCCTCTTTGGTTTGAGATTTGATACAAAGATCTTTCTAGAAAAAAGGTTATCCTACCATAAACTCTGGTTTTTGGTGTAAGGTTGTCCTTAGAACAACTTTTGTATCAACCTCTCAAGATCTGAATTTTGAGGTTATTTTACTTTCTTGCATTTTGATTTATTTTGGCTATCATATTCTTTTTAATTTCGCTGTTATAAGTTTTATTTGGCATTGTTCTATTCACCCCCCCTCTAGGACATATAGTTAGGCCTTTTCAAGTGGTATCAGAGCCTAATAGCTCTTTTTTATTCTTTGATTTAATTCCTGAGCTAATGATTTAAGCTATTTAAGATGTCAAATTTTGATAGCCTTTTAGTCACAAGGCCTCCACCCTTTGATGGCTCCAACTATGCCTATTGGAAAGCCAAAATGAGGATCTTCCTCAAATCAATGGATGAAAATGTGTACAAGCCACAACAACTGAATGGAAATCTCCTATCATGGAAGTTACTGGGCTTGATGGTTCAAAATCTATGAAAGTCACACCATATTACCAATGGACCACTCTTCAGAAAAGTGAGAGTAGTGCAAATGCTAAAGCACTAAATGCAATTACTTGCACACTATCACCGGATGAGTTTAAAAGAATCATTTCCTGTGATACTGCAAAGCAAGCTTGAGAGATATTAGAAATGACACACAAGGGTACTACAATTGTCAAAAAATCTAAAGTCCAACTCCTCACAACCAGATTTGAAGAAATTCATATGGAGGAAAATGAAATGTTTATGGACTTTTACACTAGATTGAATGACATTGTAAAGTCAATGTGGGGTCTTGGCGATAAAATCCCAGAAAGTAAAGTGTGTGCAAAAATATTATGCTCACTTCCTAAACGGTTCAATTCTAAAGTAACCGCGATCCAGGAACTTCGTGATACGGATAATATGAGGGTAGAAGAACTAGTTGGTTCTCTACAAACCTACGAGTTAAACTTTAAAGCTCTTAAAGGTAAATCTATCGCACTAAAATCTTCTAAATGTAATTCAGAAGAAAATTCTGATTCAGAAGATGATATGGTTTTTTTAGCTAAGAAATTTTACAAGATTTTCAAAAGCAAGAAAAGGGTTGATTTTCAAAAATCAAATGATAAAAAGAAGTTTAGACCCAAATCTCGAAAATCTTTGGAAGATAGTCAGTGTTACAACTGTCAAGAATATGAGCACTTAGCAAATAGATGTCCTAAAAGGGACAAACCCAAGAAGAAGGGTATGTTGGCTACATGGGATGAATCATCTGACTCTGAAGGTTCTTCTGAATCAGAAGATTCTGAAACTGAGTCAGGCAATGAGGTTAAAGCTCTTATGACTCTAGCCAAATTCACATTTTCAGATAATGACTCAACAAGTGAAGAAAATCTGAGTAGTGAATGTGAAAATGAAGATGATCTTCAAGACGCTTACAATGCCCTATATAAGGAAAGTTGTAAAATTGCTGTCAAACTTAAACTTCAAAAAGAAAAGTTTTCTAAACTCAAAAAATATTTTGAATCACTTGTCTTAGAAAAATCACAAATTTCAGATTGTTTTGAAAAATCAAAATGCGATTTGGAATTCAAAAACTCCCTAATTATTGATTTAAAATCTGAAATTGAGAAACTTAAAACTGAAGTATCTTCTCTTCTGAGTCTAAAGGACACATGGAAATATGTCCAAGATGATCCAAATTTATAGAAACTTTTATCCGGATCAAGAAAATGTGGCGATCGATCCGGGTTGGGCTATGATAAAAATTTACCTCCTAAACAAAAGTATACTCCTCCTATGTTTGTTAAAGGAGAGTCCTCAAACTCAAAAGGGAAAAATACTTATCAAGATTTTTCTAGAAATTCAAAAACTTTTCAAAAACCTAGAAGCAGCCATGTCAACTATGTCAATCAGAACGAAACCCACTAGCTGAAAAGATAGTTGATTTACTTAAGGAGCTCTTAAAATCTAACTCTTTAGGTCATTCCTACAAATATACACAAAAGAAGACCAACTATGTTCCTAAACCCAAAACAGTTATGAAATGGGTTCCTAGAGTTACCTGCTTGGTTGCTCACACTACTTTCAAAGCAACAAGTTATTCAAAGTGGTACTTAGACAGTGGATGCTCCAGGCATATGACAGGTGATAAAGCTTTATTCACGGATCTGAAAGATATGACTGATGGTTCAGTCACATTTGGTGATGGTAGCAACTGCAAGATTATAGGCCAAGGTACGGTTCAACTTTTTAATCTTCCTGTGTTTTAAAAATATTTTATATGTTGAAGGCTTAAAACATAACTTGCTTAGTATATCTCAAATATGTGATAATAACCATAGTGTTCGGTTTTCTAATCAAAGCTGTGAGATACTAAACAATAAGGGTTCTATAATATTAACTGGACGTAGAACGTCTAAAAATTGCTATATTATTAGTGAATCCAGCTCATCTAATCAAATATGTTACATGGTCCATATAGACGAGACTGATTTATGGCACAAACATCTTGGACATGTACATTATCAAAATTTATATCGATTGAGCAAACGAGAACTTATAAGAGGTTTACCCAAACTTCAGAAATTAGATAAAATATGTGGTGAGTGCCACATAGGCAAACAAACAAAGAACTCACACAAAAAGGTGAATTCAAATACCACATCAAGACCACTCGAACTTCTTCACATGGATCTGATAGGACCTACCAGAACAGAAAGTCGTGGTGGGAAAAAGTATATCCTGGTAATAGTTGATGACTTTACCAGATTCACTTGGGTAGTCTTCTTAAGGGATAAATTTGAAACCCTTGAAGAAGTAAGAAAAGTTTTCAAAAGGATTCAAACTGAAAAATCTTCTCAAATCAGTAAAATTCGTAGTGATCATGGATCTGAATTTGAGAATAGCAATTTTGAGAAGTTCTGTACCGACCAAGGAATATTACATGAATTCTCTGCTCCCAAAACTCCACAACAAAATGGAATTGTAGAAAGAAAGAATAGGGTGCTTCAAGAAATGGCTAATGTCATGTTGAATAGCATGAAGCTCTCTAAAAATCTTTGGGCTGAAGCAGTCAACACAACTTGCTATATTATTAACCGAGTCTACACTAGCAAAGATAATAATAAAACGGCTTATGAATTGTGGTTCAATAAAAAGCCTACTGTTAAATACTTTCGAGTTTTTGGCAGCAAGTGCTATATTTTACGTGATCGTGAAAATTTGGGAAAATTTGATACGAAGAGTGATGAAGGTATTTTTCTAGGATATTCCTTAAACAGTCGAGCTTATAGGGTTATGAACAAAAGGACTGGTGTGATTCAAGAATCCATTAATGTTGTTATTGATGATCATTTAAACACGCCAATTTTTAATTCAGATAATGATGAAATACTAATCATTCATAAACCCGATACTTCATCGAATTAGACTGATTCTGAGTTGAGGAATGTTAAAGATCATCCAACCACACAAATTCTTGGAAACCCTCTCACCGGTGTTCGCACCCGTAGACAACTTGAGGATATATGTAATTATGTATGTTTTACATCCCAAATAGAACCATCTAATGTAAAAGAAGCTCTTGCTGATGAGAACTGGATTGTTGCGATGCAAGAAGAACTTAACCAATTCGTAAGAAATGATGTTTGGTATCTCGTACCAAGACCTAAAGATAAACACATCATTAGAACAAAATGGATTTTCAAAAATAAGTCTGACGAGTGTGGAAATATAATTAGAAACAAGGCTAGACTAGTGGTACAAGGTTATACTCAAATTGAAGGGATTGATTTCGATGAAAATTTTGCACCAGTAGCACGTCTTGAATCTATCAGACTATTTATATCCATTGTATGTTTTAGAAAGATAAAGATCTATCAGATGAATGTGAAAAGTGCTTTTCTAAATGGCGATTTACATGAAGAAGTCTATGTTGAACAGCCAATGGGTTTTGAAGATTCCAAGAATACTGATTACGTATATTGGCTTAAAAAGACACTTTATGGATTAAAACAAGCACCTAGGGCATGGTATGAGAAACTAACGAAATTTCTTTTAAGTCATAATTTTCAAATGGGATCTGTTGATAAAACTCTGTTTGTTAAAAAACATAATGATCATATCTTAATGGTGCAGATTTATGTTGATGATATCATTTATGGATCAACTTGTACTGACTTGACTACTGAGTTTGTAGATTTGATGAAATCACAGTTCGAAATGAGCATGGTTGGGGAATTGACTTATTTCCTTGAATTGCAAGTAAAGCAACAACCTGAAGGAATATTCATTTCTCAATCTAAGTATGCTTTGAATCTAATCAAGAGATTTGGATTTGAGAATGGCAAGAATTTCGATTCTCCTATGAGTACTACCCTGAAACTCTCAAAAGACTCTAATGGTAAAAATGTTGACTCAAAACTTTATCGGAGTATGATTGGTAGTTTGTTATATTTAACTGCTAGTAGACCTGATATTTCTCTAAGTGTTGGTATTTGCGCAAGATATTAATCTGATCCAAAAGAATCTCACTTGATTGTTGTCAAGTGAATTATTAGATATGTCGCAAGTACTGTAAATCTCGGTCTCTGGTATCCTCATGAGACCAGTGTCCAATTAGCTGGGTACTCGGATGCTGACTGGGCTGGTAATCTAGATGATAGAAAATCAACCAGTGGTGGTTATTTTTACATTGGAAATTGTCTAGTTTCCTGGTTTAGTAAGAAACAAAATTCTATATCACTTTCAACAGCTGAAGCTGAGTATATCGCAGCTGGTAATGCATGTACACAGCTTGTTTGGATGCAACGAATGCTAAGTGATTATGGAATTAAACAGGATTCTATGTTATTACATTGTGATAATTCCAGTGCGATAAATATTTCAAAAAATCCTATTTAGCATTCTCGTACTAAGCATATTGACATTAGATTTCATTTTATAAGGGAATTAGTAGAAGAAAAAGTTATATCTCTAGAATATATTCCTACCGAAGATCAACGAGCTGACATTTTCACAAAACCTCTCGATAAAAGCAGGTTCAAAAAGATGAAATTTGATCTTGGCATGTGCATTTTAAAATGATTATTTATGCCTACTTATATTATAGTGTATATATTTGCTAGATTGAATTCTAATTTTTGTATAATTTGCAAGAAGTATGATTTTTTGGTCATTCTTCGACCTGTCGTGAGTATACTCGATTAGTTGACCTTCGACCGGTCGTAGATATCCATGACCAGTCGTAGAACTCGGGAATCACTCAAAATTTGGAGATTTTTTCTTTCTTCCTCATTTCGTTTTTCTTCTCTAAGGAGCCGTGCTTCGACTTGTCGAACCCATCCTTCATGTTCTTCAAGGTTAGTGTTCCAAATCATGTTTTTCTTGCAGATTTGTGTCTAGATTGTTTACTTTTCAAGCTTTAAGCTTTGTATTTTGGATTTCATTGAGATTTGGGGTTTGGATTTTAAAAAATCTGTTTTGTGTAAACCCACTTCTCAATCCTTTGCAACTTCTTATTTCCTTGATATCCTTGTTGCAAATGGCTTCTAGAGGTAGAAAAACTACTTCCCGTGGTCCTTCTTCTTTCTCCAGATCGACCATTATCTCTAAGCGTCATCTTCTTGTTCCTAATGATGATCCATCTTATGTTAGGGACATTAGATTACGTAATGTTATTGTTGAACATCCTGTTGATGTTAATCATATTGCACCTTTTGACATCCTTCCTATGCTTGAAGCTGTAGGTTGGGTTAACTTATTACATTGGGGTGGGCCTGCATATCGGTCCATTGCCCAATCCATGTTTACATGTATTAGTGCTTTCTCACAGGATAATTTAACTTTTAAAATATCTACTAGAGAAGGGCCTTTTGACATTGATCATCATTTAATTTCAGCCCTTATGGACATTCCTGTGAATGATGAGGGTATTCTTATCCATAACTTAACTGATAAACCCTCAATGTTTGAAAAATGCATGCTCACTAGAGATTTGTGTAACATGGATGTTCAATGGACACAAAAAGGGAATGCGCTTCCCGTAAGGTATTTGTTACCCAAGTACAGAATTCTCCACAAAATCTTTGTGTCTAATCTGTATCCTCGTTCGGGTAATAAAACTGACTTGACTTCGTTTATGGTTCGTGTTAACCATGCTATTTCCAATGGTACTTAGATTTGTTTACCATCCTTAATCTATCATTTCATTCTTCAGTTTAGACTCCATCCTGGTCATAGTGACATTCCTTTTGCCTATTTAATGACTATATTGGCTACACATATGTTAGTCGATATGCCGGTTGATGAGGCACCAATCCATCATCTGATCTTCAACAATACTAATATCAATAAGATGAAGCTGGATCTACTTCCTGAACAAGGTGATGGTGGTGGTGGTGGTCATGAAGAAGCTGGTGATGATATTAATATGGATGACATTTTTGAGGAACTGGATTCTGACTCAACAAATGATCCAGATTTTGAATCATCTGATGTTGATGCTCGTCTGAGTGCATTAGAGGATAAAGTTGAGAATATAAATGTAAAGATGGAAAATATGTCTGTTGCTCATGATTTACAATTTAAGTACATGCGCAAATATCTTAGGCGATTGAACAAAGGCATGCACCAACTTGATCCCTCTATTCCTGCTCCGTCATCTGGTTCTGGTTCTGACTAGTTTATATGAGACTTCTAGTCTGTAATAACTTTATAACTTAGCACTTGGTTGACTGATTTTGAGTTGGATACTATCTATGTTTTATGCTGGATATTTATTCTATGTGAAGCTATGCTGAGTATCACTATCTCTGTTTTTCTATACTCTCATAACTCCTCATGTTTACTCTCTTATATCCCTTTATTTAGTTCTCCTTTATTGTTGTTTTCTTTGTCATATTGTGACAAAAAGGGGGAGAATGGTTTGTTCTTAACGATGTGATTGTGGGAGGAGTAGCATTAGTTATGTTACTCAGGGGGAGTATGTTTGAACTAGTTGAATGAAACTGGTTGAATGTTGAATGTTGAATATTGAATATTGATTTGCAGGTAAGCCAGTTTATATGACCTGGTTCATAACTCTTTAACCAGTTGTTTTACTTTATGTTTATCTTGGTTATGTGTTTTGTCACTAATTTGACAAAGGGGGAGATTGTAAGTGCTATAGTTTATATCCCTGTCTGTTGTCAAATTTGTGGTGCCAAAATCACTGTTATATATAACTTGCATAAGTGAAGCTCTCTCAAGGATCAACATTCATAAACAAGCTAAGCTCATAACAAGCAAAGCTCACAAGTACAAGGATCAATCTTGAATGCAAGAACTGCTCACAAGACAAGACTCAAGCTGCAAGACTTCAAGAAGAGTACAAGGCAGTTTGTAAAGAACTCAAGACACTTTTAAGATTGAGCTACATCAAGATTTCAACTACATCAAGACTTCAAGGCTCATACTTCAAGGTCACTAGTTCCTAATGTTTCAATGTCCTTACTTCATGGTTGAGGTTTGACTGACCTTAGGTTGACCTTAGAAGTAGGTCACTTTGGATACATAAATCGAATGTTTATTTTACATAAGTTTGGTCTGTTCTTCGACTAGTCCTAGGCCTTCTTCGACTAGTCCTAGAGTTGCTTCGACCAGTCTAAGAAATTCCTCGATCAGTCGTGAGTTTGTTACAAATTTCGGATAAAATCTGTTAGGCTTCGACTAGTCCAGGAATCTGTTTGACCAGTCGAAGGAACAGTGTCGACTGCATCTTCGACCAGTCGAAAATCTTCGACTCAAAATCCAGCGATATTTTTCAGGTTCTTCGACCAGTCGAAGGAGACCTTCGACCAGTCGAAGGTGACCTACGACCAGTCGAAGGAGACCTTCGACCAGTCGTAGAACGGTCAAAGCTTATCGCGCCTGATTTTTTAAATATCTGTTATTGCTTCGACTAGTCGAAGAGCTCCTTAGACCAGTCGAAGACGCGATTTGCTCACCTATAAATAGTGCAAGAATCTTAGAAGAAATCATTGAATTAATTAATCCATTCAAGCCAATCTTCGTCGAACTTCTGAGAGATAATTCTGTGCTCTATCTAAGCTAAGTGTGCTTATTTAATATTCTCTTTCTTTTGCTTTATTTAATTGATTTTGTTTCTGCTATTCCAATCTAATTTGATAAGAGGAATTGTTATTCCCTTTCTTTGGAATCAAAATCAATTAAGGCAAGCTCTATTTGGTTTAATTTAAAATCTATTAGAATTAGAACCATTGTAATTGAGTACTGGACATTGAACTTGGACATTCAATCATCTACTCTGATTTGGTTCTACGGGCTGCTACAACGAAGGAAATAATCGGGTATTTTACATTTAATTGTAAATTCCTTTCTTTTTGGTTTCTTTCACGATTTGCGGAAAAATCTTGTTATATTGGTTATCCGAGGAGAGCCAGGAAAACTCGAAGTGGGGTTTTTAATTGTGTAAGCCCACGACAAAGACACAATTGTAAACGTTTTGGGTGAACCTGGGAAAACCTATTTTATTAGTGAACGCTAATATCCCTGTGTGAGGATATTAGGAGTGGAGTAGCATTCTGTGTGATTGTTGTTTAACAAGTTGGTGTACACAAAGCGAACCACTATAATCACTTGTGTTGTGGTTGAATGATTTATACTTCTGATCTTTAATTATTCTTTTGTGGGATGTATGTATGGTGGTGAATGTTATAATCATTTAATTCAAGCATTGTGAGAATTTTGTAATAGTTTAGAATTTATTTTCTGCTATTCCTTTATCAGCTTGATATTCAATTTCCTTTAAAAGTTGTTCCAGCAAGGTTGCCCTGCCATTTTTATGGTGTATGGCTGTCCCTAGAACAATACATTTGTGATTACAATTTATTTCAATTCAGTTTGTATTTATTTCTGTATTCCTCTTTGGTTTGAGATTTGATACAAAGATCTTTCTAGAAATAAGGTTGTCCTACCATAAACTCTGGTTTTGGTGTAAGGTTGTCCTTAGAACAACATTTGTATCAACCTCTCAAGATCTGAATTTTGAGTTTATTTTACTTTCTTGCATTGTGATTTTTTTTTGCTATCATATTCTTTTAAATTCTGCTGTTATAAGTTTTATTTGGCATTGTCCTATTCACCCCCCCTATAGGACATATAGCTAGGCCTTTTCAGAATGTAACAACCCAAATAAATCTTGACTGTCAAATTTTAACCATTGATCAATATACCCAATTAGTCCGATATGACCGTCGATCTACAAGATCAATTGGTTCAATCTCAACCATTAATTTGGACATATCCAATCCAACTGCTCATTAACTAATGAATCCAACCGTACAATTATCCATCCATCTACATCATCCATGTACCATCAAATACATCACAACCACACACATGCACAAACACATCATGCACATCCATCCATCTATCCATACATCCATCCGTCCATCTATTGATCCATCCATCCATCTACATCATCACAACCATAGCTTAATACTGGACACCTTGTATAACAATTTCATTCATGCACATACATGTGGCACACATGAGATACATGGTGCACATGCACACTAGAATTCCCACCATGAACACCTATTTCATACACACCTCTTATACGTGTGGCACACATGCACCACATACATCACATGCACCTGATGTCCATACACGTGACACACATAACACATGTGAAATGTACAACCGGTGGTGCGTGCAAACCAGAAAACGTGTAGCACATGTTTTAAATAGACAAATAAAGAAGAAGAAAGAGAAACGGTAAGAGAGTAGTAAGAGTCACTCTCCCTTACACGTGTTAAATATGTGAATGAAGAGGGAAGAGGCTATAAAAGGGGAGGCATGAGAGAGATCATGCATCGTGAAGTCATGAAACGTGGAAGTGGAACGTGAGGTGAGTTGAGGTGAGGTGAGGTGCTGTGATGTGAGAAGAGTGAGGAGAGAGAGAGAGAGGAGAGAGAGAGGAAAAAAGTATTGCTGGACATTCACGTTGGAAAGAGAGGGAGAGAGAGAAGAGAGAGAAAAAGGAAGAAAGAAAAGAGGAGAGAGAAAAAGGAAGAGAGAGGAAGAAAAGAAAAGAAAAAGAAAAAGAAAAGAAAATACTTTTTTAAGAAAAAGTGAGTTTTCTCTAACTTGATATTTATGAAAACTCTATATAATTTAATTTAATTCATTTTATTTGTTAATTCAATTGTACTTATAATACAAAATTGCCATCTTGGATGTACTTTTTAATTTGACGTAATTACTTACCCTGCTTCTTAAAATGTTGTTTAAATTATTATTTTTGTTGTCATTGCTTTAATATGATTTCATTTAAGTTTTATAGTCTCATTGTTAATCCTATCTTTAAAAAAAAATTTATTTATTTACATTAGATTTTGTTTTGTTAAAAGTTATTGCAAAATCTTGAGTTTATATATATTTGTTATATAGATCTTAAATCGTATAAATCATTTTGCATGCTTATCTTTTTAATCAAGATTTAATAAATCACGTTGCATGTTTATTTTTTTCATTGTATTTTAACCATGATCTAATATATTACGTTGAATGTTTATTTTATTTTTTATGTAAAATTTTAATTATCTACATACAATTTACATTGATTGAAAATTTTATTTTTAGTTTATTAAATCATGTACATCAAGTATTATGGATTGACCAAAGAATAGTAGTCATTGAAGATATTTAGAAATATTTGATTTAAATCATGCATCATTAAAATAGTTATGAAACACCAGAAAATAGGTGAGGCGATCAAGTCCTCTGGGTTGAAAATCCCTAAAGCGTAAATAGGTGGGGCGATCAAGACCCTTGGGATGAAAGTCCCAGAAACCCAACTGGTACCTTTTGGAACATCTACCGTACCCTTTGAGTGGGTGAGCATGTCAGGATTGCAAAAGGTTCCCACTGCCAGGTTCGGTAGGGTAGTAGTCTGACCAGCTAACGTACAAATGGGTCCCTCACCAAGTGCCCTTTGGATGGGTGAGCATGTCATGTAAAAGGTTCCCATTGCCAGGCTAGGTGTTGTATTGGCGCGGGTGTTGGCCAACCGGTGTAAACTGGCCCTGGTGTTAAAAAGAATAAACTGCACATGTTATTATGGAGTATAGCATATGTTGATTTCATTCATTCATATTTCTTTGAATTTACATTAAAATTTTGTGTTTATTAAATCTCCTCATTTGTTGTTTTACCTAAATAGGTATTGTATCTTTTAATACTTTTATTCATATTACATGAGATTATTTTGAAACCTGTGTTGAGATTACTCATTAGGCTTCGCAGCTTACCTTGTTGGGATTTTAAAATTTCAGGATCGGGATCACATGGAGGAGCTTAAAGAGATTTTCCTTTATTTATTTTTGTTTCTTTACCATTTTCTAAATAAGTGTAATGAACATTTAGTATGACAACATTACAATGACATGTGTTTGATGATAATCTTGAATAGTCGGAACATGAACATTTTTCTTTAAATAAATGTTTAATTATTAAAATTTTGGATTGTTATATTTTATGAATGAAGTTATTTTGTCAATATATGTATGGAATTTGAAATGCAAACATACAAAACATAAGTCATGCCTGCGGGTACGGAATCAGGGTCGAATATACCCAGGTACAAGATTTCGGGGCATAACACGTGTGACCCTATCAACAGGTTTGGTTGGAAAATACACATTATAGAGGGCCCAGATCCACGTGACCTTATGAACAGATTGGATGCAAATAAACATTATGGTGGGCCCCTGGTCCATGTGACTTTATGAACAATTTGGATGTCATATAAACAGCATGGTGGGCCCTTGGTCCACATGACCTTATCGACAGTTTGGATGTCATGTAAACAGTATGGTGGACCCACCATGGTTTATGTATTTCATCCACACCGTTCACACCTAGACTGTGGGACCCGCCATGGTGCATGTGTTGCACCTAATCGGCCCGACCATTTTAAAAGCCTATTTTAGGGCTTGAGATTAAAAATAAGATAAATCTAGGATCAGGTGGACTACATTATAGAGAATAGTGGGTTTGAACATCCACCATTAAGCCCTTAGAAATTTTAAATGGTGGAAATCCTTAACATCACTCATTTTTAGGTGTGGCCCATTTGTTATACATGTGGTCCGTGTGGTGAGGCCCACTTACCATATTTAAGGCCCATTGTTGAGGCCCATCTTGATGTATTGGTGGCCCTTGTTGAGACCCACCCTAATATAAATATGAGGCCCATATCATAAGGCCCATTGTGATGTACGCAAGGCCCATGTTACTAGGCCCATCTTGATGCATTTATGGCCCGTTGTTGAGGCCCACCTTGATATATATACGAAACCCATGTATGAGGCCCATTTGATGTACTGGAGGCCCATGGGTCAAGGCCCAATAGGGCGTACATAAGGCCCATTGTAGTGTGATTCCACCATGGTATATGTGATGATTTTATAGCGGGCTATACCTTGGGAGCAATGATGGTTTGACGTCCACATTGTAAGGATGATGTTGGTTAAATGTCCGCATTGTCACTCTCTCCCTAGGGCCCATTAATAGGCCCGTACTTGTAGTGTATAGGCCGTCTGGGCCCATCTTTGTTTTGATCAGAGCCCATCACCACATAACATGTATAGCATAGATCCATGATTCATGATCATATGCATCATATGTATGCTTGATATGAGAAGTGACTGATCATATCATATGCCTTTGAGTAGATCATTTATGGGCTCCTTGATAGGCGGAGTCGCCCCACATGAGCGCTCGGTACGCGCAGGATTGTTGCATATCGATAGTATGATTCATGAACTTGCATTTGTGTGATTGTGATTATTGTATGCCCTAGTGACATCAGGGCCATAGCCTCCACAAACACATCGTGGGTGGCTGGATTGGATACCGAAAATATTGTTGCTAAGCATCGGGGTGCCATAGATGTCCCTGGGTGAAAATCCCTAAACCCGATGGTACCAGAGGATGACTCCAACGTCGAGACTGAGTGGATATATGAGCGCACGAGGGCCGAATATCAGGAGGCTACATCTCCCACTGTGTCGTGGTCAGTTGGAAAGAGGTGTGGCCTTACTCGCTCGAGGGTAGGGGGCAATACTAGGCTGAGTTTGACCAGCTCGTGAATGGGTCCGTTATTGACATGCTGGATAGGTATTGGCAGACTATTGGCCAGGTGGATAGTAAGGTTTCTTACGCTCACTTGGACTTGCGGTTAGGAGAGCGGCAGTGCCACTTGGAGTGTAGTAAACCTCGGTGATTATTCAAAATGAGACCTATACTGATATATGATGAGGATTGGCATGCTTGAGTTGCATCTCGTATCGCATGGCCATGTTATGGCTGATAGCATTCATATCTTGCACCGCATAGCCTTGGTACGACTGATTGCATTCATGTACTCATCACCATGATTCCACATTACTCTAACCTTGCATTCTGAGCACACTCATATTGCATCACACGATTGATGTGTGCAGGTGACACCAGGACACAGTAGTAGCCTTGTCGCAGTTAGAGTGTGCAGCCGAGCTTTTGGAGTTTCTGTTATTATCATTATCTTGTATTTCCCCTTCATTTGCACTGTATTCAAAGTTTTTGATTATAGTGGATTTTGTGATGGTGTTCTTCTAGTTATTGTTCGTGTGTTATGCTTATGGTTATGCTCATTACAAATTAAATTGATGATTAGAAATCCTCCTTGTAGCATTCCAGGATCGGAACCTGGTGTATGGGTGCCGGGAGCTGAGAATGGGGTACTATGGAGGCTGTTGGCGCCGGATTCAGTGAATGAGAATTTTGTGAGCCTAGTTTTTGAGTTTGGGGCATGACAGAAGTTGGTATCGGAGTATAACTTGGGAATAACTGAGAACAACATCACATGTTTGCTATGAATTTAGGATGATTGGGTTCCGGGTGCGTAACTTTCCGTTTGAGTTCCCTAACGTCCGATTCTCAAGGGTGATTGGCGTCATTATTTTTTCCTATAGGACATGCCACCCAAGAGAGCAACCCGAGCGCACCCCGCTCCACTACTTGAGGCTCCAGCTTTACCACCTGCGCCTCTCGTTCCACCGCCAGAGATCCCTACTCCCCTGCCTGAGGATGACGTTCCTCCACCTGATGTCGGTGCAGATCCGACCATGCCTGTGAGTGCCTCGTAGTTATAGCAGATGTTGTAGGCTGTGACTGCTACACTTTAGGGGCAGGGCAGACGCCTAGTTGTTTCTCTAGCCCAGGCTAAGCAGGAGCGCATGTTCTTCCTGAGTTCAGACAGCTCGATCCTTCGCATTTTCAGGGTGAGCCAGATTCGACTGTAGTCGAGAATTGGCGCTCCGATGTGGAGAAGATCTTCGATACCATGTCATGTACAACCGAGCAGTGAGTCCGATTGGCTGTATTTCTTCTCCAGGGAGAGGCCGAGCACTGGTGGACCTATGTTATCGGTGTTGTAGGACTTGATTATGTCTGGACATGGGAGGACTTTATCAACCAATTCGAGGAGCAGTACTTCCCTGACCACATTCGACGTCAGAGAGCACTAGAGTTTGAGACTCTGGTGCAGGGGGACATGACCTTGGTGCAGTACGCGGCCCGTTTTGTGGTGCTATCGAGGTTCACTTCATATATGGTTGATGATGAGGGGCAGAAGGCCCGCCTTTTTGAGAAAGGCTTACGTTACGGTCTTCGAGGCTATGTGATTGGGCACGAGCTCCCGACTTTCCAGGCAGCAGTGCGGAGGGCTCAGATTTATGAGACTGAGTGGGCCGGCTTGCAGAGCGATCGAGATCAGAGGAGAGGATAGAATCGAAATAGGCAGGCCCCCTTCTAGTAGCTCCCAACAGCATCGACGACCACAGAGGTACAGGATCCACCCACTTGTTAGAGCACCAGCAGCCCTAGTAGCACCTCCAGCGCCACCCCAACAGCCATTTACAGGGGCTTATTTTAGATGTGGTGGGACAGGGCATCGCCTGTCTGAGTGCCCTCGCCCTTATCTACAGCCATCGAGAGCACCACAACAGCCTTCATAGCAGCAGCCGAGAGCACCGCAGTAGCCCCCACAGCAGCAGTGACCCTATCAGCAGCGATCACAGCCACCTCAGCCACCAAGACCCCAGTAGCAACAAAGACAGTAGTACAGGCCGCCCCAGAGGCAGCAGAGCACCAGGTACCTCAGAGGGGACAGACACCTCCCCAGTCAGCTCAGGTTAGGTTCTACGCGGCTCAGTAGGATCCGCAGTCATCTGGAGGAGTCATTGAGAGTATTCTTTCTGTCTCCGTATGTATCGCATGTGTACTGTTTGATTTCGGTGCATCGCATTAATTCATGTCCGAGGATTTTTATCATTCGACTGGATTACCGACAGAGTCTGCTCGCGAGGGGTTGACCGTATCGACGCCCTTAGGGAAGACCACAGTATTGGGCCATTTCTGTTCATCTTACCCGGTTCTGGTTGGTGATATCTTCTTGCCTATCGATTTATTTGTGCTACCGATGTAAGATTTTGACGTCATCCTAGGCATGGATTGGCTTGCCGAGTACCATACTATGTTGGACTGTTCCGTGAGGACCGTCACATTCTTTATACCTGGCTTGCCACAGTTTCAGTTTGTCATCGAGCCTGGAGGAGAGCCGTTGTCATGCTTGATGTCCTGTGCCGTCAAGGAGCCTATTACCATTTGTATTGATCAGTGGCCGGTTGTTTGTGATTTCCCCGACATATTCCAGGAGATTCTGGGATTACCGCCATGCCATCATATTGAGTTCTAGATAAATCTTATGCCTAGTACCGCGCCTATCTCGAAGGCCCCGTACCGTATGGCACCGATGGAGTTGCGTGAGTTGCAGCGGCAGTTGGACGAGTTGCGTGAGTTGGGATTCATTCGTCCGAGCAGTTCGCCTTAGGGAGCGCCGGTACTCTTTGTCAGGAAGAAGGATGGTTCGTTGAGGCTCTGCATAGATTACCGCGAGCTCAACCGAGTCACGATCAAGAATAAGTACTCGCTCCCGAGGATAGATGATTTGTTTGATCAGCTGCAGGGTGCACAGTTCTTTTCGACGATTGACCTGTGTTCCGGTTATCATTAGATTCGGGTTCGAGAGGAGGACATCCCGAAGACGGCTTTCAGGACACGTTACGGTCATTTTGAGTTTCAGGTCATGTCCTTTGGACTGACCAATGCACCCGTAGTCTTCATGTAGTTGATGAACGAGGTCTTCCGTCCATATCTCGATCAGTTTGTTGTGGTCTTCATCAACGATATTCTGATATATTCGAGGACCCGTGAGGATTATATTCAGCATCTAGAAATCGCGTTGCAGACCCTCTGTGCCCACCAACTATATGCGAAGATGGAGAAGTGTGAATTTTGGTAGGAGGAGGTGAAGTTCCTTAGTCACATGGTGATGAGGGAGGGTGTCGCAGTGGACCCCTCGAAGGTTGAGGCAGTGCTTCAGTAGGGTCAGCCCACGACTGCATTTGAGATCCGTAATTTCTTTGGTTTAGCGGGATACTATCGGCGTTTCATTGAGGGCTTCTCCCGTATTGCAGCCCCGTTGACCAAGATGACTCGGAAGGGCGTAGATTTTATCTAGATTGACACATGTGAGCAGGTATTTGTAGAGCCGAAGGTCTGTCTAACATCTGCTCCTGTCCTCACTCTTCCCTCTGGGAGTGATGAATTTGTTGTATTTACCGATGCCTCACGTATTAGGTTAGGTGCTGTCCTGATACAACACGGTAGGCCTGTAGCCTTCGCGTCTCGTCAGCTTAAGGTCCATGAGCTGAACTATCCCATGCATGATTTGGAGCTGGTAGCAGTTGTCTTCGCACTGAAGGTGTGGAGACACTATCTCTATGGGTTTAGGTTCGAGCTCTTCTCTGACCACAAGAGCTTGAAGTATCTATTTTCTTAGTCTGAGCTGAACATGAGACAGAGACGCTAGATGGAGCTTCTGAAGGACTATGATTTTGACCTCCAGTACCACCCAGGCAAGTCAAACGTGGTGGTAGATGCCCTCAGCCATCAGCCTCGAGGCTTAGTGGCACATATGATGATTCAGGAGTGGAGGATGCTTGAGGATATAGCAGAGTATGACTTCGATTTTGGTCTGCAGTCTTCTATTGTTCAGCTATCAAGCCTGTCGATTCAACCCTCTCTTGTTGCAAGGATAATCGAGGCTCAGCAGATAGATGAGTCGTTACAGGATTATCGAGCAGAGGAAGCATCTGAGAGTCAGACAGATTGGCAGATTGGTGCTGATGGTGGACTTCGCTTCAGAGACCGATTATGTGTCCCAGATATTCCTGAGTTGCGCAGAGATCTTATGACCGAGGCACATCGATCGCGGTTTTCTATCCACCCTGGCTCGATGAAGATGTACCGTGATATGAGGAGACAATATTTTTGAGCAGGGATGAAGCGTCAGATTGCCAGTTTTGTAGTCGAGTGTGACACATGCTAGTGTGTCAAGGCTGATCATCAAAGACCCCCTAGTCTATTGCAGCCGTTGAGTGTCCCAACGTGGAAGTGGGAGCATGTATCTACAGATTTTATTATGGGTTTGCCAAGGACTCAGCGTGGTCATGACGCCATCTGGATTGTCGTCGATCGTTTAACGAAGTCGGCACATTTTCTTATGATTCGTGCGACTTGGCCTCTGGATCGGCTTGCGAGGTTATTCATCGAGGAGATTGTGAGACTGCACGGCGTACCAGTCTCGATCGTTTCTGACCGAGATCCAAGGTTCACGTCTCAGTTTTGGAGGACCTTTCAGAGAGCTATGGGCACTGATTTGCAGCTCAGTACCGCGTATCATCCACAGACTGATGGCCAGATTAAGAGGGTCAACTAGATCTTTGAGGATATGCTTCGAGCCTGCGTGATTGACTTTGGGGGTAGCTGGGATTAGCATCTACAATTGGCTGAGTTCGCATATAACAATAGCTATCAGGCGACCATTGACATGACTCCTTTTGAGGCATTGTATAGCAGACCATGCAAATCTCCGAGTTGTTGGACTGAGGTCGGAGAGCGGCGTCTCCTAGGTTCCGAGCTTGTGCAGCAGACGTCAGAGGTTATCAATATTATTAGGCAGAGGATGCGTACAGCTTAGAGTAGGCAGAAGAGTTTTATTGATTGCCGGCGTTGTCCCTTGGAGTTTGATGTAGGGGACCACGTGTATCTCAAGGTCTCGCCCATGAAGGGCGTAGTTCGATTTGGAGCGAAGGGCAAGCTTGCCTTGAGGTTCATAGGACCTTTTGAGATCACTAAGAGCATTGGCGCCATGGCCTATTGGCTTGCCTTACCATCTCAGTTGTCTGACATCCAAAATATTTTCCACGTATCTATGTTGAGGAAGTGTGGGTCAGACATCGTTCCTGTTATTGATTGGCAGCCGTTGGAGGTTCGTGAGGACGCTTCTTACATTGAGCAGCCAGTTCGTATCCTTGATCGAAAGGAGCAGGTCCTTCGGACCAAGGTCATTCCCTTGGTGAAGGTTCAATGGGTTCACCATTCTATTGATGAGGCATCTTGGGAGCGCAAGGTTGAGATTCGAGAGCGCTATCCCCATCTCTTTGACGATTGATTACATGTTGTATCTTGTATGATGTCTCCGATTTTATATGATGATTCTATATTTCCTCATCCTTATGAGTTATGCTTACTTGCAATAATTGTGTAAATTTTGAGGATGAAATTTTTATTTGGAGAGGAGAGTTGTAAGGCCCGTGTCCTAGTCTGTACCGTTCCGTTGGCTTCCGCGGTCCTTCCGGTCAAGTTTTGGCAATTCTCAACCCGTATCCGACATTTGCGCACGATCTTAAGCCGAGTTCCGCATACCGAAGTCAGCTTGAACCAGAACTTATATCATAGCGACCACGTCGTCACCGCGGTTTCAACGCCGTGACTCGCGCACTGAACCGATGCCTAGGCCAGGAGATGTAGGCCAGCGTTCGTTCCGAAGAAACGCCGTGCGTTACGAATTGCGATGGAATCTCTACGTCATGTCCCATTAATTAATCAATCAATTAATGTCAAGTACAACCATACCTCAAGTACAACCAACCCATCCCTCCTTTTCCGTTAAGTCAACTCTCTCTCTCCTCACCATCCCTCTTTTACAATTTTTCAAACAAACCCATCCCCTTTTTACAAAAGATTCAAACTCACTCATACCTCTTCATTACAACCACCACATCACCCATCCCTTTAATATTTTTTTCTCTCTTTCCCTCATTCTATCTCTATTCTCCCAAGCTCCATACGTCTAAGCCTTCCCAAGCAATTCCAAGAGCAACAAGTGTGGCCCATTTTCCCACCCTCTCATCTCTCATCCCCACCATTAAAACCCCATCAACCTCTATCAAAGATGAAGGCATGGAGCTTAGGAGCCTGAGGGATCAAGGAGAAGGCCTAGTGGTGGGTGATCTTTGAGTTTCTATCGTTGATTTCATGATTTGAGGGCCCACTTGTTGATGGGACCCATTTTGATGTATGTGTTGTATCAATGGAGGGTCCATGTGGCGGGGTCCCTCCTCTCCATCACCATCTCTCTCTATTACTCTCTCTCTCTCTCACACTTTCAATGTTGATGGCCCACCTGATGATATATATATTATATCCATGCTGTCCATTTAGTGGACCACACTACAACCCTCTGGTGGAGCCCACCTTGCTGTCCAAGCATGGATGAAGGAAAATACACATATCAGTTGATCCAAACTTGGGTGGGCTGCCACGTGAACCCCACCATGGCAGTGCGTGGAGCCCACCATGATGCCCGTTTTATATCCATGCAGTCCAGCGTCTCTGGACGCTGGACGGGAGTGGCTAACATGAGGTGCGTGTACTGATAGGGGTGTGTACTTACAAGCTAACAAAAAAAAGGTACTTTTGGGGTGGGCCACTCATATAGGCCCCACCTTAATGTTTGTATATTATCCAAGCCGTCCATTCCGTTCCCCAGCTTATTTTAGGCGTTGAGCCTAAAAATGAAGCTGATCCCATTTTTTGGCGGGCCATACCATAGGAAATAGTGGTGTCTACTGTTGAAAACCACCTGGATCATTTTTCTCACCAAAAACTGGCTGCATATTGGACTCATTTGGTCGGTCTTAAGCCGCATGATTCAATGGTTGGGCCGGATTTCCTTGATGCGGGACCCACCTGTGAAAAACCATAGGAAAATGCGATTTAAAAAAAAAACAAAGAGGGCAGCGCTGACGCTGCTGTTGCAGAACGCAGGCAGCGCCTGCGCGCCTGGCGGATGGACGGCCTGGCAGGGACCCACGGTCTCAGCCGTGGGCCCCACCATGATGAGTGTCAATCATCGACACCATGCATTTGATAGGTCCCCTTCGGGACAGTGGGTCCCCTAAAAACCAGCTCCTCCAGGGACTCAGGTGGCCCACGCCACAGGGAACAGTGAGGATTGACGCCTACCATTGAGATGAAATTTGTTTTTCCTCCTCAATTCAGGTCACGTGTGACCCTATCAACAAGTTTGGATGGAAAATACACATTACAGTGGGCCCAGGTCCACGTGACCTTATTAACAGATTGGATGTAAATAAACGTTATGGTGGGCCCCTGGTCCATGTGACTTTATGAATGTTTGGATGTCATATAAACAGGATGGTGGGCCCTTGGTCCACGTGACCTTATCAACAGTTTGGATGTCATGTAAACAGTATGGTGGACCCACCATGGTTTATGTATTTCATCCACACCGTCCACACCTGGAGGTGGGACCCACCATGGTGCATGTGTTTCATCTAATCTGCCCGACCATTTTAAAAGCCTGTTTTAGGGCTTGAGACTAAAAATAAGACAAATCTAGGATCAGGTGGACAACATTATAGAGAATAGTGGGTTTGAACATCCACCATTAAGCCCTTAGAAATTTTAAATGTTGGAAATCCTTAACATCACTCATTTTTGGGTGTGGCCCATTTGTTATACATGTGGTTCGTGTGGTGAGGCCCACTTATCATATTTAAGGCCCATTGTTGAGGCCCATCTTGATGTATTGGTGGCCCTTGTTGAGACCCACCCTAATATAAATATGAGGCCCATATCATAAGGCCCATTATGATGTCTGCAAGGTCTATGTGACTAGGCCCATCTTGATGCATTTGTGGCCTGTCGTTGAGGCCCACCTTGATATATATACGAAACCCATGTATGAGGCCCATTTAATGTACTGGAGGCCCATGAGTCAAGGCCCAATAGGACATACATAAGGCCTATTGTAGTGTGATTCCACCATGGTATATGTGTTGATTTTATAGTGGGCTATACCTTGGGAGCAATGATGGTTTGACGTCCACATTGTAAGGATGATGTTGGTTAAATGTCCGCATAGTCACTCTCTCCCTAGGGCCCATTAATAGGCCCGTACCTGTAGCGTATAGGTCGTCTGGGCCCATCTTCATTTTGATTAGAGCCCATCACCACATAACATGTATAGCATAGATCCATGATTCATGATCATACGCGTCATATGTATGCCTGATATGAGAAGTGACTGATCATATCATATGCCTTCGGGCAGATCGTTTATGGGCTCCCTGATAGGCGGAGTCGCCCCACATGAGCGCTTGGTACGCGCAGGATTGTTGCATGTCTGATAGTATGATTCATGCACTTGCATTTGTGTGATTGTGATTATTGTATGCCCTAGTGACACCAGGGCCATAGCCTCCACAGACATATCGTGGGTGGCTGGATTGGATACCGAAAATATTGTTGCTAAGCATCGGGGCGCCATAGATGTCCCTGGGTGAAAATTCGTAAACCCGATGGTACCAGAGGATGACTCCAATGTCGAGACCGAGTGGATATATGAGCGCATGAGGGCCGAATACCAGGAGGCCGCGTCTCCCACTGTGTCATGGTTGGTTGGAAAGGGGTGTGGACTTACTCGCCCAAGGGTAGGGGGTAATACTAGGCTGAGTTTGACTAGCTCGCGAATGGGTCCGTTATTGACATGCCGGATAGGTATTGACAGACTATTGGCTAGGCGGATAGTGAGGTTTCTTATGCTCACTTGGACTGTACTGGTAGGAGAGCGGCAGTGCCACTTGGAGTGTACTAAACCCCGGTGATTATCCAGAATGAGAACTGTACTGATATATGATGAGGATTGGTATGCTTGAGTTGCCTCTCGCATCGCATAGCAGTGTTATGGCCGATAGCTTTCATATCTTGCACTGCATAGCCTTGGTACGGCTGATTGCATTCATATACTCATCACCATGATTCCACATTACTCTGACCTTGCATTCTGAGCACGCTCATATTGCGCACATACTTACACCACCCTCTAAGCTTTCTATAAGCTTATGCACGATTGATGCGTGCAGGTGACACCAGGATGTAGCAGTAGCTTTGTCGCAGTTGGAGTGTGCAGCCGATCTTTTGGAGTTTCTGTTATTATCATTATCTTATATTTTTCCTTCATTCGCACTGTATTCAAAGTTTTTGATCATAGTGGGTTTTGTGATGGTGTTCTTCTGGTTATTGTTCATGGGTTATGCTTATGGTTATACTCATTACAAATTAAATTGATGATTAGAAATACTCCTTGTAGCATCCCAGGATCGGAACTTGGTGTATGGGTGCTAGGAATTGAGAATGGGGTACTACGGAGGCTGTCGGCACAGGATTCGGTGAACAAAAATTTTGTGAGCCCGGTTTCTAAGTTTGGGGCGTGACAGTACTAGACACTGAACCTTGTGTAAATGCTAGTGCTCAAGTTCCCATCATTTTATGTCGCCCATTCCTAACAACTTCAAATGCAATCATAAATTGCAGGAATGATATGATGAACTTGTCTTCTGGTGACATGACTCTAGAGCTAAAGATTTTCAATCTATGTAAGCAACCCATTGATAATAATGAGATCAATGAGCTGAATTTCATGGACTGCTTGATAGAAGAAGAAGAATTGGAACCTAGTCTGACTAAGGAATTGATTTAAGTCTTGGGGACTTTGAAAATTTCTGATTTAGAAAAAGTGCTTGCTGAAATTTGTGATGATAATGAGAACACCACCACTCAGGATATTGGTATGTATCAATAGAGACCACGCACTCAAATTCTATTGATCGAAGACTTGCGACCTTTGCCATCACCAATCAATGTTCAAAAGCTTGATTTAAAACCACTACCAAATGAGCTTAAGTATGTATACTTAGGTGAAAATAAAACTTATTCTGTGGTGATCTCCTCATTTTTAGACAAGGATCAAGAGATTAATTTGTTGAATGTTCTAAGGGACCACAAAGGAGACTTGGGCTGGACCATTTCTGACATCAAGGGTATAAGCCCTTCCATATGCACCCATCGGATCCCCTTGATGAGAACGCCAAACCAATTTGACAACCTCAAAGGCGTTTCAATCTAAACATGATGGAAGTTGTAAAAAATTAGGTGATCAAATTGTTAGATGTGGGAATCATCTATCCAATATCCGATAGTGTTTGGGTGTGTCCAATTCAAGTAGTCCCAAAGAAATCCGGAATAACTATTATAAAGAATTCTAATAATGAACTCATACTAACACGTGTCACCACTAGTTGGCGTGTTTGTATTAACTATAGAAAATTGAACCAGGTCACAAAGAAGGACCATTTCCCTCTACCATTCATTGATCAAGTTTTAGAGAAGGTAGCAGGTCACTCCTATAGTTTTCTTGATGGATATTCCAGATATAACCAAATAGAGATAGCCTTGGAAGACCAAGAGAAAATCATTTTCACTTGTCCATTTGGCATGTTTGCTTTCAAAAAGATGCCATTTAGATTGTGTAATGCCCCAGCAACTTTCCAACGGTGTATGTTAAGTTTTTTTTTCAAATATGGTTAGGAAGTTTCTTGAGGTTTTCATAAACGAGTTCTCTATATTTGGGAGTAGTTTTGAAGAATGCCTCAACAATTTATCTCTTGTCTTATCTAGGTACGAAGAGAAGCACCTTGTCTTAAATTGAGAGAAATGTCATTTCATGATTCAGAAGGGAATTGTATTGGGCCATGTTATCTCCAAAAATGGAATCGAGGTAGATCGCTCAAAACTTGACATTATAGCTAATCTACCTTTCTGTAAGACCCGACCTGAGTTCGCATGTGTGCATGTGTGTGTGTGTGAGTATGCATTTTGTTCATCTTGGTCCTGCTGTCCTACCAGTCGAATCCCGGTGACCCGCGACCCTTGGATTATGTTTGCAGTCATCCTTAAGTCCAGTTATGTTGACCCTGCTCGGATCGAGCCGAAACCTATGCCATCTTGTTCGCATCATCGCTGCGGTTCCCATGCCGCGTCTTGTGCATCCATCCGACGTGTAGATCATAAGTTGTGTGCATTTCATTTCTAGCCCTTGATCATGATATGTGGCCCACCTAGGGATAGTGTGCATGGATTTCTAGGTAGGTCCCATCTCTTGGCACTATTTTCAACACACATTATACACACACACTACCTAAGCCCTATTCCTACACTACCTACCTCTAAACACCACCCACAAGCCTAGAAAACCTACTAACCCTACAAGGTTGTAAATCCCTATTGCAATCATCATTCTTATTTAACCAAGGCAAGAGAGAAATGATTACCTAGCTTAAAAGGCTCTCTTTCTCTCTCTCTTCACTCCCTCTCATTTCTCCCTTTCTCTTTCTCATTCCTCCTTAGCAAGAGAGGGTGAGACATCCACCCCATTCTAGCCCCATCTTCCCCTATTTTCTCTCAATCTAACCATCCATATCCCATCTCACCCATTGATATGGTTCCCTTCGTGCACTGGGAGCTAGAAGATACAAGTTTGGAGAAATCTAAGGTGGGTGTACTTCCAGGATGTAGGATTTCCCATTTCTATGTTCTTAGATCTCTTTTTCTTTCATATGGGAAGTGTAGGACCCACCAATTAATGGTGGAGATCCTACGCCATTCCTCAGATGTGGCCAAATGGCCTATTTCATGCATGCATATCCCATGCATGGGGTTTCCATTTTTGGGCCCCATCGTAGGGGATTATTTGGATTCCATTGCATGATAGATAATCTAGACCTTAGAATCATGGTTGGGATGGTATCCTAACCATTGATTTTGATTCTAGGACATGCATGTGTTTGATCTATGTTGTATCATGTAAATTAATGAAATGTGTGGTGTGATTGATAAAGGGGAGGGCCTCAATGTGGCGGAGCCCCTCCTCTTGTGGCTGATTATTTATTTTTCTTATGTTAGCATTTTGATCATGCATGTGTGGCCCACCTTATGACCAACAAAAATCCAGACCATTCATGGAGGTTGGACGTCCATGGAGGTCCATTCTTAGACATGTGGCCCCAAAATCCACCTAAATGGGGCACATGTAAGGGGTTTTTGATGATGGGAAAGGTCTGGATACTTGTGGGGCCCATTGGGGTGGTCCAAAACATGATTTTTGGGAGTTAAATCCTATCTTAAATGATGTCTATATTTAATTTCTTTCGATTACATGTTACTGTCTAAATCTGTCTGGACAGATTTTGGGCCAACTTGAGGCCAGAATTTAGGGCTTTTGTTGGGGATTTTTGTACTAAGTGATATATGATTTTTGAAGGTACATGTCCCACCTATAATCATGCCAAATTTCAGCCTCAATTGACCTCATTTGGGTCTCTAAGGAGTGGGCCAATATGGGTACCTTGCTAAAATTTTTGCTGTAATTCCAGCAAGGTTGCAATTTGAAAATTTAAAATTTTAAAATAGTTTTTGATCAGGTGGTCCACTTTGGTGGACCCTACCTTTTACTAAATATATGTGGGAAGGTTTAAATTTAATTTTCCCAACCCCATTGGGTGCTCAATCATGATCTATCAAGAATTATGTACTTAACAGAATTTCTGGACAGATTGCATTCCTTAATTTAATTAAAATATTTTTGAGTGTTTAAAAATTATGAAAATTTACAAAAAGGTGTCCTACCCATGGGAGGACCCATCTACCAATATTTGGGACCAACGGAATCCTTTGCACACCGTGGAAAGGGCTAGACCGGCCCACCATGTTGGGACGTCCAAGTTAGATAAATTTTCTGGACAAACTGTCTTCTTTAAATTAAGTAAAATACTTCTAGTTATCCAAAAATTGTAAAATTTTGTGGAGCGGTGGTCTACTGATGGAAGGACTACCCTAAAAATTTTTGTGAGCATCGGGCCCCTATACCAACTGTGGTGCAGCCTGGAGTCACCCACCAGGCTGGGACGCCTAGGCTGCGGCGTCCAGCCTTAGCTGGCCGTCCAGGCCACCTTGTGGGCCCTCGTTGATGAGTTTTATTGTCCCATCTTCCATCAAATCTTGGTCCATATGGGACATAGCCACCTCCGTCTGTAATTTCCATTTTTGGGGTCCATTTGTATGAGTTTTGGGCCAATTACCCAGGCCTATAAGGCTGCCCACCATGGGACGCCCAGCCCATTGGGCTGCTGCTGGACGTCCAGTCCAGCAGCATGGCCCATCTAATTTATGTGTTAAATTCACTCCCTTCATCTGTTGGACCCCCCTGTGACATGTATGGGTCACCAAGAACTAAAATTAATATATAATTTAATTAATTTTTGAATTTTCAGCAATGCCAGATTGTGGGTGGGCTGAAATTTCAGCAATAGGCCCATGCTTGTTGCCCATAAATGGATGTTTTGTGGTAGCATGGTCCACCAAATTTGGAAATATTGTTACACATATCTTGCCTTATTTTTAATTAGATTTTGGGCTTAATTAGTGCATATTTAAGGCCCATTCCAATTGGGCTTTTATTGGACGAGTCTTCTTAGTTATTTGTTGGGTTTTCCTAGGCCCATTGTCTTGAAATTTTTGATAGGACCATTGGACCTTTGGGGCCTATATTATCTTGCCATTGTGATGGGTTTCATGGGCCAAATACTCAAGTAGTTGGGCCCTTGCTTACTCATTAAAATAAACCCATACTTGGGCCGAGATGTGAGGCCCAACTTACTTGTTTTAAATATAAGGATCACCTATATGTTGGAATAATGGGCTGCCCATTAGGCCCACCACAATTAGTGGACCTATGATATTTATGGTTGGGCCCAAACCTTGCTTGAGGGCCCACCATGTTGCCAAGTATTGGGCTTAGTGTATGGCCCACCAGGCTATGGGTTGCTTGGGCATTGGACTTTACTTTATATGCACAGCGGGCTACCTTTTGGGACCCAGTTGAGGTTGGATGTCCTCCTTGGTGGCCCTAAGGTAGGCCCATAGGGTCCTCATAAGTGGTTGAAGGCCCACCTTGGACCTTGTTAGGACCATTTTCTCCTTGAGGCTTTATGACTCTCTTAGCTTGTGGGCCATCCTAAAGTATTAGGCCCCCACTAGAGGACTTCACTTCTCCTTAGAATACCAGTCTATATATCTAGACCTTGTCCCTCCTTAGGAGGGAGGAATATATTTTAAAGGCAGCACACTTACATCATTGTGACCCATATGCATCATCTGTGTGAATTGATTGCATTGTGTGGTGGTCATAGATGGACGAAGTTTCTCCCCTTGTGCATATTAAGTGCCTGAAGCTAGTGCATGATCTGTATGTGTGACTCATGCATTGGCATTGCATTTCATGATGATACCGCCCTTGCTTCATCAGGGCCTTGCCTCTACAGGGATATTCATGGATGACCATATGTGTGGATACTAGAAATATTACTTAAGCATACAGGGTACATAGGATGCCCATGGGTGAAATTCTCAAAACTTTCATGGTACCAAGGATTTGCCCCAATGCCATGACCGAGTGGAAACTATGAGCGCATGAGGGCCTTATACCATTAGGCCGCGACTCCCACTGTCGTGTAGTCAGTTGGGTAGGGGTGTGGCCTTACTCGCCTGATGTAAGGAGGCATTGCTAGGCTGAGTCTGACCAGCTCGTAAATGGGTCCGCTACCGTCAGGCCTTACTGGTGATTGGCTGTCCACAGGCGGGTAGTGAGGTCTCTTATGCTCATTTGACTATGTGGGGTCTGTAGAGCGGCAATCATCAGCAGTGTAATGGACCCTGGTGATTTCCTTATGATTGGAAATGTACTTGATATGTGGATTGGTTATGAGCACTGGCATTACTTTGCATCACATTCACATTGGTTGTATAAGCCCCTTCATGCATTACCTTAGTAAGGCGCCCAGTACTCATTGCATCGTATTCATGACAAGCCTTGGTAAGGTTGGTGATATTGTCATTGAGCATGTTTCCCTTCCTGTACCTCCTATTATTCTTCTACGTACTATTGTCACACACTTTCACTACCCTCTAAGCTTCTATAAGCTTATGCACGATTGATGCGTATAAGAAATCCTAGGCAGGCGTCGTAGCGGTAGAGCTTGGATTAGAGTCGAGCATGGGGATCCCGGTGTTGTAGACTTTTCCTTCCTTCTTCTATTATCTTATGTATGTCCTTTTGGACCTTATGAAAACTTGTAAAAGTTCAAATTCATAATGGATTTTGTGATATGAGCTTTGTTATTCTCATATACTTGCCATGATCTTGGGTATGCTCGTATTGGAAATGGTTATACTGTTATAAAAATCCTCCTTGTAGGATTACAGGATTGGAACCTGCCTTAGGAGCCGAGAATGGGGTACTACAGAGGCTGTTGCGGCCAGAACTGGTTATCGAGTTCTTTATGAGTCTGGTTACTGAGTCTTGCGCATGACACTTTCCCCCGAACTTTTAGAGATATTAGGTCACTTCTAGATCATGCTGGTTTCTATAGAAGATTCATTAAGGACTTTAGTGTTATTACTAGACCCTTGAATAATCTTCTTCAAAAGGATATTCTATTTAAGTGGACAGATGAGTGTGCAAGTGCCTTTAATAAAATTAAATAATCCCTTACCACTGCACCTATCATGCGTCTATCAAATTGGACACTTCCTTTTGAACTAATGTGCGATGTAAGTGATTATGCCATAGGGGTTGTTTTGGGCCAAAGGAAAGATAAACGGCCCTACATTGTTCACTATGCGAGTAGAACTCTAAACTCAGCCCAAGTGAACTACTCAACAACTGAAAAAGAGTTACTTACTGTAGTTTTTACTTTGGATAAGTTTAGGTCCTACTTGCTTGGATCCAAAGTGGTCATTTTCACGGACCACTTGACTTTGAAATATTTTCTATTTAAGAAGGATGTAAAGCCGAGACTTTTGAGATGGATCGTCCTACTCCAAGAATTTGACTTAGAGATAAAAGATAAGAAAGGAGTAGAAAACGTAGTGGCCGATCACCTTTCCAGATTGGTGTTAACTGATTCCACTAAGGAGATGCATATCCAGGACACTTTCCCTGATGAACAATTATTTACAATCTCCAAATTGCCTTGGTATGTGGATATAGTGAACTATCTTGTGATGGGAAAAATGCCCTATCATTGGAAGTCATAAGAAAGGAAGCGTTTTGAAACTGAGATTAGGAACTTCTTCTTGGATGACCCGTATTTATATAAATATGGGACTGATCAGATTTTTAGACGTTGTATCCTAGATGACAAAGTTTATAGTGTTATTTCCTTTTGCCACATGGAAGCATGTAGTGGCCATTTTTCTGCTAAGAAAACCACTGCAAAATTCCTACAGTGTGGTTTTTACTAGCCCACTATGTTTAAAGACACCCATGCTTTCTGTGTTGCTTGTGATAAATGTCAAAGGTTGGGAAGAGTGTTCCGGCATAACATGATGCCTTTATCCCCAATTTTACCATTGGAGATATTTGATTATTGGGGTATTGATTTTACGAGCCCATTTCCATCTTCTTTTGGATTTCTATATATATTGGTTGGTGTGAACTATGTTTCAAAGTGGATTAAGGCAGTTCTAAGTAGGACCAATGACAACAAAGAGGTCATACGATTCCTCAAGGAAAATATTTTTTTAGATTTAGAACTCCAAAGGCCATCATTAGTGATGGCGGGTCTCACTTTTGCAATAAGACATTTGAGGCTTTGAGGAAGAAATATGACATCAAGCATAAAGTGAGCACCCCATACCACCCACAAATGAGTGGGTAAGCTAAAATTTCTAATCGAAAAATCAAACACATTTTAGAGAAAACTATAAGGCCAGATAGGAAGATTGGTCTCTCAGACTATCCGATGCTTTATGGGCTTATAAGACTGCTTATAGGACCCCAATTGGAATGTCCCCATACAGATTGGTGTATGGGAAGGCTTGTCACTTGCTTGTGGAATTGGAACATAGAGCCTACTGGGCAATAAAGAAATTAAACTTTGATATAGACCAAGCAAGTGGACAAAGAAAATTAGAGTTGAATGAATTAGAGAAGCTGAGGAGAGACTCCTATAAAAATTCTAAAATCTACAAAGAGAGAACCAAAGCTTTTCATGACAAAAATATTTTAAGAAAATATTTTGAACCTCTGCAAAAGGTCCTATTGTACAATTCTCGTCTCCAGTTCTTTCCGAGAAAATTAAGAGGACAGGGCCCTTCATTGTGAAGAATGTTTATACTCATGGGGCTGTTGAAATTGAGAATCCATGTAATGACAATGTATATAAGGTTAATGGTCAGAGATTGAAGCCTTATGTGGAAAACTTTCATTCGGGAGAGGAGTTTGTCCCTCTTCAGATTGATGCTCCTAGTCTGACGAAGTATTTGTGTAGGATTTATATCATATTCAATTTTTTTTAGTGTTACCTAGCAGGTGAGTTCTTCATGGTAGGTATTATCCACCATTTCTTTTATTTTTATTATTCTTTGCATTACATTATCATTACATTGGGGACAATGTAGATTTTAGGTTGGGAGGTGTGGATAGTCATCCATGTGAGTTTTTTTTTTTAAATTTTAATTTTTAGGTTTTAGTTTATTTATTTATTTATTTTTTAGGTTTCAGTTTATTTTTTAGGTTTATGGGGAATTTTTTTTCAACATATTCAAAATAAGATGTTTATATGCAAGAATGTGAACATGATATTATGCAAATTCCAAAGGCAAAGTTAATACTTAGTCTAGGTTGATAGTAGTTAGAATTCTGATAATTGAAAATTATAAAGTTGAGTTCAATTATCTAATCACTAGTTTAAAATGAGTTGTAATTTGATGTACTGAATTCACAATACACCCTAACTAACTAAGTGAGGAATGTGATATGTGAACTAGATTAACAGATTTTGATTCAAACAAGGTTGGATGAACTAGTACCATTGTTTTATGCTTAAAAGAGAGAATATTGAAGAAAAAAGCGATAGAAAAAGGAAATTTTATTATAGAGCATGAATGCAATGACCATAATGGTCGTGTCAGTAATCCGGAGTAAGGATACCTAAGTATCCATTACCATTACCATTACAAGTACGATACCTTATGTTATGAAGCAAGCCCGATGGGAATCTTTATCTAAGGGTGATTTATAATAATGAGGATATGATGATAAAAGAAGAAATGTCATGAAGGAAATGAGATAACTAGAGATTTCATATTCTTGGGATAATTGAAAGGAGTTAGGATAGGGAACATGCATATTTCTCAAAGTTAGACTAGTGTTACGGAGCACCTAAGTATATTGGATCATAACTATTCTAAATTTTAATTGCGTCTCTAAATTCAAGGATGTAATGGATTAGGAAATTGAGATTCTAACTTCAAATTTAGGGTAAGTATTATTTTGTTTTGGAATTCATATGATGAATGAAAGCATAATTGTATAAATTTCTGATTGTTGAACTATTTTTCATGTTTTTAATGTTTGTGGGTAACATTTCTGGAAACCTTGACGAGACTATAACTCGTCCACTAGGGAAAACCTAGGGGTTTGAAGGCTTGTTGTATATGCTAAATGCAACCAAGATTACCTGCGAAAGTGTAGTTAGAATTTTTATTTTTTTTAATTTTATTTTTATAATTAGTTTTTATTCTTATTTTTATTTTTCTTCACTTATTTTGCTTGGGACTAGCAAAATGCTGGTTGGGGGGTGTGTTGAGACTCAAATATTGCATAATTTTCTCCATTTATATCTTGGTTTTATGAACATGAATTAGCTTAATGTTCTATTTTACTCATGTATGTATTGCAAGGTGAATTTAAGAGCTTGGATTGAAAAATGGTGCTAAAAGCATGAATTTGATGCTCAAGAATCACCAAGGTAAGGGATGGATCTTAGGAGACCAAGATTGAAGAATTCATATGTTAAAGATCCAATAAAACTAAGTAAGGAATGAAAAGAATTGAAGATTTGAAGTGAAGAATCCTGAAATCGTCCTAAAAAAGTATATTCTTAAGCTCTGAAGTCTATTTTAGGAAACTACGCAGCGTAAAATCTATTTTAAACAAACTGTGCAGCGAGAAGTGTATTTTGGGAAACTGTGTAAATTTGAGGCAGTTTCTAAAGTTCTCTAACTTTATATAAAAATTGGAGTTCCCCACTTACAAATAGGGCTTCCCAGGGCATTCCTAAACATCATTTAAGGCATCCTAAAGCAAGATTTAGGGTTTTTAAAAAGTTTTTAATTTTATTTAAGTTTTATAAGTTATTTTTTTATTTTAGATCTTTTCTATTTGCATTTATTTCTTTCTTGTTGCTTTTTTTTTTCTGCAATTTAATTATGTTTTTCTAAGTTCCCTCTAGCCCAAGCTAGAAAGGAAGCACATGGGTTTAATAATTCTTTAAGTTATGATGATTAATTGTTTTAATGATGAGAAGAATGGTGTATGCATGTTATCTATTGTTTAGGTTTTATTTTTGATCCTCTTGTGAGATCCATATGTTTCTATCATATGAGATCCACATTGATGGATAGGCTTACTCTAGATCAATCAGATTTCCTAGATAGGAGAGGTTCTCAACCTGCTACATTTCTTTGATTCATTATCTCATTGATATTGAACTTTTAAAATCACTGGCGCCTGAGAATATATATTAATGGTGCAAATCCATGATTTTCTAATCTTTTATATCATTTATTAAAATATTTAAGCTATTTTATTTTTCGATTAGGCTGACTATAGTGCTTAGATCCTAGTTGTGTTATCCAAGTCATCATGATTTTGGAACATTAACCTATGAGTGGAACTTTGAAGCTTGGGTGTTTTTTTTTTTAAATTTAGTTGAATTACATCCATTCAAAAATCCTGATATCAAATCATCAGTTTAGTTTTTATTACTTAGTTTGTTTTGTTTTGATTTTCTCCTTCTCGCAATTCATCTCCCTGTGGGATCAATCATGTATTCACAGGATATTACTTACGAACCTCTGCACTTTGAGGCAAGCAATTAACCCCCTTCCAACCGACCACGATCAGTGAGAGCGCCTCCTACTAGTATTTGGCATCTAGGCGCTCTTGCTTTCCACCCGGTCTCGATGTTGGAGTGTCCTCTGGTACCAAGAAGGTTTAGGGACTTTCACACAGGGATATCTATAGCACCCCATATAGAAAAAGATTTTCGGTATCCCATCTGACCATCCACGATATACCTGTGAAGGCTACTACCCTGATATCACTAGGGCATATAGTAGTCATATAAAAAAATGCGAGATGCATGAGTCATACCATCTAGTCATGCATTAAACCTGCGCGTACCGTGCGCTCATGTGGGGCAACTCCATCTCTTAAGGAGTACCATAATAATCTCCCAAATGGCATGTGGTATGATCAATCACTCCTCATATCAAGCATACATATTATGTGCATGGGCATGGATCGTGGAGCTATACTAAGCATGTTATATATGATGATGTACTCTCCTCATATCAAGGATGGGCCTAAACGGCCTACTCATATCAAGAATGGGCTTAATGGGGATTAAGGGAAGGTTAAAATGTGAACATTTAACCATCATTGCCCATACACCCAGATCTATAGCTCAAGTGGTAGACTGAGCGAAAGATACCTCGTTTCAACACTGAGGTCATGGCATCGATTCCTTAGTGGGGGTGGCTAAAAGTGAAGTGTGAATTGACAATGGGTTTACTAACAAGCTAACAAAAAAAACCATCATTGCCCATCAATGTGGACATTCAACCAACATTACTCCCAAGGAGTGACCCTCAAAGGGCCAAACATATAGTGGAGCCCATGGCCTCACATAAGGGCCTCACATACAACATAATAGGCTTCACACAAGAGCCCAATATACATCACAATGGGCTTCAACAAGGGCTTAATATACTTCTCAACGGGCTTCATCATACGGGCCTCGTATACAACACAATAAGTCTCACCACATAGGCCTCATATACATCATAATGGGCCTCATCACATGGGCCTCATATACATCAAGTGGACTACATCACATGGGCCTCATATACATCACAATGGGCTGCATCACATGGGCCTTACACATCGCAATGGGCCTCATCTCATGGGCCTAATACACATCACAATGGGCCGCATCACATGGGCCTCATATACAACACATCGGGCCTCATACACATCACATGGGCCTCATATATCACAATGGCTGCTCACATGGGCCTAATACACATCACAGTGGGTCGCATCACATGGACCTCATATACAACACATCGGGCCTCATACACATAACATGGGCCTCACATATGGGCCTTATATATATCAGCTTAGCCTCAGATATAGGTAGTTCAGATCAAACACGTACATCACGTGGGGCCCACGTCCCATGTGGACGGTATGGATTTACATCATGTGGGCCTCGCAGATGCACGATGTGGATTTAACACATATATCACGGTGGGTCACAGATGGATAGTGTGTATATAAAATACATAAATCAAGATGGACCCCACCCGTCCTGCGAATGGACAGCGTGGGTGAAAAACACATGCATCACGGTGTGCACCACACAGCAGGAATGAAACACATACATCATGCGTGCCTCACTCAACACATCATCCAGATGGACGGTGTGGATACAAAATACATAATTCAAGGTGGGTCCCACCTGTCCACACATGTTACACATGTGGGGTGGGCCCACACCTCAAAACAGATGGACGGCTGGAGAAATACATACATCATGGTGGCCCACAACACTTGCTGACATCAATACAACAGCTAAAAGGTAGGTGTGGGACCCATAGAACTTGCTGACGTTATTCCAACAACTATATTGTTGCTGACATACGGTATAGATAAACACATATATCATGGTGGTATCCAAACCGTCTAGCTGGGACGGTCCTGATTTGCTGGATGATGAAACACATATATCACGGTGGGTCACCCAGATGGACGGTGGATATACAATATATACATCAGGGTGGGGCCACGTGGTGTGGCCCACCATATCTTTTGAAGCAAGCAGATATTTGTGTTTGCCTGCCATCCAGACAGTCAGCAGTCTGGATGGTTTGCTGCTGCTGGACGGTCCTGATTTGCTGGATCTATCTAGCTTTAAGGACCTGAAATGATAAGGAAAATTGCATGGGCGATGTAGGTATAAGGTACATAAATCAAGGTGGGGTCCAAGCCAGCGTGGCCCACCCATTTAAATAGGCTATTATCTGTGTTTTGCCTTCAACAGTAGGGCCTGCTGCTGGATAGCAGACTGTCTAGCAGGAGGTGGCCTGCCTGCCCCAAAATGACTTGGAAAAATTAGATGATTGTTGATACAATACATCATGGTGGGGCCCACAGATAGGGGTCAACACGGCTGGTTGATTAGCCGATATTTTTGTTTTCCCTTCGCCCATAGTTGGCCCGAAAATAGGTAGTAAGGTGGACCCAAATGCGGACAGTGGGTTAGCCGCTTAAATGGTCAGCAAGGATAAAATTTGCATCATCAAGGTGGGCCATCAATAGGGAAAGAGAGAGATAGAGGGAAAGAGAGAGAGAGAACATGTGTGTGAGGGAGGAGCTCCGCCACTATGAGCTCCTCACCAAGCGTTGCAATACATACATCAAATGGGTCCCACCACAAGTGGGCCCTAAAATAAAATAAATAGTGGAAATTCTAGGATCACCCACTGATTTCTCTTCTTCTTGGATCTATGGCAAGCTAAGCTCCTTGACTCCTTCTTTGATGGTAGATGATGAAGGTTGAAGGGTTGAGATGAGGGTTTTGGGGTAGGAAGTGGGCCACATTTGGCTCTTTCTTTCTTTGGGAAATCTTGGACGATCTCTCCTCTTTAATTGCTTGGAAAATGGGTAGGGAAGAGAGAGAGAGAGAGAGAGAGAGAGAGAGAGAGAGAGAGAGGTTATAAGGGAGAGGGATGGGTGTGATGGGTGAGTGATGGGAGTGAGTGATGAGTGTACTTGACTTGAGAGGTATGAGTTATGTTGACTTTGGGGAAGAGAGAGGTATGGGTGAGTGACGGGTTATACTTTGATTGATTGATGTGATGTTTGGTAGAGATTCTCTTGGGTTTTGTAATGCGCGATGTTTTTCCTCAAAATAAATGTGGGCTCACAACTCCTAGCTTGGGTATTGCATCGGCACGCGAGACACGGTGTTGGAACCGCAGTGATAGCATGGATGTAAGGGTACAAGTCTCGGGTCGAGTCGACTCAGATCGACAAGATGTGACTTAGGGTTGTGGGCAAATGCTATCTACACGTCACAGGTCGCCGAAATTTGACAAGAATGATCACGGAAGTCTAAGGAATGGTATGGACTAGGATATGGGCCTTACATGGAGGGTATTTTAAATGCTTAAAAAGGTCTGGAAAATAGCTAATCGATGTAGGAAGTTTGGGTACTAATTATCCAAAGTTTCAACCATAGCTCCTTTATATAGACAAGATCTTAATCAAATTGCTTAATCCTATAATCTCTGAGGTGTAGGGCTCTCCTTAATTCATGAGAGATTGTCCCATGATAATCCCTTAATTAGAGACTTTTTAGCTCCTCATAAATGGCCTCCATACCTTTTTCTAGAAATATTCTAGACATGTGGACACATCTCCTTGATTTAAGGGATTGTGTTATTGACTTTCTTCACATATGCTTTATTAATTCAATTATTAGCCTCATATATCTTGTTAGAGTTTTATTAGAGGGTCTTAATGACCTTCTAGATGAAATTAAGAAATTCTAAAACTTGGTGAGTTGGCATGATCTCCTTGAATCATGGAAAACTTTTGACTTTTAGGGGCCTCACTTTATTAATGGCTAATTAACCTAGTTTCACCTTCCCCAAGTAGGTTCCATGGAACATTATAGTGAGTATTTAATTAATCAAAATATGTTAAGTGTCATGGCTCTCCTTGATTTTAGGAAGAGCATTGACTTTTAGTTAATGAAGTTACCCACCGCATTAAAATGACTTTTATGAGGCATGAAGTAGGTTAGTTTAACACTTAAGTCTATATTTAGTTTAAACTAATCTTAATGGAATAGTTTCAAATATGACTCATCTTTACCTCATGATGGTGTCATTTATATATAATTTCATGGATATTTGTAAAAAAAAAGGTGTTAGTTCTTCACGCCATAGCATGCATTCAAGGTCACATGGCCATGTGTGGAAGTTATCATTGGATTCATCTTGTCAGGGCGGTCATCATGGTATCAGCTTCGGTTATTTACTGTTGCACTATGAGGGCTGTACCTCCTAGGTACTATTTAGGGTTCTCTCAAGTATTTGAATTGTACATGCAACATTATAAGGTTTTATTTCGGAAGGTGAGTCTCATCTACCAACCAATCGATCGTACTTATAGGCTGAGTCGGGTATTATAAAGTGGGTTGCCACTCGTGAGACCCAATGTGATGTATCTTTTTTTATCTACACTGTCTATCTATTTCCTGGCTCATGTTAGCCATAAAGCCCAAAAAAATAAGACTAATCCAACCATCAGGTGGACCACACCATAGGTGACGGTGGGGGTGGGGAGCACCCCCTCACATCATCCATGCATTGTGGGGGGAGCCCTCCACTCGTGGAGCCCACCTTGTTGTATATGTGTAATCAACAATGTCCACCTATTTTTTAGATAATTTTAGGCCATGGGCTGAAAAATGAGGCAGATCTGATTTCTGAGTGGGCCGCACAGAGGGATATAAACTCATAATGTTGAAATCTTCTAAAGCCTACCATGAGGTCCTTGTTCGTCCAAACTAATCCAAGTCAGGGCTAATTAGACCCGACTTGAGCTGGCCAAGGCAGTGGATGGAGTAGATCATCCTCATAGGGCCCACCTTGATAGTGTATCATATATATAAATATATATATTCATACCAGCAATGTCAATGCCCATGGGCGGGTGGACACCCACTGTGAGTCATGGAGTGGAGCCTAATCGTGGGACCCTCCATGATGTATGTGGCTTATCCATTCAACTCATCTATTTTGCCGTATCATTTTAGGCCATGGGCCCAAAGATCAGGCCAATCTGAATCTCAGGCGGACCGCACCGAAAAGAAAAGTGGGCAGGGAATGTTTCCCCTATTTGACAGCACATGGGGCCCATTCATGAGGCCCACCTTGATATTTCTGTGCCATCCACACCGTTCATCCTTTTCTTCATGCTGTGTTAGGCCATGGGGCCCAAGGTTCAACCCATTCTAGATCTTAGGTGAGCCGCACCACAGGGAAATATGGGGGTGGAAATCCATTGGACTTGGGATTCCAATTGGAATTCCTTGATTTTGGAATCCCATGAGCTTGGGAATTCCTTGGATTTGGAATCCCATGGACTTGGAAATCCCTAAATTTGGGTTTGAAATTAATTAATAAGTTAATTTTAAAATTCCTAATTAGTGTACGTATGTAATGTTGACACTATGGTTGTATTAAATCCATTAAGGCATGTACTTTACCTGAAATGATAAAATCCCATTAGATGGGCCGCAAGCATAAGATCACATCCTATTGACTAACCAATGATTTATAACTGTCAGTTACATCCTCAATGTTCAAACGGTGCAGATTATCCTGTTGGAGTAGTTATAGTGATGCCAATAATAATCTGATCGTTTTGGGATTCATTAGTGGGCCATACGTCCAATAGATTGATAGCATAGTGACACACATGTTGTACATGTGGGTGTCCATCTGGGTCATTACTAGTGGATTCCACTTTGGCATATGTATCTTATCCATGCCTTACATCCAGTTACTATATTTTTATGTACAAGATACATGAAAGAGCCGATGTTAGTCTAACATGGGCCACATCACATAAACCTCTATATTTCTACCCGGGCCTATTATTCAGTTCCCACTCTTTGTGTATGATTTTCCAATTAGGGTTAATTATATCATGGTATGTCTCATAACATGCTAGCGTGCTTGGCCTGATAGGACACACTGATAACATGCTTAGTATAATGTATATCATGCCCAATTGTATGCCGATACGCATCATTTATATGCCCGTTGTGGATGACAATTGTTTACCGCATATGCCCCTCGGCTTGAGACACTTAGGGGAATCTATATGAGATAGCCCTGCATGATTCATGCAGTACATGCAGGTTTGATGCATGTCTTGGATAGTGTGATTTATGCATTTGTGCACTATGTGTGACACGCTATATTTACTCCCTGGCGACACTAAGGAGGTGGTCCCATGGCCTTGTTGTGGCTAACGGATGGTTTTATGGACAATGAAAACTATTGAGGTTACAAGGCATCACACGCATCCCTGGGTGAAAGTCTCTAAATCCCGTGGTACTAGTAGGATGCTCCAACATTTAGACCAAGTGTATTCATTAGTGCACGATGGCTGGATACCAGTAAGCCGCGTCTCTTACTGTGTTGGGGTCGGTTGGAAGGGGGTTTGACCTTACCTGCCCAGGTGTAAACAGTTATATGCTAGGTTGAGTTTGACTAGCTCATGAAATGGGTTCGCTATTGATGACCGACTAGTTTTCTGTGTACCACTAATGAGGCAGATAGTGAGGTCTTTTCCACTCGCTTAGTCTTGCGCGCAATGGATAGAAACCAGTGTCAGAAGTGTATTAGACCTCGGTGATGATCCAATTGTGAACTATTCTAACATGTGGATTAGTGGAGGATTGACATGTTGTATTGTATCTTTAGCATATGACATTTGGCCATGTGACCCTTGTATCGCATAGCTTGGGTATGGTTGATAACATTTATGGACTTTGCAGTTTAGCCCTCTATCATTTTCACTTACTCTGATATTTAGATGCTTGGCACATGTATTGTGCACACATGTATGCACTCCCTAAGCTTTGTGGTAAGCTTACACACTTTGTTTACGTGCAGGCTATGTTAAACCACAACAACATTAAGACAGGAACATGTGTATGATCTTTTGGAGTTTTGTTATATAATGTATTTCCCTTTCAACAATGTACTTGAACTGATATTATAGTGAAAATGTGATGATGTTTTTAATTTTGGTACAATTGTTGTTATGTTGATGTACAAAAAAAAATCACCATAAAAATCTTCTATAAAAAATCACCATAAAAATCTTCCTTATGGGATTCCAGGATCGGAACCCGGCGCATGGGAGCTAAGAGTCGAGAATGGAGTACTATGGAAGTTGGCCCCACCGAATTTGGAGTTCAGAATTCTGTGAGCCCATTCATCGAGTTTAGGGAAAGACAACCCTCTTGATTTTCAGCCCTAGATGCATCCCTGAGGATCCCATAGTCAAGGATCCACCCACCTCGGTGGATTCATCTAAGCCATGCCCGTGCCTCAGGGACGTGGTTTGGCTCATGAGCCCAACACAGTATGGGCCCACCATGATGTATGTAAGTGCTATATTGTAAAAAGCACACCTCTATTTGTCAAATTTTGTTTAGACAAAACAACTTATGAACTGGTCTGTCTAATGTGGATTAAGATGGAAAGTTCAAGTCATGTACTGGATTAAGATGGAAAGTTCAAGTCATGTACTGGATTAAGATGGAAAGTTCAAGTTGTAAGGCCCATGTCCTAGTTCGTACCATTCCTTAGACATCCACGGTCCTCCTCGTCGAATTCTGGCAACCTGCGATCTGTAGACAGCGTTTGCGGGTGACCTTAAGTCGTACCCCATAGATCTGAGTCAACTCAACCCGAGACTTGTACCATTGCGACTGCGCCGTCACCGTGGTTCCAATGCTCCGTCTTGTGCATCGATGGGATACCCAGGCCAGGAGATGTGGGCCCATGTTTATCTTAAAGAAACGCCACACATTTTCAATCCCAAGAGAATCTCTAAACCCACCCCATCAATCAATCAAGTCAAGTCAAGTACACATCACATCTCCACCCCATGCTTTCTTTCTCCCCAAGACAAGTTACCTACCCCAAGTCAACCCTCATGTCACTCACAGCCATCACTCACATCCATCACCCACCCATCACCTCTCTTACCACCACCCTCTCTCTCTTTCTCTACTCACTTTCCCAAGCAACAAGAGAGGTGGATGTCTATGCATTTCCAAGCTCTAAGAGAGCCAAGTGTGGCCCACTTCCTACCCCTCTCATCTCCCATCTCAACCCTCTAACCTTCATCAACCTCCATTAAAGAGAGAGACAAGGAGTTTGGCATTCCATCAGACTAAGAAGATCGAACAGTGGGTGTTTTGGTAGGCTTAGATTTTGTTTTTGATGATAGGCTAAGTGGGGCCTACCGAATGATGGTATGGATCTCACTTTGGACCTTAAGTGTGGCCGATGGCCCACCATGATTCATATATCCATCCCATGATGGGGCCATTCTCCATGGACCCTATTATGATGTTTATTTTCTCATATGAAAAGGGTCATCTAGTCCTTGCATTTTGGTGGAGAAGGGATCTCCACCGTTGATTTTGATTGGTGGGCTCACATGTAATGGGACCCACTTGATGTATGTTGTTTGCATGGAAGGGAGGGCCCATAGTGCCGGGGTCCTTCCATCACATGATCCTCTTTCCATCTCTCTCTCTCTCTTTCCCCTTTTCGCAGCCCGCCTTGATGAATGGATTAGATCTACATCGTCCATCAGTGGGCCACGTGTACGTGGGGCCACCTTGATGTATGTGATTGGTGAGCCACGTGTACATGGACCCTAGCTTGATGGATGTATTGCATCTCTACCGTCCCTCCATGGGACGTCCAACAGCTTCTGCTGCTGGACCATATGAAGGGAAATCACTAACATCAGTTAGTTTTGAATATATATATATATATATATATATATATATATAACAGGTATATAATGGGTGGGCCACACCACGTGGGAACCCACCATGATTTTTGTATTTTATCCACACCGTCTAAATAGTGGGGGCCCCACGTGATGTGCATGTAGCACCCACACCGTCCAGTTGTGGGGCCCACTTGTGATGTATGTGGTGTATCCACACCATCTAGTCCCTGGACGGTGGGACCCACACAATATAAGTGTTTTATTTATGTCACCCACCCTACACGTGGGGCCTATCTGGATAGGGAATGGGATTGGCTGGTGTACGTCAGCAAGTTCTGTGGGTCTCATCCAGACTGTCCAAATGGTTGGACGGTGGGACCCACCACTGATGTGTATGTTTTAATCCAAACCGTCCATCTGGACGGTGGGCCAGCAGGCCACTAGCAGCTATAACTGCTGTAATGACGCTAGTAAGTTCTATGGGTCCCACATATGATATATGTGTTATCCACATTATCAATATGCCGGATAGGTGAGGCCCACCTTGATGTGTATATTGCATCCACACCATCTAGCTGTCTGGACGGTGGAATGCCACCATGATGTATGTGTTTTAGCCATGCCGTCCAACGGTTATGGGGCCCACATGAGGTATGTTTCAACCGTCCATCTGTTGGACGAGCTCGTCTTAAGGCTTGAGACTAAAAGTAAGACAGATCCATCTATCAAATGGACCACACTGCAAAAACTAGTGGGATTGAATGTCTACCATTGAATCCATGTGAGGACAGAAGTTCTGGATCAATATGAAATTGGTTTTTCCTCTTAATTCAGGTCTTTGTGATTGTATGATCAGATTGGATGGAAAATAAACGTTAAGGTGGGCCCTGTGATTTGTAAACAGTGGAAATCATTATCTCCGCTGTTATTTATGGTGTGATCCAGATGATCTTTCAATCATTATCCCCACTGCTATTTGTGGTATGGTCCAAATGATCTTCTTATATGATTCATTTTTGGGATATGCTCTAGAATGATCTCTAAAAATAGGTGAATGGTGTAGATGTTGCAGCCCATTGTTGTGGCCCATCTTGATATATATGAGGCCCATTGGTGCAGCCCATTGATGCAGCCCACTTGATGTATATGAGGCCCATTGGTGCGGCCTACTTGATGTATATGAGGCCCATTGGTACGGCCCATTGATGCGGCCCACTTGATGTATATGGGCCCATTGTAATGTATTTGAGGCCCATGAGTGAGGCCCATTGTAATGTATTTGAGGCCCACGTATTACGGCCCATTGTGATGTATTTGAGGCCCAAGTATGAGGCCCATTGTGATTTATTTGAGACCCATGAGTGAGGCCCAATGAGATGTATGTGAGGCCTAATGTGATGTATATGAGGTCCATTGCGATGTGTGATTCCACCATGATTTATGTAATAATGTTTTGACGGGCCATGCCTTGGGAGCAATGATGGTTTGATGCCCACATTATAAAAAGTAATGATGGTTAAATGTCCGCATTGTAACTCTCCCTAGGATCCATTGTTAGGCCCATTCTCATCTTTCCTTAGTGGACTAACCTAAACCGTTGGGCCCCCATTGATGAAGATACCTTCCACCGCCCTTGCAGGGGACCCCGCCTTAGGATGCATGATATGCCAGTGCATTAATGTAAATTATGTCAGTTTAACATGGGCTGTACCATAAAGGCTACTTCGTGCCTCATGGGGTGTATCATTTCGCTCCTACTTATATGTGATATATCGGTTAAGACCGGTTATTGGCTACTATATCTAATAATCATGTTATCATACTTAGTCTAGTAGGACACATTGAGAATATGCTTAGTATAGCATCATGCTACATGCCCATACGCATCATTTGTATGCCTGTTATGAGGAGTGTTTGATCATAGTATACGCCGTTGGGCTAAGACATTTAGGGGACTCCTTATGAGACGGAGTGCCTCACATGATCGCGTAATACTTGCATGACTGATGCATGTCTAGACGGTATGACTCATGCATCTCGCATTTGTGTGACATGATCACTGTATGCCCTAGCGATATTAGGGCTGCGGCCTCCACAGGCACATCGTGGATGGCCAGATTGGATATCAAAAATCTTTTCTCTACATGGGGTGCAATAGATGCCCCTGGGTGAAATTTTCTAAACCCTTATAGTACCAGGAGGTCACTCTAATGTCTAGACCAAGTGGATGCATGAGCGCTAAGTGTTAAATACTAAGAGGCTGCGCTTCCCAATGTGTCATTGTCGATTGGAAGGGGTGCGGCCTTACCTGCCCGAGAGGAGGGGGCAAAGCTAGGTTGAGTTTGACCAGCTCAAGGAATGGGTTCGCTATCGACAGGCTGAGCCCAATATTGACAGGCAAATAGTGAGGTCTCTTCCACTCACCTTGTTACACGCTATGTGGTGGTAATCTGGGTTAGAGTGTATTAGACCCTGGTGATTATCCAGAGAGAACTATATTGATATATGATGCTCCATAGATGAGCTGGTTTGATATGTGGATTGGTATGCTTGAGCTGTATCCTGCACATGACATTGGCTATGTAGGCCTTGCATTGCATCGCATGACCTTGGTGTAGCCGACAGCATTCATGCCTTGCATAGTATAGCCTTGGTACGGCTGATAATATTCATGAACTTGCCAACATATTCCGCATTACTCTGATATTACATACTTGCATTGCTACCTTGCGCACACACTTTCACCACCGTTTAAGCTTTCTATAAGATTATGCATGATTGATGTGTGTAGGTGATGCTAGGTCATAGTTGAGCTGGAGTAAGAGCGTGCCACAGAGCTTCTGGAGTTTCTATCATTATTATCTGTATTTTCCCTTTATGCACATTGTACTTAAAGTTTTAATTATAGTGGATATGTGGTGATTTTTCTGGTTGTTGTTGTTTATGGGTTATGCTTATGGTTATGCTTCTTGCAAGATAAATGTAAGTCAAAAATCCTCATTGTAGGATCTCAGGATTGGAATCTGGCGTATGGGCGCTGGGAACCGAGAATGGGATACTATGGAGGCTGTCGGCGCCGGATTCGGCGATCAGGAATTTTGTGAGCCTGGTTTTCGAGTTTGGGGCATGACACAAGTCAAGTAGTGGATCAAGATGGAAAGTTTAATAAGTTCAAGATGATTCAGTTCAAGTTCTATTAAAGATCTAGTAGAAGATCAAGCTCCATCTTCAATTACAAGCTCTATTGAAGAATCAAGTAGAAGAACAAGTTCCATGAAGTTTAAGCATCTCATCTACTTCAATGTTTAGTCTTTTCATGTATAACAGACCTTAAAAAGAACATAGGCTTAGGTTCTCTTAAGGCATAAACTTAAATGGGTTTTTATGTTTATGTTAGGCTAAAGTTTGATGAGTCTAGGCTAATGTTCGACTAGTCTAAGGTGTGGCTCGACCAGTCTAAGATATTTTGACCAATTCTAATTTAAACTCAGAAAAATGGATTTTTTCATTACTTCTTCGACCAGTTGAAGAGGGGCCTTCGACCAGTCGAAGGTTGCTTGACTTGAAGTCTAGTAATTGAATTTTGACACCCTTGACTAGTCGAAGGCCATGCTTGACCAGTCGAACAAGGCCCTCGACCAGTCAAGCAGGGCCTTCGACCAATCGAAGTTCTATTTTATCCGATCACGCTCAAATTTGAAAAGTTGTTGGAATGGAATCCGGTTCTTAGACGAGTCAAAGAATGTCTTAGATGAGTCGAAGCAACAACTTTTTTTTGCCTATAAATAGAGGCCTTCTCTTAATCTGAAAATACAATTCAAGTACATTAAATCCATCATCAAGAGAGATAGAAGCCCTTATTATACTCAAGCTATTGCACGGTATTTATAAATTTTTAAATAGCTTATTTGTTTTAATTCATAGATCTCTTATTATTTGAATTTCATTTTATAAAGAGAGTAGATACTCTTCTTTGAGATCTTGAGGAATTCAAACAAGTAGCCTTTGGTTTGAATCTATTTAAAATCAATCTAGAAGCTTGAACCCTTATCTATGTGACTGAACATTGAACAATCTACAACAAGAGAAGTGGTTCTACGGCTACATCAACTGATACATCTTCAAAGGTGAAGATAAGTATATTTTGTCTTTTGTATTTTGGTTTTATTGAGATAGCCATAAAAACCCATTTGTTAGTTTGTCTGAATAGCCATAAAATTCTCAGAGGGGTTTTTTTTTTTGTTTGTGATAGCCCTTTAAAATCACAACTGTTTCAGGTTTTAAGGTGACCCTAAAAAACCTTGTTTATAGTAAAAGCCAATATCACATGGATAGTGATTATTGGGAGTGAAATACATGTGGCTGTTTGAGAACAGTTGTTGTACACACCGAACTACTATAATTCTTGGTGTTTGTGGTGAATGTTTTCTTTTTGCATTTATGGAGAATGTTTGTAATTTCATTTATGCAAAAGTGGTGAATGTTTGTAATAGATAGGTTTACTTTCTCTTGCTTGGTTTGAGATGTAGATTCTTATAAACGTTCGTGAAATAAGGTTCTCCTAACTAAACTTTATTTTGGGTGTAGGTTGTCCTACGAACTAGTTTGAATTAGTTTTTCAATACTAGTGCGACTAAGATTTCAGATTTGTTTATTATTTCTGTGCTTTAATTTTTATTTGGCATAGTCCTATTCACCCCCCTTTAGGACTATTAAGCTTGCCTTTTCAATATATGTATTTTATCTATCCAGGCAGTCAATCCATTTTTTAGCTCATTTTATGGCATAAGTGCTTATAGTTGAAAATCTTTTAAGGGTCATGGAAGTTTTGGATCAAGAAGATATTTTTATTTTCCTTTTGTCTAGGTATATATGACCTTATTAATAGGTTGGATGGCAAATGAACATTACATTAGGTCATATGAAGTTTTAATGGTGGACATTCAATCAACACTATTTTACTATGGTGTGCTTCATTGAGATTTGGATTTGGATAAAATACATACATAACGATAGGGCTAACAAAGCTTTGACACCGACAAGCTGGCTGGTGTTAGGGTCATTAGCCAAACTGCGTCCATGCCTAAGATCCAAACTAATGAAATACTAAGACCCAATGTAGATTGGCCATGTATAAGAAAATTCGCTTCATTAACAATTCTGATGGTTTGACCTCTCATCAATGTAGTTTGTTTTAATTTTGAGGGTCTGACCTTGATTAATGGATGATTATCCAGCTCGCTTAGAATAATGCTAAAGATGCTGGTTAGATTAGGTAAATTTTGAAGATAATCAATCTAGTTGGATAGATAGAGGTGTACACGAGTGGATCTGAGTCGATCTTTGCCTAACTCGGTTCGACTTGGCCGGCAAGATACCCCAGCTCGAACTTAGCTCGGCTTAGTCACTGAGCCTGGATTGGTAGCTTGGCTCAGCTCGGTTAGCAACTTGGTCCAGTTCGAGACGAGTTTGAGTTTGAGTTTTTGAGCTGAGTTCGAGTTCGACTTTTCGAGCCAAGTAGTAGTTCGAGTTTCGAGTCGAGTTCGAGTTATATATTGAGTTTGATTTGAATTTGAATTCGATTTCAAATTCGAGTTTAAAATTGAACAAAATAATAAAATATATAAAATTCATAAATTACAATTATAAAGCTTCGATAATTACAACTAATAACCTTCATAGGAGGAGTGTCTTCCTGTTCCTAGAACATAATTATTAGTGCCTGCATCATCATCCGATCCATCTGAACTACTATCTAATTTTTCATATATATATATTGGTTCGCCTCTTCTGAGTCAGAAGGTGAAAAGATGTTTCCTTCATGTTCTTTTATAGTTTGAACTAGATTTTTTAAACTTTCTTTATGTGAAGATTTATACATAGTACCTAACGCCTTATAAAATTCACCGAGACGGGTGGAGAACTTGAATTTGTTAGTCTTCTTCTTTTTGTTGCTCGTGCTCGATCCTACTTTCACTGAAGTTTTGAAACCTCTTCCATACAACGTTTTAAGGTGAGTTGGAGTTGTTCTTCCTCTAAAGTTTTTATCTAGCTTCGTCCTCTACCTCTTTCATGGAAGTTATTCGTGTACCAAATTCAGAAGGTTTGAATAGAGTGAAATGTTTCCTATTGAAATCTAAAAGGCCTGAAAAAGAATTTGGATATCCTTTGGGGCATTGGGGCTCGATTTTGCATCACCACCTCGACATGACAAGTGTAACCGAAATTGATTAGTCTTGTTCACAAACTTTGCCCCACACAAACCACATACAATATTTATTCTTCCAGACCTTGGTGATAATTTAACTAGGGAAGCGTAGTCCAAAATGTTGGTCGATGGGTCAGATGAAGACATATCTACACTCAATTTTTTATATAAAAAATTAAAATGTTGATGGATAATTTAAACTTGATATAAGAACAAAATAAAAGCAATATGAATATATAAAACAATAAAAGCAAATAAACAATAATGAGTAAATAAATATCACTGTCTCATAGACTCACATTACACCACTTTCAAGTTTCAAATTAAATAATATCACATACCATTCAAGTTTCAACAAAAAAGAAAATAATTGATAAATGCCTTCATGTAGTTGTTGTAGATATAGTCTCGTAATGAATCTCAATCTCTTCATCTTCCTCATCATTAATATCATCTCCTCCCCATATCGGACGCAACCAATCTTCTGTACAAATTAATGCTTTAACTATTTTTGATGAAAGTGAGCTTCAATACTTACTCACAACCCTATTTCCCGTGTTAAATGTGAATTTTGATACCACTATTGAAATTGGTATTGATAATATGTCCCATGCCATCAGAGATATGAAGGGTATTTTGACTCACTAACCCTCGTCTTCCACCATTCCAAAACATTAAAGTCAGATCGCTTTACGATTGACTCTTTTAGGTATAATTCTAGCGCTGATTCCTTAGTTCGAACTCCTATTTGTTGTCGTGCCCCAAACTCGGGAACCGGGTGTTTCGGCAAGAAACAAATGCATTTGATTTTGGGAGGATTATTTAATGGTAACAAAGGAAGAATGAAGAGAACGATCATGGTATTTATTTGTACTGAATTCGTTTACATCCTTTATCTCCTTTGATTCCAAAGTAAAGTATTTACATAACACAAGTAACAAATGTTTTAATGTTAATTTTTACAGCATTTCAGATCGCATCATGATCTTCAGTTATGGAGACATTGCTGTGCTGGAATATCGTTCATTCTGATTGACCCTAAGCTTTTGAGAAGATACATTGATCTTTTAACTCAGGTTCGAGCTTGAACTAATCATCCATGTAGTGAACTTTTCATACTGCCAAGTTAGTTGTGCAGCCACATCATTTGTGCAGCCACATCAGTTGTGCGAACCACCAGTTGTGCGCCCACATCAGTTGTGCGCCCTACCAGCTGTGCACCGCACAACTGATATCTCTGATACCTGAATCTAGCCAAAGTTTGGATCTCTCTCTCTCTCTCTGCTCTGACATTATTCTAACCTCATCTAAGGGGCTAGTGGGGTATTTATAGCCTCCCCCACGTGTGAGCTCCTCTCAACAAATCCTTTGTGCGCACATGCCTATTATGCGGTCAGATCTATTGTGTGCTCATATTAGTTGTGCACCCCACAACTGATATCCCTTGATCTACTTCTGTTGTGCACCACACAACCTCTCTTCCCGAACAACCTCCATTGTGTGTAGCACAATCATCATTTCTTCAGCAACTTTAGTTGTGCACCGCACAACCCAACTTCCATAGTGGCTTCTGTTGTGCGCCACACAACCCAACTTCCACAGTGGCTTTTGTTGTGCACTGCACAACCTAACTTCCATACTGGCTTCCATTGCGTGCCGCACAACCCAATAATGTAATGCTTGTATGAATTTCTCAAGAATTCTCTTCCCATCTCTTAATCGATTTTTTTATGCCTCAACAAATGCCCCCTTGATCCTGCATTTTTATATTTTCTCTCAAAAGTGAAAATGTGGGATAAAAAAATCACTTTATTTTCTCTTTATACGCACAACCAAACTATCTACGCACAACTAGCCATATGCGCACAACTGGCCATTTGTGCACAACCAGCACTTACTGATACTATAAATATGGATTGGCTTTATTTTCTTCCATTTGGAATTCCATCCAGCCATCTCCTGTGCACAATCTCCTCTGCACACAACAAATTTTAGCACACAACAGTATTCAGTGCACAACTAAAACTGTGCGCAACCCAAACCTATGCACAGTAGCTTTCAGTGCACATCTGCCTTCTGCGCACAACTACCCTATGCACAACTCCCTTTGAACTTTGCTTGCTTCTACCATGGCTCATTCCAAGAGACCACATTCTTCGCCTGATGAATACACTGTTGAATCTTTGAATCCCCAGCCACTAGAAGATCATCCCTAGAAAAGATCTCGACCAAGAGGAAATTACTCCTCTTTCTTCAAACTACCAGATCCCCCTATCATCAACTTTGCCGATCGGATCCAACGTCTCGCCGACCCAATTCACAATGCTGTATTAATGAAGGAACTGGAAGGGCCACCCACAGAAGGTCATGAGTATGACTGGGAAGACTAGCTAAAATCTGCTGCCAACTTTCGAACCAACGATACTCGTCTCGTTCCTGCCGAATCTTCACCTCCTCCCTCCATTTCAAAGGGCAAGAAGCAGAAGAGCAAAGATGAAATTCTCCAGGAGAAAATAAGAGACCATAATAAGAGATGTTATCAGAATGTCTGGGACATGATCAAGTCTCAGGCAGATGTGATCAAGTTAAAAAACCCTTTCAAGGATGAAACTGTCATCATTCCCTTAAATCTTCAACGGCACCTCTCCATGATTCAGAGTGAACCATCCGATCACATGACATAGAACCGACTTCTATATGTAGTGAACTGGGTGGTAAAGGAACTGAAGATTCTGAAAGGTTATCTGACGGAGAAATGCATGGTACAGAAAATCGGACAGATATCATACATGTGCTTCCTCACTCCATGTTATAACCCCCACACTTTGTACCCCACTCATTACTTCGAAACTGTCCAGCAGTGTTTTTGCGATCGAGACTCTCTATGGGGAAAAGAAGAATTCAGAACACGTGGTCTCTTGTCCCATTGCCAATTTTACAATTCATCGGTTAAAGCCATCCTTCAAAAGTACAAAAGAGTCCTGATAGTGATGAACATATATGTAGCCATCGAAGCTACTTTTGACTTCTTTCACAAAGACACTATGATCTATAAAGGATTCTTGAAACACTGGTCTTCCACAACCAATTCTTTCCATTTAACAATTGGCGAGGTTAGCATCACCCTCTGGGATTTGCATTGGATGGCCGACCTTCCCATCACAGGCTCCTTCCTTAATGAATTCATTCCTAATAATGCTGAATTTGCTTATGTTACTCCCAGGAGAGAACCCCACATTTTCACCTCCACTATTGAACTTTTCCATGAGATGTCACACTTCCCTGATGTACATAAAATATCTCTGCTCTAGTGGCTCACACACTTCTCGAGATATCTGCGGTATGTAGTTTTAACACTTCTTCTCTTCTCCTCTTATATGCATGTTCATACTTTTCTCATACTTCTCCTCTCCTCTTCAGGATTTTTGGTAGCCATTCTTTGGAGTTAGAATTTGCTCGCAGAAGAATAAGGGGCCTTACCACTTTCACCCCTGAAACTGAACTAGTTGCTTTCCTAGCATATTGGTTATGTCTGGGCATTTTACTCAGTTCGAAATGGTCGGATTCCATTCACCCAACTTTATTTGTAGCTGCAAGGGCCATGGCGGAAGGTAAGAAGAAATATTCTTTAGTTCCTCCTATCTTATGCTCTCTATATAGAGCTTTTGGGAACGTTGCAGCGCATTACTAAAGCCTAGCAGTTAGGGCTACATCTTCCTTCACCCCATGGCATTACTTTTCGGGTTGGTTACGAGTATACTCTCCATGGACATATAATGCTCATGAGAGGGCTTACGTTAACCCCGAGTGTCCACCCTTGTGCTATTATCTTAAATAGAAATGGTGAAGAAGACATATGAATGGATTGTCGATAAGATTGAGAACATGGAATCCATCAACCTTTTCCCCTTCTACTTGATCCATTAAGCCGAAGACAGAGAGGTTGAAGACAACAATGATTTGGAGCCAATTAAGAGAACTTTCTTGATCTATATTCAATCTTATAGCTTACCACTGCGAGAAGGAGTGGAATTCTGGAGGGAGCCCTACTACCCTAGTAGGTTTGCATGGCAATTTGGCTACGACCAGATAGTACCTCAAGCGGGAGAGGAGGTTACTTGAATAATGCAAAGTTATGGGGTTGGTCCATATAACTGGGCCTTAATATGGAAACAACTATTGGCCAGAAACTTCGGTTCCCGCTTCATTCTTCCAGGATTCAACCATCAGGTGCAAGCTTCATACACTTGGATGCGCTGGTGGTCACACCATTATTACCTGGTGCGTAATTGTCTTCCTATCGACCGTCCCATCTGGATTCCTCCTCCCAGACTAAGAAATTATAGACCGGAACAAGAGATCAAATACTTTGTTGAAAAAAATCATGCTACTACTCTGGGGCAGCTTTGTCGTAGGATTTCCATAGAGGAGCTTATTAAAGAGATAAAGCCGCCAAACACTTTAGAGGGATGGATTGCCTTCGGATCTCCTCTTGATCTTATAAGGTGAACGGAAAGACAAGCCACTCCTGTGGATGAATTCAAAACCCTTAGCGCTATTCTTTCTTCTCCCACTCGAGAGGCAGAAGGTCAAACCATAACTGTGGCCCCCCTACTATAGATCGCACGACGACTACAGTTTCTCCTGATGCAGGTCAGATTGCTATTATAGCTTCCCCTATGACTCGCTTGCGAGCCAAATCTTTATCCCTAGAAGTTTTAGCACAACAACATCCTTCTCCCGCTTGAGGTGCTCATCTTCTTCTTGTAAAGACCTTTAATAAAGGAAAATAAGCATTCTTTGAAGAAGACAACTCGTTAGATTATTCGGCAGATACTTCGGTCAGCGAAACATCTTCTTCCATGAGTTTGACTGATGAAGGGGATAGCTTAATGGATGACAACCAAGAAGCGGACGCCGAAGTGGATATCAACGAAGTAGGTGAAGTCAGGGCTGAACTCTTACCCCTTGAAAATCAATCGGATCATCCAGACATTTCTTCTCCTGTAATAGCAGCTTTTTTTGAAGAAGAATAACTCGATTATGGAGGCTCCAGCTATTCCCCTGGTGCAAACACTTTCATCTCCTTCGATGTTTCATATTCCCCTTGCATTTTGGAAGCTGCTGATGTAATTGCATAGGGTCATACCACCCTCCCAACTAGAGCGGAGGTTTTAGCATCAAGAGAAGCAGAAATTCACCTGTCGAACGCTCAGGTAGAGGTAGAAATTGTATGTTCTCCTCAGAGCATAGAGGTGAGCCAGGATATTGCATAAGCTCCACCAGTCATTACTGCGATTCCTGATGTCCCCATCCGTATAGAGAAGTCCCCATCGTGTGTCCTTCTCCCATCTAACTGGTAGCTTGAAGCTTGGAATTCTTCTCTGATCCTATTGACATTCCAACTCCAACAACTTTGGATTCGAGTACTGGAGTTTGTGAGCTTTCTCTCATTGTTGTAGTTGCAGCTACAGACATACCTGCATTTTTTAAAGTAGGAGCATCTTCTGTGTGGGTTACTTAGCAAATTACCCCTAGAGAGGGTATGTTTTCTCTTTCCTTCTCTTATACTTTTTGAGTGCTTATATATATATATATATATATATATCCAATTTTAACATTTCTGATTATGTCTTCCTTTTCCTTTTCAGCTATAATTGTGCCAACTCTGAGTGGCTCTGTAGGTTCCAACCCTGTAGCCACAATCTCTGACAGAATCTCTTTGGAGAAAGTATCGCCTCTTATGCTCGTATTTTTCAAAAACGCTATCTCCATTATCGTGAACGCTTTCAAGGATCCTACTCAATGGCCCTTCTTGGACAATGCTTTAGGTGTCCTTGGGCATTCAGGAAGGCTTGCTCATATCAATGTTGTACCTTTGCATCATTCCTTGTTACAATTCTATAATTCTATAAACAATTTGGAATCAGTACGAAGTGCAATTATTCCTCCAGAAGTCTTGGATCGTCAATGAGAACTAATGTCCCTTAAGGAAGAAATTTCTCAAACTGATGTCTTAATATCTAGTTACAATGCTGAGGATCAGTCTCTTCATGATAGCTCAGGGTGATTATTGAGAACCACATTGCTTTTCTACAAAAAGAAATAGCTTTACTCAAAGCGAAGAAGCAAGAAGAGGAATTGAATATTTGTAAGATTAAGGGAAATTGAGAGGACTGAGCAGATAAAAAATAAAGAAATCGCTACCTCCGTGGAGCAAGAACTAGCTGGTGTTACTGATCAGGCCAAGATCATCCTTGAAGCCGAACGAACCTTATTTGTAGCACAAGTTCAGTTAAGAGAGGATTTACAGAGATATATGACAACATTAAGCATGCCAGAGGAATTGTAAAGATTTTGCTTTTACATGTAATTTCTTTTGTTTTGTAATATTCGCAAATGAATTCTAATGTTTTGTTCGAAACATGCATGTTTTTAGAAGTGCTATCATTATAATTCATTTTAAGCATGTATTGATATAACATTTCCTTTGTTAATTCATGTAATCATGCTTTAATCTATCATATAATACATTAAAAATCTATCATAATTGTTAGTGCAACATATCCCCTATGTGGCATTTACTCTAACGGGCGAGGCTAATTTTATTTTTGAAAGTACTATTGCACATAGTTTAAGCTCTTGAGTAGTGGAGCAACCACAGTTTTTTAGACTCATAAGTAGTTGGAGTCGGGTCTCACGTGAATGGCCTCTATAACTCTTATGAGTTCATTGGACTTATCATAGTTGGAGTTCATAAACTGCGATCCATCAGAGGGGCCCGGTGAAGCTACCAGGGCCGTGAACTCGATGGTATTTATGCACAGGGTTGGCCGCAGTAACTCTCTAGAGTTCACGGGGCACACAAGGCTACGTTAGGGTACCAAATCCAAGGCCGCTAGTCCATCAATGAGGGGGTATTTCATTTTGGAGGCCCTATCCTCATGAGTTACTACTGAAATCAAGACAGGAATCTAGGGGGCCTTACGCATGGTTGGCTTATCTATGGACAATGGCCAAAGAGTGCACACGACAGCCAACTTTTTCTTCGTTTGCAAGGTTTAACCCATTCACGAGAGGGCATTTTGTCCTTTCTCATGACACTATCGGAAGCTGTATAGACGGCATTGGTCTCACGCGTGACTGGCCGTTGTGGACTTTTGGCCGCTTAGGGCTTTTAGTCGTTGAACCAACCGCTGCCTGCATGGGTATGCATGTGATGGCCTATATAGGCTTTTTAGGGCCACTGGCTTCTTACTGCTGCCTGAATAATATATATATATATATATATATATTACTGATGATGATAGGTCTTATGTAAAGTTGGCCGTATAGACTTTGCTATGCCGCTGTAGATGATGAGTTGCTATCGCTGTCGTAAGATTTATGTGTGGTTGGTCGTATAGGCTTATCCCACCGCCATGAATGGTAAATTGATAATTGATATATCGCCCCTGCTGAATAATGTTTTGGTAACATTCATGGTTAAGATAGTGTATCGGCTTGGTGATGATAACAATTTCGATAAGGTGATTCTCGTATTAATGATTAATGACGACAGTGATATTTTGCAACTTGATAATGATCGTCGGCGCATAACAATAGTTGATGATAATATGTTCTCGATCTTAGTACGCTTGAGAATTCGCCTTTTATTTATTCATATGAGGAAGAATACATGGCTTTGCCTTTCAAGGCTGTTTCATTATTTCACTTATTGTTGCCCCCTTTTGATATAGAAGCATTATTTTGATAATCTTCTAGATCAAAACCACCTCTATATTCAAGGACGATATTTTTTGATGAAGCGAGCGTTGAATGGTATGCTAATACCTCCTCCATCTTGGTCCACTACTCTGTACGCCTCATTGGAGTATACTTTGGTTATAATTAATGTATGGCCCATCCCATTTAGGGTCGAACTTGCCCCTTGTTCTGCGGGTGACCATTATCGGCCTCTTCAAATTGACACTTTGTCACCTTTCTTGAAAGAGCGATGCTTGACCATTTTATCAAAAGCGGCAAAGATTCTTGCTTGATATAATTACAATCACTGCTAAGCTGCCAATTGTTTTTCATCAAGCAAATCCAAATTTGCCAGCCTTATTCTTGCATTTTCATCATCTGTAATTGACTGATACACTGCTACTCTGAGTGATGTGACTTGTGTTTCAATCGGGATGACGGCCTTCACACTATAAACCAATGAATATGGCGTAGCTTTCGTTGCCATTCGGTGAGTAGTCCTGTAAGCCCACAATGCTTCTTGCAAATTTTCATCCCAATCACGCTTATTTCCAATCACTGTTTTCTTCAATATTTTTACGATTATTTTATTGAATTCCTCTGCTAATCCATTGGCCGGTGGATAATAAGGTGTTGAGAATGAGTGGGGTATAATGAATTTTTGGCACAAATTTTCCATACCCCTATTCTTGAAAGGAGTACCATTGTCGATGACGATTCTTTTCAGGATGCCTTGGTGATATATTATCGCATGCTAGATGAAATTGGTGACATCCTTTTCTTTGACATTTCATAATGCAATCGCTTCTGTCCATCTGGAGAAAGAATCTGTTGCTGCCAATACATATTGCTTTCCTTTGGACAAGGGTGGGTTTATAAGACCAATAACATCAAGTCCCCAAGCAGCAAAAGGCTAAGAAGCGACTGTCTGATGAAGGTCTTCAGGGGGTATATGTATGACGTCTCCATGAATCTGACATTCGTGACATCGCTTTGCATATTCTTTAGCATCTTTGAACATTGTGGGCTAATAATATTCCTTTTGATGCACTCAATAGAATAGATTTTGACCTGCTTGATGTGCTCCACATTCTTCGGAATGAGCCTCTTGCAACACTTGACCTGCTTCTTGTCTATCCAGACATCGCAATAACATCTCATTATAAGATCTTCTGTATAATATTTCGCTACACATAACGAATCTTTTCGATCTTTGTTTGATTTGCTGTTTCTGCGCTGGATCTTCTGGTAGAATATCATATTTGAGGTAATCAACAAAAGGTTGGTGCCAATCGTCTATTGTCACCTCCATACATGATATAGGGAGTGCTTCAGCGACTTCATTAATAATTTTTGATGACGGCAAGAACCTTCTTTCTTCTATTGTTACATGAAGAGGGCTTCGATCCAGACAGGATAAAGCTGCCACCAGGTTAGCCAAAGCATCTGCCCTTGCATTCTCACATCACAGTACATACTTGATTTCAACATGATAGAATTGCTCTAGCAATTGCTGTGGTCTTCGACAGTACGACAGGGGCTCTTACTTTCTTATTTCGAACTCGGTCATTAGTTGATTTATGATCAACTTGGAATCCCCAAAAATCTGTAGCGTTTTTATTTTCATTTCCTGAGCTATCTCCATTCCAATGATGAGAGCCTTATACTCAGCTTCATTGTTTATACATGAAGTTCCCAATGTGAAAGAGCAGGGTAATAAGTCACCTTGAGGAGTAATAAATATCACTCCGGCACCCGCACCTGACATTCGAGAAGCTCCATCGAAGTACATTTTCCATGGATTTGACGATTCTATCATCAGAACTTGTTCATCGGGAAAGTCATCGTTAACAGTCTCACTGCATGTTACAGGATGAGCTGCCAAGAAATCTGCTACCACTTGTCCCTTAACTGCTTTCGTGCTTTTGCCGGCTCATAAGTGATCATATATTTTGAAAGCAATAACATCCATTTAGCCAATCTTCCTGATAACATTGGCCTTGTCATTAGGAACTTTATAGGATTTGCCCGTGAGATTAAAATTACATCATGGGAAAGACAATAATGTCTCAAATTTTGCATTACGAATATTAATGCCAAGCATACCTTCTCAATCGGGGAATAATTGCATTCTACACCTATTAGAGTTCGACTCAGATAATAAAGCACTATTTCTTTTCCGTGTTCATTCACCTGTGCCAATAGGGCTCCCAACTAATTTTCAGCTATAAATATATATAAAATAAGTGGTTTACCCTTTGTAGGAGTTACCAATATTGGAGGCTGTTTCAACCATTCCTTTATTGAATCGAACGCGTTCTGACAGGACTTGTCCCACACGAACTCCACTCCTTTCTTCATTAGATGAGAAAATGGCTAACACTTTCCGGCTAAGTTTGAAATAAAACGGCGAATGTACACTAATTTTCCTTGCAGGCTTTTTAATTCTTTCAAAGTTTTCAGAGGCGGCATATTTTGGATGGCCTTAACTTTCCCCATATCAATCTCGATTCTCCTATGCTTAATGATAAAGCTAAGAAATTTTCCTGATGACACTCCAAAGGTGAACTTGATTGGATTCATCTTCAGCTGTTTCTTTCTGAGTCAACCGAAGACTGAAGTCAGATGCTCACGATGTTCTTTATGATCATTTGATCTGACTACCAAATCGTCTACGTAACATTCAACATGCTTATGCATCATGTCCTGAAATATATTCTGCATTGCTCTTTAATATGTTGCTCCATCATTCTTGAGACCAAATGACATAACTTTATAGCAATAAATTTCTAATGAAGTTTTGAATGCCGTAGCTTCTTCATCTTCATGAGCCATTCTTATTTGGTTATAACTGGCATAGCCATCCATGAAAGACATGACAACATATTTCGTCATACTGTTAATTAACAATTCAATTATTGGCAACAAGAAATCATCTTTCAGGAAAGCTTCATTGAGATCTCTGAAATCAACACATACCCTGATTTATCCATTTTTCTTCTTTATTGGGACGACATTGGATATCCATTTAGGATATTTAACCTCTCTGATGAACCCCACTTTTATCAATTTGTTTATTTCTTCTTCTATCAGAAGAATTAGATCTAGGTGGAATTGCCTTTGCGCTTGTTTAATCGGCCTCTTATCTTTGGAGATATTCAGTCGATGCATTGCTACTGATGGTTCTAGTCTTGGCATTTCTGCATACATCTAAGCAAATACATATTGATCAGCTCCCATTCGAGAAGGCTGACGCTTATAAATGTATTCCGTGCCTCTTCTTTCGTTCCTAGATTTATTTCTCGCAAACTGTCAGTTGTTGGTTGGTTGCGCAAGAAGCTAACTGGGGGTTTATATTTCCTTTATTTTTAATAAATATAAATGTTTAGTTTTGGTCACACCATCAAAGTGGGCCCCCACAAGGATGATACACTCCGTTCACCACATAGGCCAGCTGAAGCGGAGCCCAATGGTCTCTGATTTGGGTTGATTTGGACGAATATGGACTCCACATTAGGCCTTGGAAGATTTCAACGGTAATGGTTTGTTTCCCTCATTGTGGCCCACTTGAGACTCGAATCTGTCTCATCTTTCGGCCCATGGCCTAAAACTGTCTTGAGAAGTTGGTGAATGGTATAGATTCAATATAAACATTATGATGGGGTCCCACTTATGATACCCTAAATTTGCTAAGAATGGGTTACCGCCACATGCATGGCATTTATAAAATTATTATTATTATTATTATTATTATTATTATTATTATTATTATTATTATTATTATTATGTTTGTTTTATGTTTTACATACACTATTAAGGTGGGCCACAAGTGTATGATCTAATCCGTTCACCATCTTGGCCAGCTTGAGTGGAGTCCAATAGAATCTTGTTGAGGCTGATTTGGATGATCAGGGACTCCACAACGGGCTTTAAAAGGTTTCGACAGATGGGAACTATTCCCCTTAGTATGGCCCACTCGAGACTTATATCTACCTTAAATTTTGGCCCATGGCCTAAAATTATCTGGATGAGATGGTGAACGGTGTGGATTAAACACATACTTCATGATAGGGTCCATGTGTGGGGGTAACCCAAGGAGGCTTCTGCCCTCACGTCACTAGGTAATAACACCCAGTGACGCCTTCCATTTCTTTTTCTTTTCTTCCTTTGTCTTTTTTTTTATTTATTTTCTTCTATGTGGCGTTTACAATTGGATAATCCATTCCGTCCATTATGTCGATGAGTTCTCTGTGGACCAGAGGATTCCAATGTTGGGTAGGTTCCATCACATACACACACAAAAGTAGGCCTTAAAAAGTTCCAACAGTGGGACTTTATTGTCTCATTTTTTAGCTCATAGCTTAAAATGATATGGAGAAGGTGGTGGATGGTGTGGATTAAACATATACATCAAGGTGGGGTCCACGGCTGGGAAGCCCACATGGTGGCCTTGGGAGGTAGATGGTGCCAGCACCATCTCTGGACGTTGTTGTGTCCAGTGATAGTGCCATTGCCCCTCTTCCTCTCTTGTATTTTATTGGTGAGGTAGGGCCCACCTAGGAAATCCACTCTATCCATTTGAATGACCAACTCATGGTGGGGCTAAGTAGCTTTGGATCACATCAATTTTTGGTGTATTTTCATCGTCCAAGTGTGCTTACACAATCAATTGGTTTAAATAGAAAATAAACATCATGGTAGGCCACACAAGGTGGTCCACGTTATGATAGCATACGGTACATGCTCTTTAATAGCGTGGCCCACTTATGGGTCCCACAACACCATGAGAGTAAGAAAAGAAAGGGAAATAAAGGAAAAGAGACTCGGCCATCGGGGTGGCCTCCGCCACTATGGGATCCACTGCATAGTCAATACATGATCAAGGTAGGTCCCACCCTTGTGGGCCCACCAAAATTAAAAAATCACAAAGAATGGGAGGGTTTTAACCCTTCTATGCACTCACTTGGAAGGATGAGCGGTTAGATCGGTGATCAGACGGTCCACCAAGCTCCTCTCCACCCCTAACCTCTTCTAATCACTCTTTTCTCTTTTATCTTACTCTCTTGATCCTTCCTAATTCTCTCATAAGCTCTCTTTATTTTCTCTTAATTTCTCCCTAATCTTTCTTTCTTTTCTCTATTTCTCTCTTAATCTCTCCCTAATCTTTCTTTGTTTTTTCTCTTTCTCTCTTAATCTCTCTCTACTCTTGCTAGAAAAATGGTAGAAATGAGAGGGAGTTAGTGAGTTTTGTGGTAGAGATTTTTTGGTTGATATGAAATTATGAAAAGAATAAAAGAATGATGGCTAGCATAGGCAGGGGTATGGGTTACATAAGAAAGGCATGGGCTTGTTTGACTAATGGGGAGAGAGTGACATGAGTGATGGATGGGTTGATTGATGACTTGATTGATGGATTGGTTGATTGCTTGATTTGACAACATGAAAATTTGTCCAAGTGGGGCCTGCCTACATTACTCAACCCCCCTTAGATTGTGCCAAAATTGTAACTTCTAATCTATGAGTTGAAATGGCGTATGCCGCACGGCATTGGAATTGTAGTGCCTAGGCGGTTGCTAGGTTACAAGTCTCGGGGTATTGCGATACAAGAATAGGGTAATGATCAAAACTTGTAGATCTGGTCCATTGGAAATATGCCAGCACTGAAAACGAAACATACAGAGGGTTAATTAGGGTACAAGTCTTACATTTGTTCTTATGCTAAGTAAGATATGTATTCATTTAGCACATTGTCATCATCAATTATAGAAATATTCGTATCTCTACCTTCTTTAGCACCTGTTGTAGGTAAAGTAGTAGCGTATGAACTATAAAAATCTTCGAGTGCTTGACGAACCTTGAAAGTCTCTTTTATCGCTCTTTCGGTAGAATAAACCTTCATAAAAATAAACTTAACTAAGCCCATATTACAATGATGATCAAGAGCAATTGTTAAGGACATCAACAAATAACATTTGTCTTAGTATTTTTCAAACTTCATCTGCATACCAATTGTCATTTGTAGTATAAAATTTGGACCCACACTGACATTTTTTTATAGAGCATCCTTAATCTTCTAAGGAGATGGAAGAAACAGATTCGCAGTTGAATACTTATTTCTAGAAAAATCTACGTGCAATCATAAAAAAAACTTTGAGAAAGTTGTGAACTTATTTTTCTTTGGTCTAATCATCTACGCTTAGCAACCAAGAATATGTTCTGTCACATGCCACATATTTAAAAATGCAAGCCTAATTCCATTACCGTATCTAACATTTCATAAGTCGAGTTCCAACGTGTATACACATCTAACTTCAACAGTTTTTTAGATAACACATTCAAATGTTAGATGATGTCATTCCATAAACTCAGTCTCGATGGCCATCCCCTTATATATTTCATACTTTTTCTTATGTTTTCTATACTGTGGTCAATTGTTTTCAGCCCTTCTTGTACAATCTAGTTTAGAATATGGGCACAACAACCAGCTTGGAATATTTTTTTATTAAAAAATAAATTTTCATTTCCCCTAAACTGGTTACGTAAACATGAAATTACATTGTCATTTGTTGAAGCATTGTCTAAAGTTATTATTGAAATTTTCTTCTCAATGCTCCAGTCTTGTAAACAACTGTAAATATAATTTGAAATAAGTAAACTAGTATGAGGAGGAGGAAGATGGCGGAAGTTCAAAATTCTCTTCCAGAGTTTCCAATCTTTATCTAAGTAGTGTGCGGTTCATGAAATATATCATTTTCTTTGATTGGACGCCGTCCATAAATTAGACGTCAAACTTATTCTGAATACTGAAGCCAAAATTACTTTCAGTTTCATTTTCTCGTTTATGTACATCTTCATGCACTCTCTCTACATGGTGTTGCGAGAGACATTCTCAGCTCGAGGGTTAAAGAATTGACAGAAAGACTTAAACGCTTTACTTTCTATCATTATGAAAGTTTCTTCTACGAGGATCACTAATTTAGCATACCACTCTTTTATCTTTTCTTTATCAAACTTATGAGTGGATACAACACCTTGTGAGTCATCCCCTTCTGACTTGGTAAATGACAACAACTGTTGGCCTGGAGGTAGGATTCTTGGTCTCTTAGAACAGTTTTGCTTATATTTGTTTAAATGTGTTGTTGATGTAGTGACTTATAATGAATGCACTTGATCTTCAACACACCATTAACCATGACTTCTTCAAATCATCCCACATTGTTGATCTTTTATTTCCTTTGCCTACAGTTAAAGACATATCTATCTCTACGAGAAGAGGAGATGTGGCTGATGCACCCACAATGGTGGTATTTGGGGTTTCCTCTTCACTAGTCATATATAAAACAAAGTTTTTGATATGTTATAATCTTCGCTACACCACTCTATAGAATTGCAGGATGTAATGCTTACCTATACCTAAACGGGCATACTTGCTTAACTATGTAAATTAGTCACCCATTCAGCTTGGATAGATTATAATGCCTTCATTTTTCAATTTAAATGCCACGCCAAAATTCCGGTAGCATTTCCCCTTATCTCTCCAGAATATATTCATCCTGCATTTGATTACCATGTCAAGCATTAACAAAAAGTGTTGACATTTGACGACAGAAATAAATGCATAAAATATATCCAGAGAGAAAAAGGAGAGACAAAACCCAAACAAACATTCAAATTGGAATAAATGAAGACATTACAATGTATCTAACCCTGAACTGTCAAAAAATGGGACAATTTGAGAATTTCTATGTCTTCAAGAATACACTGTATCTATGTTTGGCAACATAGAAATCCTTGAATGGATAACTAATTATCTATCATTATTCCTTACAATCTATTTAAAAAAATACAATAAAACCAATCTCACAAATAATAATCTAACAGTAACAGATAAAAAACAACTTAACAAATTAACAAATTAACAAATTAAAAATAAATTAATAATCTAATTAATTAAAAAATTAACATTCTAACAAATTTAAAATAATATAACAAATGAAATCAGTTTAACAAACTAACAGTTACATATATTCAATCATCCAACCACCCAAACAAATCATTCACATATAATATATCCATCCATTCATCTACTTCACCGAACCATCTCATACATCGATCCATTAATATATTTAGTATAATGTCAAGTTATTTGATAATATCAATATGGTAGAGTATGTCACTTGATATACAAGCATTCAAATGTTGTACAAGCATAATTATTTGTTCATAATATTAATATATCTAAATTTGTATACACTTATTATATATTTTGCACAACATGGATATATTATACATATATAAATATATATACATGTATATATAAAAATATATATGAATAATTGAATATTATATAAATTTAACTATAATATATGATATATACATATACATACATACATATATATATATATATATATATATATATATATATATATATATATATATATGGTGACCTAGTGGGGCGCTGGATCACAACCACTGGAGGAGAGTACCTGAAAAAGCGTCGCGTGGTCAAATGTTGTAACGTGTAAGTTGGAAAGAGGGCAGTCGCTTGGCCGGGTGGGTCCGCCGGACAAGTGAGCAAGGCTGTAGGGGCGACTAGGCAGGGCAAGGTTTGTCGGACAGGCGAGCAAGGGTGATTGGGTAGGTGATCAGAGACGGCTGAGCATTGTAGTGGCTGAGAGAGAGGGAGAGAGACAGAGAGAGAGAGAGAGCTCGGGAGCAGGCGAGCAGCATACAGGCGACCAGAGATGGCTGAGCATTGACTGAGAGAGAGGGAGAGAGAGAAAGCTTGGGCGAGCGTTGGCTGTGAGAGAGAGAGAGAGAGAGAGAGAGAGAGAGAGAGAGAGAGAGAGAGAGAGAGAGAGCTGAGGTCGGGCGGCGTGGGTTTGGGTTGAGAAAGGGGTAAGGTTTAGGGGTTTACAAATTATATATATACCCCTTAACTGAGTCAAATTGAGTCGAGCCGAGTTCAAGTTATCTATCGAACCGAGTCAAGTTAAGCTCGAGCCAGCTCAAATTTGACTAAAAAAAATTTTGAGCTAAAAAAACCAACTCAACTCAGATTGAACTTAGTTTCGAACCAAGTCAAATCGAGCTTTTTTGAGCCAAGTCGAGCGAGTTGACCAAGCTAGCTCGGATCATGTACATATGGATAGATATCAGAGATTAATGGTTTCATTGGGCTGAAGTTAGAGATGGATGGTTTGAATGAGCCCATCTTAAATATCAACGGTTTAATTAAAAAGATGTTGAAGACCAACGAATCGATTGGATCACTGTCGAAGATAATCATGTTGATTTAGCTAAAATTGGAGATGATTAGTTAGATTTATTAGGCATTGAAATTCAATGGTTTAATGGAGCCTTCGTTAAAAATCAACGATATTATTGGACCAATGTCAAAAATAACCAAATGAATATGAATGGCCCTATAGGTTCGATAGATTCATTTGGTCTGAATAAAGTAATAAGAATGAATTGCCAAATCAAAATAAATGTTTCAGCTTCTCTAAGCTTACTTAAGGCCATAGACTAGCACATGAAGCGATATCATAATTTAGGTGCCCAACTATGTTTAACAAGATTTTTATTGATTCTATCAAAGGTTTCCTCAAAATCCAATACTCTATCACCTAGTTTGGCATTTTTGATTTGGTCGTAAATGGGTGTATTTCAAATAAAAATAGCCACTTTTTGCATGTGGCAGCCTTTGATTTGGACGTAAATGCAATCAAAGTTATTTTAAATCTACCTTCTTGGGGTATTTTGAAATCTTAACAAAATGTTAAGGGCCTGATTGGGAGCATGGATTTGGAATGCATTGGAATCCAAATGACAACTACATTGGAGTCAAGGTGATTCCAAATCATCATTAATTTGGTTAAAATGGACTGGAATCTAAATATTCTATTTGGAAGCTTGTATTTAGAGGGTATTGAATTTCTTCAATATATTCACATGACTTAGATTTGATTAACTAAATTAACTTTCATATCCTAAGTTAGATATGTATATATATGTGATATTTGATAGAATGATTGTAATAAGCCCCATTAAAATATATACTTTAGCTAACAAAGAGGAAAGTCTAAGCCTTGGGTGGGCCACTAATACAAGGATCACAAATAGGTGACTCACTGATGATTTTTAACTATCCATTTAGATGTCCAACGTTTGGATGGTTCAAATCATTATATTAAATGTGATTTTAGTGTTGTGACTGATAATTAGATTGTTTTAGATATCATCAATATGCCTTGTGTCTAATGAATTAGTAACCTAGAGGAACCTTTGGTACATGTGCGACTATGTTGTCCTTAAAACCTTTAGGGTGTTTTCAAATCTACCCTAAAGACATAAGAGTCTCACATGTACCACAAGTTTCTCCAAGCTACTAATCCATTAGACACGAAGCATATTATTGATGCCCAAAACAATCCAATTATCTGTTGCAATACTAAAATCATATTAATATAATGATTTTGAACTATCTAAACGTTAGACATCTAAATGAATACTTTAAAAGTACTGGTGAGTTACTTATGATCCTTGCATTAGTGGTACACATAATTTTCACTTTTTTAGCCAAAGCATTAATGAGTTAATTACGATCATTCTATCAAATATCACATAGAGTTTGGATATTTTTATCTTATAGAGAGGTTATTAACATCTTTTCCTCCAAAAACAACGTACTACTATCATGAGGAAAAGTTACGTTAGTGACTAACAATTGCCCTTAATCATTACTTTTATACAATTATACCCTAAAATTTGAAAACACCTATATAAAAGCATGAAATAGGTCCCATCTTCATTAACCTGATCGATCAACACCATACATCCTAATGCTCGTATCATTTTTGGTCAAGGTACAAAAAAAGAGGTAGATACGAGAAGTAGGTTGGTCCCAATAGTGGATTCTTTTTTGACCATTAAACAAAATGACCAAAAATCATGCTGCTTTGTTTCACGTGATCATTATATATGTCCAATTTTTTCATACAAGTCACAACTAAATCCATGCAATAGAATGTTTGGCACGGATCATAAAAAAAATTGTGGGCATACATGCCCTAAAGAGATTTTTCCCACCGTAAATCTCACCCTTTACCCAGTGGCTTTTCTGAATGCTCTCAAACTTTACTTTCCATAAGTAAACCATTGTTGTACTAATGAACTCATGTAGATGAAAATACCCTTGCTTTCACGATGGCACCGTGATATCCACGGTGCTACTATGGGAATCTGTCTTGTCCACGGTGGCACCATCAGATTCTTTTAAAAATTACACAAACTATCATGGTGGCACCATGATATCCACGGTTCCACCATGGGACTCTTCATCCAGGTCTTTTTTACTTTATGAATAGATTGGATGTAAAATAAGCATTATGGTTGGACCTATGAATGTTTTAACAGTGAAAATATTATCCCCACTACTATTTCTGGAGTGGTCCATTTGAGCTTTGGATATTATTCATTTTTTTTTGCTCATGCTCTAAATGATCTCTAAAAATGGATGAACAATGTGGATATAATAAATACATCATTTTGGGGCCATTTAACCGCAATCTCCTTTGAACCGTTCGTACAACGTAGAAATTGACCGAGCCTAACTTGAAATTGATCGAGCTTCACATGAAATTGACTGAGCCTAACATGAAAATGACCAAACCTAAAATGAAATTGTCTGAGCCTCACATGAAATTCAATGAGCTTCACATGAAATTCAACAAGCCTAACATGAAATTGACCGAGCCTCACATGAAATTGAGCAAGCCTAAAATGAAATTAATCAAGCCTAACATGAAATTGAGAGAGCTTTACATTGAAAAGGTGAGCTTAAGAAGTCCTAGAGGAGGGGGGGGGGGGGGGGGGGGTGAATAGGACTATGCCAAATAAAAAATTAAAGTGCTGAAATAATAAATAAATCAGAAATCTCAATCCCACTAGTATTGAAAAATTGATTCAAAGTAATTCGTAGGAAAACCAACACCCAAACTAAGTCTAGGTAGGACAACCTTATTTCATGAACGTTTGTAAGAATCAAGATCTCAAACCAAGCAAGAGAAAATAAAGCTATCTATTACAAACATTCACCACTTTTGCATAAAAGAAATTACAAACATTCTCCACAAATGTAAAAAGTAAACATTCAGCACAACACAAAGAGTTATAGTGGTTCAGTGTGTACGACAACTGTTATCAAATAGCCACAACTACTCCACTCCCAATAATCATTATCCACATGATATTAGCTTTCACTATAAATAAGGTTTTCTCAGGGTCACCTTAAAACCTGATACAGTTGTGATTTTAAAAGGCTATCACAAACAAAAAACCCTTCACTGAGATTTTCTGGTTATCTCAGGAAAACCAACAAATGATATTTTTTGGTTATCTCAATAAAACTAAAATAAAAAAGCAGAATATGCTTATCTTCACCTTTGAAGATGTATCAGTTGATGTAGCCATAGAACTGCTTCTCTTGTAGTAGATTGTTCAATGTTTAGTCATATAGCAAGGGTTCTAGATTGATTTTAAATAGATTCAAACCAAAGGCTACTTGTTTGAATTCCTTAAGATCTCAAAGAAGAGTATTTACTCTCTTTATAGAATAAGATTAAGAAAATAGGAGATCAAGGAATTAAAACAAAAAAGCTATTAAAAATATTATAAATACCGTGCAATAACTTGACAAGAATGGGGGCTTCTCTCTCTCTTAATGAAGGCTTTTATGAACTTGAATTGTTAATTTCGAATTAAGAGAAAGCCTCTATTTGTAGGAAAAGAAGTTGTTGCTTCGACTCGTCTAAGACAGTCTTCGACTCATCGAAGGACCGATTCCATTTCAACAAAATTTCAAATTTTGTGCTTGATAAGATAAAACAGATCTTCGACTAGTCGAAGGCCCTGCTCGACTGGTCAAGGGCTCTGTTCGACTGGTCGAGGGTGCCTAAAATTTGAACTGATTTAGTCGTTGGACTTCAAGTCGAGCAACCCTTGACTGGTCGAAGGCCCATCTTCGGCTGGTTGAGCAGTCTGCTCGACTGGTTGAAGAAGTAACGGAAAAATCAATTTTTCTTGAGTTTAAACTAGGGCTAGTCAAAAAATGCTTAGACTAGTCGAACCATAGCTTAAATTAGTCGAACTTAAGCTTAGACTAGTCAAACTTTAGCCTAACATATGCATAAAAACCCATTTAAGTTATGTTTTAAAAGTACCTAAGCCTAAGGTCTTTCTAGGGTTTGTTTTACCTGATATGACTGAACTTTGAAGTAGCTTGGACTTCATGGAACTTGTTCTTCTACTTGAATCTTTAAGAGCTTGAAGTTTATGATGGAACTTGATCTTCTACTAAAAATTTAATAGAACTTGAACTCAATCATCTTAAACTTAGTAGAACTTGAACTTTCCATCTTGATCTTGAACTTCAGTAGAGTCTTGAACTTTCTATCTTGATCTTGAACTCTTGATCCACATTATAAGGCTTACATCTGTTGAGGCATAAAAAATGAAGGATCGAGAATAAATCAGAAAGAGGAATTAGAAGAAGTATCAGAAGAAAATGAAGAAAATGAGGGAATTCATAGTGTTTGCGCGGACCCACGCAAAAGATGTTAATTGCACAGAATCACGTAACAAAATCATATTGATTGCATGGACCTGCGTGGCACTGTTTTCAGCAGATCAAGTTGGATGGTTGAGATCTAATGAAAGGTGGGCCCATGGTACAGAGATCGGGGGTTCACAAATGTGGAGGCTTATAAACACCCCACTCCCCATCTCATTTGCACACATTGAAGATTATAAAGAAGATTAGAGCTCCAGAGAAGAAGAGACATCTGATGGTATCAAGAAGAGAAGGGAGGAGAAGGAGAGAGGAGGCTTTGTGCGGGGCCACGTAACACCATGCTGTTGCGTAGGAATGAATACTCAAGAGCCAGAATTATGCCAAAATGACTGGATGTAATACGATCTTCTATCTTCTTCTTATACAGGAACATGAGCTCAAGAAAGAGAGATCAGATTATCAGATTCGCACAACATTCCTCTCAATGAGATAATTAAATCACAAGCCGAAATACTGCCAGATTTGACATTTAAACTCTTTCAATTCTTGTATTCTGCATATGCTACTTAGAATTAAGGGAAATCAAAGGATGTAAATGAACTCAGTTTGAATAAATATGATGATTGTTCTCTACACATTCTCTCTATTATGATTAAATAAGATAATCTCCCAAATCAAATGCATTGTTTCTTGTTGAAACAAAATGGCGACTCTACTGGGGATCTTGTCATTATTCAATGATAACTTAGAATTTTTTTAGAGAATTCCCATCACTATTTGACTTCCTTTCGATGTCAAAACGATGACTCTCAATGGGAACATCCTCCCCTTCACCTCTAAGACAGAATATTTTATTATACTAATTGTGATTTCATAATTTTTGTCTGAAGGTTAAAAGATAAAATTATAAGTTACGATCGATGGTGAACCTAGCAAAGATGGTGAATTTTTATTTCACTACGACTGGATTTGCGATGGAATGTGCAACAAATCAACTTACAGGTCATAAAGCTAAATCCACACAAGCCTCGAGTTATGGCCGGAGTTGTATCCACTTCACCACTAGCACGGGGAAATGATAATGATTGGATTGTTGTAGCATCCTGAAGTATAGGGGCTCGAAATGTAGCAATCGCTAGGACAAATTCATCTCCACATAAAATTAAGGGGCCAGTAACACAAAACGTAGCCAGAAAGAATCTTGAGCTCGTTCCTCTAGCAATATCTCTCAGAAAAATTATTCCTCTGCTGATATTGCATGATTTCCCGACCTTGTTTGCTATAGGAACTCGATGGACAAGGGGGCAGAAAGGTAATTCATTACTGGTAAACTCACCAACTCCCACATCACCGCAATCGACCAACCGTCGTGGAAGTACAGGCAAATCAAACAAAACTCCTCTTTCGATAAGTCCCGTTATATTGTTATATTCCCAGGCCACTGCAACAACAGCTTCATCATAGAGCAAAGAAGTGACTGTGCATATGGCAGGAATCAGTTAAGGTCCCCCACCAAATGTTGATGAACGTATGACTAAGATGGATGAAGCTTAAAGAATCTTGATGAAGGAATGTTGAAGCCTCCGAGAAGCTTTGGCCACTCTCGCTCATAACGTGGCTCAAGCAATGGCCCCGTCAGTAATGGCCACTATGAACGAACAAGAGCGACAACCTGAAGGTTCATCACCACAGAGAGTAGGATCACATGGATCTGCTCTGGTTGCTAGAGCAATAATGTAGGAGGAGATGCGATAGGTGGTGGCAGATGTTGTCAGAGAGCATGAACATACTGGGAAGTTCTGATACAGAACATCGTATCCAAGAGAGGTAGAAGATGTTCCATTTCTAGCAAACTTCAAGAAACCCGATTTTTAGAAATTTAAAGGAGATGGGTCTCCAGAAGAACTTCTCATGCACTTCATCACCACTATGGGGAACTTCTTTACTGTTTCACAATATTGTTTACGGCTATTTGACGCTTCCTTAACTGGCAAAGCATTTCGATGGTATTCTAGTCTGGCACCGGAATCAATAAGAACTTGGGAATAGATGCAAGACACATTTATATCCAATTTCTTCTCATTAGAATGTGATGTCAGTGTTGCAGAATTGGCCTCTGTCAGATAAAGAGAAAACGAACTTGTGGAGAAATTCATCGACAGATGAAAGACTTTGGGGGCTTCGTGTAGACAATTGCCAAAAGAGAGAGAATAAGTAAACATGTGTTTTAATTATATGGAGCCGGGAATTGCCTTTGGGCTCACAGGTGCTAATATAAAGTCTTTTCGAGATCTTGCAACAAAAGCGCATGGATTGGAATTGATGGCCAGGAAGATGCTAGCATTTCAGATCAGGATAGAGAGAAGAGGATCAAATAGATCAATGGTGAATATTATGGATTAAGAAAAGAAAAAGAATACTTTTTATAATAAGCGAGAAACAAGGAAGAGAGAGGATTCAAATCGGTATAAGGGTCAAGTAAATGATAATCGGACTCAACGTATGACTATCATAAAGAATATGATTTCGAGAGGGAGGACGTTATACTAATGATGGAACAATTATTGGTTGTTGGGACCATTCAGTTACCTCAGCCCAGACATCTAGAAGTCAAAATGACTAAAGATAAGAGATATTGCCATTATCATCGTTATGTGGGACACCCAATGGAAAATTACTTTACACTAAAGGACATGTTGTAAACGATGATAAAACAACGTGAAATAGTAGTGAAAAAGAATGAGAAGCAAGACAAGAAAATAATTGTGTATGAAACATTTGCAAGAGATCCTTTGAAAAGCTGGAAAGATAAAGGGAAGACCGTTGCAGCAAGAGAATGGCCAGCTGTGATAGATTTCATTAAAAACTCTCATTATAATTTTCGATTTGTTGAATCATCTTCTGAAGAAGCCAGTAATGACTTAGCTTCTATTCGTCAAAGAGAGAATGAACAAGTCAAAGAATTCATAAGTCGATGGAGAATTCTGGGGGCATCAAGTTTACGATTGGTGAAAGAAAAAAGAGAACGAATTAAGCTATGCATAGAAAGCATAAAACCAAATATTGCATTGAGTCTTATTAGTTTGAATATACGTACCATTCAGGAACTAATAGAAAAGGCAGGCAATATAGAAGAGATAATCGTAAAAATAGAGTCTTATAAAAGTGAGATATTTCAAAATCTTAAAAGAACTTCAATTAGTATCACGAAAAAAGAAAGAAAGACGAAGAATCAACAAGATGAACAAAGGAAATTTGGCAAAAGGGGCATGAATAAACATATATCCAAGAAAATAAGGAAAGAATTCGGATAGTCCAAGGATTATAAGACATATTCATTTGAAGAAGATGACATACTTCCTATGCTAAACAAATTATTGACAGCAGAGAAGATCAAATTGCCATGGCCAAAACATCCAAAGGAGATTAAGAAAATAAGTGAAAGTGACTATTGCTATTATCATCGTTTCCTCGGACATCGAACTGAGAATTGCTTCAAACTAAAGAGTATATTACAAAACATGATTGATAATGGTGAAATAATTATAAGGAAAACATATGATGTAAGAGAGGAGATAAGAGCACACAAGCCTGATTGAAGTGATTTTTCATATCTTTGTAATCGAGATGCAAGAGTATAAATATTCGCAAAACTGGGGGCAATTCTAATCTTGGATAATCCATACGCAATGATAAGGCATCAATATATTTGTCGAAATTCTCTGCATCAAGAATATTTCCTCTGAAGATCATTGTAGTTTTGATTACGAAGATTATTAGTACAATGCTTCCTAATCAGAAGGGGGCAAGACAAGTAGAAAGAGATGAAATAGTTTCAAAAGGCGAAGCCATGTATTCGTCCCCGAACATGAATGAATAAAAAGGCAGATTTCTAAGTATATCAAGTTCAAACATATTATCGTCAAGCGTCGACAATTATTGCCATTGCCATCGCCATATCGCTGATGTGAATATTATTATATTATCGAAGTTTATCGAAATTGATATTATTGCTAAACTGATACTCCATTTTGACCAAATTTTATAATATCATCAACATCAGCAGGAGCAATATATCAATTATCAATTTATTATCTTCAGCAAAGTTTATACGGTCAACCATATATCTAAATACCACAACAGCGATGGCGATTTTTTATTTATGGCAGCATAGCTAAGCCCATATGACCAACTATGCATAAGACTTACAATCATTAGTAATATATATATCTATATATCTATATATATATTATTCAGGTAGCAGTGAGAAGCTAGTGACCCTAAAAAGTCCGTATAGGCCATCACAAGCATACCCATGCGGGCAGCGGATGGAGCCAGCGACTAAAAGCCTTAAGCGGCGAAAAATTCCAGAATGGCCAGTCATACGTGAGACTAATGTCGTCTTTATAGCTTCCAACAACATCACGGGGAAAGAAGAAAATGCCCTCCTATGAATGGGTCTAACCTTTCAGGTGAAGAAAAAGCAGGTTGTAGTGTGCGCTCTTTGGCCTTTGTCCATAGATAAGCCAACCATGCATAAAACCCCCCAGATCCCTGGTTTGATTTTAGTAGTAACTCATGAGGAAGGGTTTTTAGCATACCTATTAATGTACTGGCAACCTTAGATTTGGTACCCTAAGTTAGCCTTGTGCACCCTGTGAACTCTAGAGAGTTACTGCGGCCAACCCTACGCGTAAATCCCACTAAGTTCACTACCCCGGTAGCTTCACTGGGCCCCTTTGATGGATCGCAGTTTGTGAACTCCCCGACTGCGATAAGTCCAGCGAACTCATGAGAGTCATAGTGACCATTCATGTAAAACCTAACTTTAACATGAGTCTAAGAAACTGTGCTTGCTCCACTACTCAAGAACTTAAACTGTGTGTGAAAAAGTTAAGTCCAGTCAAGTCCAATTAAGTCCAGTTAAGTCCAGTAAGTCCAGTTAAGTCCAACTAAGTCAAGTCATATACAGTTAAAGTATATTCGGTCAAAAGCATATTAGATTAAGCTTAAATTATGCGTAGTATCAAAATGTTGCAGAGACATGGATAATGCAAATGCACGTGTTCACCTGCTTTACTCAAGATATGTTCAAAGTGACAAAATTGCTTGATATGATCTCATAAATCATGAATATTTCATATATGGATAAACAAACATACAAAATGCATTTCTTTTGAAACAGGTTTGGATTACAACAATATGAAGATTGATAAAATGTTTTTTATTCTCTATTCTAAAGTCAATGTACTTCAAGATCAGTTATTAGTCTTTGACAATGATATGTTTATTTCTTCGAAGAAGAAGAGTCTTCAATTATGATCTATTTATCTTTTTGAAGAGGATGATGAGGCCTTTTAGTCTCTCGCCTTTCTAATGACAAAGGAGGGTTATCTCGTAAAATTATAAGGGTGGAGGAGGATATAATTGCAAGGAACTATCACTATCCAGAAACTTAGGAGTATTTTTCAAAGAAGTGCCAAAAGCTATCCATCCTTCAAGAGTATCGGTAGGCTTCACTCTAGAAACATTATCTTCTGAAGAAATCTTTATGCAAAGTTGGCCTGGAGAGGGGGCATGATCTGCTTCTTCAAAATATCTAATTCCTTAATCTTTTTGATAACTTCTTAGTTATGGTGGAAGAATCCATATGACATGATCTACTGGGTAACAATGTTTCACTAAGTAATACTGATGAACCCACCAGCGCATCCAACAGTAAGAAGCGCTAAACGGATAATTATAGCCAGGAATTATGAAATGCGATCCGGTATGAACGTTCAAGAACTGCTTCCATATCAGAGCCCAATTATACGATAACACCATAACTTCTCATTTCTCTAGTGATAATATCATAAGTCTCCGGCATAGTTTGATCAAATCCAAACTGGTGAGCAAACCTGTTGAGATAGTATGGTTCACGCCAGAATACACTACCTTCCCTTAAAGGAAGAGTACTGGACTTGATGGAGATAAGAAATGAATGCTCACCAAATGAGATGGAATCATCATCAACAACTGCTACGTCTTCAGGAGAACTAGTAAAGGAAAATTGATAAAAAATTGATAGGATCATTGCTTTCTATCTTTCTAGTGACCCAGCCATTCGACTTCTTGATCATCTTTCTTATTTGGTAATGTTGAAGAGGAAGACGATCAGGGTTTGAATACGCTCTTCCAGAATTAGCAAATGTCTAGGGGAAATATACTCCTAGCTTGCCTATATAGAAATGCCATGAAGAACAAATAGGAAAAGGTTTAGAGGAAAGATCTTTAGGCCCAGAGATAACATCCCTAAAAGAAGGATACAGGGAGCACAGAACTGGAGGAGCTAGTGAATATTTTTTACCTTCTGCCACTGCACCTGCAACTACGAAGAAAGATGGTGTAAGGCCCATATCCTAGACCGTACCGTTCCATAGGCTTCCGCGGTCCTCCTGGTCGAATTCTGACGACCCTCGACCTGTATCTGATGTTTATGTGCAATCCTAAGCTGAGTCGTACATATTGGAGTCGACTCGACTCAAAACTTGTATCCTAACGACCGCGTCGTCGCCGTGGTTCCAATGCCACAACTCACACATCGATCCAATACCCAGTCCAGGAGATGTTGGCCGACGCTCAGTTCGAGAAAACACTATGCATTTGTGAAATCTCAAGAAAATCTTTACAACATGTCAAATCAATCAAGTACATGTCACATCACCCAAAAGTAACCTAAAGTCAACTCTCTCTCTCTCTCCACCCATCCCTTTTCAAGTACACCCATCACTCACCCCATCACTCACCCCATCACTCTCTCTCTTTCAATCTCTCTCTCTCATCTATCTCTCTTATTTCAAAATCCATTTTCAAGCAACCCTCATGAGAGGTGGACGTCCAAGCTCCCCAAGAGAGAAGCCATGTGTGGCCCACCTTCCTACCACCCAATCCCACCCACCAAAATCGATCTCAACCGTTGAATCTTGTTCCCTTGAAGCTCTAGAACGCATTGGTGGAAAGAAGAAGAAGATCCTATGGTGGGTGATTTATGATTTGATTTTGATGATTTTAGGGCCCACATATGGTGGGACCTGGAAGACCTATATCATAGTCTGTACCGTTCCTTAGGCTTCTGCGGTCCTCCCAGTTGAATTCCGGTAACCCTCAACCTGTATCCGATATTTGCACGTGATCCTAAGCTGAGTCCTGCATACCAAAGTCAGCTCGACCTGAAACTTGTACCCTAGCGACCTCACCGTCGCCGCAGTTCTAACGCCGCGACTCGCGCACCGATCTGATACCCAGGCTAGAAGATATGAACCCGCGTTCATTTTGAGGAAAACGCTGCGTGTGTGAATTTCGAGAGAATCTCTACGACCTATCCCATCAATCAATCAATCAATCCCATCAATCAAGTACACATCACACCTCAAGTCAAGTATAAGCAACCCATACCCTACCCTTACCTCTCTCTAACATAAGCTACCCCAAAGTCAACCCTTACATCACTTCATCCATCATTTCACCCATCACCCATCACCCATCACTCCACCTCTTATCATCCCACCACTTCTCTCTCTCCCTCATTTCTTAAAAAAATCTCCCAAGTAATAAAAAAATTCCAACATCCAAGCTCTCTCTCTCCCAAAGCCAAGTGTGGCCCACTTTCCCTCTCTCTCATCTCCCAGCTCAACCATCCATTCATCATCTACCTCCATCAAAATTGAAGGTAAGGAGAACGGCGTTCCATCAGACCAAGAAGATCGAACAGTGGGTATTTCTATAGGCCTAAATTTCATTCTTTTGATGATGGGCCAAGTGGGGCTACCGATTGATGGTATGGATCTCACTTTGGACCCTAGATATGGACGATGGCCTACCTTGATTCTCATGATCATTCCATGATGGAGCCATTCTCCATGGACCCCATCATGATGTTTATTTTTTCTTCCATGAAAAGAGGTCATCTAGACCTTTTATTTTGGTGGAGAAGGAATCTCCACCATTGATTTTTGATTTGATAGACCTACATGTATTGGGACTCACTTGATGTATGATTGAAATGCATGAAAGGGAGGGCCCATAGTGTCGGGGTCCCTCCATCACACGTGTCCCTCTCTCTTTCATTTTTGTTGTGTATGATGATGTAGCTTTGTGGCCCACTCGGATGGACCCCACCTTGATGTGTCTTATCCACACCATCTAACCATTTGGTAGCCCACCTAGGCAGCATGCCTGTAGGTGGGGCCCACCTTAAACAATGTGTTGTATTCAAACCGTCTAGTGTCTAGGGACGCTGGACGTGGTCTGTTAAGTGTGAACAGATAGTGGGATATGCTGACAAAAAATATATCATTTTGATTTAAAATTTGGGTGGACCACTTATGCAGGCCCCACCTTGAAGTATGGGTCTAATCCACGCCGTACATTCCATTCCTCAGATCATTTTAGATATTGAGCTGAAAAATGAACCCAATCCGATTTTCTGGCGGGCCATAGCATAGAAAATATTGATTTTTACCATTAAAATCGACTAGGACCCACCTTGAGCCAAAACATACTGAATATTGGGCTTGTTTGGTCTGTCTTGAGCCATGAAATGCAATGGCTGGAGTGGATTCACCTGATGGGGGCCCCACCTAGGAAAAACCTCAAAAATACATCTTTTAAAAAAATAACATGCAGCAGGTGTTACTGCTGACATCCAGAGGATGCACAGCAGCATCCTGCTGCGCTGTGGATGGACAGGCAGGGACCACGGGTCACAGCCGTGGGCCCCACCGTGGTGTGTGTGGAACATCAAAATCATGCATTTGGTGGGCCCCCTTCTACCTGTGGGCCCCCCCTAAAAATCAGCCGTATGTGAAACTCAGGTGGCCCACACAGCAGGAAGCAGTGGAAGATTGAATGTCTGCCATTGAAACTCTTTTGTTATCACAGAAGTTTTGGGTCAATATGAAATTTGTTTTTCCTTTTCATTCAGGTCTGTGTGACCTTAATAGCAGATTGGATGTAAGATAAACGTTATGGTGGGCCTCACATGAGACCCATTGATGTTGTGTTTAAACCACACCTCCCCACGTATGGGGAAGTGGGATGGCTGGTGCACCTCACTCTAGTTACATAGTTGCTATAGTGGCGTCACCAACTTCTGTGGGTCCCATCTGTTTCATCTGTGCTGTCCATCCCTATGGGACCCACCATGATGCATGTGTTGTATCTAAACCGTCCAACCATTTTGAAGGATAATTTTAAGGCTTGAGACTAAAAATAAGACAGTTCTATTTATCAAGTGGACCACACGGCACTGTGAGGATTGAACGTCTATCATTGAAATCCTTTGGGAATGCAGAAGTTTTGGATTAGTAAGAAATTTGTTTTTCCTTTTAATTCAGGTCTGTGTGATCTTATGATCAGATTGGATGGGAAATAAATGTTATGGTGAGCCTTGGGAATTTTAATGGTGGAAATCATTATCACCACTTATATTTGGGTGTGGCCCATTTGATATACATGGGGCCCATTGGTGTAGCCCATTTGATGTATATATGGCCCATGTGATGTGGCCCACTTGCTATATGAGGGCCCATTGTGATGTATTCAAGGCCCATGGGTTATGGCCCATTGCAATATACATAAGGCCCATTGGTGGGGCCCATTGATGCGGCCCACTTGATGAATATAAGGCCCATGTGATGTAGCCCATTTGATGTATTTAAGGCCCAATGGGATGTATTTAGGTCCATTGCAATGTGTGATTTCACCATGGTATATATAATGATGTTTATAATGGGCCATGCCGTGGGAGTAATGATGGTTTGATGTCCACATTGTAAGGATAATGTTGGTTAAATATCTGCATTATGACTCTCCCTAGGGCCCATTGATAGGCCCATACTTGTAGTGTGTAGGCCGTTTAGGTCCATCTTTGTTATGAACAGAGTCCATCACCATATAACATGTTTAGTATAGTTCCATGATTCATGCTCATACACATCATATGTATGCTTGATATGAGGAGTGACAGATCATCATATATGCCTTCGGACAGATTGTTTATGGGCTCCCTAATAGGCGGAGTCGCCTTACATGAGCGCACGGTACGCGCAGGATTGCTGCATGACTGGTAGTGTGATTCATGTACTTCGCATTTGTATGACATGATTACTATACACCCTAGCAACATTAGGGCTGTGGCCTTCACCGGCACATCGTGGATGGCAGGATTAGACACTGAAAATATTATTACTAAGCATCGGGGCACCATAGATGTCCTTGGGTGAAAATCCCTAAACCCGATGGTACCGGAGGATAACTTCAACGTCGAGACCGAGTGGATACATGAGCGCATGAGGGCTGAATACCAGGAAGCCGCGTCTCCCACTATGTCGTGATCGGTTGGAAAGGGATGTGGCCTTACTCGCCCGAGGGTAAGGGGCATTGCTAGGTTGAGTTTGACCAGCTAGTGAATGTGTCCGCTATCGACGTGCCAGGTAGATATTGACAGACTATTGGCCAGGTGGATAGTGAGGTTTCTTATGCTCACTTGGACTACGCGCCTGGGAAAGGGGCAGTGCCATTTGGAGGGTACTAAACCCCAGTGATTATTCAGAATGAGAACTGTACTGATATTTGATGCTTTGCATTGATATGTGGATGAGGATTGACATGCATGAGTGTATTTCTCATCGCATGGCCTTGATATGGCCAATAGCATTCATGTTTTACATCGCATAGCCTTGGTACGGCTGATTGCATTCACGTACTCATCAGCATAATTCCACATTACTCTGACATTGCATTTTGAGCACGCTCATATTACGCACACACTTACACCACCCTCTAAGCTTTCTATAAGCTTATACATGATTGATGCATGCAGGTGACGCTAGGACGCAGCCATAGCTTCGCCGCAGTAGGAGCGTGCAGTCGAGCTTCAGGAGTTTTCGTTATCATTATCTTGTATTTCCCTTCATAAGCATTGTACTTAAAGTTTTTGATCACAGTGGATTTTGTGATGATGTTCTTGTGATTATTGTTCATGGGTTATGCTTATGGTTATGCTCATTACGAATCAAAATCATGTTGGAAATCCTCCTTATAGAATCCCAGGATCGGAACCTGGTGTATGGGTGCTAGGAGCCGAGAATGGGGTACTACGGAGGCTGTCGGCACCGGATTCGGCGATCGAAAATTTTGTGAGCCCATTTTCTGAGTCTAGGGCGTGACAAGACCCATCTTGATGTATGTTTTATATCTAGGAGGGGCCCATAGTGGCGGGGTCCCTCCCATTTTCACTGTTCTCTCTCTTTCTCTCTCCCTTTTTCTTTTATGGTGAAGATGATAATGGGTGTTGCCCACTTGATCCACACCGTACAGCCATGACAACCCACCTCAATGTATGATGCATCTAGCCATCCATCCACTGGATCAGTTCAGATGGTGCCAGGCCCACCTGCACCGTGCAGGGCCACTGCACCTTGATGTATTTATCCACTATATACGTCCACCAATGGATGCTGCTGGACCAACGTCCAGTAGCTGTGGAATTTCACCATGATTTTTGTATTTTATCCACACCGTCCAAATGGTGAGGGTCCATGTGATGTGCGTGTACTACCCACACCATTCAGCCGTGGGGCCTACTCATGATGTATGTGGTGTTATCCGCACCATCCAGTCCCTGGACAGTAGGACCCACACCGTAATGTATGTGTTATACACATGCCGTTAGCCCATTTTCTTGGTGTGGGACCCACCTCACATGTTCTACACATGTGAGGGTGGGGCCCACCTTGAGATATGTCTTATGTATCATCCCATCCTCATGGACAGTGGGTCCCACCAGCAGTGGTTGCTGGATGGATGTTAACAAGTTCTGTGATCCCATCATGATGAATGTGTTTCATCCGAACCATCCAGTGGTTCTTTGGACACCCTTCAGCAGTACGTGAGGCCCACCCTGATATGTGTTTCATCCACCGTTCATTTGAGGACGGTGGAACCCAGTTATGGAGCTACCGTATTAACATAGCAAGTGTTGTGGGGCCAGTACGATGTATGTGTTATATATATACTCCGCTCGTCCATTTCTGGATGCGTGGGGCCATCCCACACGTGTGACACGTGTGCGGTGGGACCAACCTTGATGTAAGTGTTTTATATCCACCGTCCGTACTTGGACGGTGGTAGGTGGAGTCTACCCACTGATGTATGTATTGTATTCCACACCATCCGTCTGTGATGCGGACCCCACAGTGATGTATCTGTTTCATCTACACCATCCAACAGAGGTGGGGCCCATGTGATGCACGTGCTTGATCCATACCATCTAGATATGTGGGACGGTGCTGGACCTCATTAATGTAAGTGCTATATCCTCACCGTCCAAATGGACTGGAAGTGGGACCACTAGTGATGTTTGTCATTGTCCGCCCTCCCCATTGAACACTGGGACCTATCGCGATGTATGTGGTTTACGCGTGCAGCCCATCTATGAGGCCCATCATGATGTATATTAGAGGCCCATGTGATAGAGCCCACTTGCCTTGTATTTAAGGCCCATATGATGGGGCCCACCTGCTTGAATCTGAGGCCCATGGGCAAGGCCCATTGTGATGTATTCGTGGCCTATGGGCAAGGCCCATTGTGATGTATATTAGGCCCTTATCGTGCAACCCATTGTGATGTGCATTAGGCCTATGATGCATGGCCCATTTGACGTATTTGAGACCTAGATACGTGGCCCATTTGATGCATATGAGACCCATGTGTAAGGCCCACATGTTATGTATTTGAGGCCCATGAGTAGGGCCCACCTATTGTGTATATGGGGTCCATTGATGCGGCTCACTTGTTGTATTTGAGGCCCATTGATACAGCCCACTTAATGTATATGAGGCCCGTTGGTGCGGCCCATTGATATAGCCCATGGTGATGTGTATGTAGCCCTTATATGAGGTCTAGTGCGATGTATATTAGGCCTTTGTGTGAGATCATGGGCCCGCTTTATATTTAGCTTTATGTGGGCCACTACTTGGGAGCGATGTTAGTTGAATGTCCACATTGATGGGCAATGATGGTTAAATGTCTACATTGTGACCTTCCCTTAGACCCTTTGTTATTCCGATTCTGATTCTGATTATCGAGGCCGATTCCGATTCCGATTGTTGAGGCTAATTACGTGTGAGACCTGACCCGAGTTCGCATGTTTGCATGTGTTTGTGTGAGTATGCATCTCGTGTATTTTGGTCCCGCGGTCCTACAGGTCAAATTTCGGCGACCCTCGACCTTCGGATAGTGATTGCGGTCACCCTTGAGTTGGGTCACGTAGACCTGACTCGGATTAACCCAAGACCTATGCCATTGGGACCGCATCGTCATCGCGGTTCCAGTGCCGGGTCTCATGCGTAAATCCAGCGTGTCCATCAAAAGTTATGGGCCGCGCATTATTTGAACCATTGATTGCATTTTTGGTGGGACCCACCTGATTGCACATTTCCCCATGTGCACTATTCCCCATGAAAGCCATCTTTAGCCTAGCAATGATGGTTTCTTTTCTCAAGAAAACCATGATGAGATTAGCTTCTCTAGGCAATGATGAGCCACCCTATCCCATGAGCAATGATTATTTTCTCTTTTCAAAACTCATCTTTTTCTAAGAAAGTAATCATTTCAACTTTAGAAACTCTCTCATCTCCCTCTCTCTTTCTTCATTTCTCTCTGCTCCTCTTTGCAAATGTCCTCCATTGCTGAATTTTTCCAGCTCTCTATCCTCTTCTTTCCCCCTAGATCTAACCATCAAAGATCCATCATCACCATTGAACCTCCTTCCTTGAAGCTTAGGGAGCATGGTGGTTGAAGAATCTTGAAGATCCAACAAGTGGGTGAGCATGTAGGATAGATTGCATGGTTCTTATTTTCATAGATCTTTTGTTGCATCATATGGAGAGTGTAGGACTCACCACATCAATGGTGAAGGTCCACCACTCCTTGGATTAGTTTTTTTTTAGCCATCACTTGCATGCATGTGATCTTGATGGGGCCATTCTCCATGGACCCCATCTTGATGGGATTTCCTTTATTCTTCTCTTCTCCACTTTCTATGGTTTGGATGTAATGATAATGTGGCCCACCTGATGTGCCATGCAACCAGAATTTTTAAATTTTTAGGACATCCAGGCCCAAGTTGTTGGACATCCAGGCCCAACTATGCTGCCTAGTTTTGCTGCTTGATTTGGAAAGCCTTTGGGCCTGATTTTATGGATTTTCTTGGGGAGGTGCTGGGCTTGGGAGTTGTGTGACACATCAGGGTGGACCCCACCTTGTGGAATCTATGATTTATTTCCCATTTATTAAATATTTGGGCTGATCTAGACAGCAACATGTTGCTGTCCAGATTGCTGGAATTTTTTTATGCTGTAATGTATGTGTTGTAGGCCTTGTTTGTGGTCTCCTTTTTCCTGATTTCTTAGACTTCTCTTTGAGGTATGGACCCCACCTAAAAGTATGCTAAACCTCAGCTTCAAATGTCCCTATTTGATCACCCAAAAGGGTGGGCCAAGGAGGGTGGACGGTCCAAATTTTTCTGGACTGTCCAACTACACTGTTTGCTAGAAAATCATAAATATCAGCCTGATTTTGAAATGGTGGGCCACCTTTGTGGACCCCACCTTACTGTATACTTGTATAGGAAGGTTGGCCTTACATTTTTCCAAATTTACATAGACCTGGGCCCACTCAAATGGGGTGCTAAAGTCAGGGACAGCAGCATTGCTGCAGCAGGAAAATAAAAATCTGGACCTTGCTGTCCATAAATTGCATGAGTTAAATAAAATATTTTTACTATCCTAAAAATCCTAAATTTTTGTAGGGAGGTGTCCCACCTATGGTAGGACCTATCCACATAATTTTAGGGCCAAGGAATCCTAGGGCATCCAAAAGGGGGGGGCAACATACTGGACTGCCAGAAATTTCTGCTGTGCAGTCCAGCAGCATAGTCCCATAAAAATAATATTAAAAAAAATAATTTTTAAAAAGGTGGGCCATATTTCTGGATGCCAACTTGTTTTAGGCTTGATGAGGGACCTTGGGTCCAAATTTCAGGAATTTTGGAGGCCCAGAACCCACCCATTGGATGGCCCAAATTCAGGACAGTTATATTCCAGCAATATTTCACCCTGGATAGATTGTATTATTTAGATTAATTTAAATACTTTTGAGTATCCTAAAATTATAAAAATTTACAGGGAGGTGCTCCACCTATGGTGAGACTCACCTACAAATTTTTGGGGCCAATGGAGTCCTGTGTACTCCGTGACAAGTGCTGGAATGGCTCACCACGTTCAGGTGTCCCGATTCACCAGATTTTCTTGATGGTCTGTATTATTTAAATTAATTAAAATACTTCTGACCGTCCAAAAATTAAAAAATTTTGAGGATTCGTGGTCCACCTATGGGAGGACCATCTTGTAAATTTTCATGGCCATCGGGCCCCTGTATTGATCGTGGTGTGGCCTGCAAACTTGGGTCAGTTTTGGGCCAGATACTCAGGCCCGTAGGACTACCCACCACGGGACGCCCCTACCTTGGGCTGTTGCTGGGCCTGTATTCCAGCGGCATGGCCCACTTCTAATGTGTGTTGTGCATTCCCCTCTCATCCGGTGGGACCCACTTTGATATGTGTGGGTCACCATGGGCCAGTAAGCCATCTGAATTAAATAAATTTCTGGATTCCAGCAGGCCCAGAAAGTGGGTGGGCTGGAATTCCAACAAGGGGCCCAAATTTGCTCCATAGTGGATTGTTTTGGAGCTGTTGTGGCCCACCAGATTTAAGGGAGTATTGCACACACTCCTTGCCTTTTTCCTTAGACATTTTTAGGCATAATTAGTTCCTCTTAAGGCCTACCTTTGTGGTGATGTTGGGGGTTAGCCTTAACCAGATTTTTGGTAGTTTATAGGCCCAATGGGCTGGAAACCTATTTCATGAGCCCAAGATCGTGCAGGGCCAGACCTTATTATTTCACGGGCCTAACGGGCCGTCTGCAGGCTGACCGTGTGTATTTATTAGCCGTGATGCCCTCATGAAATGCTTAATTATGGGCTGACTTGCGGGGCCCACATAAATGTATATTGTGGAGGGCCTTACTAAGTCTTTGGACTGATGTGGCAAGGCCCACACTGTCAGTATAGGCCTTGCCCATGTGTATTCTTGGGCTTATGGGCTGCCCTCAAGCCCACCATAATGTGTGAATTGGATGACTTTTGTTTTGGGCCATTTCTTTAGGGCCCATTATGTGATATAGTATACGCATGTTTGTGTTAGCAAGTAGGCCTTGTGGACTCAGTTCTTTTGGATAGGCCCATTGATCTTGAGCCTATACTCTCCTATCTATTGTGATGGGCTTAGGGGCAATGATACACAAGAAGTCGGGCCCATGGCTACCCATTAAATTGACCCTGTACTTAGGCCAAAAGTGAGGCCCAACTCACTTGTGTTAAATGTGAAACTTGCCCATGTAAATGAATTGCTGGGCTGCCCATGAAGCCCACCACAATAGGTGGAATTATGACCTTTGTGGTTGGGCCCAAACCTTACTTGAGGGCCCACTATATGGCTTATGAGTTGGGCTTGGTGTATGGCCTAGTAGTCCACACATTGCTTAGGCCTTAGATCTTTCATTATATGGGTAGTGGTGAGCTACCTCTTGGAAACCAGTTGAGGTTGGATGTCCTCCTGGGTGATCCTAAGGTAAGCTCATAGGTTTCTCTATGGATGGTTAAAGGCCCACCATAGACCTTAGGCTATTTATTTAAGGCTCAATGTGCATGTATGTAGAACCTACCTTAATGCATGTTTGGTCCAGGTCGTCCAAGCCTTGGATCGCCCGATTGTGGAAGCACTCTCTGCCTTGGGTTGCTGCTGGACTCACAATCCAGTAGTAGGCCTACTTGATCTTTTCATGATATATACACACTCTCCATCTGGTGTGGTCCCCCCAGTGAGTATAGTTGGCCTTCATGAGATTATTTCCACATACTCAACTAATTTCTGGACCTTAGCAGGCCCAGGAAGTCAAAGGGGCCAAAAGTTTATCAAAGGGCCTTCGATGTACAATTTTATGGTTACAACTTTATTTAGCTGTGGGGCTCACCATATTGAGAACTTGTGTACGTGTTACATGCTTATACTTTCTTATAATCCTTGGGCTTAATCAGTGCATTCTTTTGGGTCACTTTTAGTGATCTTATGAGGACCCCATCTTAAGATCAGAATTTTGGGACATCCAGTGAGCCCAGATTGGGCAGGGACATCCCAGCTTGGCCCAACCATACATTGGGCCGACTTCCACCATTTTGATGGACTTATGGGCTGAGGTAAGGATAGTATTGGGCCCTCGGTTACCTACTTAAATTGCTAGTTATTGGGTTGATGTAGTGGGGCCCATTTCATCCAAACTTAAACCTATTTTTTTGGGCCATATATTGTGTACGCGGGCTGCCCACCAAGTCCAACTTAATGCATGGATTCTATGGCCATTGGGAATTGGGCCTTGGGCCTTAATTCCCCTCTTAGAGCCATGTTGTTAAAAGTGGTATTATATCTTTTTATGGCCTATTATAAGGAATATATGTATGTGGTTACTTTTATTTTTATCTTAAATATAGGCCTTGGGCCTTTTATCCATATAGTTCATGGTTGATATGCCTTTTTGGGGAATGGTGGTTAAATGTCCCCATTATGGACCTATCTAGGTCCGGTTGTATTTAAGAGTGATTGGATACTTATCTTATACAGTTGCTAGGATCATTTCTATATTACTTAGACCCGTAGTTGTATGCTTAGTCTTGTGGGCTACCCCAGGTAAATGGGCCCCCACTAGAGGTGGGATTCCTTATGGATATTGTCTAAGTACTTAGTCTTGGTTCCTTCTTAGATAGGAGGAATGTAATTTACTTGTATATCACCGCATAATGCGTCTAGACCCATCTTCATGGCCCATGTGCATCATTGTATGCTTGGATGACACTGTGTGTGTGGTTATGATTGTGCCATTGGGCATTGCATGCTGTCTTCCCGAGGGACGTAATATTCCCTCATGAGCATGTTGAATGCTTGGAATTGATGCATAGCTGATTGTGTGATTCATGCATATGACATTGCATAATATGAATTATCACCCTTGCTTCATCAGGGTTGTAGCCTCCACAGATACATCGTGGATGGCCATGTTTGGACACCGGAAATGTTACTTGAGCATACCGGGTGCATATGATGCCCATGGGTGAAATTCCCAAAACTTCCATGGTACCAAGGATCTGCTCCAACGCCGTGACCGAGTGGAATATATGAGCACACGAGGGCCTTATACCATTAGGCCGCGACTCCCACTGTCGTGTAGTCGGTTGGATAGGGGTGTGGCCTTACTCGCCTGATGTAAGAGGGCATTGCTAGGCTGAGTCTGACCAGCTCGTGAATGGGTCCGCTACCGTCGGGCCTTACTGGTGATTAGTTGTCCACAGGCGGGTAGTGAGGTCTCTTACGCTCGTTTGACTGTGCGGGATCTGTAGAGCGGTAGTCATCCAGCAGTATAATGGACCCCAGTGATTTCCTTATGATTGGAAATATACTTGACATACGGTTTGGTTATGAGCACTAGCATTACTTACATCGCATTAGTATTGGCTATGTAAGCCCTTCATGCATTGCCTTGGTATGGCACCCAGTACTCATTGCATCATATTCATGATAAGCCTTGGTAAGGCTAGTGATATTCTCATTGAGCATGTCTCCTTCCTGTATCTCCTATTATTCTTCTGTGCACTATTATCACACACTTACACCACCCTCTAAGCTTCTATAAGCTTATGCACGATTGATGCGTGCAGGAGATCCTAGGCAGGTGTCGCAATGGCAGAGTTTGGATTAGAGCTAAGCTCGAGGACCCAGTGTTGCAGACCTCCTTCCTTTCTTTTATTATCTTATGTATGTCCTTTTGGACCTTATGTAAGCTTGTAAAAGTTCAAATTCATAGTGGATTTTGTGATATGTGCTTTTTTTTATTCTCAGATTTACTTGTTATGATCTTGGGTATGCTCGTATTGAAAATGGTTATATTGTTATGGAAATCCTCCTTGTAGGATCCCAGGATCGGAACCTGCTTCAGGAGCCGAGAATGGGGTACTACGGAGGCTGTTACGGCCAGAACCGGCCATCGGGTTCCTTGTGAATCCAGTTACCGAGTCTGGGGTGTGACATTACGATTCTGATTGTCAAGGCTGATTATTGAGGCTGATTCTGATTTCGATTATCGAGGATGATTTCGATTATCGAGGCCGATTCTAATTCCAATTATCGAGGTTAATTATTGAGGCCGATTCTGATTCTGATTGTCGAGGCCGATTCCGATTGTCGAGGCCGATTGTTGAGGCTGATTTTGATTATTGAAGCCGATTCTAATTCTGATTATTGAGGTCTATCATCGAGGCCGATTTTGATTGTCGAGGCCAATTCCGATTGTCGAGGCCGATTGTTGAGGCCAATTCCAATTTTCTATTGTTAAGGCAATTCTGATTATCGATGCCGATTTTGATTGTTGAGGCTGATTGTATAGGTTGATTTTTGAGGTCAATTATCGAGGCTGATTCGATTGTCAAGGCCGATTGTCGAGGCCGGATATCGAGGCCCAATGTGATGTACATGCGGCCCATATTTGAGGACCATTGTGATGTGCATTCGGCCCATGTTTGAGGCCCAATGTGATATATATATGCCCGTATTTGAGGCCCATTGTGATGTGTATTCAACCGTGTTTAAGGTCCAATGTGATGTATATGAAGCCTATGTGATGAGGCCCATTGTGGTGCATTTGAAGGCCAGGTGATAAAGCCCATTGGGATGTATATTAGGCCCATGTGAGAGGCCCATCGTGATGTATATTAAGCTCTTAAGTGAGGCCCATGGTGTTGTATATTAGGCCCTTGTGTGAGGCCATAGGTCCACTATATGTTAAGCTTTATGTGGGTCATTCCTTAGGAGCAATGTTGGTTATATGTCCACATTGTCGAGGTCGGTTGTCGATGCCGGTTATTAATACCAATTATGAGTATGTGATAGCATAACATCATGATACATGCCCATACGCATCATCTGCATGTTTGTTATGGGATGTGGTTGACCATTGCATATGTCATTGGGTAAGTTGTTATGAGACTCCTTGATAGGCGGAGGTTACCTCACACGAGTGCACGGTATGCGCAGGATTGATGCATGACTAGATTGTATGACTCATGCATCTTGCATTGTATGTTGTGATTACTGTACGTCCTAGCGACATCATGGCCGTAACCTCCACAGACATATCGTGGATGGCTAGTTGGGACACCGAAAATCTGTTACTAGCATCGGGCTACCATAGATGGCCTTGGGTGAAAATCCCTAAACCTCTGAGGCTAGGACACACCCCAATGTCGAGATCGAGTGGATACATGAGCGCCCGAGTGCCGAATACCAGGAGGTCGCTTCTCCTACTGTGTCATGGTCGGTTGGGAGGGGGTGTGGCCTTACCCACCTGAGCGTAAGGGGCTTAGCTAGACTGAGTTTGACCAGCTATGAATGGGTCCTCAATCCACGTGTCGGGTAGATATTAGCTGACTACTGGTTAGGCGAATAGTGAGGTCTCTTCCACTTGTATGGTCGCGCGTTAGTGGGCGGCGATTTGCATGTAGGGTGTACTAGACCCTGGTGATGATCCCAGAGATGAACAGTACTGATATGTGGACTTATTGGGCAGGAGTTGCATACTCATTCATTCATTCATTCACTATCTACTTAGGCTGGTGGTACGTAACTATTTGTTATGTGTACCTTCGCAATAGCCAGGATTTCGGTTGGGGTGCGCGACTAACCTGATATAAGGAGTTTACCACATTGAGTCTGACTATCTAAATTTAGGTATGAGACTGGTTTGGATAGAAGTCCCTTGTGGTGGACCGCGTAGCCTGTGATACTACGTACTATCATCTCGACTTCACACTCCAGCATGGTCATTTCATTCGCATCGCATATTGCATTACATCCACAGGCATATAACATTTTGGGTTGTTATGTTTCTGGAATTATATGGCCTAGACGGTCTCAGCAAGATTTACATATTACATTGTACCCTTGGCATTTGATATTTGCTCTTTACGACTCCTCATTTGCATAGGTGATCTGTATTGCGTACTCTGATATTGTATGACTCATGGACTGGTTAGTATTTCTGTTTATTCTGATATCATATGATTCATGATCTTGCTAGTATTTTCGACATTGTATGATTGCGGCATTGTATTGAATACTTGACACTTACCTTGTGCACAAACTTACACCACCCTCTAAGCTTTCATAAGCTTATGCACGATAGATGCGTGCAGGTGACGTTAGGTCGCAGCAGAGTTGAGCTTGGAGCATGGAGCTATCTTGTGGAACTTTGATTTTTATTATACGTATTTCCCTTTATAAGTTCTATGGTTTATAGCTCCTATAATTGTCAAATTTGGTAGTGCCAAAACCTCTCTTGGAATCTGTGTCTCGTGTAGCTCTTTTACATCATGAAGACTTTGCATCACTCAAGAACAAAGGTCTTTACTTCAAGAAAGGCAAGATTACATGGTCTTGTTCAAGTATACCATCAAGTGAGTGTTCGATATTCAAGATTCATAATTTAAGCTCCAAGTCAAGACAAAGTCTTTGTACTTTGAACCTCAAGCTCAAGATTCAAGATATTTCAAGTTCAAGCTTCTTAAGGCTACAAAATCAAGTTTGAATATTCTTCAAAAGGCCTCAATTTCAAGCTTCATCCTTTGACAAGATCTCAAGCTTCGTGAACTTCAAAGAACGACTGTCAACTGAAGAAAAAGAAGTTTCAGTGTTCATACATCATGGTTAAGGTATGAATGACCCTAGATTGACCATAGGATAGGTCATTTTGAAGACATAATTCAATTACATCATTTTATAAGTGAATAGACTATTTCTCAAATAGTCTTAGACTCTCTACGACTAGTCTTAGCACTAGCTCGACTAGTCCAAGAAATTTCATGACCAGTCCTAAGTTTATAGTAGATTTTCAGAATTTTTTTGTTAAGCCAAGACCAGTCCTAAAGATTGCTCGACTGGTCGTGTGAACAGTGCTCGACTTGTTCACGACCAGTCTTGCAGCCACGACTCAAATTCTAGCAACTATTCCAGGTTCCACATGACCAGTCGTGGACAGGTCATGACTAGTCGTGGAGGTCCCTCGACCGGTCGTGAAGGGCCTACGACCAGTCGTGGAACGGTCTTATCTTATCGTTATCTAAATTTGAAAAATCAGTTGGTCCTATAACCAATCGTGGTGTCCTCAGGACCAGTCATGAACGTGATTTCTTCACCTATAAATAGAGCACGAATTTCAGAGTTTTTCATTCAATTCAAGATAAATCAATACACCACTCTGAGAGATAAGTTAGTGTTCTTTTTAAGCTATATTTTGCTCATTTAATATTCTATTATTTTAGCTTTATTATATTTAATTTTGTATTCTTTATTCCAATCATATTTGAAGAAGGGATTGAGAATTGCCCTTTTCTTGGAATCAAAATCAAATAGAGCTAGCCCAACTTGATTTAATTTAAAATCAATTTAGAACCTAGAACCATTTCATAAGTGAGTTTAGACATTGAACTTCTATGTTGAAATTCTACTCCGATTTGGTTCTACCGAGCGACATCAAAAAGAGAATATCCAGGTATTTTACATTATTATAAATTTGTATTTTGGTTTTAAAGATTGTGCCAGAAAAATCTCTGCTTTGGTTTGTCTGAGGTGATCAAGAAAACTCAGAGTGTGGGGTTTTTGAATTGTGTATGCCCACTTGAAAGACACAATTGTGAGGGTTTTAAGTGAACCTGGAAAAACCTATTTTCATAGTGAATGCTAATATCCACTATGTGAGGATATTAGGAGTGGAGTAGTTGTGTGGCTGTTTTTCTAAACAGTTGGTGTACACACAAGTGAACCACTATAATTCTTTGTGTCCTGTGGTTTGATTGTTTATTTATTTGTGTGGATGATTGTAATTTCCCTTATTACATTTGTGGAGAATGTTGTAATCCTTATGTGGATGTGTGGGAATGTTGTAATAGCTTAGATTTCCTTTCTTGCTATTTATTTTTTATTCCTCTATAACAGTTTGAGTTTTTGATACATAAACCGTTTTAGTAAGGTTGTCCTGCCATAAACCCTTAGTTTTTATGGTGTAAGGTTGTCCTTAGAACAACATTTGTATCAACCTCTCAATACCTGTCTTTTGAGGTTTTCTTTAAATTTAGCATTGTGGGATTATCTATTGCTATCTATATTTAATTTATTTAAATTCCGCTGTTAAGTTTTAATTTGGTATAGTCTTATTCACCCCCTCCCCTCTAGGACATATAGCTAGGCCTTTTCAAGTTGTATCAAAGCCTAATAGCTCGTTTTTAATTATTCTATTTGGATTTATTTCCTCAACTAATCGATCTGAGCTATTTAAGATATTAAATTTTAATAGTCTTTGAGTCACTAGGCCTCCGCCATTTAATGGCTCCAATTATGCCTATTAGAAAGCCAGAATGAGGATTTTCTTAAAATCTATGGATGAGAGCGTGTGGTAAGCCACAGTGACTGAATGGACCCCTCCTACCACTGGAGTAACTGCTATCGATGGATCCAAAACTATGAAAATCACACCTTATTTTTCTTGGACCACTCTTTAGAAAAATGAAAGTAGTGCCAATGAAAAGGCTTTAAATGTCATAACTTGCGCACTATCACTGGATGAGTTCAAAAGAATTATATCCTGTGATACTTCAAAGCAAGCCTGAGATATTTTGGAAATAACACACAAGGGAACCACAATCGTCAAGAAATCTAAAGTCCAAATCCTCACAACCAAATTTGAGGAAATACGTATGGAAGAAAGTGAAACATTCATTGACTTTTATACTAGATTAAATGACATTGTTAACTCTATGTGGGGTCTCGGTGATAAAATCCCAGAAAGTAAAGTCTGTGCAAAGATACTACGCTCATTACCTGAACGGTTCAATTCAAAGGTGACCGCGTTCCAAGAACTTCGTGATACGGATAATATGAGGGTAGAAGAGTTAGTTGGTTCTTTACAAACCTATGAGTTAAACTTTAAAGCTCCTAAAGGTAAATCCATTGCCCTTAAGTCTTCTAAATGTATTTCTCAAAAAAATAGTAATTCTAATTTAGAAAATTCTAAAGATGATATGGCCCTTTTAGCTAAAAAGTTTTATAAGATTTTCAAAAGTAAAAAGAGGGTTGATTTTCAAAAATCTAATGATAAGAAAAGATCTAAATGTAAAACTTAGAAATATTTAAAAGATAGTCAATGTTACAACTTCCATGAATATAGGCATTTAGCGAACAAGTGTCCTAAAAAGGACAAACATAAAAAGAAAGGTATGTTGCTACTTGGGATGAATCTTCTGGCTCTAAAGCCTCTTCTGAATCAGAAGATTCTGAAATCAAGTCGGGTAATGATGTCAAAGCCCTTATGACTCTAACCAAGTTCACTTTTTCTGATCATAAAGATTCAACTAGTGAAGAAAATCTAAATAGTGATCATGAAAATGAAGAAGATCTTCAAGATGCTTACAATGCCCTATACAAGGAAAGTTGTAAAATTGCCGTAAAACTAAAGCTTCAGAAAGAAAAGTTTTTGAAACTTAAAGAAAATTTTAATTCTCTTGTTTTAGAAAAATCTTATATTTCAGATTCTTTTGAAAAAATTAAATGCGAGTTAGATTTCAAAACCTCCCTTATTGAAAATCTAAAATCTGAAAATGAAAAACTAAAACTTGAAGTCTCTTCACTTTTGAGTTTAAAGGATGCATGGAGGTATGCCTAAGGAGATCCTAAGTTAGAAAAACTATTATCTGGATCCAGAAAATGTGGCGACCGATCCGGTTTGGGCTATGAAAAAAATATCCCTCCCAAACATAAGAATACTTCTCCTAAATTTGTGAAAGGAGAATCTTCAAACTCAAAAAGGAAAAGTTTAAATCAAAATTATTCTAAAAATGCTAAAACTTTCCGATCCTTAAAAGTTGAAAGTAACCATATTAACTATAAGAATCAGAATCGTAATCCTTTAGCTGAGAAATTTGTTGATTTACTTAAGGAGCTCTTAAAATCTAACTCAATGGGTTGGTTTTATAACAACTACGATTATAAGAAGACCAACTATACTCCTAAACCCAAAACTGTAATGAAATGGGTTCCTAAGGTTACTTGCTTGGTTGCTCACACTGCTTTCAAAGCTTCAAGCCATTCAAAGTAGTACCTAGATAGTGGATGCACCAGGCACATGACTGGTGACAAAGGTTTGTTCACCAATCTTAAAAACATGACTGATGGTTCAGTTACATTTGGTGATGGTAGCAACTGCAGAATTATTGGCCAAGGTATGGTTCAACTTTCTAACCTTCCTTTATTTGAGAATGTTTTATATGTAGAAGGTTTAAAACACAACTTATCAAGCATTTCTCAAATATGCGATAAAAATCATAGTGTAAAATTTTCTAACCTAGGGTGTGAAATTTTAAATAAAAACGGTTCTATAATATTAACTGGTCGTAGAACTTTTGAAAACTGCTATATTGTAAGTGACTCTAGCTCATCTAATTTATTGTGTTACATGGTCCATACCGATGAGTCTGGGCTATGGCATAAACGCCTTGGACATGTACACTACCATAACTTGTATAGATTGAGCAAAAGAGAGTTAGTAAGAGGCTTATCCAAAATACAAAAAATAGATAAAATATGTGGCGAATGCCAGATTGGCAAGCAAACTAGGAGTTCTCACAAAAAAGTGGACTCCAATGCCACATCTAAACTGCTCGAACTCCTCCATATGGATCTTATTGGACCAACTAGAATGGAGAGTTGAGGTAGTAAAAAGTACATTCTGGTAATCGTTGATGACTTTACCAGATATAGTTGGGTAGTCTTCTTAAGAAACAAATCAGAAACTCTTGATGAAGTTAAAAGGGTACTTAAATGTATCCAAACTGAAAAAGTGACAAGTCTGTAAGATCCTTAGTGATTATGGATCAGAATTTGAGAATAGTGGTTTTGAGAAGTTTTGCAGTGATCAGGGAATATCACATGAATTCTCTGCTTCCAAAACACCCAACAAAATGGTATAGTAGAAAGAAAAAATAGAGTGCTTCGAGAAATGGCAAATGTAATGTTAAACAGTATAAAGCTCCCTAAAATCTTTGGGCCGAAGCCGTAAATACTGCGTGTTATATAATTAACTGTGTTTACATAAGAAAATCAAATGGTAAAATGGCTTATGAAATGTGGTTTGATAAGAAGCCTACTGTCAAATACTTTCAAGTTTTTGGCAGCAAGTGCTACATTTTACGTGACTGAGAAAATCTAGGTAAGTTCGACACCAAAAGTGATGAAGGGATATTTTTAGGATATGATCTAAATAGTCGAGTGTATCAGGTTCTTAATAAGAGAATCGGTGTTATTCAAGAGTCAATTAATGTGGTCATTGACGATCACTTGAATACACCTGTCTCAAGTTAAGATAATGATGAAGTACTTCTAATTGATAAACCAGATTCTTCATCAAGTCAAAATAATTTTGAACTGAGAACTGTTAAAGATCATCCAACTAATCAGATTCTTGAAAACCCTCTCACTGGTGTGCGCACTCTTAGATAACTAGAAGATGTGTGTAACTACATGTGCTTTACATCCCAAATAGAACCAGCTAACGTAAAAGAAGCTCTTACTGACGAAAACTGGATAGTTGCGATGCAAGAAGAGCTCAATCAATTTGTAAGAAATGATGTTTGGTACTTAGTTCCTAGGCCAAAAGATAAACATATTATCGGAACTAAGTGGATTGATAAACATATTATCGGAACTAAGTGGATTTTCAAAAATAAGTCTGATGAACTTGGTAATATAATTCGAAATAAGGCTAGACTGGTTGTACAAGGGTACACTCAAATTGAAGGCATTAATTATGATGAAACCTTTGCCCCAGTAGCTCGTCTTGAATCAATCAGACTACTTATATCCATTGCTTGATTTAAAAAGTTCAAAATTTATTAAATGGATGTAAAGAGTACTTTTTTAAATGGTGATTTGTATGAAGAAGTGTATGTTGAACAACCAATAGGTTTTGAAGACCCTAAGAATACTGATCATGTCTATCGACTAAAAAAGGCTCTCTATGGTTTAAAACAAGCTCCCAGGGCATGGTATGAAAAATTGACAAAGTTTTTACTAAGTCATAACTTTATAATAGGAGGTGTTGATAAAACGTTATTTGTAAAGAAACATAATGATCACATTTTAATTGTACAAATTTATGTTGATGATATTATTTAAGGATCTACCTGTGCTAACATGACTATTGAGTTTGTAGATCTTATGAAATCTAAGTTCGAAATGAGCATGGTTGGGAAATTGAATTATTTCCTAGGGTTGCAAGTTAAACAACAACATGATGGTTTCTTCACTCTCAAACCAAATATGCTCTGAACCTAGTTAAAAAGTTCAGATTTGAGAATGGGAAAACTTTTGATACTCCTATGAGTATGACTTTAAAACTCTTAAAGGACTCTATAAGTAAGAAAGTGGATCCTAAAGTATATCGCAGTATGATAGGTAGTTTGTTGTATTTAACTGCAAGCTGACCTGATATTGCATTTAGCATAGGAATTTATGCTAGATATCAATCTGACCCTAAAGAGTCACATTTATCTGCTGTTAAGCGGATTATGCAATATGTTGCAAGTACAGCTAATTTGGATCTTTGGTATCCACATGATACTAGTGTTCAATTAGCTAGGTACACTGATGCTGATTGGGCTAGTAATGTTGATGATAAGAAATTAACTAGTGGTGGTTGTTTCTATGTTGGGAACTGTTTAGTTTCTTAGCAGAGTAAGAAACAAAGTTCCGTATCGCTCTCTACCGCTGAGGCTAAATACATTGCTGCTGGTAATGCATATACTTAGCTTGTATGGTTGAAAAGAATGTTAAGCGATTATGGAATTACACAGAACTCTATAGTTTTATATTGTGATAATTCTAGTGCAATTAATATATCTAAAAATCTAATCCAGCATTCACGGACCAAGCACATTGACATTAGATATCATTATATTTGTGAATTAGTGGTAGAAAAGATAATTTCTTTGGAATACATTCTGACCGAGACTCAACTTGCCGACATATTCACAAAATCGCTCGACAAAAGTAGGTTTTCTAAATTGAAATTTGATCTTGGTATGTGCAATTTGAATTGATTAGTCATGCATTTCTTTGGAATACTTGTTAGTTGTTTGTTTAAATTTCAAAATTTAATGAAAGATGCACATTTTTAGTTGTACACGACCAGTCAAGTACATGCTCGACTAGTCATGGCACGACTGGTCGAGCACGTACTCAACCAGTCATGGAATTGCGGGTTTGACTATATTTGGGGGGAAAATCCCTCTTTTCTTCATTTGGACTTCTTCTCCAATGGGTCTAAGCATGACCGGTCGAACCCATCTCCATTGATCTTCAAGGTTAGTGGTTTATTTCTATTTTCCTTATAGATTCAAGTTCATATAACTTCTTTTTCATCTTTGGAGTGATTTATTTCTTGTTTCCTTGAGGTTTTTGGGGTTTTCTTCTCCAAAATCTGATTTTAAGAAAACCCACTCTACATCTTTTGCAACCTCTTGATTTCTTGTATTCCTAGTTACAAATGGATGCTAGAGGTAGAAAGAAAAATACTCATAGTCCTTCAACATCTAGATCGACACCTATTACAAGGCGCCACCTTCGGTCACCCGAAGATGATCCCTCCTATGTGCGGGATTTGAGGTTATGCAATGTGATAGTTGAACGACCTGTGCATATTGAACATATTGCTCCATTTGAGATCTTTCCTCTTCTCTAAGCTGTAAGATGGGATAACATTCTACATTGGGGTGGGCCGACATACCGGTCTATTGCGCAAGCTATGTTTACATGTATTTCTGATTTTTTAACTGAAAATTTAACTTTTATTATAGCAACTAGAGAAGGTCCATTTGAAGTAAACCAACATCTGATTTCTGGCTTAATGGGCATACCTGTCAATGATGATGGTATTCCAATTAGCACTCTAGTAGGTAAACCATCTGAATCAGAAAAATGTATGCTTACAAGAGCATTGTGTAATATAGATGCACAATGGAGTCAAAATGGAAATGCGCTTGCTTCAAAGTACTTGTTACCCAGATATAGGGTCCTTCATAGGATATTTATTTCAAATCTTTATCCTCGGTCTGGTAACAAAACCGAATTCACCTCTTTCATGGTTCAAATTTTGCATTCCATCCTTTCTGGTATAAATGTTTGTCTTCCTTCTTTAATATGTCATTCCATCATACAATTCCATCTCCATCCTGGATACAGTGATATCCCTTTTGCATATCTTATGACTGTGTTGGCCACCCATATGTTAGTGGCTATGCCTGTTGGAGAGGCACCCATTCATCACCTCATCTTCAACAACTCAAATATAAACAAGATGAATTTGAGGTTGGCCGAAGGCCAGGTCAACGTGGGTGGTAGTGGAGCTGAAGCAGTAAATGAAGAAGAAGGCGATCTACCTTCTGATGATATTAACATGGACGATATCTTTAATGAGCTCAAATCAGATTCTGAAGCTTACCCTAATTATCAGCCTTCTGATTTTGCCGAGAGGTTGCATTCTCTTGAGGAACAAGTGGCTCAGATTCGTGTAACCCAGGATTCACAATTTGCTTATATGCGTAAATATATGAGTCACATTAATAAGGGTTTATATCAGATTGATCCATCTATTCCTGCTCCCTCTTCAGGATCTAATTAGTATTTTCTAATCTTGGTTTGTAATAACTTTATTGCTACTTGGTTTATTTTATCTTGTGAGGTTATACTTAACTTTGTAGTACATGGTTGAACTTGGTTCCTTATGTTTGACAATGACATGCTTATGGATTTCATATGATGACTTTCTTGATCATTTATTCGTCAATACTCTTCTTATTCTTCCTTCTTTATATACTTCCACTTCTATCTCTTGCTTTCTTCCTTTGTCATATGGTGACAAAAAGGGGGAGAATTTTAGCATGCTTAATATATGGTGATTGTGATATATTGGTATGGCATGTGGATTATGGATGGATTGATTGTGAATGATTCTATTTTTGTGAAGGGGAGTTAAGTAAGTGGGAGTATTGTGAAATTGATTGTTGGTGGAAGTAATGCAATGCTTGCTTTCTTTTTATAACTGGTGCATGATTCTTTATGTGTATAATGCTTATGTTTATATGGAGTGTGTTTTGTGTTTTGTCACAAATTTGACAAAGGGGGAGATTGTAAGTGCTATGGTTTCTAGCTCCTATAATTGTCAAATTTGGTAGTGCTAAAACTTCTCTTGGAATCTGTGTCTCGTGTAGCTCTTTTACATCATGAAGACTTTGCATCACTCAAGAACAAAGGTCTTTACTTCAAGAAAGGCAAGATTACATGGTTTTGTTCGAGTACACCATCAAGTGAGTGTTCGATGTTCAAGATTCATAATTCAAGCTCCAAGTCAAGACAAAGTCTTTGTACTTTGAACCTCAAGCTCAAGATTCAAGATATTTCAAGTTCAAGCTTCTTAAGGCTACAAAATCAAGTTTAAGTATTCTTCAAATGGTCTCAAGTTCAAGCTTCATCCTTTGACAAGATCTCAAGCTTCGTGAACTTCAAAGAATGACTGTCAACTGATGAAAAAGAAGTTTCAATGTTCATACATCATGGTTAAGGTATGAATAACCTTAGATTGACCATAGGGTATGTCATTTTGAATACATAATTCAATTATATCATTTTATAAGCGAATAGACTGTTTCTCAACTAGTCCTGGACTCAGTATGATTAGTCCTAGCACTGGCTCAACCAGTCCAAGAAATTTCACGACCAATCCTAAGTTTGTTGCAGATTTTCAGAATTTTTTTGTTAGGCCACGTCCAGTCCTGGAGACTGCTCGATCGGTCGTGTGAACAGTGCTCGACTCGTTCACGACTAGTCCTGCAACTATGACTCAAATTCTAACAACTATTTCAGGTTCCACATGACCAATCGTGGACAGGTCACGACCAGTCGTGGAGGCCCCTCGATTGGTCGTGAAGGGCCTACGGCCAGTCGTGGAACGACTTTATCTTATCACACTCAAAATTTTAAAAATCAGTTGGTCCTACGACCAGTCATGGTGTCCTCATGACTAGTCGTAAACGTGATTTCTTCACCTATAAATAGAGCACGAATTTCAAAGTTTTTCATTCAATTCAAGATAAATCAATACGCCACTCTGAGAGATAAGTTAGTGTTCTTTTTAAGCTATATTGTGCTCATTTAATATTCTCTTATTTTAACTTTATTATATTTGATTTTGTATTCTTTATTACAATCATATTTGAAGAAGGGATTGAGAATTGCCTTTTCTTGGAATCAAAATCAAATAGAGCTAACCTAACCAACTTGATTTAATTTAAAATCAATTTAGAACCTAGAACCATTTCATAAGTGAGTTTGGACATTAAACTTCTACGTTGAAATTCTACTTCGATTTGGTTCTACTGGGCGGCATCAAAAAGAGAATATTCAGGTATTTTACATTATTATAAATTTCTATTTTGGTTCTTGAGATTGTGCCAGAAAAATCTCTATTTTGATTTGTCCGAGGTGATCCAGAAAACTCAGAGTGTAGGGTTTTTTAAATTGTGTAAGCTCACTTGAAAGATACAATTGTGAGGGTTTTAGGTGAACCTGGAAAAACCTATTTTCATAGTGAATGTTAATATCCACTGTGTGAGGATTTTAGGAGTGGAGTAGTTGTGTGGCTGTTTTTCTAAACAGTTGGTGTACACATAAGTGAACCACTATAATTCTTTGTGTCTGGTGGTTTGATTGTTTATTTATTTGTGTGGATGATTGTAATTTCCCTTATTACATTTGTGAAGAATGCTGTAATCCTTATGTGGATGTGTGAGAATGCTGTAATAGCTTAGATTTCCTTTCTTGCTATTTATTTTTTATTCCTCTATAACAATTTGAGTTTTTGATACACAAACCGTTCTAGTAAGGTTGTCCTGCCATAAACCCTTGGTTTTTATGGTGTCAGGTTGTCCTTAGAACAACATTTGTATCAACCTCTCAATACTCGTTCTTTTGAGGTTGTCTCTAAATTCAGCATTGTGGGATTATCTATTGCTATCTGTATTTAATTTATTTAAATTCCGCTGTTAAGTTTTAATTTGACATAGTCCTATTCACCCCCTCTCTAGGACATATAGCTCAGCCTTTTCACCCTTTTAGCGCTATTCAAATATTTATATTAGTGGATATGTGATGATGATGTTGCTTTTGTGATTTGGGTAAACTTGTGGTTATGCTTCTTACGAGATAAATGTACGTTGGAAAATCCTCCTTGTAGGATCCCAGGATTGGAACGTGGCATATGGGCACTGGAAGTCGAGAATGGGGTACTACATAGGCTGTTGGCACCGGATTCGGCAATCAGGATTCCTGTGAATCCGATTTCCGAGTTTGGGGCCATTGTGACCTTCCCAATGTGATGTATATGTAGTCCATATTTGAGGACCATTGTGATGTGTATTCTACCCATGTTTGAGGCTCAATGTGATGTATATATGGCCCGTCTTTGAGGCCCATTGTGATGTGTATTCAGCTAGTGTTTAAGGCCCAACGTGATGTATAAGAGGCCTATGTGATGAGGCCCATTGTGGTGCATTTGAGGGCCAGGCGATGAAGCATATTGTGATATATATTATGCCCATGTGAGAGGCCCATCGTGATGTGTATTAAGCTCTTGAGTGAGGCCCTTGGTGTTGTATATTAGGCCCTTGTGTGAGGCTATGGGTCCACTATATGTTAGGCTCTATGTGGGTCATTCCTTGGGGTCAATGTTGGTTAAATGTCCACATTGTCGAGGTCGATTATCGATGTTGGTTATTGATGCTGATTATGACTATGTGACAACATAATATCATGATACATGCCCATATACATCATCTGCATGTTTGTTATGAGATGTGGTTGACCATTGCATATGTCATTGGGCAGGTTGTTATGAGACTCCATGATAGGCGGAGGTTATTTCACATGAGTGTACGGTATGCACAGGATTGATGCATGACTGGATTGTATGACTCATACATCTTACATTGTGTGTTGTGATTACTGTACGCCCTAGCGACATCAGCGCCGTAGTCCCCACAGACATATCGTGGATGGCCAGATGGGACACTAAAAATTTGTTACTAGCATCGGGCTGCCATAGATGGCCCTGGGTAAAAATTCCTAAATCTCCGAGGCTAGGAGACGCCCCAACGTCGAGATCGAGTGGATACATGAGCGCCCAAGTGCCGAATACCAGGAGGCCGCGTCTCCTACTATGTCGTGGTCGGTTGGGAGGGGGTGTGGCCTTACCCATCCGAGCGTAGGGGGCATAGCTAGGTTAAGTTTGATCAGCTCGTGAATGGGTCCGCTATCGACATGCCGGGTAGATATTGGCTGACTACTGATCAGGCGGATAGTGAGGTCTCTTCCACTTGCATGGTTGCGTATCAGTGGGCGACAATTTGGATGTAGAGTGTACTAGACCCCGGTGATGATCCCAGAGATGAACAATATTGATATGTGGACTTATTGGGCAGGAGTTGCATGCTCATTCATTCATTCAGTCACTATCCACTCGGGCTGGTGGTGCGCAACTATTTATTACGTGTACCTTCATAATAGCCAGGATTTCGGTTGGGGCGTGCGACTAACCTGATATCAGGAGTTTACCACATTGAGTCTGACTATCCAAATTTAGGTATGTGACTGGTTTGGATAGAAGTCCCTTGTGGTGGACCCCGTAGCCTGCAATACTACATACTATCATCCCGACTTCACACTCCAGCATGGTTTTTTCATTCGCATCGCATATTGCATTACATCTGCAGGCATATGGCATTTTGGGTTGTTATGTTCCTGCAATTATATGGCTTAGACGGACTCAGTAAGATTTACATATTACATTATATCCTCGGAATTTGATATTTGGCTCTCTATGACTCCTTATTTGCATAGCTGATCTGTATTGCGTACTCTGATATTGTATGACTTATGGACTGGTTAGTATTTTCGCTTATTCTGATATCATATGATTCATGATCTTGCCAGTATTTTCGACATTGTATGATTGTGGCATTGTTTGAATACTTAACACTTACCTTGTGCACACACTTACACCACCCTCTAAGCTTTCTATAAGCTTATACATGATAGATGTGTGCAGGTGACGTTAGCTTGCACCAGAGTTGAGCTTGGAGCGTGGAGCTATCTTCTGAAGCTTTGATTTTTGATATATATATATTTCCCTTTCAACACCGTATTCAAATATTTATATTAGTGGATATGTGATGATGATGTTGCTTTTGTGATTTGGGTAAACTTGTGGTTATGCTTCTTACGAGATAAATGTAAGTTGGAAAATCCTCATTGTAGGATCCTAGGATCGGAACTTGGCATATGGGCGTTGGGAGCCGAGAATGGGGTACTACGGAGGCTGTCGGCACCGGATTTGGTGATCGGGATTCCCATGAATCCAATTTTTGAGTTTGGGGCGTGACAGATGGCTTGATGATATCTATCTGTTCAGAGTCCAGACATATTACCAAGCTCAGCCAATACGTTAAGAAAGCGGCTAGTGCGCAGGAAGAACTGTATTCCGTGGTATTCTTGATGTTCTTGCAAATAGTCTTGAGTTCTTGATGGTTATGGCTTACAAAATTGTCAACGTGAAAATACAGTTAGTGAAACAAGATCATATTTTGGAAATAGAAGATAGGAAGAAGAAAATATACCGCAGTTTTTGAGAAAAATGGGCTAGCCATTCAAGAGAAGTAATGTGGTCAAGCCGATAAAAATTAGCCAGCGCATTGAAAAGTTCAAGTGTGGTCTTTGAAATCTCGGATTTGTTGTCCCCTACTGAAGCTAGAGCAAGCTCTCCATTAGAAGGTACATATGCATAAAAATGTTACCCATAATGGGAAGACCTGCTATGCAAAAAAGGTCCCATAAGGTAATACTCATTTTGCCCGAGGGAAGATGGAATAAATTGGTTATTGGAGACCAATGATTGAGGAAGCCTCGAAAGATAGCCACATCTGCATAAAAATGTCTTGATGTAGCTATGATTACATCAGAAAGGTTAATCTGTTATAGGATAACAGTGTGTTTTCGAGTGGCTCGAGCTCAGGCACTATAGAAATTGCGGAGAGATAGAAGACCTGTTGCTGAAATTTTTTATGTATTCCAAGATAATCTTTCAGAGAAGAAGAGTTGCTGAGCAGTCTCGAAATAATGAGCAGGGAAAGGTTGTTGAGGATCACAGCATGGACGCAGAAATCTCATTTTATGAATCTTACCGGCTCTTTGGCGGGGTCCATTTTCTTCCATATATCCTATTAAAATTCTTGGTTCCTTTATGACCCAATTGTTCATGGAAAAATGGACATTTCGTCAATTGAATGGTTCACTGTGTAAAATTGACCAGTGACACTGCGGATTGATGGGAATGACGGATGGTTTGTTGGTTGAAGATCTATGAAGTTCCAAAGTTTCTTCATTTATCTTTACATAATTCCATGAATACTGGAGAAACTGTTTTGATCCTGAGGAAGATGGATGATTCTTTCTTCTTGAAGAAGAAGCCTTCAAGTGATGCATATTTATGGGCCAAGAATTATCAGGTCAAAGATGAAGTTTTAGAAAGTAAGGATTCAAGGGCTAAAGAAGGAGTTTAAAGATTTAAAAATTTTCAAATCCTTTGTAATAGAAGGGACAATTGCCCGGGTGCACACAAATGAAGTCAATTGTGCAGAGTTCTGTTAAGTGTATTACCTTTGTGTAAGACAAATGTCTGTTATGTGGAACGTGCATGCAAAGGCGTGCAATTGCGCAGGGATTCTTGAGTCGGGCAAAACTTTAGTAAGAAGACAGGAAGTGAAGAATGAAGAGTTGGCTTCAGTATTTATAGGAGAAATTGGACCCAATAGCATGACCTAGTTAGCCTTTGTGCGTGTGTGCATAAATGAAGATTGGATGGATTGAAAAGAGCAAGGTTGATCCTATTCATTTATCCAGAAAGGGATAAACAAAAAAGATCAAGAAGGGATAAACAAAAAGGATCAAGGAGGCATCTGTTAAGCATAAAAAATGAAGGATCGAGAATAAATCAAAAAGAGGAATTAGAAGAAGAAGTATTAGAAGAAAATGAAGAAAATGAGGGAATTCATAGTGTTTGCGCAGACCCACGCAAACGATGTTGATTGCATGGGATCGTGCAACAGAATCATATTGATATGCGGACCTGCGCAACACTGTTTTCAGCAGATCAAGTTGGATGGTTGAGATATGATGAAAGGTGGGCCCATGGCATAGAGATTGAGGGTTCGCACATGTGGAGGCCTATAAATACCCCACTCTCCCTCTCATTTACACACATTGAAGATTCTGAAGAAGATTAGAGCTCCAGAGAAGAAGAGAAGTCTGAAGGTATCAAGAAGAGAAGGGAGGAGAAGGAGAGAGGAGGTTTTGTGCATGCTGTTGCATGGGAATGAATACTCGAGAGCTGGAATTCTGCCAAAATGACTGGATGAAATGCGATCTTCGATCTTCTTCTTGTACAGGAACATGAGCTCAAGAAAGAGAGATCAGATGATTAGATCCGCACAATATTCCTCTCAATGAGATGATTAAGTCACAAGCCGAAATGCTGTCAGATTTGATATCTAGATTTGACATTTAAATTCTTTCAATTCTTGTATTCTGCATATGCTATCTTAGAATCTAGGGAAATCAAAGGATGTAAATGAACTCAATATGAATAAATATGATGATTGTTCTCTACACACTCTCTCTGTTATGATTAAATAACACAATCTCCCAAACTAAATGCACTTGTTTCTTGTCGAAACAACATCATAAGCTATTTTGTCTAAACAAAATTTGACAAATAAAGGTATGCTTTATACAATATGTCACTTACAATCTCCCCCTTTTTCAAATTCATGACAAAACACTTATTACAACAACAGAATGACATCTTGTATTATTGATCCCATGTTGTAGAAGTTGAATGTGCGAAAAGTTACTACTCCCCCTCAATGTGAGCTTCCCTTGACATATGCATTTTCCATTCCAATGCCAATGCATACTCCAAGCATATATATAATAAATTAACATTCATTGCATCAATATTCAACATTCATATTATGCATCAACATTCATTCTACCCAGTAATAATTAATCCTCTCCCCCTTTTTGTCACATTTTGACAAAGGAAAGAATAATCATTCAAATAACAATAGCAAAATCAGTAGAATAAGAAAAGATGAAAATATCAAGAGATATGCATATAAAAATGTTTAAGTTAAGGGAGTCATCAAGATAATAAGCAATAGAGGTGAGTAGAGTATGAAAGTGATCATCAAGCACACACACACAAAGTTAAAGTTTTACATGCCAAATGTATTTTTAAAATACTAAAAAATAGCCTAGTTGGATCAAGAGGAAGGAGGTATGGAAGGATCAATTTATAGTCCCTTAGTTATGCGATGAAAGTATTTTCGCATATATTTCATTGAGGATTTGTGACTTTCAGCTTCATCATCCAACTCATTAAGCTCAACAAATATGTCATCCATCGTCGTCATCTTGCTGGCCGAGAAGGAATGCCAGGTTCATTTTATATAGATTTGTGTTATCAAAGGGTAATACCGACTTCGGTTCCTCAGTTGAAGGAATGACAACATTGCAATAAAGAGAAATGGAAGTCATAAGATAGACAAAAAGAATCGACCCATGGCTAGGATGAATACGGTATTGAATAAGCAATTAACACACTAAAGAAGGAAGACAAATAGGAATACCAGATACAAAAGAGTGAAGGACACGAGTCATGAAGGGAGTAAGTGTAGACATATTCCCAAATTGTAGATACACATTGGATGTAAAAATGTGATGTATGACTCAGTATTTGGGAAGCATTTGGTTAGTACAGAGGGCATTACCAGACTTCCATTTGACATCATAGTGACATAATTTACAAGTGATCATGCGTTGCTCAGTATAAGTCATTTTCTTAGCAAGAGTGACAATGAGAATGCCATCATCATTGACGTGTTGAAAAGGTCAAGCTATATGTCCTAGAGGGGGGGGGGGGGGGGGGGTGAAAAGGACAATGCCAAATTTAAAATAATAATAGCAAAATTAAATAATGAGATAGCCAAATAAAGGAAATCAATTCACAATGTTGAAATGAAAGACAACCTCAATAAACAAGTATTGAGAGGTTGATCCAAATGCTGGACAATGCCAAATTTAAAATAATAACAGCGGAATTAAATAATGAGATAGCCAAATAAAGGAAATTAATTCACAATGCTGAAATGAAAGACAACCTTAACAAATAAGTATTGAGAGGTTGATACAAATGTTATTTTAAGGACAACCTTACACCATAAAAACCAAGGGTTTATGGCAGGACAACCTTATTTCTAGAACGTTCTTTGTATCAAAAACTCAAACTGAAGAGGAATAAATAAATAGCAAGGAATTGAAATAAATTGTAAGAATTTAAATCTAAATTATTACAACATTCCCCACAGTGCTTGAAATGTAAATATTACAACATTCACATCCACACATACATTCCACAAACTTGAATGATAAAAGATAGGAAATATAACTCACACATCCATAAAACACAAAGAGCTATAGTGGTTCGCCTGTGTGTACACCAACTGTTAAACAACAGCCACACAGCTTGCTACTCCACTCCTAATATTCTCACACAGGGGATATTAGTGTTCACTATGAAAATAGGTTTCATAGGTTCACCTAAAACCTTCACAATTGTGTCTTTCAAATGGGCTTACACAATTCAAAAACCCTAACCTCTGAGTTTTATGCCTCTCCTCAGATAACCAATACAATGAGATTTTTCTAGCTTAATCTCAAAAGAAACCAAAATAAGGAAATTTACAATACAGTAAAACGCCTGGATTTCTCCTTTTGTACCAGCCTGGAAGAACCAATCAGAGTAGAAGTTCAAATGTGGAAGTTCAATGTCTAATACTCACTTTGAAATGGTTATAGGTTCTAATTGATTTTAAATTAAACCAGATGGGCTAGCTATATTTGATTTTGATTCCAAGAAGAAGGAATACAACAAGTCCTCTTTTCAATTTAGATTGGAATATAGAAACAAAATCAAATTAATAAAGCTAACAAAAGAGAATATTAAATATGCACAATGTAGCTTAAAAATGAACACAAACTTATCTCAGAGTGATGCCTTGATTTTACTTAAAATTCGATATTAAACTCTGAAATTCGTGTTCTATTTATAGTTGTAAAAATCTCATCTACGACTGGTCATGAGGACATTACGACTGGTCGTAGAAGAACAGATTTTTGAAATTTTAAGCACGATCGGATAAAACCGTTTCACGACTGGTCGTAGGGTATTCACGACTGGTCGTGAGCATCCTACGACTGGTCGTGAGAAACTAGGAACAGTTGCTAGAATTTGAGTCATAGTTCCATGACTGGTCATAGGACGAGTTGTGCACTGTTCACACGACCGGTTGAACAGAATCCAGGACTGGTCGTAGCTCAACCAAAAAATTCTAAAAATTTGTAACAACTTAGGACTCGTTTAGGAATTTCTTGGACTGGTCGAGCCAGAGCTAGGACTAGTCGAACATAGTTCAGGACTAGTCTTAGAACAATCCAAATACATGTAAAGTAATTCAATTTGAATTATGTGTACAAAATGACCTTCCCTAAGGTCAATATAAGGTCAATCATACCTTGAAAGTGAGGTATGAACATTGAGACTTCATTTCTTCATATGATAGTTAACCTTTGAAGATTGTGAAGCTTAAGATCTCTCTACTTGATGTAACATTGAGCTTGAGATCTTTTAAAGCTTGAATTACACTTAATCTTGAGTCGTACTTCTTGGAGCTTGAATTACACTTGACTTGGGTCTTGAACAAGATCACTTCTTCCGTTGTAGCTTGTACTTGCATTTCTTGAAATGGTTTGAAGTAGTTCTTTATTCTTGACTTGAAGCAAAGTGTTTAGAGAGGTGATGCAATGTCTTGATCATATATACCAATGAGCTACACAAGACATAGATTGATGTTTTGGTACCACAAAATTTGACAACCAAAGGAGCATAAAACCATAGCACTTACAATCTCCCCCTTTATCAAATTTGTGACAAAACACACTAAAAAAATAAGGGAAGCACAACATGCACCAGTCATATATAAGAGAACCAGTTACAGCCTAGTTAAAGAATCATGTACCAGTTGACATTAACTAGCACAAATTCTTCCTTATTTACTCCCCCCGAGTAGCACACACACATATATAATGTTACTCTCCCCCTTTTTGTTACAATATGACAAAGGAAGCAAATAAGAAATGGAAAAGGATAATAAACAGGAGTAAGAAAAGAATTAACTAGACAAGATTTAAGCAAATTAAAGTCTACAAACTATTAACCAATTCAAATCCACAAACAAAGGTCAGTTAACTAAACTGAAGTAAAATCAAAGTTCACACATCAACAAAGGTAAAACAGTATTAGAGTTAATACAGACCAAAAGATAAAACACCTAATTAGATCCAGATGAAGGAGCAGGTATTGTAGGATCAAGTTGATGAAGGCCCTTGTTTAGGCGCCTAAGATACTTGCGCATATATTTAAATCGAAGATCATGGGCCACATTCATATTTTCAACTTTCTCCTCAAGAGCACAAAGACGAGCATCAAAATCAGCTGGCTCATAGTCAGGATCATTAATAGAATCAGATTCAAGTTCATCAATAATATCATCCATATTAATATCATTAGGAAGATCGCTAGCTTTATATTCATTCCTTGCTTCAGCTCCACCACCAACATCTACTTGGCCAGGAGCCAATTCTAATTTCATCTTGTTTATATTTGAATTGTTAAAAATATGATGATGGATAGGGGCCTCTCCAACAGGCATAGTAATTAACATGTGATTAGCACATAGTCATAAGATAGGCAAATGGAATATCACTATGACCTGGATGGAGACGAAACTGAATGATGGAATGACATATCAATGAAGGAAGACAAACTTTAGTACCATAGATAATAGAATGTAAAACCCGAACCATAAATGAAGTCAGTTCAATTTTGTTACTTGAACGAGGATAGAGATTTGAAATAAAGATTCTGTGGAGAACTCTATATCTGGGTAACAAATACTTTGGGGGGTTATGAGTCCATTGCACATTCATATTACATAGATCTCTAGTGAGCATGCGTTTTTCAGATTCGGAGGGTTTTTTAGTTAAAGCATGAATAGGAATACCCTCGTCATTGACTGGTATATCCATAAGACCCAAAATCAGATGGCGGTCTACATCAAATGGACCTTCTCTAGCATTAATTTTAAAAGTTAAATTCTCAGATAAAAATACAGAAATGCATGCAAACATGGCCTGTGCAATAGATTGGTATGCAGGCCCACTCCAATGTAAGATGTTTGCCCATCCTACAACTTAGAGAAGAGGAAGAATACCAAAAAGGAGCAATGTGGTCAAGATTAACAGGTTGTTCAACATTGATATTGCGCATACGCAAATCCCGCACATGTGAGGGATCATCTTCGGGTGACCGAAGATGGCGCCGAGTGATAGGAGTTGATTTAGAAGATGATGGACCATGAAAAGTTTTCTTTTTCCCTCTATCATCCATTTGCATGAAGAAACTCAAAGAATCAAGGAGATGTAAATAGGATAGAGTGGGGTTTACAAAGATTAGATTTGGGTGTAGAAAACCCCAAAATCTTCAAGAGAACTTGAAATCTACCACTCTAAGGAAGAAAATGAAGTGATTAGAGCATAAATCTATAAGGAAAACTGAAATGATGCACTTACCTTGAAGAATAAAGCAGTTGGGTACGACTAGTCGTGCCACACCCGTTGGAGAAGAAGGAAGAAATGAAGAAGAAAACATTTTTCCCCAATTTTAAAAATGTCAGCACGCTCCACGACCGGTCTTGAGCTGTCCTCGACCAGTCGTACCATGACCGATCGAGCACATCCACGACTGGTCGTGTACAAACAAAAACATGCATTTTTCATGAAAATTTGAAATTTAAACACAAATTATTAAATATATATACACAATGATACATACATGCATGAATAATCAATTTTGAATGCACATACCAAGATTAACTTTTAATTTATTAAACCTGCTTTTGTCGAGCGGTTTAGTGAAAATGTTAGCAAGTTGAGTCTCGGTCGGAATGTATTCCAAAGATATTATTTTTTCTTCCACTAATTCACGAATGTAATGATACCTTATGTCAATGTGCTTCGTACGTGAATGCTGGATTAGATTTTTTTGAAATATTTATAGCACTGGAATTATCACAAAATAATATCATTGATTCCTGTGCAACTGCATAATCGCTTAACATACGTTTCATCCAAACAAGTTGAGTACATGCATTTCCTGCTACGATGTATTCAACCTTAGCAATTGAGAGCGATATAGAACTTTTTTTCTTACTAAACCAAGAAACCAAACAATTTCCAATATAGAAACAACCACCACTGGTTGATATTATATCATCAATATTACCAACCCAATCAGCATCCGAGTACCCAGCCAATTGAACACTAGTATCATAAGGATACCAGAGACCCAATTTAGCAGTACTTGCGAGATATCGCATTATCTGCTTAACAACAGTTAGATGTGACTCTTTAGGATCAGACTGATATCTAGCGCAAATACCAACACTAAAAGCAAAATCAGGTTTACTAGCAGTTAAATAAAGTAAACTGCTAATCATACTATGATATAATTTAGGATCAACATTTTTACCTGTAGAGTCCTTTGAGAGTCTTAAAGTTATACTCATAGGAGTATCAAAATTCTTACCATTCTCAAATCTGAACTTTTTAATCAAGTTTAAAGCATATTTGTTTTGAGAAAAAAAATACCATCGGGTTGTTGTTTTACTTGTAACCCAAGGAAATAATTTAATTCCCAAACCATGCTCATTTTGAACATAGATTTCATTAAATCTGTAAACTCAACAGTCATGTTAAAACATGTAGATTCATATATAATATCATCAATATAGATCTGTACCATTAAAATATCATCGTTATATTTCTTAACAAACAAAGTTTTATCAACACTTCCTATTTAAAAATTGTGACTTAGTAAAAACTTAGTCAATTTTTCATACCATACCCTGGGAGCTTGTTTCAAACCGTAGAGAGCCTTTTTAAGGCGATAAAGATGATCAGTGTTCTTAGGGTCTTCAAAACCTGTTGGTTATTCAACATACACTTCTTCATGTAGATCGCCATTTAAAAAGGCACTCTTCACATCTATTTGATAAATTTTGAATTTTCTAAAGCAAGCAATGGATATGAATAGTCTAATTGATTTAAGATGAGCTACTGAGGCAAAGGTTTCATCATAATCAATGCCTTCAATTTGAATGTACCCTTGTACAACTAGTCTAGCCTTGTTTTGAATAATATTACCAAGTTCATCAGACTTATTTTTAAAAATCCACTTAGTTCCAATAATATGTTTATCTTTAGGTCTAGGAACAAGATACCAAACATCATTTCTCATAAATTGGTTAAGCTCTTCTTGCATCGCAACTATCCAGTTTTCGTCAGTAAGAGCTTCTTTTACATTTGCTGGCTCTATCTAAGATGTAAAGCATATGTAATTACATATGTCTTCAAGTTGTTTATGAGTGCGCACACCAGTGAGAGGGTTTCCAAGAATCTGATTGGTTGGATGATCTTTAATAGTCCTCAATTTAGAATTGTTTTGACTTGATGAAGTATCTGGTTTGTCAATTAAAAGAACATCATTATCTGAACTTGGGGCAGGTGTATTCAAGTGATCGTCTATGACTACATTAATAGATTCCTGAATAACACCAGTCCTTTTGTTCAATACGCAATATGTGCGACTGTTTAAAGAATAACCTAAAAAGATCCCTTCATCACTTTTAGTGTCAAACTTTTTCAAATTTTCATGGTCATGTAAAAAATAGCACTTGCTACCAAAAACTCAAAAGTATTTGACAGTAGATTTCTTATGGAACCACATCTCATAAGCTGTTTTATAGTTTGACTTTCTTGTATAGACTCGGTTGATTATATAGCATGCAGTATTTACGGCTTCAGCCTAAAGATTTTTAGATAGCTTCATACTATTCAACATTACATTAGCCATTTCTTAAAGCACTCTCTTTTTCCTTTCTACAATTTCATTTTGTTGTGGAGTTTTGGGTGCAGAGAATTCATGCGATATTCCCTGATCGCTACAGAATTTCTCAAAACTTCTATTCTCAAATTCAGATCCATGATCACTACGGATCTTACAGACTTGAGAACATTTTTCTGTTTGGATCCATTTGAGAACTCTTTTTACTTCATCAAGGATTTCTGATTTATCCCTTAAGAAAGCTACCTAAGTGAATCTGGTATAATCATCCATGATCACCAGTATGTATTTTTTGCCACCTCGACTCTCCGTCCTGGTTGGTCCTATTAAATCCATATGGAGAAGCTCGAGTGGTCTTGATGTGGCATTGGAGTTCACCTTCTTGTGAGAGCTCCTAGTTTGCTTGCCAATCTGGCATTCGCCACATATTTTATCTATTTTTTATAATTTAGGTAGACCTCTTATTAGTTCTCTTTTGCTCAGTCTATACAAATTGCGGTAGTGCACATGTCCAAGACATTTATGCCAAAAATCAGTCTCATCGGTGTGGACCATGTAACACGTTTGACTAGATGAGCTAGATTCACTAACAATATAGCAGTTTTCAGAAGTTCTGTGACCAGTTAATATTACTGAACCCTTATTATTTAGAATTTCACAACCTTGGTTAGAAAATCTTACACTATGATTGTTATCGCATATTTGAGATATGCTTAACAGATTGTGTTTTAATCCTTCAACATATAAAACATTTTTAAACAAAGGAAGGTCATAGAGTTGAACCATACCTTGGCAAATAATCTTGCAATTACTGCCATCGCCGAATGTGACTGACCCATCAGTCATGTCTTTGAGATCGGTGAATAGACCTTTATAACCAGTCATATGCCTTGAGCATCCATTGTCTAGGTACCACTTTGAATGGCTTGTAGCTTTGAAAGCAGTGTGGGCAACCAAGCAGGTAACCTTAGGCACCCATTTCATAACTGTTTTGGGTTTAGGAGTATAGTTGGTCTTCTTGTATTTGTAATTGTTGTAGGAATGACCCACTGAGTTAGATTTTAAGAGCTCCTTAAGCAAATCAACTATCTTTTCAGTCAAAGGGTTTTGATTCTGATTTTTATAGTTGATATGATTACTTTTAGGTTTGAAAGATTGAAAAGTTTTAACATTTTTAGAAAACTTTTGATTAGAACTATTTCCTTTTGAGTTTGAAGATTCTCCTTTCACAAACTTAGGAAAAGTATTCTTCTTCTTAGGAGGAACACTTTTATCGTAGCCCAAACCAGATCCGTCACCACATTTTCTTAATCCAGACAAAAGTTTTTCTAACTTTGGATCACCTTGGGCATATCTCCATGTATCCTTTAAACTCAAAAGAGAAGAGACTTCAAGTTTAAGTTTTTCATTCTCAGATTTTAAGTTTTCAATCAGGGAAGTTTTGAACTCTAAATCACATTTTGATTTTTCAAAACAATCTGAAATTTAAGATTTTTCTAAAACAAGTGATTCAAAATTTTCTTTAAGTTTTAAAAACTTTTCTTTTTGAAGTTTTAATTTTACGGCAATTTTACAACTTTCCTTGTATAGGGCATTGTAAGCATCTTGAAGATCTTCTTCATTTTCATGATCACTATTCAGATTTTCTTCACTAGTAGAATCATCATGATCTGAAAAAGTAAACTTGGTAGATTCATAAGGGCTTTGACTTCATTGCCCGACTCGATTTCAGAATCTTCTGATTCAAAAGAGGCTTCAGAATCAAAGGATTCAACCTAAGTAGCCAACATACTCTTCTTTTTGGGTTTGTCCTTTTTAGGACACTTGTTTGTTAAATGCCCATATTCTTGGTAATTGTAACATTAACTATCTTTTAAAGATTTTCAAGTTCTGGTTTTAGATCTTTTCTTATCATTTGATTTTTGAAAATCAACCCTTATTTTACTTTTAAAAATCTTGTAAAACTTTTTCGCTAAAAGAGTCATATCGTCTTCAGAATTTTCTAAATTAGAATTTTCTTAAGAAATACATTTAGAAGATTTAAGAGCGGTAGATTTACTTTTAAGAGCTTTAAAGTTTAACTCATACGTTTGTAAAGAACCAACTAGTTCTTCTACCCTCATATTGTTCGTATCACAAAGTTCCTAGATCACGATTACCTTAGAATTGAACCGTTCAGGAAGTGAGCGTAGTATTTTTGCACACATTTTATTTTCTGGGATTTTATCACCAAGACCCCACATAGAGTTTACAATGTCATTTAATCTTGTATAAAAGTCCATAAACATTTCATTTTCTTCCATATGAATTTCCTCAAATTTGGTTGTGAGGAGTTGGACTTTAGATTTCTTAAAAATTGAAGTACCCTCGTGTGTCATTTTTAAAATATCTCAAGCTTGCTTTCCCATATCACAAGATATAATTCTTTTGAACTCATCCGGTGATAGTGCACAAGTGATTGCATTTAGTGCTTTTGCATTGACACTACTTTCACTTTTCTGAACTGTGGTCCAAGTGAATTATGGTGAAACTTTTATTGATTTTGAACCATCGATACTAGTCACTTTAGTGGTAGGGGGGTTCCATTCAGTCACCGTGGCTTGCCACACACTCTCATCCATTGATTTAAGGAAAATCCTCATCTTGGCTTTCCAATAGGCATAATTGGAGCTATCAAATGGTGGAGGCTTAGTGACTGAGAAGCTATCAAAATTTGACATCTTATCAATAGCTTAAATCAATTAGCTAAGGAAATAAATCCAAATATAAAGAATTAGAATGAGCTATTAGGCTTTGATACCACTTGAAAAAGCCAAGCTATATGTCCTAGAGGGGGGGGGGGGGGTGAATAGGACTGCCAAATTTAAAATAATAACAGCAAAATTAAATAATGAGATAGCCAAATAAAGGAAATCAATTCACAATGCTGAAATGAAAGACAACCTCAATAAACAAGTATTGAGAGGTTGATACAAATGCTGTTCTAAGGACAACCTTACACCATAAAAACCAAGGGTTTATGGCAGGACAACCTTATTTCTAGAACGTTCTTCGTATCAAAAACTCAAATCGAAGAGGAATAAATAAATAGCAAGGAATTGAAATAAATTGTAAGAATTTAAATCTAAATTATTACAACATTCCCCACGGTGCTTGAAATGTAAATATTATAACATTCACATCCACACATACATTCCACAAACTTGAATGATAAAAGATAAGAAATATAACTCACACATCCACAAAACATAAAGAGTTATAGTGGTTCGCCTGTGTGTACAGTAACTGTTAAACAACAACCACACATCTTGCTACTCCACTCCTAATATCCTCACGTAGGGGATATTAGCGTTCACTATGAAAATAGGTTTCACATGTTCACCCAAAACCTTCATAATTGTATCTTTCAAATGGGCTTGCACAATTCAAAAACCCCAACCTTTGAGTTTTCTGGCTCTCCTTAGATAACCAACACAATGAGATTTTTCTGGCTTAATCTCAAAAGAAACCAAAATAAGAAAATTTACAATATAGTAAAATATCTGGATTTCTCCTTTTGTAGCAGCCCGGAAGAACTAATCGGAGTAGAAGTTCGAATGTGGAAGTTCAATGTCTAATACTCACTTTGAAATGGTTTTATGTTCTAATTGATTTTAAATTAAACCAGATGGGCTAGCTATATTTGATTTTGATTCCAAGAAGAAGGAATACAACAATTCCTCTTTTCAATTCAGATTGGAATATAGAAACAAAATCAAATTAATAAAGTTAACAAAAGAGAATATTAAATATGCACAATGTAGCTTAAAAATGAACACAAACTTATCTCAGAGTGATGCCTTGATTTTACTTAAAATTCGATATTAAACTTTGAAATTCGTGTTCTATTTATAGTTACAGAAATCTCATCTATGACTGGTCCTGAGGACACTATGACTGGTCGTAGAAGAACTGATTTTTGAAATTTTTAAGCACGGTAGGATAAAACCGTTTCACGACTGGTCATGAGCATCCTACGACTAGTTGTGAGAAACTAGGAACAATTGCTGGAATTTGAGTCGCAGGTTCAGGACTGGTCGTAGTATAAGTCGTGCACTTTTCACATGACTGGTTGAACAGAATCCAGGACTGGTTATAGCTCAACCAAAAAATTCTAAAATTTTGTAACAACTTAGGACTGGTCTAGGAATTTCTTGGACTGGTCAAGCCGGAGATAGGACTAGTCGAACAGAGTTCAGGACTAGTCTTAGAATAGTCCAAATACATGTAAAGTAATTCAATTTGAATTATGTATACAAAATGACCTACCATAAGATCAATCTAAGGTCAATTATACCTTGAAAGTGGGGTATGAACATTGAGACTTCATTTCTTTAGATGATAGTTGACCTTTGAAGATTATGAAGCTTGAGATCTCTCTACTTGATGTAACATTGAGCTTAAGATCTTCTAGAGCTTGAATTACACTTAATCTTGAGTTGTACTTCTTGGAGCTTGAATTACACTTGACTTGGGTCTTGAACAAGATCACTTCTTCCGTTGTAGCTTGTACTTGCATTTCTTGAAATGGTTTGAAGTAGTTCTTCATTCTTGACTTGAAGCAAATGTTTAGAGAGGTGATGCAATGTCTTGATCATATATACCAATGAGCTACACAAGACATAGATTGATGTTTTGGCACCACAAAATTTGACAACCAAAGGAGCATAAAACCATAGCACTTACATGTGTACATCAAGCAAACCTAAAATTAGGTGGTGATCAATAGGGACTGTCCCTTCTCAAAAATTAATTGAAAATGTCCAATTTTCAAGGGACAAGTCACTTGTGGATGCATACATACCTCGTGCTATGGAGCGGTAAGCCATTCCGCCCCAATCGAGAACATTTTCCTAACCTATAGCAGTAAGGATAAGCAAAAGTTTATATGGGGCAGTGTGGTCTACATTTATAGTCATTTCAATAATAATTTCTCTAGTGTGGAAATCCCTAACATGCTCTGAATATTCTCTGGGAGATCTTAGGGTTCTCATGCTAATGAGAGTCGACCTAGAGGAGCCGCTTGGGCCCTTGTGAGTAGCATTCCTCTTAGTATGATGCTCCATTTAGATATTGCAAAAGAGAAGATTAAAAAAGATAGATGGGTTGAGTCTAGATCAGATTTTTACTCAAAACCCACTAAGGAAAGGTTGTAAATCATAAATACACCACAAATAGAAGGTAAACTAGCAAAGAGGAACTTAAATCTAGAAGAAAAATAAAAATAGACCACTTACAATGAAGATTTAGAGATGGGTTCGTCGAAAGAAGCACTAGCTAGTCGAAGAAGAAGGTGAAAAATGAAATAGAAAAGTGATTTTTCCCCCTTTATGTGTAAACCTGTGCTCCTCGACTGGTCTAGTATGGTCCTTGACCCATCGAAGGTAGATTAATCGAGGATGTAATCGACCTGTTAAGCAGTCCATAAATTTGAAAAAATTTATATTTAAAATTTTTAAAATTTATTTACATGTTATGCATTTAAACATTATAAACATATACTAATAATAAAATGCATAAATAACACAATTAATTAATTAAAAGTACACAAACCAATATTATACTTTAATTTGGAATATCTATTCTTGTCAAGCGGTTTGGTCATTATGTCTGCAAGCTGCTTTTCGGTTTAAATATATTGTAATGAAATACTCTTGTCCGTACTAATTCTCGAATATAATGATATCAAATGTCGATATGTTTCTTACGAGAAAGTTAAATAGGATTCTTTCAAATATTAATTGCACTTGAGTTATCACAAAATAATGTCATTGTATCTTACGTAATCTCATAGTCAGCTAACATCTTTTTCATCCAGATCAGCTGAGTGTCAGCATTACCAGCTGCGATATATTCGGCTTCAGCTGTTAAGAGCGATATAGAATTTTGTTTCTTACTGAGCCAGGAAAATAAACAATTCCCTATGTAGAAATATCCACCACTGGTAGATTTTCTATCATCGATGTTTCCTGCCCAATCTGCATTGGTATATCTATCAAGTTGTACAGTTGTATCATGCAGATACCATAGACCTAAGTTAATAGTACTTGCGACGTATCTGATTATTCATTTAACAACAATTAGATGTGATTCCATAGGATCATATTGATATATAGAACATATTCCAACACTAATAGCAATATTAGGTCTACTAACAGTTAAGTATAGAAGACTACCAATCATACTCCGATATAGACGAGAGTCTATACTTTAACCTGATTCATCCTTAGAAAGTTTGAGAGTTGTACTCATACGAGTATCAAACTTTTTTCCATTCTCAAACCTAAATATCTTTATAAGATTTAAGGCATACTTTGTTTGTGAGATGAATATGCATACTTTGTTTTGTGAGATGAATATGCCATCTTCCTTTTATTTTACTTGTAATTCAAGAAAGTAATTTAATTATCCAACTATACTCATTTCAAACTTGGATTTCATCATATCTGCAAACTCAATGGACAAGTTAGTGCATGTAGATCCGTAAATAATATCATCAACATATATATTTACTATCAATATATGTTCATTATATTTCTTGATGAACAAGGTTTTATTAACACTTTCCATGATAAAGTTGTGACTAAGTAAGAATTTAGTCAACTTTTCGTACCATGCCATGGGAGCTTGTTTCAAACCATAAAGTGCCTTTTTAAGATGGTACACATGATCTAACAGTTTAGGGTCCTCAAAACCCTTAGGTTGTTCAACATATTCTTCTTCATGTAGATCACCGTTTAGAAACACACTTTTAATATCCATTTGATATATTTTGAATTTTTTATAGCAAGCAATTAAAATGAATAATCTAATCGATTCAAGGCGTGCAACTGATGTAAAAGTTTCATCATAGTTAATTCCTTGTATCTGAGTATAACCTTGTACAACCAGTCGTGCCTTGTTTTAATGATATTCCCCATTTCATTAGATTTGTTCTTAAAAATCCATTTGGTTTCGATTATATGTTTATCAGAAGGTCTAGGAACCAAGTACCAAGCATCATTTCTGATGAATTGATTTAACTCTTCTTGCATAGCCAATATCAAACTTTCATCAGCAAGTGCTTCTTTTACATTGCCGGTTCAATTTGAGAAGTGAAGCAGACGTAATTACAGATATTTTCTAACTGTCTTCTTGTCTGAACACTAATGCGAGGGTTACCCAATATTTGATCAGTCGAATGGTCTTTCACTAATCTTAATTCAGTATTATCTAATTTAGATGAAGAGTCAGGTTTATCTATAATGTTGACTTCATCATCATCTTGACTTGGTGTGGGTGTGATCAAGTGATCGTCAATTACTACGTCAATAGATTCCTAAATCACCTCTGTTCTTTTGTAAAGAACACGATATGCTCGACTATTTAGAGCATAACCTAAGAATATTCTCTCATCACTCTTGGCTTCGAACTTTCCTAAATTTTCCCTATCACATAAAATGAAACATTTACTTCCAAAAGTTCGAAAGTATTTGACAGCCAGTTTCTTATGAAGCCATTACTCATAGGCTATTTTATCTTTGGCTTTTCTAACATAGACACAATTTATAATGTAGCAAACAATATTAACAGCTTCAGCTCATAAGTTTTTCTGTAAGTTCATGCTATTTATTATTACATTGGCCATTTCCTACAGTATTTTGTTCTTTCTTTCAACTACTCCATTCTGTTGAGGAGTCTTAGGAGTAGGGAACTCATGTGATATACCATGGTTAGTGTAGTACTTCTCAAAATTGCAATTTTCAAACTCAGTACCGTGATCACTTCTAATTTTGATCAAATGTACTTTTTTAGTTTGAATTCGTTTTAGAATTCTTTTGACTTCATCGAAAGTGTCCGATTTCTCTCTTAAGAAGGCTACCCAAGTATATCTAGTAAAATCATCAACAATAATCAGAAAATACTTCTTTCCACCTCTACTCTCCATTCTCGTTGGTCCCACCAAGTCCATGTGGAGTAGTTCAAGAGGTTTGGCTATGGCTAAGGAGTTTACTTTCTTGTGACTACTCCTAATTTGTTTGCCAATCTGACATGCACCATAAATTTTTTCTACCTTTTTAAATTTGGGTAAGCCATGAATGTGATCTCTCTTGCTCAATCTGTAAAGATCTCTAAAGTTAACATGTCCAAGATGTTTATGCCATAGTTCTATTTCGTCTGTTTGGACCATGTAACATGAATAGTTAGAAGAGCATGAGTAATTAATAATGTATCAATTTTTAGAGGTCCTACGACCATTTAATATCACACTTCCCTTCTCATTTGTAATCTCACATCCGTGATTTGAAAATTTTACACTATATTTGTGTTGAGGGTCAAATATTACATATTGGACCCCATTTATCACTTGGTTTTATGAACATGATAATGCTTAATGTCCTATTTTAATCATGTTTGTGTTGCAAGGTGAATTTAAGAGCTTGGATTGGAAAATGTGCTAAAAACATGGATTTGATGCTCAAAGATCACTAAGGCAAGGGTTGGATCTTAGGAGACTAAGATTGAAGAATTCACATGCCAAAGATCCAAGGAAACTAAGTGATGAAAAAAGAGAATCGAAGACTAAAGTGAAGAAAAGGAATCCTGAAAACAAATTTCGGGACCATAAAAGTCTAATATGGAAAACTGCCAAAATTGCCTTCGATCATATCGAAAAACATTCGATGCATCAAAGATCATATCAAAGGTACTTAGATGTATCGAAGGTGAAATAAAAAATTACTGGATTTTTAAGCCAAACTTGCTGGATAGTTTTGGACCATTTTTTATGCTATTGAAAGACCTTCGATGCATCGAAGCTTATATCAAAGATCATATCGAAAGACCTTCGATGCATCGAAGCTGTTATATGGACTGCGTAAATTTGAGGCAGTTTCTAAATTCTTCCAAGTCGGTGTGAAAGGAGGTGCTGCAAAACTATAAATAGGAGTTCCCAGGGCATCCCTGGGTATCATCTAGGGTTTGGAGGAGTAAACCACAAGGGTGGAGAGCCATCGCCAAGCATTTTTCTTCCTTTCTTCCTTAGTTTTCAAGTTTTCTTAAGAGATTTTAGTTTAATCATGTCTATGGTTGGCTAAACCTTTTAACTAGGGCTAAAAGGTGAAGCTTGTAGCGTGATTGGATGTTTTTATTGCTTTGATTCATGTTTATGTTGAACTTACTTTGATTCTAGTTTGATATTTAAGGAATACTTTCATTTTTTAATGATTTATTGTGACTTAAATTACAGTAGATCTGCAATAGCTTTGAGTATCTTCTTTTCCTGTTTTGAGATTAAGGGATTGGTAAATCCTGTTGTTTGCCATCGTCTCATGGGCATGGTTTAGTGATGGAATCTCTGCCAATTATCATAATTCTCTTCTTTTAAGAATTAGTTCAAAGGAAGTTCAGATTTGATCTTAATTGCTATATCTTCTAATTGGATAGGATAACACTCCAATTCCAATAGTGTTACTTGAATCAAGTAAGGAATCACCCTAATTGCTGCAAGTGGATCCTTGGAAACCCTAGTTCCCACCTTTGAATTTACAAGTTTTAGTTAAACAATTCATAATTACTCTTTCTACAATTTCAGATTTAGATTCACATCTTCTTCTAGTTCTACTTCTCGCTGTTTTCATAATACACACAAGATTAGTCCATGTGGATTCGACCTCGGTCTTACCTAGATTATTACTACATTGCGACCCTACACTTAGGGTTGTGAATAAGTTTTTGGCACTGTTGCTGGGGACTAACGGTTGCGTTTTTGTAAGATTAATTAGTTTTAGAAGTAGGATAAGATTATGATTTATTTACTTTCTATTTTTAGGATTAGGGTTTGTTTAGATTTTTTAGAAACTAACTTAACTTTCCATTTTGTAGGATCCTAATATAAAAACTTCTCATTTGGTAATCTCTTTCTAATTTTTCTTGCTTTCTATTTCTAGATTAGTGTTTGTTTTCTACTTTTAGAAACTTTTTAATTTTAGGATTTCTTTTTTAGGAACTAACTCATCTTTTCATTTATGTTTTTAGAAACTTTCTAATTTTAGAATTTCTGTTTTTAGAAACTGATTTCTTTTGTTTTGTTTTATAGGATCTTAAACTAGGAACTTCCAATTTGGTAACTTCTTTCTAATTCTAGATTTCTATTTCCTTTCTTTCTTTTAGGTTTAGGTTAGAATCTGAAATTGAGGGCTAAGAGTGTTTCATGCCCAAGTGGGTCCGTGATAACACTCAACGTCTTTTGAGTGAAGGAGGATTAGTTGAGGGGTTATCTATCCATCACAGGATTAGACACCACTCGAGATCTCTAGAGTTAATTGAGGTTATGACTACAAATTAACCGGTGAATCAACCACAACCTTGAGTTGCCAAAGTCCAGGATGAGAATGAGGTGCACCATGCACCCCTGCCTCGTACTTTACAAGATTACTTACAACCAGCAGGCGTGAGCACGCCCTCATGTATGGTATTTCTAGAAAATATGGAAAACATGGATATCAAAACTGAAGTGATCCAACTCCTTCCAAAGTTCCTTGGACTTCAATCGAAAGTCCATACCTGCACTTGCAAGAATTTGATGAGTTATAGCCACTTTATACTTTCCTAACAGTCTGAGGACATAGTCAGGTTGAAACGCCTTCCTTTCTCCTGAAAGAAAAAGCTAAGACGTGGTTGCACTCACTACATCCGCGATCTATTGGCACATGGAATGACATGATGAAGTAGTTCATAAAAAAATTCTTTCCATACCATAAGATGAACACCATCAGGAAGTCAATCATGAACTTCGCTCAAAAGGAAGATGAAACATTCTTCCAATGTTGGGAGCAGTTTAAGGATCTCGTCAGTTCATGCCCACAACACGGTTTTGAAATGTGGCGCATAACAACTTTCTTCTACAATGGACTGACATCTTCCATGTGCTCATTTGTCAAGACAATGTGCAATGGGGAGTTCATGAACAAAAATGTCGATAAGGTGTGAGATTATTTTGACAAACTAGCTGAAACCGCACAATCATGGGACATCTCCCCAAAACTGAGCACCACATCTAAGCCTACTCAAGCAAAGGAGAGAGGTGGGATATACTTATTGAAAGAGGATGATGATATAAATGCTAAAGTGGCCAGTCTTACAAGGAAGGTAGAGGCCATAAAATATAAGAAGGACAAGGCTAAGGAAGTTGTTTGCGGTATCTATGCTTGCAACATACATACAACTGAAAATTTCCCAACGATACCCTCTTTTCAGGAGGCACTGAACGAGCAATCAATTGCCGTGAACAACTACCAAAGACTTTTCAATGGACCCATCTCGAACACATACAATCCTAGTTGGAGAATCATCTAAACTTTAATTGGAGGAATAGACAAACTGTTACTCCTTAAGGAATCCCTAACAAATTCTTGAATCAAGGGAATCCTTAAGAGGATCCGATCTAGAAACATATTCAAAACCAAGAGCTTATCACTCAGAGTATTTTACAAACCCTTCAAGACTTTTCAAAGGCCATATAAGGGCGTGAGATAAAAAATTCAATTGGAAAAAATGTATTCTTCTAGCCCAACCTTTCCCCAATCCTAAACCGCAATACGAAATAAGTGATCTAAGCTTTTCAAATCAAATGGAGAAAACTAAGTCTATCACCACTCTGGTAAGGGTTAAAAAGTCTAAGGACCCAGAAGTAGATGAAACTGATAAACCTAGTAATACTCTACAAGAGTTAGAACCGGAACTCCAAAGCAAGCCAATTGCACCATTCCCCCAATGATTGATTGCACCAAAATCTCTCTAACTCTTAGGACATTCTAGAGATGTTGAAACAAGTGAAGGTCAATATTCCTTCATTGGATGCGGTTAAATAAATACCTTCATATGCCAAATTTTGGAAAGACTTATGTACGACCAAAAGACGGTAAAATATTCAAAAGAAAATCTTTTTAACTTAAAAAGTGAGTGCCATCCTAAAGTAAGATGTGCCACAGAAATACAAAGCTCTCAGTAGCCTAACCATTGCTTGTATAATTGGAAATTACCACATTGAGCATGGACTTCTTGATTTAAGAGCAAGTGTAAATCTGATTTCTTACTCGGTCTACAAACAACTAGGGTTGGGTGAATTGAAACCCACCCAAACCACATTACAACTGGTTGATCGCTTAGTTCGCATACCGAGAGGGATAATTGAGGATGTGTTGGTCTAGGTTGATAAATTCTACTACCCGGTAGATTTTATCATCCTTGATACTCTACCCATCATGGACATGAGCACTCAAATTCCAGTCATTCTTAGTTGCCCATTCCTTGCCACATCAAATGTAATCATTAATTGTAGGAATGGAGTCATGAGTTTGTCTTATGGAAATATGACATTGGAGTTGAATATCTTTTTCAATATGGGCAAACAGTTAGAGGATGATGATTATGTCCACGATGTTAACTTGATTGATTCTTTCGTGGAAGATAGAACACTTCTGACTTTATCCTTTGACCCTTTAGAGACGTGCCTGGCCCACTCCCATGATTTTGATGATGATATGATTAGGTTGATGGGGACCATGCTTAATACCGTACCGCTACTTGAAGTTAACCAATGGAGGCCATAATTTGAAGAATTGCCCCAAACTGATGTAGTGCCTCTACCATCTAACCTCAAGGCATCAAAGCTTGACCTAAAACCTTAGCCCTCTGATCTGAAATATGTCTATTTAGGTCAAGATGAGACATACCCAGTGGTGATTTCTTCCCACCTCGAGCAAGAACATGAGATTATGCTCATCTCTACTCTCATTGAGCATAAGGGAGCCCTTGGATGGTCGATTACGGACCTTAAGGGAATTGACCATTTAATTTGTACTCACCACATTTATCTAGAGGATAATGTGAAGACCTCTCGGCAACTACAACGTAGACTAAATCCAAACATGAAGGAAGTGATTAAGGCTAGTGTTCTTAAACTATTAGATGTGGGTATCATATACCCTATATCGGATAGCCAATGGGTGAGTCCAACTCAAGTGGTTCCCAAGAAGTCTGAAATCACCATAATAGCCAATGCCGACAATGAACTCGCACCAACTAGGGTGACTACCGGTTGGAGAATGTGTATTGACTACTGGAAATTGAATACCGTCACTAAGAAGGACCACTTTCCTTTGCCCTTTATTGATCAAATCTTGGAAAGGCTAGATGGTCACTCATACTATTTTTTCCTTGACGGGTATTCAGGCCACAACCAGATAGAGATAGCCCATGAAGATCAGGAAAGGACCACATTTACATCTCCCTTTGAAACATTTGCTTACCGAAGGATGCCATTCAGACTATGTAATGCCCCCGTCACTTTTCAGCGATGCGTGATGAGTATTTTTTCTAACATGGTGGGGTAATATCTAGAGGTCTTCATGGATTATTTCTGTCTTTGGTCCATCCTTCAATGATTGTTTGGAGAATCTTAAATGTGTGCTGAAGCGATGTGAGGAAAAGAATTTGGTACTGAATTGGGAGAAGTGCCATTTCATGGTTCAAAAGGGAATTGTCATTAGACACATCATCTCGTCCAAGGGAATTGAGGTAGATAAGGCTAAGATTGATCTTATCTCTAACTTACCTCCACCCAAGAACATAGGAGATGTGCGATCCTTCTCAGAACACATCAATTTTTACAAGAGATTCATAAAGGACTTTAGTCACCTATCTTGTTCTTTATGTAATCTACTTCAAAATGATGCACTATACGAGTGGACTAAGCAATGCTAGGAAGATTTTTCTAAGCTCAAGGGTATGTTTACCACTACACCTATCATGCTACCACCTGACTGAAGCCTTCCTTTTGAACTTATGTGCGATGTGTCTGATTATGCTCTTGGGGCGGTTTTAGGCTAGAGAAAGGAAAATAAACCCTACGTTATTCATTGCGCAAGTAGAACTCTAAATCTTGCCCAACTGAACTACTCTATTACAGAAAAGAAACTCTTAGTCATAGTGTTTGCTTTGGACAAATTTAGGTCCTACTTGATCGGATCCATGATCATCATTTACACAGATCATGTAGCGCTCAAGTATCTAATTTATAAGAATGATGCTAAGCCCCGCCTGATAAGATGGATCCTCATACTCCAAGAATTTGATTTAGAAATAAAAGATAAAAAGGGAGTAGAGAATGTAGTGGCTGACCATCTTTCCCTCATTGATCTCTCTAATTCCTTTGAGATGACACATATAAATGACATGTTCCCTAACGAACAATTATTCGAAGTCTCCCATTCTCCTTGGTTTTGTGGATATCGCTAATTATCTTGCTACAGGTTTCACACCAACACATTGGACTGCTCAAGATAAGAAAAAATTCTTCACCGAGGTACGCAAATTCTTCTAGGATGGTCCATATTTATTTAAATGTTGCCAGACCAAATCTTAAGGAGACGTGTGCCAGATAATGAATACCAAAGTGTCATCTCCTTTTGTCATTCTCAGGCCTGTGGCGGTCACTTTTTTGCCAAAAAGATGACGACCAAAATTCTGCAGTGCGGCTTTTACTGGCCCACTATATTCAAGGATACTTATGAGTTTTGCAAAGCTTGTGAGTGTTATCAGAAATTACGAGCATTGTCCCGTCGAAACATGATGCCTTTGAGCCCTATTCTAATCATTGAAGCATTTGATTGCTGGGGCATTGATCTCTCTCTCTCTCTCTCTCTCTCTCTCTCTCTCTCTCTCTCTCTCGATATGGGTTTTGGGTCCTTGGAGAGAAAGGAAGTTTTTCCTTCATATGAGGCATGTGATGCTTGGAGCTTTGAACAATCTATCTTTTAAGAACTTGCATTTCCTCATTTTGACTAATTGGGCATTTGAGTTTCTTTGGGAGAGGAGATGTTCTTCTAGCAAGATTCAGACAGCTGCATATTGTTTTAAATAAGCATCGTATATTACATACAAGAAAACACTGTTTGCTTAGATTGTAGATGGAATTTGATGTATGTTCTATCTATTCTTTAAAATTTGTAGTATACTTGCATTATCACTTTCCTTGCTGGTGAAATGTACCTTTTCTGTTATTAATGAATAGCTACCAATTTGTAATTTGTGCAAGCTTGCCAATTTCCTTATTTGGAAGTTCTTTGCTCAACTAGATATGAGTTCTAGGCCAGTTCTTCACATTTTCACTGATGGCCACAACAAAACTGGTGAATTATAGTTTTCCTAGTTGCATCATGTAATTTGTACAGTTCAACAGAATGATCTAAACTGTTCATTGAGTTTAGAACACATTTCAAGGGGTACCTTGTAAAAATAAGACTGATTGGATGATACTAATCCACCTAGATTCAATTTTTTCAGCTTATGAAGGCCTCTCTAAACCAGCCTTTTGCATTGCAGATATTGTCTATTTGTTTCAAAATATCTTTTTAAATAGTAGTTTCTCTTATTCTCATCTCCATTTCCTTCTGCTCTTGATTGGCAGCCATGTCTTTTCAAATTGTAAGATTCTTCCGATCCTTAATTTGCTAGATATTTCCTTGTTGAGAAATTGTGATTCTTTTATATCTAACTTGTTTTAGTATCTGTATTAGTTTTTTTTGTACCTTATTTGTTTGGACAACTCATGCATCCTTTCACAGAAAAATTGTGCAACATTATAAGGATTTTCCTTTTCTCAGGGGCTATGGGTACATCTCACTTGAGAATCTATTATTTTTTACCAGGACTTATCTGGTAAGCCAGACCAGATTTGTTCCTTCGTCTTTGTAATTGATTTCTCACTAGCATGTTACTTTTGTCATCATGTTATTTTATTTTAAGCTGACTTTGCTATCAAATTTTTTGCATTGTTAATTTATTACTAATTTTATGCAAACTCAAAATGAAGGCTTCTTTTCAAAGGTTATTATTCAAACTTGAAGGGAAGCAAGCCATGTGGGAATACCCATTTGCTGTTGCAGGCATCAATGTTTCATTTATGCTTATTCAAAGGAGAGTTGCATCAAGTAAGAGAGAATCACAATCTCCAACTAGCATAGGTGCAGACCTTAAAGGTGCATACCTTAAAGGCTGAAATAGATAGATACACCGAATATACTGGAAAATCCTCTATAGAGTTGGAAAAGTTTGACTGCAAAAACAAATTTACTTTGAGGTATGTTGCTATCTTTTCCTAAATTTTTATCTAGTTCAAGATCCGAAAAATATGGCATGTGATTTTGATCTTCTTTTACAAGATAGATGCTCCTCTTAGAAAGAAGAAATAAGAAAACTACAACATCAACTAGCACTTACAAACCAGAAATTGCAGTTTCCTTTATTATGCTGTGTAGCTTTTTTGTAGATTGTACAAATCCTTCATGACTTTAAAATTAGCTATGTTAAGTATCAAAAGATTATTTATTTATTTATTTTTTTGAGATGTATATTTGCACAAATCCTTCATGGTTTTTTTTACTTTCTAGAAAAGCCATTTTTCTATGAGGAATAAGGAATGATCACCTACAACTAGTTGCATGTGAATGGAAAAATCTATCTATAGATACTTTGGGGTTTTCATTTTCCAATTACTTTTGGTCATCCTTCAATGATTTTGCTTTCCAAAGTGTTCTTTTTGTTCTTGAATTTAAAAGATTATGGAGGCTTTGATTGCAAGTAAGGATGTCATCAAAGCCCCGGCCTGATCATTCTGGAGAAAGTATTAGGTCATAAGATGTGGATAAAGTGAGGAAGACATTTTATACAAATGTTCCTGATGAATACATTCAAGTTGTTGAAGATCTGGTTGTCCCAAGGACTGAATTTGGTAATGCATCAAAGAAAGAGCATTACCATGTGAAGGTATTATTTTAGCCTCTCTGGTTACTTTGTTACTAGTTTCCATTGAATGGAGGACGTTATAATGCTTAAATTTTATTTTTATTTTTTTTGATTATTTTGTTATTTAATGTAGGTGCTTGACAAACATGGAGTGACTATTTCATGCAAATGTTCTGTAACAAAAGATGGTGGAAAACTTGAGCTTCTTAAGGAAAGTATTACGCCTTCCTCTAATTAATATTCGTAACTATATACTATTAGTAAAATGCGCGTGCATTGCATTTAGAAAATAATTCAAAGTATGCAAAAGAACAATAAAATGCATGTGCTCCTTTTTCTACTAGTTTTCAGGCTATCTTTTTAAGTGGTGGATGTATGGCATAGCCAATTTGGCACGTGCGAGTGAGATTTAGAGCCATTCATCAGGTGGGAGATGCCACAAACATGACCTGGGCTAAAAATAAGGTCGTCCATCAAATGGGTTGTACTTTTACAAGAAAAGTGGTCTATTGAAGAAAAGATATAATCTAAATTTAATGCATGCATATTGCCAACCGAATGGATAAACCATATTTATTTTTAGTATAGGGCATTTTTACAGTGGACCTAACCAAATGAGTTGCTCAAATCTTTTTTTGAGTATGCCATGCTGGCATGTTTGCCTTGGATTGCCTCTTCACATGATTCGGCTAGACATTGCTTTATTTTGTTTGGTTTTTGTATTATAGGCTCAACAATTGGGTTTGGTTTTCGCAATAAACATGGCAAACTATCTTAACCTCAGAATCTCTCTAGATTGAGTTCATTATGTCTCCCTTACCATTCGTAGCCCTGCATGGTCTAGAATGAGCTCCCCTCGGGTCAGGAGTGTATCAAGCATATCCAAAAACTAGGTGAGTCAACTAACAACAGTCCCTCATATGTATGTTCAATTGTCACAATTTTTTTTCACACTGTTTTGATAGTTGATTGTTGTTCTTTCAATGTATTCACATGTTTTTGTTCTTATTTTTTTACTTGTTGCTTGTTAGTTAGGTACATAAAAGGCCATAACATTGTGGAGCTCTTTATCTACTTGACGAACTTTCATTGAATTATGCCTTTTTATTTTGAAGTCTTTCATTGCAGATTTTAGTTTTTACTGTCAGGTTTGCAAGTCATATAAATAATGTTTCAAATTACATCATGGTTGTTTTTACCATCTTTTGCTTCTTAAATGAATATGGCTTAAATATATTTGTTTCTTTTTATTTATTTATTTATTTTATTTTATTTTTTACAGCAGGTTTTTGGTTTAAAATCATTTTGAAATAAGAAAAAAATACCGTTCCCAAATATGACCATTGGCACTAAAACAGTTTAAAACATTCCTAAAATTCCATCTCTAAAATTTGAAATGGTACCCAAAACGGTTCTGAACCGTTCATGATCTTTTGCGATGCATCATTTAGGAACGGTTTAAAACTGTTCCTAAATGACGATTTTGGTGTAGTGTTGCCAAGATTTCTTCTGCCATTATCAACATATCATGAGCCTTGTTTCCTACATCGACATCATATCATCTCATATGCCATTATTAGAGAATCATAGCACCACCATACATGCTGTGGCCAAATAGACCAAAGCAAGAAAAGAAAAAAAAGGAAGAGAGACTAATACTCTGCCCCATTGTAATGTTAATAAGCAGGCACTAAAAAATTACTTACAAATTGCATATGGGTTAGAGAAGTTTTACAATGGGGCCCACCTGAAAAATCGGACCAGATCTAAAAGTAGTGTTCGCTTCTCAGGAATTTAGATAGAAAATCTTGCTTTGTTATAGTTCAAATTGGTATCATGAAATTTCATGATTACTCAGCCTGATGTGCTGCAATTAAACACTTCATAAAGCTATCTTAAAAGTAATTACCAAATACTGATTTTTCACCAAAAAAATTTTCACGCAATCACCATTGACCCTTCTGGTCTACCCAACTTGACAACTCTTAAATTGAGGTTTCGACCTATGGTTAGAGATCTTGGCCTCAAAACCAGACTGTTTAGCTCGGACAGGTGACAACTTGTAAAAAAAATGTGGACAACTAGAGAAAGAAGCTTCAACCATCTGTTGAAATAGCCTTGTTGTATGTTTGAGTCCAAAAGATCAATAAACAAATCCTACCAAATAGAAAGCTTGGGTCTTGTACACATAACATTTTGACACATGTTCGCTCCTTAAAAGATCAATTAACAAATCCTCCTAAAGAATCTTGTAACCCTCCAATAACTTCTTCTCCTTGCAGAACCCCTGAATCGGACAACCGATAGTCTCAAGATCGCCTACAGCACCAGACTCCATCATCTTACGATACAATTCCCACACTAGATTAGTTTGTCTAGCCAGGAGAGAAGCTAGCAAGACCACATTCCAGACCATAGGATTCAGTAGAGATTGAACCTTCTTCAATTCAGAAAACATGTATGAGGCCTCTTCAATCTTCTCCTCTTCATAGAGACAATTTATGTACGTTTCTAAGGAAGCAAGCTCGGCTTGGCATTTTGTCGAACACAAGAGGGTCGCAGCATTCGGGACCTTGATGGTTAGAAGAAAAAAGGAATTTGAGAGAAATCAATGAAATGGCTCCAACCATTAAAAAGCTTAAGAGATTTCTGCAATGAAATTCCAAACAAACCTCAATATATTACCTCCAAGTTGACTCGCTAATCAAGTGGAGAATAAAAACCCAAACCATCAAACTTTTGCAAAACTAATTAGTATAAGATAGATGATAGATTTCTAGTCCATTACGAAATAGAAACAATGAACCACTAATTGCAGTTTTGGAGGTTGAGGCAGTTGCTAGAGAGGGTAGAGACGGGGTAGGGGATTTTAGGGCATTAGGGTTTGGGGGAGGTTGTTACTAGATTTGGATTTTGGGAAGAAACCTTATGTGATTTGGAGAACAAACCCTCTGTTTCACTATTTCACTAGCGGATTTTCACGATACGTGTGATGGTTGCATAGCTATAGGGAAGATGGTTGTAAGGCCAGAGAGAGAGAGAGAGAGAGAGAGAGAGAGAGAGAGAGAGAGATGGGATGTTGTAAGTGCCATAGTTTATAGCCCTTTGTTTTGTCAAATTTGCGGTGCCAAAGACACTGTTATGAAGCTTGCATCTGTGAAGAACAATGCTCTACTCAAGATCAACTTAGGTTAATAAGCACCATTCACAAGTCAAGAATCTCAAGAAGCTTTCAAGTTCAATCTCAAGATCTCAAAAAACTCTCAAGTTTAAGTGACAGCAAGACTTCAAGCTCCATTACTTTCAAAGGTTACTCGTCTCTAAAGTTTCAATGTCCTTATTTCACTCTTGAGGTATGACTGACCTTAGGTTGACCTTTAGAGTAGGCCATTTTGGATACATAATTCATATGTTTTATATAAGTGAGTTTGGTCTGTTCTAAGACTAGTCTTGGACTTTGTTCGACTAGTCCTAACACTGCTTCAACCTGTCTAAACATTTCCTGGATTAGTCGTAAGTTTTTTACAAAAATCGAAAATTTTCTATTAGGCTTCGACTAGTCCTGGGGACTGTTCGACCAGTCGTAGGAACAGTGTCGACTGCATCTTCGACCAGTCATAGACCTGCGACTCAAAGAACAACGTTGAAATTCGGCCTCCTAGACCAGTCGAAGGGATCCTACGACCAGTCAAAGGAGACCTACGACCAGTCGAAGGAAACCTATGACCAGTCGTGAAACTGCCAAATCTTATCGCGTCCGAATTTTCAAATATCTGTTGGTTCTACGACCAGTCGTAGAGGTCCTTAGACCAGTCGAAGACGTGATTTGCTTATCTATAAATAGAGCACGAATCTCAAAATAAAATAAGTAATTCAAGTTAATTTAATTCGGTCTTCTGAGAGATAAGTTGGTGCTCCATTTAAGCTAAGTGTGCATATTTAATATTCTCTTTATTTAGCTTTTTTAATTGATTTTGTTTCTTGTATTCCAATCTAATCTGAAAAAAGGAATTGTTGTTTTCCTTTTTCTGGAATCAAAATCAATTAGAGCTAGCCCTTTTGTTTTAATTTAAAATATATTAGAACCTAGAACCATTATAAAGTGAGTATTGGACATTGAACTTTGACATTCAAATTTCTACTCCGACTTGGTTCTTCTGGGCTGCTACAACGAAGGAGAAAATCAGGTATTTTACAATTTGTGTAATTTACATTGTTTGGTTTTATTTGAGGTTAAGCTAGAAAAATCTCAAAGTTGTTGGTTATCTGAGGAGAGCCAGAAAACTCAGAAGTGAGGGTTTTTGAATTGTGTAAGCCCTTTGAAAAAGACACAATTGTGAAGATTTTGGGTGAACTTATGAAAACATATTTGATAGTGATCACTAATATCCCCTGTGTGAGGATATTAGGAGCGGAGTAGCATTCTGTGTGGCTGTTGTTTAACAGTTGGTGAACACACAGGTGAACCACTATAATTCTTTGTGTTGTGGATGTGTGATTTATATTTCCTATCTTTTATCATTCAGAATTGTGGATGTGAATGTTGTAAATTTTACATTTCAAGCACAGTGGGGAATGTTGTAATAATTTAGATTTACATTTCAGCATTATATTTTTGCTATCTCTTTATTACGTTGAGCTTCAGTTTCTCTATTTGTTCTAGAAATAAGATTGTCCTACCATAAACTTTGGTTTTTGGTGTAAGGTTGTCCTTAGAACAATTATTGTTTCTATTTCTCTATTTTAGGTTGCCTTCCATTTTTATACTGTGATTGGTGTATAGTGCTATCTATTCTTTATTTCATATTCCACTGTATTTAAATTTAATTTGGCATAGTCCTATTTACCCCCTCTCTAGGACATATAGCTTGGCCATTTCAAGTGGTATCAGAGCCTAATAACTCGCTCTTATTGCTTTTTATTTGGATTTAATTCTTGAGCTAACGATCTAAGCTATATATAAGATGTCAAATTTTGATAGCCTATCAATCATTAGGCCTCCACCCTTTGATGGCTCCAACTATCCCTATTGGAAAGCTAGGATGAGGATCTTCCTCAAATCCATGGATGAAAGTGTGTGGCTATCCACAGTGAATGAATGGACCCCTCCTACCACTGAAGTAACCGGGATTGATGGTTCAAAATCTATGAAAATTACACCGTATTTCTCTTGGACCACACTTCAAAAAACAGAGAGTAGTGCAAATGCTAAAGCACTAAATGCAATTACTTGTGCACTATCACCGGATGAATTCAAAAGAATTATATCTTGTGATTCTGCAAAACATGCTTGGGATATATTGGAAATGACACACGAGGGTACTTCAATTGTCAAGAAATCTAAGATACAAATCCTCACAACTAAATTTGAGGAAATACGTATGGAAGAAAATGAAATGTTCATGGACTTCTATACCAGATTAAATGACATTGTAAACTCTATGTGGGGTCTAGGCGATAAAATTCCTAAAAGCAAGATATGTGCTAAAATACTACGCTCACTTCCTGAATGGTTCAATTCTAAAGTAACCGCAATCCAGGAACTTCATGATACTGACAATATGAGGGTTGAGGAATTAGTTGGCTCATTACAGACTTATGAGTTAACCTTTAACGCTCCAAAAGGGAAATCTATTTCTTTAAAAACTTCTAAAAATAGTTTTCATGAAAATGATTTAAACTTTGATTTAGAAAACTCTAAGGATGGTATGACTCTTTTGGCAAAGAGGTTTTATAAAAATTTTAAAAGTAAAAAGAGGGTTGATTTTCAAAAAGCATTTGATAAAAAGAAACCTAAACCTAAAACTAGAAAATCTTTAAAAGACAGTCAATGTTACAACTGCCATGAGTATGGGCATTTGGCTAACAAATGTCCTAATAAGGGCAAGTCAAAAAAGAAAAGTATGATGGCTACTTGGGATGAGTCCTCTGATTTTGAAGTCTCTTCTGAATTAGAAGATTCTGAAACTGAGCCAGGGTGTGATGTTAAGGCCCTTATGACTCTAGCCAAATTCACTTTTTCAGACAATGATGACTCGATTAATGAAGAAAATCTGAATAGTGAATATGAAAATGAAGATGATCTTCAAGATGCTTACAATGCCTCATACAAGGAAAGTTGTAAAATTACTGTGAAATTGAAACTTCAAAAAGAGAAATTTTCTAAACTCAAAGAAATTTATGAATATCTTATTTTAGAAAAGTCCCATATTTTAGACTATTTTGAAAAGACAAAATGCAATTTAGATTTTCAAACCTCCCAGTTTGAAAATCTTAAATCTGAAAACGAACAACTAAAACATGAAGTCTCTTCTCTCTTGAGTTTAAAGGAAACCTGGAAATATACCCAAGGTGATCCTAAATTAGAAAAACTTTTATCTAGATTGAGAAAATGTGACGATCGATCCAGTCTGGGCTATGACAAGAGTGTTCCTCGTAAACCGAAGAATACTTCTCCCACGTTTGTAAAGGGAGAGATCTTAAACTCAAAAGGGAAAGTCAAATGTTTTCTAAAAACTTTAAATCTTTTCAAAAACCTAATAGACATATCAACTATAAAAAGCAAAACCAAAGTCCTTTAGTAGAAAAGATAGTTGATTTACTTAAGGAGCTTCTAAAGTCTAACTCACTAGGTCATACTTATAACTCTTACAATCGAAAGAAGACCTACTATCTTCCTAAATCCAAAATGGTTATGAAATGGGTTCCAAAGGTCACTTGCTTGGTTGCCCACACCGCTTTCAAAGCAACAAGTCATTCTAAGTGGTACCTAGATAATGGATGCTCCAGGCATATGACAGGCGACAAGGCTTTATTCACCGATCTCAAAGACATGATGACGGTTCAGTCACATTTGGAGATGGCAGCAACTGCAAGATTATAGGCCGAGGTACGGTTCAACTCTATAACCTTCCTTTGATTAAAAATGTGTTGTGTGTTAAAGGACTGAAACGTAATCTTCTAAGCATATCTCAGATTTGTGATAATAACCATAGTGTACGGTTTTCTAATCAAAGCTGTGAGATTCTAAACAACAAGGGTTCAGTAATACTAACTGGACGTAGAACGTCTGAAAACTGCTATATTGTTAGCGAATCCAGCTCATCTAATCAATCATGTTACATGGTCCAAACAGACGAGACTGATTTGTGGCACAAACGTCTTGGACATGTACATTACCAAAATTTACATAGATTGAGCAAATGGGAACTTATAAGAGGTCTACCCAAACTACAAAAATTAGATAAAATATGTGGTGAATGCCAGATTGGCAAACAAACAAGGAACTCACACAAAAAGGTGAATTCCAATACCACATCAAGACCACTCGAGCTTCTCCATATGGATCTAGTAGGACCTACCAGGACGGAAATTCGAGGTGGCAAAAGATATATTTTGGTAATAGCGGATGACTTTACCAGATATCCATGGGTTGTCTTCTTAAGGGACAAATTAAAAATCCTTGAAGAAGTAAAAAAATTTCTCAAAAGGATTCAAACTGAAAAAGGTTCTCAAGTCAATAAGATTCGTAGTGATCATAGATCTAAATTTGAGAATAACGGTTTTGAGAAGTTCTATAACGACCACGGAATATTACATGAATTCTCAACGCCCAAAACTCCACAACAAAATGGTATAGTTGAAAGAAAAAATAGAGTGCTTCAAGAAATGGCTAATGTCATGTTGAATAGTATGAAGCTATCTAAGAATCTTTGGGCTGAAGCAGTCAATACAGCTTGTTATATTATTAACCGGGTTTACACTAGTAAAGGTAATAATAAAACGGCTTACGAAATGTGGTTCGATAAAAAGTCTACTGTCAAATACTTTCAAGTTTTTGGTAGCAAGTGCTATATTTTACGAGATCGTGAACATCTGGGAAAGTTTGATATGAAGAGTGATGAATGGATCTTTTTAGGATACTCTTTAAACAGTCGAGCTTATAGGGTTCTGAACAAAAGGACCGGTGTGATTCAAGAATCCAATAATGCGGTCATTGATGATCACTTAAACATACCAGTCTCAAATTCAAATAATGATGAAGTACTAGTAATTACTAAATCTGATATTTCATCTAATCAGACTGATTCTGAACTGAGGATTATTAAAGATCATCCAACCACACAGATTCTTGGAAACCCTCTCACTGGTGTTCATACCCGTAGACAACTTGAGGATATATGCAATTACATATGTTTTACATCTTAGATAGAACCATCTAATGTAAAAGAAGCTCTTGCCGATGAAAACTGGATTGTTGCGATACAAGAAGAACTTAACCAATTTGTGAGAAATGATGTTTGGTATCTCGTACCTAAACTTAAAGATAAACACATCATTGGAACCAAATGGATTTTTACAAATTAGTCTGACGAACTTGGGAATATAATTAGAAACAAAGCTAGACTAGTGGTACAAGGTTACACTCAAATTGAAGGTATTGACTATGATGAAACCTTTGCATCAGTAGCATGTCTTGAATTAATCAGACTCTTTATATCCATTACGTGTTTTAGAAAGTTTAAGATTTACCAAATGGATGTGAAAAGTGTATTTTTAAATAGCGATCTGCATAAGGAAGTTTATGTTGAACAACCAATGGGTTTTGAAGACCCCAAAAATACTGATCATGTGTATCGTCTTAAAAAGGCACTTTACGGTTTAAAACAAACTCCTAGGGTATGGTACGAGAAACTAACAAAGTTTCTATTAAACCATAATTTTCAAATGGGATGTGTTGATAAAACTCTGTTTATTAAAAAACATAAAGATCACATCTTATTAGTACAAATCTATGTTGATGATATCATTTATGGATCTACCTATACTGATATGACTATTGAGTTTGCAGATTTGATGAAATCTCAGTTTGAAATGAGCTTAGTTGGGGAATTGAATTATTTCCTCGGCTTGCAAGTAAAACAAAAACCTGATGGAATGTTCATTTCTCAATCTAAATATGTTATGAACTTGATTAAGAGATTTGGATTTGAGAATGGTAGGAACTTTGATACTCCTATGAGTACAACCTTGAAACTTTCAAAAGATTTTGCAGGTAAAAATGTGGATCCGAAATTATATCGGAGTATGATCAGTAGTCTATTGTATTTAACTGTTAGTGGACCAGATATCGCTCTAAGTGCTAGATATCAGTCTGAACCTAAAGAGTCGCACTTGACTGCTGTCAAGCGGATTATACGATATGTCGCAAGTACTGTTAATCTCGGTCTCTGGTATCCACATGAGACTAGTGTTCAATTAGCTGGGTACTCGGATGCTGACTGGGCTGGTAATCTTGATGATTGAAAATCAACTAGTGGTGGTTGTTTTTATATCGAAAACTGTTTAGTTTATTGGTTTAGCAAGAAACAAAGTTCTATATCACTTTCAATAGCTGAAGCTACAACAGCTGAAGCTGAATACGCTTGTTTGGATGAAACGTATGCTAAGTGATTATGGAATTAAACAGGATTCTATGTTATTATATTGTGATAATTCCAGTGCCATAAATATTTCAAAAAATTTAATTCAGCATTCTCGCACTAAGCACATTGACATTAAATTTCATTATATTCGAGAATTAGTAGAAGAAAAGTTATATCCTTGGAATATATTCCTACCGAGAATCAATGTGCTGATATTTTCACTAAACCGCTCGACAAAAGCAGGTTTAACAAAATGAAATTTGATCTCAGCATGTGCATTTTAAAATGATTAATTATGCCTATTTGTATCATAGTGTATATATTTGCTAGTTTAGTTTTCAAATCTTGAAAAATATGCAAAAATTAGATTTTTTGGCCTGTACTCGACCAGTCATGAGTATCCACGACCAGTCGTGCTACGACCGGTCGTGTATACCCATGACCAGTTGTGAATTGTGTGGATTCACTTAAAATTTGGGGGAAATCATCTTCTTCTTCATTTCAACTTCACTCTCCAATGAGCCGACACACGACTAGTTGAACCCATCTTCCAAAATCTTCAAGGTTAGTGCTCCATTTGCATTTTGCTTGTAGATTTGTGTCTAGATTACTTCTATTTCTCTCTTGGAGTTATCTATTTCGAATTTAGTTGAGATTTGGGGTTTTTCTCTTGAAAAATCTGATTTGAGAAAACTCTTTTCTCAATCCTTTGCAACTCTCTATATTCTTGAAATCTTTGTTGCATATGGCTTCTAAAGGAAGAAAATCAACGTCCTGTGGTCCGTCTTCCTCTTCCAGATCAGCCCCTATCACTAAGCGTCATCTTAGGGCTCATGAGGACGATCCATCTTATGTTCGGGACATAAGATTGCGTAATGTTATTGTTGAGCATCCAGTAGATATTAATCATGTTGCTCCTTTTGATATTTTTCTTATGCTCCAATCTGTAGGTTGAAATAACTTATTGCTTTGGGGTGGGCCAGCATACCGGTCCATTGCCCAATCCATGTTTGCATGCATATGTGCTTTCTCACTGGAAAATTTAACTTTTTCTATCTCCACAAGAGGAGCCATTTGAAGTTGATCGTCATTTGATTTCAGCCCTTATGAATATTCCAGTGAATGATGAGGGTATTCCCATCCATACTTTATCTGATAAACCTTCTGTCACTGAAAAATGTATGCTGACTAAGGACTTATGTAATTTGGATGTACAATGGACGCATAAAGAGAATGCGCTTCCTTTAAAATATCTGTTACCCAAATACAGAGTTCTTCACAAAATCTTTGTGTCTAATTTATATCCTTGGTCGGGTAATAAATTTGAATTGACGTCCTTCATGGTTCGTATTCTTCATTCTTTTGTCAGTGGTGTTAACATTTGTTTACCATCCTTGATTTGTCACTTCATCATTCAGTTTTCCATTTGGATATTTGATGACTGTGTTGGCTATACATATGTCAGTCGACATGGCGGTTGGAGAGGCCCCTATCCATCATCTGATATTTAACAATTCCAATATCAATAAGATGAAGCTGGATTTCCTTCTTGGCCAAGGTGATGGTGTTGGCAGTGCTGAAGCTGAACATAAGGAAGAAGCTGGTGATCTTCCTCCTGATGATATTAACATGGATGATATTTTTGAAGAACTTGAGTCCGATTCTACAAATGATCCAGATTATGAGCCTTCTTCATTTGATGCATGTCTAAGTGTATTGGAAGATAAAGTTGAGAATCTAAATGTTAAGATAGAAAACATGTCTGTTGCCCATGATTTACAGTTCAAATATATACGCAAATATCTTAGGCGCTTGAACAAAGGCATGCATCAATTTGATCCTTCCATTCCTGCTCCTTCATCTGGGTCAGATTAGTATTTTTAAGTTTACTGGTCTGTAATAACTTTATTACTCCTAACTAGTTTTTAAGTTTGTCACTCTCTTTAACTTAGTTCAGTATATGAATTATGTGTGTTGCTTATGCTATGTTCTCATATCTTGAGTAGTTATCTTTCATATTTCTCATTGATTATTTCTCCTCAGCCATCTATTTTGTGCTTCCTTTGTCCTATTGTGATAAAAAGGGGGAGTATGGATATGTTATGGATATGTATGTTGATATGGATGCTGTCATGAGGAGGGAGATTGTATGGTGTTTTATGAGTATGTTACTCAGGGAGAGTATGTGCAGAGGTGTACAGAGGTGGACTGAATATTGATTTACAAGTCTGCAGGATGTCGGTTGATAATAACTGGTGCATGATTCTTTAATCAGATATTCTGTAATTTGTAACATATCTTGAAAGTGTGTTTTGTCACTAATTTGACAAAGGGGGAGATTATAAGTGTCATAGTTTATAGCCCTTTGTGTTATCAAATTTGTGGTGCCAAAGACACTGTTATGAAGCTTGCATTTATGAAGAACAATGCCCTACTCAAGATCAACTTAGGTTGACAAGCACTGTTCACAAGTCAAGAATCTCAAGAAGCTTTTAAGTTCAATCTCAACATCTCAAAAACCTCTCAAGTTTAAACGACAGCAAGACTTCAAGCTCCATTACTTTCAAAGGTCACTCATCTCTAAAGTTTCAATGTCCTTACTTCACTATTGAGGTATGACTGACCTTAGGTTGACCTTTAGAGTAGGCCATTTTCGATACATAATTCATATGTTTTATATAAGTGAGTTTAGTCTGTTCTAAGACTAGTCCTGGACTTTGTTCGACTAGTCCTAGCACTGCTTCAACATGTCTAAACATTTCCTAGATCAGTCGTAAGTTTGTTACAAAAATCTAAATATTCCATTAGGCTTCGACTAGTCTTAGGGACTGTTCGACCAGTCGTAGGAACAGTGTTGACTGCATCTTCGACCAGTAGTAGACCTACGACTCAAAGAACAGCGTTGAAATTCGGCCACCTACGACCAGTCGAAGGGATCCTATGACCAGTCGAAGGAGACCTACGACCAGTCGAAGGAAACCTACGACCAGTCGTGAAACTGTCAAATCTTATTGCGTCCGAATTTTCAAATATCTGTTGGTTCTATGACCAGTTGTAGAGGTCCTTAGACCAGTCGAAGACGTGATTTGCTCACCTATAAATAGAGCACGAATCTCAAAATAAAATAAGAAATTCAAGTTAATTTAATTCAGTCTTCTGAGAGATAAGTCGGTGCTCCATTTAAGCTAAGTGTGCATATTTAATATTCTCTTTCTTTAACATTGTTAATTGATTTTGTTTCTTGTATTCCAATCTAATCTGAAAAGAATTGTTGTTTTCCTTTTTCTGGAATCAAAATCAATTAGAGCTAGCCCTTTTGTTTTAATTTAAAATCTATTAGAACCTATAACCATTATAAAGTGAGTATTGGACATGAAACTTTCACATTCAAATTTCTACTCTGACTTGGTTCTTCTGGGCTGCTACAACGAAGGAGAAAATTAGGTATTTTACAATTTATGTAATTTGCATTGTTTGGTTTTATTTGAGGTTAAGCCAGAAAAATCTCAAAGTTGTTGGTTATCTGAGGAGAGCCAGAAAACTCAGAAGTGAGGGTTTTTGAATTGGGTAAGCCATTTGAAAAAGACACAATTGTGAAGGTTTTGGGTGAACCTGTGAAACCCTATTTGATAGTGATCGCTAAGATCCCCTGTGTGAGGATATTAGGAGTGGAGTAGCATTCTGTGTGGCTGTTGTTTAACAGTTGGTGAACACATAGGCGAACCACTATAATTCTTTATGTTGTGGATGCGTGATTTATATTTCCTATCTTTTATCATTCAGAATTGTGGAATGTATGTGTAGATGAGAATGTTGTAAATTTTACATTTCAAGCTCAGGGGGGAATTGTAACGCTCTGAAATTCGGGGGTCAAGCATAACTCAGCTCCCGAGTTCCAAAACATCACTTATGCAACATATGCAATGATGGATGTATGTTGTCTGTAATAGTGCATAAAACATGGAGTAGATTAAGCCAAACTACAAACATAGTCCAGGGATAGGTGAAAGACGTAAGCGGAAGACTGAAGGAATATATGTGTATATGTATAAGTCCTTGAGATATGTATGCTCTGCCAGGTTATAATTACAAGTGTTTGTCTCAAAATATAAGTATCAAAATGACATAAACCATTTCAAAATAAACCCTGAATCCCTGTAAATCAGGACATGGCTCACATGAACCCGCCTGAGAACTGCATAGAGGAGAACGTCTCCTCATCATCCTCATACTCCTGCTCTACCTCGGGGGTCGCATCATCATCTGCATCTAAGACAGAGTCTGGTTGGTATCGAAATAACGTCCGAGAACATGGGAGTGAGTGATCAACTCAGTGGAACTATACAGTAAAAGTTAACATATTATCAATTCAATCAAGCAGTAATGATAAAGCAATACAATCAAACATGTCCTAATCACTCTTGTTAATGCAAGGATGTATGTAGAAATCATGCATGCCCTCGCCTGCACTCCCTTAGCGTCTTCATCTTACGGTACACATGACAACCTCTCGCAATGCTCCACAACGCCAAGACACATGCAATGCGGTACATGAATATGATTACCAAGTTGATATTAGTCCTTTTCATACAGCAGGATTGGGAAGCTAAGGTACCTTCCTTATATCGGTTCCCAAACAGTGATCCATTCTAGGGTCGTCAGTCCTAGACAGTCTCATAGAATATTATGGTTCTAGGTCACTGCAAAGGGCTCATCACCAATCAATGCATGCCTAATCATACCTTAGTTACTACAATAAGACTCGTCGCTTCAATGCAGTATCAAGGTATGCTCGAGGTCACTACAAAGGGCTCATCACCAATCAATGTAGGCCGACAGCATGAATATAGTGTCCCATACCACAAAAATCGGCTCACGAATCTGAAGTGCTCACCGGTCACTACGGGGAGGCTCGTCGCCCCAGCGTAGGCCGACAACTCGACCATGGTATCCCATACCACCATGTCCGGCTCATGAGTCTTAGCGGATCAAGGTACAATGGTTAACGTGATTGCACTGGTAAGTTTGATACCCTAGATTTAAACAGTAGTGTCCATATATGGTGAACATCCACCGGGACAATCGGGTTACTTGACGAGCTCAACTAGCACGAGCGCACGTTGAGTTGAAGGACATGAAGTGCGCGAACACTCCGTGTGGCCAAACCACTGCCGATAACCCTAATACGACTCGGGTTCGTTAAACACGTCCTACGTGGCGAAAACAACCTCAGCCACAAACTCAAGATTGTTACCGATTTCCTGGACTATTTCATAGTCCCAAACACCTTTAATTATAACAGATATTCATACGAGCAATTTAGAATAGTAAAGGAACAACAATCCCAATCATACAAGCATGTGAGCATTTGATGGATTTCAACTTAACATGAATTCACACCTAAGTAGTGCCTGAATTTAAATAAACAAAGAATGTAAATTGCAAGTAGGAAATCATACACATTAATAAGATAGTTGAGAATCTCTTCTCAACGTCCATAAACAGGATAATATATTACACACTTGATCATTTAGACATTTCTACAAATACTTAGACTACATGTTCCAACATACATGACGTATGTTGGTGATAACACACATTGGACAATTCCTTTCGCTAAGGAGTTGATACACGTATAACTAGCACAAACATACGACAATTAATCATGGCAAACACATGCTCGTATTTCATACGTATACGATACTTTCTACCTATACATGGAATACACAAATCTCAATATAGTTCATATATATCAGAAACGCAATATAAACATCGCATTTGGCATGTGAAATTTCACCCTCAACCAACTTTGAAAGCCTTGAAAACCATAACCTATACGAATATAGTCCGTACCCTACACCAAAAAGTGCACAACAGATCTGATTTAGACGATAAGTCTTCATCAACGGCGACTAGACAACCTAAGGCATGGATTAAATCAGCTACATCAACACTTAGACTATTCTAAGCTCCAAAATAGGTTAGGGTTTGATTGACTTACCCAAGAATGAGATTAGAATCGTCGGAATAACGATTCGGATGCGATGAATTAAGTGCGCCAAGTAACAGGAAAGAATGCCAAGATGATTCACCAACTTCTCTCTCACTTTCTCTCTCTTTCTAAGCTAGGGTTTAGAAAATTCGTATGGAGTTTAAGAGTGAGGGTTTAAGGTCTTTATATAGGCCTAAAATTGATGGAAATAGCCCCAGGACCAAGGTATACTTAGGTAATAACCAAATCGGGTCTATTTCGAACCATTGGAGCGTTTCTAGAGGTCCTTTTTCTGAGTGTGGTTGGACTTAAGCTCACTAATATTGGATCTCAAGCAAGTTAAATTTTCAGTTCGATCGGGTTTCCAGATCGCTCTTGGCGGACCAATTTCAATTCAACGGTTACCGAAACTCGATCAGGGCTACAGGCACTTTGACATGTGTGGGCCATCTTCCCTGATCTGAGGGTAAATTTGGGTCAGAATCTAACGGTCAAAATGCTTAAAATCGGCGCGCAAGCGACATGACTCAGATTTCTAAAATTCATATTTAATTTCTAAACAATTTCACCTTTCTCACACCCTTTACTCCAGACTAAAGAAAATCGTCTCAGGACATCATCTGGACTTGATTTTTGAGGTGATTGTCAAGCCCAACAAGGTGATCATAATTGTCTAAGATCATCACTATCGGACTTTCGACGCGTGGTCCAGGCCCGATACAAAGTTTCGAAGTACTCCCGAGAGCAACTAGATTTAGCATTGAATCCAAGATTTCAGGGTAACGTAGCGCTAATGATTCTACAGGTTTTGGGTCTTACAGATCGAATTTAAAGTGATCGGTACCAATCTCACAGGTAATCGAGTTTAGCGCTAGTTAACTCACATTTAACTTCTAAAGGATTGAGGTAGTACTCGGGTCTTTGCACGAAATTTTCTGGGATATTACAATCTACCTCCCTTAAAGAAAAAATTTTGTCCTCGAAATTCGTACCTTCTCATACTCCTTGAGGATATGAGGGTAGTTCTTTCTGACCTCAGCTTCAGTCTCCCAAGTAGCATCTTCTTCACTGTGATGCGTCCATAGTACTTTCACAAGTGGGATGACCTTGCTACGCAATACCTGCTCCTTCCTATCCAGGATACATGTCGGTCGTAGTACATAGGTGGCATCCTCGCTCAACTGCACTTGCTCCCAACTGATAATATGCGAAGGATCAGGAACGTACTTCTTCAACATGGATATATGAAATACGTTATACATGCCCGTGAGTGGTGTGGGCAAAGCAAGGCGATAGGCTACTGCCCCTAATTGATCCAGTATCTGAAATGGACCAATAAATCTCGGCGTGAGCTTTCCCTTCTTACCAAACCGCAGGACTCCTTTCATAGGGGAAACCTTAAGAAATACATGGTCTCCAACCTCGAACTCAAGCGGTCGCCGCCTCGTATCAGCGTAACTCTTTTGCCTGCTCTGGGTTGTCAGAAGTCGACGTCGAATAATGTCAATTTTCTCTGAAGTTGCCTAAACCAACTCTGGACCAATCAAACTACGCTCACCAACTTCTGCCCAGCAATGCGGTACTCTACATGGGCGTCCATACAATGCCTCGTAGGGAGTCATGCTGATACTCGCCTGGTAACCGTAGTTATACGCGAACTCTGCATAAGGGAGACAGTCATTCCAACTGTCCTTGAAATTCAAAACACAAGCTCGCAACATGTCCTCCAAAATCTGATTCACACGTTCTGTCTACCCGTCTGTCTGCCGATGAAACACGGTCCTGAACTTTAATTTCACACCCATCGCTTCCTAGATACGCCTCCAGAAGATAGATGTGAATAGCGTGTCTCTGTCAGACACAATCTCCAAGGGAACTCTGTGCAGATGAACGATCTCCTTGATGTACAACCTAGCTAACTCGTCTGTAGGGTTCGTGACTCTGATCGGTAAGAAATGAGCCGATTTTGTCAATCGGTCGACGATCACCCAAATAGAGTCATGTCCCTTGCTTTCGGTAGCCCCGAAATAAAATCCATGGAGATAAAATCCCACTTTCATTCAGCTATGGGCATGGGTTGAAGCAGCCCAGGAGGTCGTCGATGCTCTGCCTTGACCTGCTGGCACATGAGACAACAGGATACGAACTCAGCAATGTGAATCTTCATGTTGTCCCACCAGTAGGATCTCCTCATGTCTTGAGACATCTTCGTGCTACCTGGATGTATCGCAAGCTTCGAATTATGGGTTGACTCGAGAACCTCCTGTCTCAAGTCAAGAACGTCTGGGACACATAGGTGGCCATGATATCGTAGGCCCCCATTTGAACCAACACTCCACTTAGAGTCCTCATCTGTACGAATCCGCTCTCTCATCTTCGCCAATAGCTCATCATCTGCCTGAGCTGCAATGATCCGATCATCAATGAGGGGTTGTACTCGAATGTGTGCGATAACCTCATACGGCTCTTCCACCGTGAGTTTCTGCTCAAAGTCTCGCATAAATTCCATCATGTCCCATTCCGCTATCATTAGCGGAGCCGCAAACTCTATAGTCTTCTTGCGACTCAACGCGTCTGCCACAAGGTTTGCCTTGCCCGGATGGTAAGAAACATCGAACTTAAAGTCCTTCAAGGTTTCCATCCATCGGCGTTGCCTCATATTCAAGTCACGCTGAGTGAAGATGTACTTAAGGCTTTTGTGGTCGCAAAAGAGCTCGAACTCCTCTCCGTAGAGGTAATGTCTTTAGAGCTTTAGCGCGAAAATGACAGCTGCTAACTCCAGGTCATGTGTAGGGTAATTTTCTTCGTATTTCCTCAACTGTCTCAAGGCATATGCAATCACCCTGTCCTTTTGCATAAGGACATAACCCAGAACAATGCGAGAGGCGTCAGTATATATCGTATGCTTAACCCCTTGCTCTGGCAATACTAACACAAGGGCGGACGTCAACTTGTCCTTCAGCTCCTGAAAGGTTATTTCGGCATTCTTGGAAAAATCCCTAATGAATCGACGGTAGTAGCCTGACAGGCCAAGAAAGCTCCTTACTTCTATAACCGAACCGGGCTGCTCCCGATCCTGAACTGCGGTCACCTTGAACCGATCACCTTGGCAACGTTCATCGCTATCCCTTCCTTGGACACCACATGTCCTAAGAACTTGACTTCCTCTTTCCAGAAGTCACATTTCTTGTACTGCACAAAAAGCTGGTTCTTCCTGAGAGCATCTAAGACTGCTCTTAGGTGCTCCTCATGCTCTCCCCGACTCGTAGAGTATATCAAAATGTCATCGATAAAGACAATGACGAATCGGAACAAAAACGGCCGAAACACCCTGGTCATCAGATCCATGAACACGGCCAGTGCATTCGTAAGACTGAACAACATCACAAGGAACTCGTAATGATCGAAGCTAGTTCTGAATGCGTTCTTCTGCACGTCCTCATCCTTGACGCGCAACTGATGATACCCTGACTGCAGATCAATCTTCGACAAGTACCGTGCCCCCTTCAACTGATCAAACAGATCATCAATCCTGGGTAAGGGATACTTGTTCTTTACTGTGACCTGATTTAACCTACGATAATCTATACATAATCGCAAGGAACCATCCTTCTTCTTGGTAAACAGAACAGGTGCTCCCCAAGGGGACACACTAGGACGAATAAAGCCCAAATTCAACAAGCCATCTATCTGCTTCCTCAATTCCTCCATCTCACTTGGAGGCTTGCGATAGGTGGGCAATGAGATAAGTGTGCATCAGGCATGAGATCGATAGTAAAATCAATCTCACGTCGAGGGGGTAATCCAGGAATCGTCTCGAATACATCCTCAAAATTCTGAACAACTGGTGTGTTTTCAAGCGCCGAACCAGCAATACTCTCTAACAGAGAAGTATAACAACCAAATCGGAAAGGGTAACTGACCTGAACAGGGAAAGTAATGTCTCGCCCTCAGGTCTATGGGCTGTCACCCGTCTAGCCTCACAATCAATCTCTGCTCGCATCTTCGTGAGCCAATTCATGCCCAAAATGACGTCGTAATAATATAGAGGTGCGACAAATAGGTCAACTAGAATCGATCTGCTCCCTAGATCAATCAAACAACCCAAACAAACCCTGGTAATATCAGAGGAGGTCCATGTAGCGGTAGTGAGTGTCACTCCCTTCATAGTAATAGTGCCCAAACTCAGGCGCTTAACTATTGCATATGATATAATAGAAGTAGTGGACCCAGTATCCACCAACAAGAAGACGAGAATACCTTGGATGAGAGGTGTAACCTCAAAGGATCTCGGTACTAAGTCAGCCCCAGGCGCTTCAGCTGTAAGATCATGAACTCGAGCCTATTGTGGATGATTCGGCGGTGGTACCATAGGCCGTTGAGGTGGCCTGAAGCGAGGTACAGAAGGCCTGAAAGATGGGTGAGCTGGTACTGAACGAAGGGGTGGAGTTGATATGACCTGAGGCATCGAACGACTGATCCTCTGCGGCGGCGTAAATCCACTGTCCCGCATTCTCGTGAATCAATTACGATCCAAATGCCCGATTTTTCCATAGTATGTACAGCGTAAATCTAAATGCATCAGCTGAGTCGGCGACGCTGCATGTTTTGGAGGAGAATCTACCCGTGGCCTCTTGCCGAGAAATGGTGTACTCGGAAAGTCGGGTCGCGGTCTGGGAACCATAGGTGCTCGCATACGAGGCAACCTGTCCCCGTCCTGCTCAGCTCGCAGGGACATGCTCACCAACTCAGCATAAGAAGAGATGCTAGCACAGTACATCTTCGATCGGATCTCAGGCCTTAGCCCCTTAGAAAAACGTCGCATCCGCATCAGCTGATCACCTAGAAGCAATGGAGCATATCTACCCAGCTCGGTAAACCGATTCTCATACTTAGTCACCGACATCCCTCCCTGATGGAGGCGAAGGAACTCACTCTCCTTCTCGTGTCGGTAAGTGACCGGGAAATACTTCTCGTGGAAGCGAGCCTCAAATGCCTCCCACGTCCACACGAAGCCTTCCGCAACTGTGCGGAGAACACTGTCCCACCATAAACTGGCCTCCTTCTCAAACATGAAGGAGGCAAGCTCGACCTGCTCTGCCTCAGAACAGTGAAGCGGCCTCAGCATCTTAGAGATGCGGTCAATCCAGTACTCGGCCTCCTCGGGTCTATGACTACCTGCAAATGTAGGAGGCCGTAAACGTTAGAATCGCTCAAATGTGCCGCTAGCACTAGCGTTCTCAGATGAGTGCATATGTGAAGCAGGTGGAGTCGCCCCCATCGACTGAGCAAAGATACCAGTCATGAAAGACAAAAACTGTTGTTGTTGCTGCTGTTGCATCAACAACATCATCTGCTCTAGCCTATCAGGAGGCGAAGCAGATGAAGATGCACAGTTCTGCTCAGGAACCGAAGGCATGACTAGAGGAGCCATAGGTGGAATCATAGGAGTCGGCCCAGCAGCGGGGCCAGTAGCTGGCTAAGAATCTGGCCCAACACCAAACTGAGACGGGCCCGACTATGGATCCGTCTGGCTATCACCTGGGGGGGAAACCCCAGCAAGTGACTCGCCCAAAGAAAGACGGGCTGAAGTCTTCGAACCCTTAGGAGGCATGCCCTACATTCAATAGAGGATGTAACCTGTGAGATTTAACATCCACATAATCCACCCACACAGCATTCACATCATAACTTAAGGAAAACAACATGTATTTCATTTAGTAAAATTGTCACTATACAAGAAGTGTAGCATCACATGGATCGCGACAGAGAAAAGCATGCGAGCTAATACAACTTAAGCTTCAAACAAAAAATAACTTCTAAACTACTACGCCTATAACGGCTACACACAATAATAAACAACAAAATAGGGCAAAGGAAGACTACATAAGCAACTACTCGTCAGAATTAGGTGATGAAGGAGGGGCACCCTTATCCTGCAGGCAACATAGGATAGACTTCAGAGTGCGGGACACCTTCTTGAACTTTTGTTTCAGGGGGGGTGAATAGGACAATGCCAAATAAAACTTATAACAGTGGAAATAAAAAGAAAATGATAGCTAAAGTAAATCACAAAGCAGTAAATTAAAATAACCTCAAAATTCAGATCTTGAGAGGTTGATACAAACGTTGTTCTAAGGACAACCTTACACCAAAAACCAGAGTTTATGGTAAGACAACCTTATTTCTAGAAAGATTTTTGTATCAAATCTCAAATCGAATAGGAATACAGAATTAAATACAAACTGAATAAATTGTAATTAAAAATGTATTGTTCTAGGGACAGCCATACACCATAAAAATGGCAGGGCAACCTTGCTGGAACAACTTTCAAAAGAAATTGAAAATCAAGCTGATAAAGGAATATCAGAAAATAAATTCTAAGCTATTACAACATTCTCACAAAGCTTGAATTAAATAATTACAACATTCACCACCATACATACATCCCACAAAAATTAATTAAAGATTAGAAATATAAATCATTCAACCACAACACAAGGGTTTATAGTGGTTCGCCTGTGTGTTCACCAACTGTTAAACAACAGCCACACAAAATGCTACTCCACTCCTAATATCCTCACACAGGGGATATTAGCGTTCACTAAAAATAGGTTTTCCCAGGTTCACCCAAAACCTTTACAATTGTGTCTTTGTATGTGGGCTTACACAATTAAAAAAACCCCACTTCTGAGTTTTCCTGGCTCTCCTCAGAAAACCAATACAACAAGATTTTTCTGGCAAATCTTGAAAGAAACCAAAATAGAAAGGAATTTACAATTAAATGTAAAATACTTGAATATCTCCTTCGTTGTAGCAACCCGGTAGAACCAAAGTAGATGATTGAATGTCCAAGTTCAATGTCCAGTACTCGATTACAATGGTTCTAATTCTAATAGATTTTAAATTAAACCAAATAGGGCTTGCCTTAATTGATTTTGATTCCAAAGAAAGGGAATAATAATTCCTCTTTATCAAATCAGATTGGAATAGCAGAAACAAAATCAATTAAAATAAAGCTAAGGAAAGAGAATATTAAATAAGCACACTTAGCTTAGATGGAGCACAGAATTATCTCTCAGAAGTTCGACGAAGATTGGCTTGAATGAATTAATTAATTCGATAATTTCTTCTGAGATTCGTGCACTATTTATAAGTGAGAAGATCGGGTCTTCGACTGGTCTAGAGTGCTCTTCGACTAGTCGAAGCAACAACAGATATTTGAAAAATCCGGCGGGATATGCTCTGACCGTTCTACGACTGGTCGAAGCTTTCCTACGACTGGTCGTAGGTCACCTACGACTGGTCGTAGGTCTCCTTCGACTGGTCGTAGGTCCTGTAAAACTTCGCTGGAAATCGAGTCGAAGATTTTCGACTAGTCGTAGATGCAGTTGACACTGTTCCTACGACTGGTCGAACAGATTCCTGGACTAGTCAAAGCCTAACAAATTTTATCCGGAATTTGTAACAAACTTACGACTGATCGAGGATTTTCTTAGACTGGTTGAAGCAAGTCTAGGACTAGTCGAAGCAAGTCTAGGACTAGTCGAAGAAGGCCTAGGACTAGTTGAAGAACAGACCAATCACATGTAAAATAAACATTCGGTTTATGTATCCGAAATGACCTACTTCTAAGGTCAACCTATGGTCAATCAAACCTCAATCATGAAGTAAAGGACATTGAAACATTCGGAACAAGTGACCTTAAAGAATGAGTCTTGAAGTCTTGATGTAGATCAATCTTGAAATCTTGATGTAGCTCAATCTTGAAAGAGTCTTGAGTTCTTTACAAACTGCCTTGAACTCTTCTTGAAGTACAGCTTGAATCTTGTCTTTTGAGCTTTGCTTGTTGTGAGCTTAGCTTGTTCATGAATGTTGATCCTTGAGAGAGCTTCACTTATGCAAGTTATATATAACATAACAGTGATTTTGGCACCACAAATTTGACAACAGACAGGGATATAAACTATAGCACTTACAATCTCCCCCTTTGTCAAATTAGTGACAAAACACATAACCAAGATAAACAAAAGTAAAACAACTGGTTAATACATGCAAATCAATATTCAATATTCAACATTCAACCAGTTTCAACCAGTTTCAACATTCAACCAGATTTCAACATTCAACCAGATCAAACATATACTCAAGAAACATATACTCAAGATCAAACATAAACTGCCATTGACTCCCCCTGAGTAACATAGCCAATGCTACTCCTCTCATAATCACATTAAGAACAAACCATTCTCCCCCTTTTTGTCACAATATGACAAAGGAGAACTAAATAAAGGAAAGCATGAGAGTAAACATGAGGAGGTAAGCATAAAACATGAGTATAGCAAAAGAGTGATAGCATCACATAGAATAAATATCCAGCATAAAATATAAATAGAATCCAACTCTAAATCAGCCAAGTGCAAAGTTATAAAGTTATTACAGACCAGAAGTCACATAAAAACTAGTCAGAACTAGAACTTGAAGACGGAGCAGGAATAGAGGGATCAAGTTGGTGCATGCCTTTGTTCAAGCGCCTGAGATATTTGCGCATGTACTTGAATTGCAAATCATGAGCAACAGACATGTTTTCCAACTTAACATTTATATTCTCAACTTTACCCTCTAATGCACTCAGACGTGCATCAACATCAGATGGTACAAAATCTGGATCATTTGCTGAGTCAGAATTCAGTTCCTCAAAAATGTCATCCATATTAATGTCATCACCAGCTTCTTCAGGACCACCACCACCACCACCACCTTGTTTAGGAAGCAGATCCAACTTCATCTTATTGATATTTGTATTGTTGAAGATCAGATGATGGATTGGTGCCTCATCAACAGGCATATCGACTAATATATGAGTAGTCAGTACAGTTATAAAATAGGCAAAAGGAATGTCACTATGACCAGGATGGAGTCGAAACTGAAGAATGAAATGACAGATTAAGGATGGCAAACAAATCTGAGTACCATTGGAAATAGCATGGATAACACGAACCATAAACGAAGTCATGTCAGATTTATTACCCGAACGAGGATACAGATTAGACACAAAGATTCTGTGGAGAATTCTGTATTTGGGTAACAAATACCTTGCGGGGAGCGCATTCCCTTTTTGAGTCCATTGAACATCCATGTTGCACAAGTCTCTAGTGAGCATGCATTTTTCAGCCATTGAGGGTTTATCAGTTAAATTATGAATAGGAATACCCTCATCATTCACAGGAATTTCCATAAGGGCTGAAATTAAATGACGATCAACGTCAAAAGGCCCTTCTCTAGTAGAAATTTGAAAAGTTAAATTATCCTGTGAAAATGCACTAATACAAGTAAATATGGATTGGGCAATGGACCGGTATGCAGGCCCACCCCAATGCAATAAGTTAACCCAACCTACAGCTTCAAGCATAGGAAGGATGTCAAAAGGTGCAATATGATTGACATCAACAAGATGTTCAACAATAACATTACGTGATCTAATGTCCCTAACATATGATGGATCATCATTAGGAACAAGAAGATGACGTTTAGAGATAGCGGTCGATCTGGAGGAAGAAGAAGGACCACGTGAAGTAGTTTTTCTACCTCTAGAAGCCATTTGCAACGAGGATTTCAAGAGAATAGGAAGTTGCAAAGGATTGAGAAGTGGGTTTGCTCAAAATAGATTTTTCAAAATCTAAACCCCAAATCTCAATGATTTTCAAAATAGAAAGCTTCAAGAGAGAAAAGGAAACAATCTAGACACAAATATGCAAGAAAAACGAGATTTGGAACACTAACCTTGAAGAACTTGAAGGATGGGTTCGACAAGTCGAAGTTCGGCTCCAAGGAAAAGAAAGAAGAAATGAGGAAGAAAGGAAAAAATCTCCAATTTGAAGTAAAACCCGTGTTCCATGACTGGTCATGGGTATCTACGACTGGTCGTAGGACGACTGGTCATGTATACTCACGACTGGTCGAATAAACCCCAAAAATTCAAATTTTTTGCAATATAAACAAAAAAAATGGAATTTAATCTAGCAAATATAAGAAGGCATAAATTATCAATTTAAAATGCACATGCCAAGATCAAATTTCATCTTTTTGAACCTGCTTTTATCGAGAGGTTTTGTGAAAATGTCAGCTCGTTGATCTTCAGTAGGAATATATTCTAGAGATATAACTTTTTCTTCTACTAATTCCCTTATATAATGAAATCTAATGTCAATGTGCTTAGTACGAGAATGCTGAATAGGATTTTTTGAAATATTTATCGCACTGGAATTATCACAATGTAATAACATAGAATCCTGTTTAATTCCATAATCACTTAGCATTCGTTGCATCCAAACAAGCTGTGTACATGCATTACCAGCTGCGATATACTCAGCTTTAGCTGTTGAAAGTGATATAGAATTTTGTTTCTTACTAAACCAGGAAACTAAACAATTTCCAATGTAAAAACAACCACCACTGGTTGATTTTCTATCATCTAGATTACCAGCCCAGTCAGCATCCGAGTACCCAGCTAATTGGACATTGGTTTCATGAGGATACTAGAGACCAAGATTTACAGTACTTGCGACATATCTAATAATTCGCTTGACAGCAATCAAGTGAGATTCTTTTGGATCAGATTGATATCTTACGCAAATACCAACACTTAGAGAAATATCAGGTCTACTAGCAGTTAAATATAACAAACTACCAATCATACTCCGATAAAGTTTTGAGTCAACATTTTTACCATTAGAGTCTTTTGATAGTTTCAGGGTAGTACTCATAGGAGTATCGAAATTCTTGCCATTCTCAAATCCAAATCTCTTGATTAGATTCAAGGCATACTTAGATTGAGAAATGAATATTCCTTCAAGTTGTTGCTTTACTTGCAATCCAAGGAAAAAAGTCAATTCCCCAACCATGCTCATTTCGAATTGTGATTTCATCAAATCTGCAAACTCAGTAGTCAGTACAAGTTGATCCATAAATGATATCATCAACATAAATCTGCACCATTAAGATATGATCATTATGTTTCTTAACAAACAGAGTTTTATCAACAAATCCCATTTGAAAATTATGACTTAAAAGAAATTTTGTTAGTTTCTCATACCATGCCCTAGGTGCTTGTTTTAATCAATAAAGTGCCTTTTTAAGCCGATATACATGATCAGTATTTTTAGAATCTTCAAATCCCATTGGCTGTTCAACATAGACTTCTTCATGTAAATCGCCATTTAGAAAAGCACTTTTTACATCCATCTGATAGATCTTTATCTTTCTAAAACATGCAATGGATATAAATAGTCTGATAGATTCAAGACGTGCTACTGGTGCAAAGGTTTCATCGAAATCAATCCCTCCAATTTGAGTATAACCTTGTACCACCAGTCTAGCCTTGTTTCTAATTATATTTCCACATTCGTCAGACTTATTTTTGAAAATCCATTTTGTTCCAATGATGTGTTTATCTTTAGGTCTTGGTACGAGATACTAAACATCATTTCCTACGAATTGGTTGAGTTCATCTTGCATCGCAACAATCCAGTTCTCATCAGTCAGAGCTTCTTTTACGTTAGATGGTTCAATTTGGGATGTAAAACATACATAATTACATATATCCTCAAGTTGTCTACGGGTGTGAACACCGGTGAGAGGGTTTCCAAGAATTTGTGTGGTTGGATGATCTTTAACAGTCTTCAACTCAGAATCAGTCTGATTTGATGAAGTATCGGGTTTATCAATGATTAATACTTCATCATTATCTGAATTAGAAATTGGTGTGTTTAAATGATCATCAATGACAACATTAATGGATTCTTGAATCACACCAGTCCTTTTGTTTAGGACCCAATAAGCTCGACTGTTTAAGGAATATCTTAGAAAGATCCCTTTATCACTCTTTGTATCGAATTTTCTCAAATTTTCACGATCACGTAAAATATAGCACTTGCTGCCAAAAACTCGAAAGTATTTAACAGTAGGCTTTTTATTGAACCACAATTCGTAAGCCGTTTTATTTTTATCTTTGCTAGTGTCAACTCAGTTAATAATATAGCAAGCTGTGTTGACTGCTTCAGCCCAAAGACTTTTAGAGAGCTTCATGCTATTCAACATGACATTAGCCATTTCTTGAAGTACCCTATTCTTTCTTTCTACAATTCCATTTTGTTGTGGAGTTTTGGGAGCAGAGAATTCATGTAAAATTCCTTGGTCGGTACAGAACTTCTCAAAATTGCTATTCTCAAATTCAGATCCATGATCACTACGAATTTTATTGATTTGAGAAGATTTTTCAGTTTGAATCCTTTTGAGAACTTTTCTTACTTCTTCAAGGGTTTCAGATTTGTCCCTTAAGAAGACTACCCACGTATATCTGGTAAAGTCATCAACTATTACCAGGATATACTTTTTCCCACTACGACTTTCTGTTCTAGTAGGTCCTATCAGATCCATGTGGAGAAGTTCGAGTGGTCTTGATGTGGTATTTGAATTCACCTTTTTGTGTGAGTTCTTTATTTGTTTGCCTATCTGGCACTCCCCACATATTTTATCTAATTTCTGAAGTTTGGGTAAACCTCTTACAAGTTCTCGTTTGCTCAATCGATATAAATTTCGATAATGTACATGTCCAAGTCGTTTGTGCCATAAATCAGTCTCGTCTGTATGGACCATGTAACATGTTTGATTAGATGAGTTGGATTCACTAATAATATAGCAATTTTCAGACGTTCTACGTCCAGTTAATATTACAGAACCCTTATTGTTTAGTATTTCCCAGCTTTGATTAGAAAACCGAACATTATGGTTATTATCACATATTTGTGATATACTAAGCAAGTTGTGCTTTAGGCCTTCAACTTATAAAACATTTTTAAACACCGGAAGATTAAAAAGTTGAACCGTACCTTGGCCTATAATCTTGCAGTTGCTACCATCACCAAATGTGACTGAACCATCAGTCATATCTTTCAGATCGGTGAATAAAGCTTTGTCACCTGTCATATGCCTGGAGCATCCACTGTCTAGGTACCACTTTGAATGACTTGTTGCTTTGAAAGCAGTGTGAGCAACCAAGCAGGTGACTTTAGGAACCCATTTCATAACTATTTTGGGTTTAGGAACATAGTTGGTCTTCTTTTGTGTACATTTGTAGGAATGACCTATAGAGTTAGATTTTAAGAGCTCCTTGAGAAAATCAACTATCTTTTCAGCTAGTGGATTTCATTTCTGATTAAAGTTGACATGGCTGTTTCTAGGTTTTTGAAAAGTTTTTGAATTTTTAGAAAAATCTTGATAAGTATTTTTCCCTTTTGAGTTTGAGGACTCTCCTTTAACAAATATAGGAGGAGTATACATTTGTTTAGGAGATAAATTTTTATCATAGCCCAACCCGGATCGATCGCCACATTTTCTTGATCCGGATAAAAGTTTCTCTAACTTTGGATTACCTTGGGCATATTTCCATGTGTCCTTTAAACTCAGAAGAGAAAATACTTCAGCTTTAAGTTTCTCAATTTCAGATTTTAAATCAATAATTAGGGAGTTTTTGAATTCCAAATCGCATTTTGATTTTTCAAAACAATCTGAAATTTGTGATTTTTCTAAGACAAGTGAATCAAAACAATTTTTGAGTTTAGAAAACTTTTCTTTTTGAAGTTTAAGTTTGATAGCAATTTTACAACTTTCCTTATATAGGGCATTGTAAGCGTCTTGAAGATCATCTTTGTCACGCCCCAAACACAGAAATCGGATTCGCAGGAATCCCGATCACCGAATCCGGTGCCGACAGCCTCCGTAGTACCCCATTCTCGGGTCCTAGCGTCCATACGCTAGATTCCGATCCTGGGATCCTACAAGGAGGATTTTTTTTTGTACATTTAACTTATAATAAGCATAACCACAAGATTACCCAATTCACAAAGGCAACATCATCATCACATATCCACTAATATAATCATTTGAGTACAATGCTGAAAGGGAAAATACATATATCAAAATCAAAGCTCCAAAATACAACTGCACGCTCCAAGCTCAACGCTGCTGCAACCTAAAAACACCTGCACGCATCTATCGTGCATAAGCTTATAGAAAGCTTAGAGGGTGGTGTAAGTGTGTGCACAAGGTAAGTGCCAAGTATTCAATACAATGTCATTATCATACACACTGGAAGTACTGGTAATCCATAAATCGTACAATATCGGAATAAGCAAAGATACTAGCAAGATCATGAATTATCTGAGTAAGCAGAAATACTGACAAGAGCAGGAATTACCGGAGTAAACAGAAATACTCACAAGATCATAGATCATACGATAACAGAGTAAGCGGAAATACGAACAAGTCTATGAGCCAATCAATATCAGAATACGCAATATATAACAGCTACGCAAATGAGGAGTCATAAAGAGCCAAATATCAAATGCCGAGAATGCAATGGGGTATATAATTCCTTATGTGTTCACAAATACGTCAGCCATATCTAGACCATATAAATGCAGAAGCAGAGTAACCCAAGATGTCGTATGTCGCGGATGTAATGCAATATGCGGTGCGGATGGAATGACCATGCTGGAGTGTGAAATCGGGATGGTAGTACGTAGTATCGCAGGTTATGGGGTCCATCACAAGAGACTTCTATCCAAACCAGTCTCATACCTAAATTTGGATAGTCAGACTCAATGTGGTAGACTCCTGATCTCAGGTTAGTCGCGCGCCCCAACCGAAATCCTGGCCATTGCGAGGGCACATGTAACAACTAGTTGCGTACCACCAACCCGAGTAGATAGTGAATGAATGAATGCATGAATGAGTATGCAACTCCTGCTCACTAAATCCACATATTAGTACGGTTCATCTCTGGGATCATCACCGGGGTTTAGTACACTCCAAATGGCACTGTCGCTCTCCCAGCCGCACAGTCCAAGTGAGCGTAAGAAACCTCACTATCCGCCTGACCAATAGTCTAATACCTATCTGGCATGTCGATAGCGGACCCATTCACGAGCTGGTCAAACTCAGCCTAGTATTGCCCCCTACCCTCGGGCGGGTAAGGCTACACCCCCTCCCAACCGACCACGACACAGTGGGAGATGCGGCCTCCTGGTATTCGGCACTCGGGCGCTCATGTATCCACTCGGTCTCGACGTTGGGGCGTCTCCTGGCCACGGAGGTTTAGGGATTTTCACCCAGGGACATCTATGGCGCTCGTATGCTAAAACAAAATATTTCCGGTGTCCCATTTGGCCATCCACGATATGCCTGTGGAGGCTACGACCCTGATGTTGCTAGGGCGTACAGTAATCATAATGCAAGATGCATGAGTCATACAATCCAGTCACACATCAATCCTGCGCACACCGCGTGCTCATGTGAGATAACCTCTGCTTATCAGGGAGTCTCATAACAACATGCTCAATGACATATGCAATAACAAACATGCAGATGATGCGTATGGGCATGTATCATGATGCTATGCTGTCACATACTCATAATCGGTCTCAGCAACCGGCATCGACAATCGACCTCGATAATCGAAATCAGTAATCGGCAATCGGAATCGGTCTCGACCTCGATAATCGAAATCGGTAATCGGCAATCAAAATCGGTCTCGACCTTGATAATCGAAATCGATAATCGGCAATCGGAATCTGTCTCGACATAAGGCAGGGCCCATAGATGGACGGCCGATGATGGATCAAGCAATGTCAATGGGGCCTAAGCGTTTAGGTTAACCCACTAGAGAACAATGAGAATGGGCCTATCCGGGCCTAAGGGAAGGTCACAATGTGGACGTCTAACCATCATTGCCCATCAATGTGGACATCTAACCAACATTGCTCCCAAGGAGTGGCCCACATAAGGGATTCATGCGCAACGAAACAGCCACACATACATCACATCGGGCCTCGCCCATGGGCCATCAAATACATCAAGTGGATCGCATCCATAGGCCACACCAATGGGCCTCATATATATCGAATCGGCCTTATCACATGGGCCGCACCTGTAGGCCTTATATACATCAAGTGAACTGTGTCCACAGGCCGCGCCAATGGGCTTCATATATATCAAGTGGGCTAATGGGGCAGCCCTAGGTTTAACAAAACAGATGGATAGCGTGGTTGAAACGCATTCATCATGGTGTGCCCCACATACTAATGGGCGGCGTGGTGAATACATACATCATGGCGGGTTTCCACACCACCCTGGACAGATAGACGACTGTAGTTAAAACACATGCATCTAGCTGGCATCCAACCATCTCAATCCAGTGAACGGTGTGGATTTGAAATAAATACATCCTGGTGGGTCCCGTACTGCACCGTTGAGGACGAACGGTGTGGATTTGGTCCATACACCACAGTGCCATCCCACCGTTCAAACCATATGGGTGGTGAGGATAGAGAATACATACAGCAAGGGGGGTTCCATCCCCACACGTGTCACACGCGTGGGGTGGGCCACACCTCAAAATGGTTAGACGGTGTGTATACATCAGGGTGTGTCCCACCATGGGACGGTTGGAATATAATCCATATATCATAGCTGACGTCATTCCAGCAATCATATAGCTGGTGTGAATGTACACCAATCCATCCCCTTCCCACATAGGTGGGTCCCACGTAGGGCCCACCATATAGTATTATATATTTTAATGCAAATATATTTTATTTATTTTGAAGAGCACCAACAGCGCCTGGATTTAAGACACATTCATCATGGGTCCACGTAAACGGTATGGATTTCACATAAAACGTGGTGGCCCACAAAACTTAGCTGACATCAATCCAGCAGCTGGAAGGCTGGTGGATGGACGGTTCGCATTAAACCCATAAATCACGTGGGTAGAGAATAAATACATCAACCGTGTGGCCACCGTCCACATCTTCTGGATGGTACAGATCTAATAAATACATCAAGGTGGCCCCACCAACACCTTTGTGATGGGCCACCCCCTGACAGACGGTTGTATACATACATAAGAGGTGGGTCCACACGTGTGGCCCACCTCAGCTGAAAACCAAGATGATATTTATTTTCCTTTCAACGGTCCAGCAGCTGTTGCTGCTGGATGCCTGACCCTGGATGGTCATGATCAAGTGGGCCCGAGATCTAGCTAAACTAGATGGATCGTATAGATGTAACACATACATCATACAAGGTGGGCCCCACACGCTGCCATGGTGGGGTCCATATTCAATGGATGGACGGTCTCAAGTAAAACACACATATCAGAGTGGTACCTGCAAAAAGGGGGGGTTCAACCGTGGACGTCATCATCTCCAATGTTTCCTGCTGTGTGGTCCACCTGAGGTCTGGATCTTTTCACCCAGGCTATACAATGATATGGAGAAATAGATGGACGGTGTTGATGTAACACACACCTCGTGATCAGGGCCGCACTTGTTGATGTCTGAGAACTGCGTGGGCCCACAACAATTGCTGACGTCAATACCACAGCAGTTACATGCTGCTGTGTAGCCGTGGGACCACAGAACTTGCTGACTGTCAGCACGGCAGTGAATAGCTGGACGGTGTAGATTTAAAACATCTACATCATACATGACTCAAGGTGGGCCCCACCCTCACACGTGTAAGGTGGGTCTTACACCCAGAAAATGGATGGGAAAAGGGGATAAAATACATAAACCACGGTGGATTCACCCGCCACTGTCCAAACGGATGGACGACTGGGATAAAACACATACTGCATGATGGGCCCACAGCTGGTGACGCACAGCCAGTCGGTTCAAAGAGGAGGGTCCCACGTAGGGCCCACCATTAGATATATTCTACATATATTATTATTATTATTATTATTTTACTACACACGGTCCAGCACTGCTGGACGGTTAGGATGACCGTCATCAAGGTGGGCCGTGGAGCTGGCCAAAATGGATGGGTGCGGTGGATGTGGGACACACACACCACTGTGCGTCCAGCACACTTAGCAAGGTGGGTCCACGTGGTGGCCCATTAGAGTGGATAAGTTGATATTTGTAGTTTCCCTTCTTCCAGGTATATCGCACGGCGCCAAGGTGCCCGGACAGCATGAATACAGTGCATACATCACGGTGGATCCCACCATTTGGACAACGTGTGGATCATCCACCAAGGTGGGCCATCACACACACACACCAAGTGGGCCACACACCTCAACATCAACATAAAAAAATGAAAGAAAGAGAGAGAGAAAGAGAGAGGAAGAAACGTGTGAAGGGGAGGGACCCCGCCACTATGGGCCCTCCCTATACAATGCCTACATCAAGATGGGTCCCACCACATGTGGGCCCTCAAATCATCAAAATCGAGATAATGAATGCCCACCTATGGCCTCATTCTTTGGCTCCTTGGACTCCTTAGCTCCTAAGCTCCTTCTTTAAGGGAGTGAGATGAATTTTGAAGGGTTGGATGGTTGGATGAGGGTTTAGGAAAATGGGCCCTCTCTTGCATTCTTCTCTCCTTAGAGATTTCCTCTCATGGAAGCTTGGAATGGAATGAGATGGAGAGAGAGTGATGGGATGAAAATGAGTGGGTGAAATGGTTGTTGTAAGAAAAGGATATGGATGGTATGGGCTTGGTTGAATTTTGGGTGAGAGAGGGATGGGTGGAGAGAGAGAGAGTTGACTTTGGGTAAGGTTGTGTAAGAGGGGCATGGGTTGAGTTGCTTTGTACTTGATTGATTTGATTTATAGATTGATGTGATGTGTCGTAGGAATTCTCTCAGAATTCACAACGCGTAGCGTTTTCCTCGAACTGAACGCGGGCCCACATCTCTTAGCTTGGGTATCGGATCGGCGCGCGAGTCACGGTGTTGGAACCGCGACAACGGTGCGGTCGCTAAGGTACAAGTATCGGGTTGAGCCGACTCTGGAATACGGGATACAACTCGGGGTCACGCGCAACTGCCGATAAAACTTCGCGGGTCGTCGGAATTCGATCGGGAGGACCGCGGAAGCTTACGAAATGGTACGGGCTAAGATACGGGTCTTACAATCTTCATTTTCACATTCACTATTCAGATTTTCTTCACTTGTAGAGTCATTATCTGAAAATGTGAATTTGGCTAGAGTCATAAGAGATTTGACCTCATTGCCCGACTCAGTTTCAGAATCTTCTGATTCAGAAGTACCTTCAGAATTAGATGATTCATCCCATGTAGCCAACATACCCTTCTTCTTGGGTTTGTCCCTTTTAGAACATCTATTTGCTAAGTGCCCATATTCTTGACAGTTGTAACATTGACTATCTTTCAAAGATTTTCTAGATTTGGGTCTAAACTTCTTTTTATCATTTGATTGTTGAAAATCAACCCTTTTCTTGCTTTTGAAAATTTTGTAAAATTTTTTAGCTAAAAGAGCCATATCATCTTCTGAATCAGAATTTTCTTCTGAATTACATTTAGAAGATTTTAGTGCGATAGATTTACCTTTAGGAGCTTTAAAGTTTAACTCATAGGTTTGTAGAGAACCAACTAGTTCTTCTACCCTCATATTATCCGTATCATGAAGTTCCTGGATCACGGTTACTTTAGAATTGAACCGTTCAGGAAGTGAGCATAGTATTTTTGCACACACTTTACTTTCTGGGATTTTATCGCTAAGACCCCACATTGAGTTTACAATGTCATTCAATCTAGTGTAAAAGTCCATAAACATTTCATTTTCCTCCATATGAATTTCTTCAAATCTGGTTGTGAGGAGTTGGACTTTAGATTTTTTGACAATTGTAGTACCCTCGTGTGTCATTTCTAATATATCCCAAGCTTGCTTTGCAGTATCACAGGAAATGATTCTTTTGAACTCATTCGGTGATAGTGCGCAAGTAATTGCATTTAGTGCTTTAGCATTTGCACTACTCTCACTTTTCTGAAGAGTGGTCATTGGTAATATGGTGTGACTTTCATTAATTTTGAACCGTCAACCCCAGTAACTTCCATGATAGGAGGATTCCATTCAGTCACTGTGGCTTGCCACACATTTTCATCCATTGATTTGAGGAAGATCCTCATTCTGGCTTTCCAATAGGCATAGTTGGAGCCATCAAAGGGTGGAGGCCTAGTGACTGAAAGGCTATCAAAATTTGACATCTTAAGTAGCTTAAATCGTTAGCTCAGGAATTAAATCCAAGAATTAAAAAGGAGCTATTAGGCTTTGATACCACTTGAAAAGGCCAAGCTATATGTCCTAAGGGGCGGGGGGGGGGGGGGGGGGGGGTGAATAGGACAGCGGAAATAAAAAGAAAATGATAGCCAAAGTAAATCACAAAGCAGTAAATTAAAATAACCTCAAAATTCAGATCTTGAGAGGTTGATACAAACGTTGTTCTAAGGACAACCTTACACCAAAAACCAGAGTTTATGGTAGGACAACCTTATTTCTAGAAAGATCTTTGTATCAAATCTCAAATCGAAGAGGAATACAGAATTAAATACAAACTGAATAAATTGTAATTAAAAATGTATTGTTCTAGGGACAGCCATACACCATAAAAATGGCAGGGCAACCTTGCTGGAACAACTTTCAAAAGAAATTGAAAATCAAGCTGATAAAGGAATAGCAGAAAATAAATTTTAAGCTATTACAACATTCTCACAAAGCTTGAATTAAATAATTACAACATTCACCACCATACATACATCCCACAAAAATTAATTAAAGATTAGAAATATAAATCATTCAACCACAACACAAGGGTTTATAGTGGTTCACCTGTGTGTTCACCAACTGTTAAACAACAGCCACACAAAATGCTACTCCACTCCTAATATCCTCACACAGGGGATATTAGCGTTCACTAAAAATAGGTTTTCCCAGGTTCACCCAAAACCTTTACAATTGTGTCTTTGTATGTGGGCTTACACAATTAAAAAAAAACCCCACTTCTGAGTTTTCCTGGCTCTCCTCAGAAAACCAATACAACAAGATTTTTCTAGCAAATCTTGAAAGAAACCAAAATAGAAAGGAATTTATAATTAAATGTAAAATACCTGAATATCTCCTTCATTGTAGCAGCCCGATAGAACCAAAGTAGATGATTGAATGTCCAAGTTCAATGTCCAGTACTCGATTACAATGGTTCTAATTTTAATAGATTTTAAATTAAACCAAATAGGGCTTGCCTTAATTGATTTTGATTCCAAAGAAAGGGAATAATAATTCCTCTTTATCAAATCAAATTGGAATAGCAGAAACAAAATCAATTAAAATAAAGCTAAGGAAAGAGAATATTAAATAAGCACACTTAGCTTAGATGGAGCACAGAATTATCTCTCAGAAGTTCGACGAAGATTGGCTTGAATGAATTAATTAATTCGATAATTTCTTCTGAGATTCGTGCACTATTTATAAGTGAGAAGATCGGGTCTTCGACTGGTCTAGAGTGCTCTTCGACTAGTCGAAGCAACAATAAATATTTGAAAATCCGGCGGGATATGCTCGACCGTTCTACGACTGGTCGAAGCTTTCCTACGAGTGGTCGTTATTTTGAGTCGTAGGTCTCCTTCGACGGGTCGTAGGTCTCCTACGACTGGAATTCGAGTCGAAGATTTTTGACTGGTCGTAGATGCAGTCACACTGTTCCTACGACTGGTCGAACAGATTCCTGGACTAGTCAAAGCCTAACAGATTTTATCCGGAATTTGTAACAAACTTACGACTGATCGAGGATTTTCTTAGACTGGTCGAAGCAAGTCTAGGACTAATCGAAGAAGGCCTAGGACTAGTCGAAGAACAGACCAACCACATGTAAAATAAACATTCGGTTTATGTATCCGAAATGACCTACTTCTAAGGTCAACCTATGGTCAATCAAACCTCAATCATGAAGTAAAGGACATTAAAACATTCGAAACAAGTGACCTTAAAGAATGAGTCTTGAAGTCTTGATGTAGATCAATCTTGAAATCTTGATGTAGCTCAATCTTGAAAGAGTCTTGAGTTCTTTACAAACTGCCTTGAACTCTTCTTGAAGTACAGCTTGAGTCTTGTCTTGTAAGCTTTGCTTGTTGTGAGCTTAGCTTGTTCATGAATGTTGATCCTTGAGAGAGCTTCACTTATGCAAGTTATATATAACATAATAGTAATTTTGGCACCACAAATTTGACAACAGACAGGGATATAAACTATAGCACTTACGGTGTGGGACACCTTCTTGAACTTATGTTTCACGAGGCCCTGAAGATCCATAATGTCCTAACGTAGGATAGGCAGACCCTCCTTTAGTCAAGCTATACGGGCATCCCTAGCGGCCTGATCTGTGCCCTGCTCCGGTGCCGCAGGAGGAGAACTCTCACCAGTATCCTGGGCCTCCGCTTCTTCCTCATCCTTCTCTTCTTCTTCTTCTATTTCAGCTCCACCTTCTTCATTACTCTCTTCCTCATCGCTCTCGGTCTCATCCTCACTTTCTTCAAGTAAGGCTTGTTGTCGACGAGGCCCGATATCCATTTGATTAAGAGTCGTTTCATTGATGTAACGGATAGGTACCGGCTTTTCCACCCCGAGTCTATAGCCAAACTCATGTGCAATCTTACAGATGAGTCGGCCAAATGGAGTGATTCAGTCCTTTTATTCGAACGAGCGATAAGGACTATCTACCGCAAGATGTACGTAGGCATACAGAGCTTCTCTCCTTGCCCCACCTGGTACAAGAAATCTACCATCAGGCGCGTGCACTCACTGCGGTTGCTCCACCTTGGATAGACGTTGAATGTACAGATGTGGTGAAGCAAGAGGAAGTCATCCATCATGTTGGTCGCTAAAAGGCTTCTGTTTGGCTGCCATTCAACCAGACGACCACAAAGGAACCGCGTGCTGCGATCCCTTTCACACGCACTACTCAGATTCTTCTCCCTTGCATGAACCTCACCACGCGGCACATTCAGAAGTCGGGATATCAAATCAACGTTGATTATGGCCTCCCGATCTCTTTCGCAAGGGATCTTGAACTGCAATGACTCCAGCGAAGGTTCCTGAATGTGGGCATAAAAAGCTCGGATAGTACCCACATTTGCGTGGTATTCGCCTTCAAATAGCGGACCCCACCTGGCCTCTTCCAGGCGCTCAAACAAGAGATATTCTCCAAATAGCCGCGTATCTATATGAGCTTCAAAAAGGACCCTACGACCATCATAAACTCCATGAGATAGCTTTGCCAACAAAGTCCTTCCAACAGGAACCTGGGGATCGAGTTCCCACTTTGTCTGAAACTCTCGAGTGGTGGTCGTGCTCAAGGCGGCACCTCTCGGTCTCCGTGAACGGGTTGGGCGGCTAGGCCCGACTTCATCAATGGGGGCTCTTTTCTTCCCCATGAAAGAGAGAATGGTGGAAATGAAAAATATGGCCGTAATAAGTTCGAATAGGGCCATGGAAAATGAGAGAAAAGAGGGGAATGGAAGAAAGGATGGGGCTTCCATGAATTTGAGGCTCAAAGTAGAGATTTGAGGGCTCCAATAGAAAGAAAAGAGAGGGAAATTAACAATGGAGGTGGGTTTTGAGATGGGTAGAGTGAGGGTGCACGAAAATGGAAGAAGAAGGGGTTTAAAGATGGGTTTTTGTGAGGTTTTGAGAGAAGTTTCAAGAAAAGGAAAGCATTGGAGAGTAGTTTATGAAGGAAAGAGGGTTTGGAAGGGGTTGTATACGACCAACCCTGGATGAGTGGGCCACACTAGGCCTTAATGGCGTCGGCCCGACCGGCCCAGCCCGTCGGGCCCGCTGGGCGGCGAGGGCTCGCCGGTCTCTGGACTAATCGGCGATGGCTCATCGATTGGGTGAGGTCCTCCCCCCCCAGGTCCAAAAATGATGTGGGTCCCACCCTGGGTCCCCCTGGTAATGCCCCGATTGGGCCCCTAGGCCGTTTCGACTCATTTCGGGTCACTATGAATAGAACCTGACACATATTCAAACTTACTAGGTTTTAACGGCTGGGATGGGATAATACATGGTCTAAACCCGTCAATGGACATTCTAGAAGAGATTTGGGGTCGCTGTGTATTATCAAGAGTGTGCACGAACTCGATCTCGGTGATCATTTTTAGTAAACTTTCACCAATAGGTGCAACTGGAAAACCTACATTGTTTCTAGATTTATCTCGCACCCTCCTACACTAAGGTGGTGTCAGCATGCGATGTGTGACCATAACCCAGGTCTGGTTTAATCCAAGCCATGCTTTGATACCAACTTGTAACGCTCTGAAATTCGGGCGTTGAGCATAACTCAGCTCCCGAGTTCCAAAACATCACTTATGCAACATATGCAATGATGGATGTATGTTGTCTGTAATAGTGCATAAAACATGGAGTAGATTAAGCCAAACTGCAAACTTAGTCCAGGGATAGGTGAAAGACGCAAGCGGAAGACTGAAGGAATATATGTGTATATGTATAAGTCCCTGAGATATGTATGCTCTACCAGGTCATAATTACAAGTGTTTATCTCAAAATATAAGTATCAAAATGACATAAACCATTTCAAAATAAACCCTGAATCCCCGTAGATCAGGACACGGCTCACATGAACCCGCCTGAGAACTGCATAGAGGAGAACGCCTCCTCATCATCCTCATACTCCTGCTTTGCCTCGGGGGTCGCATCATCATCTGCATCTAAGACAGAGTCTGATTGGTGTCGAAACACCATCTCAGAACATGGGAGTGAGTGATCAACTCAGTGGAACTATACAGTAAAAGTTAACATATTATCAATTCAATTAAGTAATAATGATAAGGCTATACAATCAAACATGTCCTAATTACTCTTGTTAATGCAAAGATATATGTAGAAATGATGCATGCTCTCGCCTGCACTCCCTCAGTGTCTTCATCTTACGGTACGCATGACAACCTCCCGCAATGCTCCACAACGCCAAGGCACATGCAATGCGGTGCATGAATATGATTAGTAAGTTGATATTAGTCCTTTTCATACAGCAGGATTGGGAAGCTAAGGTACCTTCCTTATATCGGTTCCCAAATAGTGATCCATTTTAGGGTCGTCAGTCCTAGACAGTCTCATACGATGTTATGGTTCTAGGTCACTGCAAAGGGCTCGTCACCAATCAATGCATGCCTAATCATACCTTAGTTGCTACAATAAGGCTTGTCGCCTCAATGCAGTATCAAGGTATGCTCGAGGTCACTACAAAGGGCTCGTCACCAATCAATATAGGCCGACAGCACGAATATAGTGTCCCATACCACCATAATTGGCTCACGAGTCTGAAGTGCTCACCGGTCACTACAGGGAGGCTCGTCACCCCAGCATAGGCCGACAGCTCGACCACGGTGTCCCATACCACAATGCCTGTCTCATGAGTCTTAGCGGATCAAGGTACAATGGTTAACGGGATTGCACTGGTAAGTTTAGTGCCCTAGATTCAAACAGTAGCGTCCATACATGGTGAACATCCACCAGGACAATCGGGTTACTTGACGAGCTCGACTAGCACGAGCGCACGTTGAGTTGAAGGATATGAAGTGCATGAATACTCCGTGTGGCCAAACCACTGCCAACAACCCTAATACGACTCGGGTTCGTTAAACATGTCCTACATGGCGAAAACAACCTCAGCCACGAACTCAAGCTCGTTACCAATTTCTTAGACTATTTCATAGTCCCAAACACCTTCAATTATAATAGATATTCATACGAGCAATTTAGAACAGTAAAGGAACAACAATCCCAATCATACAAGCATGTGAGCATTTGATGGATTTCAACTTAACATGAATTCACACCTAAGTAGTGCCTGAATTTAAACAAACAAAGAATGTAAATTGCAAGTAGGAAAACATACACATCAATAAGATAGTTAAGAATCTCTTCTCAATGTCCATAAACAGGATAATATATTACACACTTGATCATTCAGACATTTCTACAAATACTTAGACTACATGTTTCGACATACATGATGTATGTTGGTGATAACACACATTGGACAATTCCTTCCGCCAAGGAGTTAATACACATACAACTAGCACAAACATACGACAATTAATCATGGCAAACACATGCTCATATTTCATACGTGTACGATACTTTCTACCTATACATGGAATACACAAATCTCAATATAGTTCATATATATCAAAAACGCAATATAAACATCGCATTTGGCTTGTGAAATTTCACCCACAACAATAATAAACCATCAACCAACTTTGAAAGCCTTGAAAACCATAACCTATACGAATATAGTTCGAACCTATATGAATATACTCCGAACCTTACACTAGAAAGTGCGCAACAGATCTGATTTAGACGATAAGTCTTCATCAACGGCGACTAGACAACCTAAGGCATGAATTAAATCAGCTACATCAACACTTAGACTATTCTAAGCTCCAAAACAGGTTAGGGTTTGATTGACTTACCCAAGAATGAGATTAGAATCGTCGGAATAATGATTCGGATGCGATGGATTAAGTACGCCAAGTAACAGGAAAGCATGCCAAGATGATTCACCAACTTCTCTCTCACTTTCTCTCTCTTTCTAAGCTAGGGTTTAGAGAATTCGTATGGAGTTTGAGAGTGAGGGTTTAAGGTCTTTATATAGGCCTAAAATTGATGGAAATAGCCCCAGGACCAAGGTATACTTAGGTTATAACCAAATCGGGTCTATTTCGATCCATTGGAGCGTTTCTAGAGGTCCTTTTTCTGAGTGTGGTTGGACTTAAGCTCACTAATATTGGATCTTAATCAAGTTAAATTTTTAGTCCGATCGGGTTTCCAGATCGCTCATGGCGGACCAATTTCAATTCAATGGTCACCGAAACTCGATCAGGGCCACAGGAACTTTGACATGTGTGGGCCATCTTCCCTGATCCAAGGGTAAATTTGGGTCAGAATCTAACAGTCAGAATGCTTAAAATCGGCGCGCAAGCGACACGACTCAGATTTCTAAAATTCATATTTAATTTCTAAACAATTTCACCTTTCTCACACCCTTTACTCCGGACTCAAGCAAATCGTCTCAGGACATCATCTGGACTTAATTTTTGAGGTGATTGTCAAGCCTAACAAGGTGATCATAATTGTCTAGGATCATCGCTATCAGACTTTCGACGTGTGGTCCAGGCCCGATACAAAGTTTCCAAGTACTCCCGAGAGCAATTGGATTTAGCATTGAATCTAAGATTTCAGGGTGACGTAGCGCTAATGATTCTATAGGTTTTGGGTCTTACAGATCGAATTTAAAGTGATCGGTACAATTTCACAGGTAATTGAGTTTAGCGTTAGTTAACCCACATTTAACTTCTAAAGGATTGAGGTAGTACTCGGGTCTTTGCACGAAATTTTTCGGGATATTACAGGAATGTTGTAATAATTTAGATTTACATTTCAGCATTATATTTTTTCTATCTCTTTATTATGTTGGGCTTCAGTTTCTCTATTTGTTCTAAAAATAAGGTTGTCCTACCATAAACTTTGGTTTTTGGTGTAAGGTTGTCCTTAGAACAATTATTGTTTCTATTTCTCTATTTTAGGTTGCCTTCCATTTCTATACTATGATTGGTGTATAGTGCTATCTATTCTTTGTTTCATATTCCACTGTATTTAAATTTAATTTGGCATAGTCCTATTCACCCCCCCTCTAGGACATATAGCTTGGCCATTTCAGATGTGTGGGTTGTAGGAATGAGAGGGATAAAGGGAGAGAGAGGGAGGGAGAGATGAGTTGCGAGATCTTGAGAGAGGAAAAATGGATGGGAGCTGAAATAAAGAGAGAATCTGATGGGTATTTTTTATTTTTATTTTTATTTTAACATTTGGTACAGTGAAAGACCATTTCAGATCAGGAACGGTTTTAGGCCGTTCCTGAACCAAAATCCTAACTGTTCCAAAATGAAGATTTTGGTGTAGTAATAGCTTGTCAGATTAGATTACTAAATCAACATTTTATCAAACCCAGGGCTTGTTTAGATACAAGAAAATGTTTGATTATGCCTAAGAAAAAGAGTGGAACTAAAAATAATAGCTCAGTTCGGTTTTGTATAATATGGAACATTTTATAACTCCATTTCAAAGATAATGTACTATTTTAAAATTGAAATTAAATATAAGTATAATTCATTAGGTATCCACAAATCTGACAACTGAAACATGCTTTCACCATTTTGTGATGGTTTATGATCTATCTAGAGTAGAGCCTTTATTTTGATTGTTTAATTTATGTCTTGTATGCATGGTTTACATCTATCTAAAGTGGACTGACCATTTGGACGGTTTAGTTTAGTTTCAATTTACATATCTCTCATGTATGATTGTAATTACTTAGGTAGTTCGGCGAATCCAACTCAAATTTTTCTTCTTTTGGAATAACTAGTTTCGCCGCATGCTTTGGAATAACTACACCAACTCAATTTTGGAATAACTAGTTTGGCTGCATGATGGGGACATCCCGCGCACGCCGTCCACACGTGCACGCACACCACCACCCCTACGCTCATACGCCAGAAGAAGGAAGGCCCCATCGTCAATCTGCATCAATGACGACGTCCAGGGAGGGCCTCCTAGCTAGAAGATAAAGTTTTGGTTCAAAAGGGTGGGCCCGATAGTCAAGAAAAGCCCGTCATGGGATCTCATGATTGTGGCCCACTTGTCGGATTAATTTCATATTTTAGGCTTTACTTATTTTTATTATTTAAAATATCGTGAACGCTTTAGATTTCTTTGTTTGGTTTTTATTTTAGTTTACTTCATCGCCAAGTAATAGGTTGCGCACATGGTGTGAGGTTTTGGGGTATAGGGTTTTTCCTATAAATAGGCATCTCTTATATTGCTTTTGGATTCATTGAAGCTTAATAAAATTCTTGCTTTATTTTTCTACTCTCTTAGTGAGTTGTGGAAGAATTCAAAAGTGGGTGCGAAGCTCTCTCTTTTCGAAGGGCTAACGACGTGGTGTGAAGTCACATCAATCTTCATCCGTCCCTACCCGCTCCCATCCATGTATATCATCTTCTATCATCATTATTGCTTTGAATTTCTCAACTTTTGCAGCTATTCATCCCCCTATAGCCAGTTTCTAGAATTTGAACCTATAGGAAGGCTCAAACTTGAGCGGCGCACTACGCCTTGACATCATGTCGGATCATCATCAAACTTGGAGGGATTGAAAGTCTCCCTTGGCCGACCAAGGCGTAGGTATCACTTTAGGGAGACGGGCTTCCATCACATGTGCGGCCAACCCACCCGCGCACGTGCGTCAGCCCCGGGTCACCATCTGCACACAGGAGCTTTCTCTAGGTCAGGTTTTCCTTTGATTTTTCTCTTTTCATTCCTATTTTCTAAACCCTAGCCTTAGTTTGCATTAGTCCTAATTTATTTACCCCTTTTTTCACCCTAGGGTTCCTTGAATGGAGATTGGTGAATCCCTTGGATTAGGGACTAATTGCTGTGTATGTGTGGATGACCACTACTTATCTTTGAGCATCGTTTGATGTATAATTTTAATAAATCCAGCCCTAACATGTGTAGGCCTGGACTCGCATCGATTCCCCTTAATTGAATGGTTTGGACTTTCTTGTGAGATATGGAATTTGTGTAATTGTTTCTGAACTAACGTGATCTTAAGCCTGAAATCTCGCACATCATATTTAAATTTCATGTCCGGCATCACTGCATGCTAGGCTTTGGTCTAACAAACATGGTGCAATCAATTTTCAATCCTAATTTCTCAAGTCATTTTAGCCTTACCTAGCCCAGCCAGCTCAACCTAACCCGATTCATATCTGTCTTTGCTCCTACAAATGTCATTCTATTCCTTGATTGAGCAACCCATCCATTCTTGAATGTATAATTTTAATTCATTTAAGGGTTTTTTTTTTTTTTTTGCATGTGTTGCCCACTTGATCAACAGATAGATTCGAAACATCTAGGTGAAAAATAAGGATTTTTTTAATTCCAGACCAAGTTGGGTCTGCTAACCATTTTTTGAACTCAGGGTTGGGCCAGCTAAACTAGGCCTACGCCAGTGTAATGACCCTAAAAATTTTGTGCTAATCTTTCCTTAGTAGCTATTTGGGGTAATTAGCGCTTATCTTGATTGCTTGTGAAATTTCCATCAATCACTTTAACTTCGATCTGCATGACTCAAAACCTGTAGATTAGTTAGTGCTATGTTACTCTGAAATCTGGGATTCATTGCTAAATCCAGTTGTTCTGGGAAATTTTTGGAAGTTCTGGATCGGACCTGAACTGCGCGTCGAAAGTCCGATAGCGATGATCTTAGGCTATTGCGGTCACCATGTTGGACTTGACCTTCACCTCAAAAATCAAGTCCATGTGATGTTCTGGGTTGATTTGATTTAGTTCAGAGTGAAGAGTGTGAGAACGGTTGGAAAGTAAATGTGATTTTATGAAATCTGAGTCGTGTCGTTTGCGCGACGATTTTAAGCAATCTGACCGTTGGATTCTGACCCAATTTCACCCTCTGATCAGGGAAGGTGGCCCAGGCATATCCTTGTGCTTGTGGACCTGATCGAGATTCAGTGACCGTTGATTTGAGTGTGGTCCGCCACGGCTGATCTGTAAAGCCGGTCGGTATGAAAACTCAGCCTGACCTAGATCCATGGTCAGTGAGCTTAAGTCCGACCTTTCGTAGTTATAGGTCCACCGGAAGTGCTTCGTTGGATCGTGAGAGGCTGGTTTTGGTTATACCCTAAGTATACCTTGGCCTTGGGGTTATTTTCATCAATATTAGGCCTATTTGTAGTCCTTAAAACCCTAGCTCTCTTTCCCATACGAATTTCCTAACCCTACCCAAGAAAGAGAGAGGAAAAGAGAGAGAAAGTGAGAGAGAAGTTGGTGAATCATCTTAGATTCTTTCCTGTTCTCCTTCATCCTTTAACCTTCATTCTGAATTATTATTCTAGCGATTCTGAGTTCATCTTTGGGTAAGTTAACCTAATCCTAATCTGTGTTGGAGCTTAAAATAGTCTTTGTATTGTTGTAGCTCATTTCTATTCTTGTCTTAGGTTATTCTGTCGCCGTTGACGAAGACATATCGTCTGAAATCAGTTCGGTGTTCTTTTCTGGCTTAAGGTGCGGACTTTAAGTGTATAGGTTATGGTTTTCAAGGCTTTCAATGCCAGTGAATGATTTATTCTTGCTATGGATGAGATTTCACATGCCAAATGTTATGTTTACTTTGCGTTCCTGATATGCATGTGTTATTTTGAGATTTGTGTATTCTATGTGTAGGTATAAAGTACCGTATGCATATAAAATATGAACATGTGATTGCCATGATTAATTGTCGTGTACTTATGCTAATGGTATGTATGACAACTCCTTGGCAAAAGGAATTGTCCAAGTGCGTGTATTTCAATATACGTCATATATGTTGAACTATGTATTCTAAGTGTTTGTAGAAATGCCTAAATGATCTAAAGTGTAATATATTATACTATTTGTGGGCATTGAGAAGCGATTCTCAACTCTCTCACTAGTGTGTATGATTTCCTTCCTGTAAGTTACATTCCTTGTTATTTAATTTCAAGCATTACTTATGCTTACATTTATGTTAAGTTGATATTCTTCAAATGCTTGCGTACTACATGATTTGAGTTGTTGTTCCATTACTATTCTAAATTGTAGATATGAATACCCATTGTAGTGAAATGTGCGTGGGACTATGCATTAGTCTAGAAAATCGGTAATCGGCCTTAAGTTCGTGGTTGAGGTTGCTTTCACCACGCAGGGCGTGATTAGACGAACCTGAGTCGTATTAGAGTTGTCGGCAGTAGTTTGGCCACGCGAAGTGTTTGCGCACTCTATGTCGTTCAACCCAATGTGCGCTCATGCTAGTCGAGTTCGTCAAGTAACCCGATTGTCAGATGTATGTTCACCATGTATGGACGCTATTGTTTGAATTTAGGGTACCGAACTTACCGGTGAAATCCTATTAACCATGGTACCTTGATCCGCTAAGACTCATGAGCCGGATATGGTGGTATGGGACATGGTGGTCGAGCTGTCGGCCTACGCTGGGGTGACGAGCCTCCCCGTAGTGACCAGTGATCAACCAAACTCGTGAGCTGATTATGGTGGTATGGGACACTATATTCGTGCTGTCGGTCTACATTGATTAGTGACGAGCCCTTTGTAGTAATCTCGACCATGCCGGGATACCGCATTGAGGTGACGAGCCTTAGTGTAGTAACGAAGGTATGATAGGCGTGCATTGATTAGTGACGAGCCCTTTGCAACGACCTACAACCATATGATCATATGAGATGTCTAGGATTGATGACCCTAGAATGGATCACTGTTTGGATGGTGATATGAGGAAGGTACTTTAGCTTCCCAATCCTGCTATATGAAAAGGACTAATAATAACTTGGTAATCATGTTCATGCACCGCATTTGCATGTACTTTGTAGACATGACGCACTTTGAGGCGGTGTCATGCATAACGTAAGATGAAGACGCTGAGGGTGTACGCGTGAGGGCACGCATCATTCTGCATGCATCCTTGCATTAATAAGAGTACTTAGGACGTGTTTAATTGTTCTGCTTTATCATTACTGCTTGATTGAACTGATAACATGTTAACCTGTGCTTTATTGTTCCACTGAGTTGATCACTCACTCCCACGTTCTGGGGCGGTGTTAAACACCCACCAGACTCTGTCTTAGTTGCTGATGTTACAAATGTTGATGCGACTTCTGAGGCAGAGTGGGAGATGGATGATGATGAGGCTGCTTTCTCTTTTATGCAGTTTTCAGACGGGTTCTAGTGAGCCTTGTTCTGATGCGCGGGATGCTGGGATTTCTTTTGGGAATTAAATGATGTAATTTGATACTTATAATTTTGATAGTAACACTTGAACTACGACCTAGTATATGTATGTATTTCAGGGATTCACACATGTACACATTTATTTCTATAAGTCTTCCGCTTGCTTTCTTCACTTATCCCTGAATTATATTTACTATTTGGCTTAATTTATTCCATGTTTTATGCGCTAATACAAACAACATACATCCATCATTGAATATGTTGCATAAGTGATGTTTTGGAACTCGGGAGCTGAGGTACGCTCGACCCCCGAATTTCAGGGCATTACAAGTTGGTATCAGAGCATGATTTAGATTAAACCGGACCTAGGTTATGGTCACACACCGCACGCTGTCGCCACTTTAGTGTATTTGGGTGAGAGTTTATCGTAGATTTGTGTTTGTGTTCCGTAGCTTCTATCGGCGAAAGTTTATTGAAAACGTTCGCTGAGATTGAGTCTGTGCTCTCTCCTGATCACACACAACGACCTGAAACCTTTCCTAGACCATCTATTAATGAGTTTAGATGGTCTATCTTCCCTTTTCAACCCTTCAATCTTCAAGAAATCTCTGTTTGAATCAGATTTCTGCCTGTATGGCCCGATAGGCGTCGAATCATGCAAAGGGGTCGATCGGGGCATTTTCTGTGGGGCCCAGGGGGGACCCACATCATTTTGAGCATGGGGGACCAGGAGGACCTCGCCAAATCGGCGAGACATCGCCGGAAGGTCCAGAGACCGGCGATGTCATCGCCGGTTCAGTGAGGCCTCACCGATCAGCGGGCCAGGCCGAGCGGGCCGGCTCGGGCTGACGTCTGTTTGGCCTAGTGTGGCCCACCCCTCCACGGTTCGTTGGTTAAAACCCTTTCTAAGACCTATTTCCTTCACAATCTTCCCTCCCAAGCTCTCCTTTTCTTGAAATCCTTCTCTAAACTCTTCCAAATCTCCTCCAAATCTTCTTCGTCCTCCATTTTCGTACTAATCCCAGCACCCCATCTCAAAACCCTCACCCCCATTGCTGTTTATCCTTTCTTTCCTTCTCATTTGAGCTCTCACATTCTCTTTTGAGATCTCAAGTGTGTGGAAACTTCCCATCCTTCCTATTTCTCTCTTTCTCTCATTTCTCATGGCCCTCTTTGAGTTTATCACGGCCATTTTTTCCGTTTCCTCCCTTCTTTCTTTGATGGGGAAGAAGAGAGCGCCCGTGGATGAAGCCCGGCCTAGCCGCCCAACTCGTGCACGGAGGCCGAGAGGTGCCTCCACGAGCACGTCCACCACTCGTGAATTCCAGACCAAGCGGGACCTCGATCCTCGAGCTCCCATTGGTAGGACGTTGTTGGCGGAGTTGTCGCATGGAGTCTATGAAGGCCGTAGAGTCCTTTTTGAGGCTCATGTTGATCCGCGGCTGTATGGCAAGTTTTTATTGTTGGAGCGCCTGGAAGGGGCTGGTTGGTGTCCCTTGTTTGAAGGTGAGTATCGCGAGAATGCAAGTACTGTTCGAGCCTTTTATGCCAATATTTGTGATCCATCACTGGAGCCTCTACAGTTCAAGATTCCTTGTGGTAGTCAATGTCATTTTAATATCCTGACTCCTAAATGTGCCACTTGGTGAGGTGCATGCCAGCGAGAAGAATGTGAACAGTATGCGCAAGAGGGATCGTCACACCCAATCCTTGTGCGGTCGTCTGGTCGAATGGCAGCCGAACAGAAGTCTTCTAGCTACCTACATGACATACGACTTCCGTTTGCTTCACCACATGTGTACGGTCAATGTATATCCAAGGTGGAGCAACTGTAGCGAGTGTACGCGCCTGATGGTAGATTTCCTGTATCAAGTGGGGCAAGAAGTGAAGTTGTGTGTGCCGACGTACATCCTGCGCCGGATTATTCTCATCGCTCGTTCGACTAGGAGGACCGAGTCACTTCCATTTGGCCGCCTTATTTGTAAGCTTGCTCATGAGTTTGGCTATAGGCTTGGAGCAGAGAAGCCGGTTCCTGTTCGTCATATTAATCTGACGACTCTTAAGCAGATGGAGATTGGTTCTGGTCGACATGCCTTAGAGAGTGAGGATGAGTCAGAGAGTGATGATGAAGAGAGTTATGCTGAAGGTGGTGTTGAGATTGAGGAAGAAACAGAGCAGGATGAGGAAGAGGTTGAGGTACAGGATACAAGCGAGACTCTCCTCCTGTGGCACCAGAGCAGAGCGCAGACCAGACTGCCAGGGATGTCCGTCTCACACGGCTTGAAGAAGGGCAGGCTGTTCTACGCCAGGATATTGTGGATCTTCGAGCCCTTGTGAAGCATAAGTTCAAGAAGGTGACTCTAACTCTGAAGTCTATCCTGTGTTGCTTGCAAGATAAGGGTGCCCCGCCTCAATCTCCTGATTTCGACGAGTAGTCGGTGTAGCCGTCCTTTACTTTGTTTGTTGTTTCTTTATATGTGTAGCCGTTGTTGGCTTTGTGGTTGGTGTTGTTTGTAGTTGTTTGTTGTTGGTTGAAGTGTTAGATGTTGTAGTTCACATGCTTTCCTAGTCGTGATTCATGTAATGCTGCACTGCTTGTATTGCGACGATTTTGTTTAATGGAATGCATGTTGTTTCTCTTTGAAGTTGTGCTGTGAATGTTGTGTGGATGGATTATGTGGACGTAGAATCTGACAGGTTGCATCCTCTGTTGAATGTAGGGATGCCTCCTAAGGGTTCAAAATCTTCGGCCCGTCTCATGCCGGTGTTGGGCCGACACCTATGGCTCCTCTAGTCACGCCTTCGGTTCCTGAGCCGAGCTGTGCATCTTCATCTGCTCCATCATCTGATAGGTTTAAGCAGATGATATTGTTGATGCAGCAGTAGCAGATTCAGCAGCAGCAGGAGTTCCACTCTTTCATGGCTGGCATCTTCGCTCAGTCAGTGGGGGTGACTCCACCTGCTTCACTTATGCCTCCATCTGGGAGCGCCAGTGCGAGCGGCACTTTTGAGCGATTCCAGCGCTTACGACCTCCTACATTTGTGGGTTCTCATAGACCCGAGGAGGCTGAGTATTGGATCGATCGCATCTCTAAGATGCTGAGACCGCTGCATTGTTCAGAGGTTGAGCAGGTTGAGCTTGCCTTCTTCATGTTTGAGGAGGCCAGTCTATGGTAGAACAGTGTGGTTCGCACTATCGAGGAAGGTTTTATGTGGTCGTGGCAGGCGTTTGAGGCACGCTTCCATGAGAAGTATTTTCCGGTTACGTACCGACATGAGAAGGAGAGTGAGTTCCTTCGCCTCTGCCAGGGAGGGCTGTCGGTGACGGAGTATGAGAACCGATTCATTGAGCTTGGTCGGTATGTACCTTTGATTCTATGTGATCAGCCGATGAGGATGCAGCATTTTTTTGAGGGATTGAGACCTGAGATCCGATCGAAGATTTGCTGTGCTAGCATTTCTTCTTATGCAGAGTTGGTGAGCATGTCGTTGCGAGCAGAGCAGGACGGGGACAGGCCGTCCCGCATGCGAGTACCGATGGTTCCTACGCCGCGACCGGACTTTCAGGGTGCACCTTTTCTCGGCAAGAGGCCGCGAGCAGATTCTCCTCCTAGGCGTTCAGCGCTGCCCGCTCAACAGATGAGAGCTGATCTTCGCTGTTCATATTGTGGGAAGATGGGGCATTTGGACCATTTTTGCTTTTCACATATGCGGGCCAGTGGTTTTACTCCACCGCAGAAGATTAGCCGTCCGATGCCTTAGGTTATCTCTCCTCCACCTCTTCGTTCAGCGCCAGCTCATCCATCCTTTAGACCTGTAGTGCCTAGCTTCAGGCCACCTTAGCGGCCCATGGTTCCTCCGCCGAATCGTCAGCAGTAGGCTCGAGTTCATGCGCTCTCAGCTGAAGCGCCTATGTCTGACTTGGTGCCGAGATCCTTCGAGGTGACAGCGCACATTGAAGGTATTCCCGTTTCTATGTTGGTGGATACAGGGTTCACTACTTCTCTTATATCTTATGCGGCAGTTAGGCGTTTGAGTTTAAGAACTGTTCCTATGCAAGGAGTGACGCTTACTACAGCTACGGGGATTTCCTCTGCTATGAGCAAGCATTGTATGGATTATTTGGTTGATCTAGGGAGTGGATCGATCCGGGTTAATTTCTTAGTCGTACCGCTTTATCATTACGATGTTATTATGGGTATGGATTGGCTCACGAGGATGCGAGCTGAGATTGATTGTGAAGCAAGGTCGGTGACCATCCATGGACCTGAGGGCGAGACAGTTACTTTCCCAGTTCAGGTCAGCTACCCTTTTCGTATTGATTATTATTCTTCTCTGTTGGAGAGTATGGCTGAATCGGCGTTAGTTAGCACGCCGGTAGTTCGGGAGTTTGAAGATGTGTTTGAGTCGATTCCTGGATTACCTCCTCAGCGTGAGATTGATTTTGCTATCGACCTCATGCCTAGTGCGGCGCCCATTTCTTTACCCACCTATCGTATGCCTCTGAGTGAAATGGAGGAGTTGAGGAAGCAGATAGATGGTTTGCTGAATTTGGGTTTTATTCGGCCTAGTGTGTCTCCTTGGGGAGCACTTGTTTTGTTTGTGAAGAAGAAGGATGGTTCCTTGCGATTGTGTATTAATTATCGCAGGTTGAATTTGGTAACTGTGTAGAATAAGTACCATTTACCTAGGATTGATGATCTGTTTGATCAATTGAAGGGGGCACGGTACTTTTCGAAGGTTGATCTGCAGTCAGGGTATCATCAGTTGCGCGTCAAGGATGGAGACGTGCAGAAGACCGCTTTCAGGACTAGCTTCAGTCACTATGAGTTCCTTGTGATGTCGTTCGGTCTTACGAACGCACCGGCCGTGTTCATGGATCTGATGAATAGGGTGTTTTGGCCATTCTTATTCCGATTCGTCATTATTTTTATCGATGACATCTTGATATATTCGACGAGTCGGGAAGAGCACGAGGAGCACTTAAGAGCGGTTTTGGATACTCTTAGGAAGAATCATCTCTTTGCGCAGTTCAAGAAGTATGATTTCTGGAAAGAGGAAGTCAAGTTCCTGGGACATGTGGTGTCTAAGGAAGGGATAGCTGTCGATCTTGCCAAGGTAGCTGCAGTGCAGGACTGGAAGCAGCCTGGTTCAGTTACTGAGGTAAGGAGTTTTCTGAGTCTTACAGGCTATTATCGAAGCTTCATTCAAGACTTCTCGAAGATTGCCAGACCGTTGTCGCAGTTGACACGGAAGGATTTGAAGTTTGCCTGGAATGAGAAGGCGGAGTTAGCTTTTCAGGAGCTGAAGGACAAGTTGACGTCCGCCCCTGTGCTAGTATTGCCAGAGCAAGGGGTTAAGTATATTATATATACTGACGCCTCTCGCGTTGGCCTGGGTTGTGTCCTTATGCAGAAGGACAGGGTGATTGCTTATGCTTCGTGTCAGTTGAGGAAACATGAAGAGAATTACCCTACGCATGACCTGGAGTTAGCAGCTGTCATTTTTGCATTAAAGCTTTAGAGACATTACCTCTATGGTGAGGAGTTCGAGCTCTTTTGCGACCACAAGAGCCTTAAGTATATTTTCACGTAGTGTGACTGAATATGAGGCAGCGCCGATAGATGGAAACATTGAAGGACTTTAAGTTCGATGTTTCTTACCATCCGGGCAAGGCGAACCTTGTGGCAGATGCGTTGAGTCGCAAGAAGGCTATTGAGTTTGCGGCTCTGCTTATAATAACAGAGTGGGATATGTTGGAGTTCGTGCGAGATTTTGAGTAGAAGCTTACAGTGGTTGAGCCGTATGAGGTTATTGCACACATTCGTGTATAGCCCCTTATCGACGAGAGGATCATTGCAGCTCAAGCAGATGATGAGTTTTTGGCGAAGATGAGGAAGCAGGTTGGTACAGATGAGAACTCCGACTGGAGTATTAGTTCTGATGGGGGCCTATGATTTCGTGGCCGGTTATGTGTTCCTGACATTCCTGACTTGAGACGTGAGGTTCTCGAGTTAGCCCATAGTTCTAAGCTTGCGATGCATCCAGGAAGCACGAAGATGTATCAGGATTTGAAGAGGTCTTATTGGTGGGACAATATGAAGGTCTAGATTGCTGAGTTTGTTTCTCGTTGTCTCACGTGCCAGCAGGTCAAGGCAGAGCATCGCTGACCTCCTGGGTTGCTGCAGCCCATGCCCATAGCAGAATGGAAGTGGGACTTCATCTCTATGGATTTTATTTCTAGGTTGCCGAGAACGAGGAAGGGATATGATTCTATTTGGGTGATTGTCGACCGATTGATGAAGTCGGCGCATTTCTTACCGATCAGAGTCACAAACTCTACAGACGAGTTGGCTAGGCTGTATATCAAGGAGATAGTACGTCTGCATGGAGTTCCCCTGGAGATTATGTCTGATAGAGACACGCGTTTCACATCTATCTTCTGGACTCGTATTCAGGAAGCGATGGGTGTGAAACTGAAGTTCAGCATCGCATTTCATCCGTAAACAGATGGGCAGATGGAACGCGTGAATCAGGTCCTGGAAGACATGTTGTGAGCTTGTGTTTTGGATTTCAAGGACAGTTGGGATGATTATCTTCAGTATGCAGAGTTCGCGTATAATAACAGTTTCCAGGCGAGTATTGGCATGGCTCCCTATGAGGCGTTGTATGGTCGCCCGTGTAGAGCACCGCATTGCTGGGCAGAAGTTGGTGAGCGTAGTTTGCTTGGCCCAGAGTTGGTGCAGGTGACTTCAGAGAAGGTTGACATCATTCGACGTCGACTTCTGACAGCCCAGAGTAGGTAGAAGAGTTATGCTGATACGAGGCATCGAGCGCTTGTGTTTGAGTTTGGAGACCATGTGTTTCTAAAGGTCTCTTCTATGAAGGGAGTTCTGTGGTTCGGTAAGAAGGGGAAGCTGACGCAGAGATTTATTGGTCCATTTCAAGTTCTGGATCGAATGGGAGCGGTAGCATACCGCCTTGCTTTACCCACACCTCTTGTGATCATGCATAACGTATTTCATGTTTCTATACTGAAGAAGTAAGTTCCTGATCCTTCGCATATTATCAGTTGGGAGCAAGTGCAGTTGAGTGAGGATGCCACTTATATACTGCGACCGACGCGTATTCTCGACAGGAAGGAGCAGGTATTGCGTAGCAAGGTTATCCCTCTTGTGAAGGTGCTATGGACGCATCATAGTGAGGAAGAGGCTACTTGAGAATCTGAAGCTGAGGTCAGAAAGAGCTACCCTCAGATCCTTGAGGAATATGAGAAGGTATGAATTTCGAGGACGAAATTTTCTTTAAGGGGGGTAAATTGTAATGACCCTGAAAATTTTGTGCTAATCTTTCCTAAGTAGCTATTTGGGGTAATTAGCGCTTATCTCGATTGCTTGTGAAATTTGCATCAATCACTTTAAATTTGATCTACATGACTCAAAACCTATAGATTAGTTAGCACTATGTTACTCTGAAATCTGGGATTCATTGCTAAATCCAGTTGTTCTGGGGAATTTTTAGAAGTTTTGGATCGGACCTGGACCGCGCGTCAAAAGTCCGATAGCGATGATCTTAGGCTGTTGCGGTCACCATGTTGGACTTGACCTTCACCTCAAAAATCAAGTCCATGTGATGTTCTGGGTCGATTTGATTGAGTTCGGAGTGAAGAGTGTGAGAACGGTTGGAAAGTAAATGTGATTTTATGAAATCTGAGTCGTGTCGCTTGCGCGACGATTTTAAGCAATCTGACCGTTGGATTCTGACCCAATTTCACCCTCTGATCAGGGAAGGTGGCCCAGGCATGTCCTTGTGCTTGTGGACCTGATCGAGATTCAGTGACCGTTGATTTGAGTGTGGTCCGCCACGGCTGATCTGTAAAGCCGGTCGGTACGAAAACTCAGCCTGACCTAGATCCATGGTCAGTGAGCTTAAGTCCGACCTTTCGTGGTTATAGGTCCACCGGAAGTGCTTCATTGGATCGTGAGAGGCCGGTTTTGGTTATACCCTAAGTATACCTTGGCCCTGGGGTTATTTTCATCAATATTAGGCCTATTTATAGTCCTTAAAACCCTAGCTCTCTTTTCCATACGAATTTCCTAACCTTACCCAAGAAAGAGAGAGGAAAAGAGAGAGAAAGTGAGAGAGAAGTTGGTGAATCATCTTAGATTCTTTCCTGTTCTCCTTCATCCTTTAACCTTCACTTTGAATTGTTATTCCGGCGATTCTGAGTTCATCTTTGGGTAAGTTAACCTAACCCTAATCTGTGTTGGAGCTTAGAATAGTCTTTGTATTGTTGTAGCTCATTTCTATTCTTGTCTTAGGTTATTCTGTCACCGTTGACGAAGACATATCGTCTGAAATCAGTTCGGTGTTCTTTTCTGGCTTAAGGTGCGGACTTTAAGTGTATAGGTTATGGTTTTCAAGGCTTTCAATGCCAGTGAATGATTTATTCTTGCTATGGATGAGATTTCACAAGCCAAATGTTATGTTTACTTTGCGTTCCTGATATGCATGTGTTATTTTGAGATTTGTGTATTCTATGTGTAGGTATAAAGTACCGTATGCGTATAAAATATGAACATGTGATTGCCATGATTAATTGTCGTGTACTTATGCTAATGGTATGTATGACAACTCCTTGGCAAAAGGAATTGTCCAAGTGCGTGTATTTCAACATACGTCATATATGTTGAACTATGTATTCTAAGTGTTTGTAGAAATGCCTGAATGATCTAAAGTGTAATATATTATACTATTTGTGGGCGTTGAGAAGCGATTCTCAACTCTCCCACTAGTGTGTATGATTTCTTTCCTGTAAGTTACATTCCTTGTTATTTAATTTCAAGCATTACTTATGCTTACATTTATGTTAAGTTGATATTCTTCAAATGCTTGCGTACTACATGATTTGAGTTGTTGTTCCATTACTATTCTAAATTGTAGATATGAATACCTGTTGTAGTGGAATGTGTGTGGGACTATGCATTAGTCCAGGAAATCGGTAATCGGCCTTAAGTTCATGGTTGAGGTTGCTTTCACCGTGATTAGACGAACCCGAGTCGTATTAGAGTTGTCGGCAGTGGTTTGGCCACGCGGAGTGTTTGCGCACTCTATGTCGTTCAACCCAACGTGCGCTCGTGCTAGTCGAGTTCGTCAAGTAACCCGATTGTCTGATGTATGTTCACCATGTATGGACGCTATTGTTTGAATCTAGGGTACCGAACTTACCAGTGAAATCCTATTAACCATGGTACCTTGATCCGCTAAAACTCATGAGTCGGACATGGTGGTATAGGACACCGTGGTTGAGCTGTCGGCCTACGCTGGGGTGACGAGCCTCCCCGTAGTGACCAATGAGCAACCAAACTCGTGAGCTGATTATGGTGGCATGGGACACTATATTCATGCTGTCGGCCTACATTGATTGGTGACGAGCCCTTTGTAGTGACCTCGAGCATGCCGGGATACCGCATTGAGGTGACGAGCCTTAGTGTAGTAACGAAGGTATGATAGGCGTGCATTGATTTGTGACGAGCCCTTTGCAACGACCTACAACCATATGATCGTATGAGATGTCTAGGATTGATGACCTTAGAATGGATCACTGTTTGGATGGTGATATGAGAAGGTACTTTAGCTTCCCAATCCAGCTGTATGAAAATGACTAATAACTACTTGGTAATCATGTTCATGCACCGCATTTGCATGTGCTTTGTAGTCATGGCGCACTTTGAGGTGGTGTCATGCGTAACGTAAGATGAAGACGCTGAGGGTGTACGGTGAGGGCACGCATCATTTTGCATGCATCCTTGCATTAACAAGAGTACTTAGGACATGTTTAATTATTGTGCTTTATCATTACTGCTTGATTGAACTGATAACATGTTAACCTGCTTTATTGTTCCACTGAGTTGATCACTCACTCCCATGTTCTGGGCCGGTGTTAAACACCCACCAGACTCTATCTTAGTTGCTGATGTTGCAGATGTTGATGCGACTTCTGAGGCAAAGCGGGAGATGGATGATGATGAGGCTGCTTTCTCTTTTATGCAGTTTTCAGACGGGTTCTAGTGAACCTTGTTCTGATGCGCGAAATGCTGGGATTTCTTTTAGGAATTACATGATGTAATTTGATACTTATAAGTTTGATAGTAACACTTGAATTACGACCTGGTATGTGTATGTATTTCAGGGATTCACACATGTACACATTTATTTCTATAAGTCTTCCGCTTGCTTTCTTCACTTATCCCTGAATTATATTTACTATTTGGCTTAATATATTCCATGTTTTATGCGCTAATATAGACAACATACATCCATCATTGAATATGTTGCATAAGTGATGTTTTGGAACTCGGGAGCTAAATTATGCTCGACCCCGAATTTCAGGACGTTACAACATGGGCTGATATTGAAAGTAGGGTCCTAAGTATCCTTGTGGGCTGGGTCGAGGCCCACCCTTTAGCCATTGCCACCCCTTGTGTATTTAAGCGAGAAAAGGCTATAAAAGTAGTTAAAAAGAAAATCATTATTAAGAGATTAAAAATAAGTACCGCTTTCCGAGGGTTTACTAAAGTCAGGCAGATATCCATCTTTCTTATTCTTTATAATTCAGTCAATATAATCCTAACGATTAATAGTCAATGAGGGAAAAGAGAATCCAACACGAAAATCTAAGAAACATATATACTAACTTCATATTACTAACACCAAAACACATAACATACTCTAATAAACGAAGTTGTCATGGCCAACATGCCATGCTAAGGAGAAAAATAGAACAAGAAAGATAAAACTATAACAACGAAGGAAAAAAAGGGAAATTGATCGTACTCGCCTCGAAGTTTGGGCAAATTACCTAGAAAGCTACAACACTCCATATATTCTTAAAAGGGCCCTCTGACAGCTTTTGGAGATTGTTTCGGATGAAAATGCCCTTGACCTTGGTTCAAGGATTGTACGGTCTTGGAGTAAAGTAGAAGTCACCTGCTGTTACAACCCCCGAGAAACGAACAGATCAGCTACTCCCCGGGACATCGGCCGATGGATGGTGCTCGGCGCATTATGGGCCTCACCACCACGTATGTGTTTCATCCATGTCATCCATATTTTTGTCTAGATCATTTTATGGTAAGAGTCCAAAAATGAGCGATAATCCAATCACAGTGGGCCTTATGAGGATTTTAATGGTGGATATCCAATCATTATAATTTTCCTGCAATGTGGTCCACCTGAGATTTATATCACTCTCATTTTTCGGGTCAAGCCATAAAATGATATTTAAAAGTGGATGAATGGCATGGACGAAGCACATACATCATGGTGGGTCCCATAGAGCACTGATCACCAACACCATGAGCTTCAAAAGGGGAAAATGTCACATTTATTTACATTTGAAAGACCCTCTTCTTCTTCTTCTTTTGTTTTCCTAGAGAAGCGAAGATCTAGGGACCAACAGCCAGAGAGTGACATGGTTACAATGGTAATTTGGTGATACTTCCATAAGCCAATCTGCATTCATGCATTTCTTTGCTCTTTTATTTAAAATAATGGAGGAGATATTCGAAGAAACCATAGAGCCCCTATCGCGTTCTTCTTTTATTCGTGATCCCTTCTCTTTCCTCAACGACGTTCACGATCTTCTTGAAGCTCAACGACCTCCACAGGAAGTTCTGAAGATAATTTTTGAACTCCTCCAACTCGACAATTTCAACGGGCACCCAGCCAGCGAAAAAACGTTAGCTCCTTCCATCTCCTTCTGCCTTGTCTTTCGCAGCTCTTGCGTTTCTTCACAATCATCACTGTTGAGCTTAAATACTTCCCATATAATATGACAACCACGACCGTTGTAACATGACATCCAATACCATAATCATAACACAATAGGAAGAACAGTCTCTTCAACAAGACCCAGGGAGCTCTGTTGAAAAACACTTACGAGTATGTCTTGTTTAAGCCTAACCTTCTCAATAGAGTTTTTGTGTGGGCTAAAACAAGTCATCCTCTACAGAGTTTTTCTACATCGCTGGTTGCTGGCTAAAGAGAGATCTTCTTCCAACTGTAAATATGATTATGGTCATAGTTGTCATGTTAAATCGGTCGTGACTGTCTTAGATGGATCGTGATTTTTAGGTTATATAGGTCGTGGTTTGTAATATAATATGGGATGCATTTGTCGTGTTAGATTGGTCGTGGTTGTCCTACCATAAACAATTCTCTTCAACGGGCACCCATCGAGGTTTGGTTGTGGTTTGCATGGTAGATTGGTCATGAAGATGATGGGTCGTGGTTCTCATGAATAATGGGTCGCGATTGTCATGAAATATGGGTCGTTGTTCTCATTTAACAACAACGATCCATTATTCATCATAACCACGACACAGTGCAAGGGACAATCACGACCCACTATTGATCAAAGTTTCATGGGTCATGGTATCGTTTGATATGGGTCATTGTTGTAATGTTGTATATGTCTTGGTTGTTATGAAATTTGGATCCTAAATGTAAGTATCAGAGGGTTGTGGTTGTCTTCTTATACCGATCGTGGTTCTCGTGTAATATGGTTCGTAGTTGATGTGAAGCATTAATTGTAGTTGTCATTTGATATGGTAAGATCTTAGTTTCTTGCACTGATTTTTTGCACTACCCATTTACAACCACAATCATTATATCATGAAAACCACGACCTATTGTTATGTACACTATTTCCATCTTTCTGTTTGTGGCTCAGATCATAAAGGCCCGTGATTATCATCCACATTGGGTCGTGGTTGACATGAAACATGGGTCGTGACTGTCATTGGATAGGTCTTGGTTGTAATAATACATGGACCTTGAAATGGATTGATACATATGTTGTTGTTGTCGTCTTATTTTAGTCGTGGTATACGTGAAGCAATGGTCGTAGTTGATCTGGGTCATGGTTGTCATGTTAAATTGGTTGTGGTTCGCAGTTGTAATGGTTCATGGTTGTCGTCCATGTTGGATCGTCACAAACAACCACGATCTTATGAGAAACATGACCCATACAACATGACAACCACGGTCCACCTGTTATGAGTGTCACGACCCGTTGTTAAGCTTACCATTTCCTTTATGGGTTGTGGTTCAAATGCATAAGAATTCGTGGTTATCATCCACATTGGATCATGGTTAACATGCACCAAGGTTCATGAATCAACAAGTATATATATTACAGTTCAAATTAGATTATCACAAACGATAAAAAATAAATCAACATATTAAGTCATTACCAGCCTCGGGCTCAGCCAGTAGGGACGAAAGTGCATCGACGCCGATTGTGACCTATTCGTTTGCATCTAGAGCATTTGGGTGTTGTCTTATCTTCTTCCTGGGATGTAATTCAAACCTTTTTCAATCTTTTAGCGGATCTTCTCATTTTTGGAGGCTTCATATTCTCACATAAAACCTTCACTTCCACTGAAATGTTCCATTGCATCTTGTCAAGCACCGGGTAAACTGACTCTTGGTATGTTTTATGATATATTTTATTGAAGTAGAATGGAGAACAATATTTGTACATATCAAGCTGATACTTATCACAGGCCATTATCACATGAGGGCAACAACATTTTTCCAAACTCACCACACGTACACTTCATTCCTCTTAGACTTACTACATCGGTCATTCCCCGTGCAGTCACTTGGAACTCATTCGCTGAAATTGCAATGCATTGTGTCTTTCACACCTGGAACTTGCGGCGCATTGCATATTTACATAGACAATATTATAATCAACCTTTGACCTTGAACACCTGCCAGAAAGATATTTCGTTTGGATCATCCATAAATTCTGGATATCCTTGATGATCTAAATTGACAAAAGCATTAGATGGGACGAAGACAATATTCAATGATCTAGGAATATCTCCATTTTCTTCATACACTGGGTATGGGTAAATTTAAGTTTATAGGATGCAGATTAACTTGCACGGATGGATCAACAGACAGGCTGTGGATAGGATGAACGTTGGGTCGTGGATGTGAACCACAACTCAGTGTAGATAACAACAACGATCTATATAGCATGACAACCACGATTATGGTTTCAATCGTCATTGGCTTGCCTAATGGATCGTGGTTGACATGCATAGTGGATCATGGATCACATAGTGGGTGGTCAGTTTTGACTATCGACCTCGATCCAGCATAGATGACAAAAACGAACCATGTAGCATGACAACCACGATCCGTTAGAGCTCGTGATAACCACGAACTTTTGTTGGTTACATCAGCGATAAACTATGTAGTACAATTACGATCATGTTAAAATTTGAAAGATATTCTTATTATTGATTAACAATCCACGACCATATTGGAATGCAGGTTGAAAAAGAACTCGTGATATTTCTCTGGTCATTCAATGGTCAACGCGTTGATCTCACAGACGGCTGAGGATGAAGCACCATGAATAACACAACAAGGTTACTCTCCCTCTCTCTCTGAAGGGGTGGAGAGTTTTCTACCCGCTATCGTATTTATAGAGAGGTGTGGTTGAGAAATTATGTTATGAGCTAGAAGTGTATGGAAATCTGCCCATCCACATATTTTGATTTGTTCTCGTTGAAGTGTATAGAAATCTGCCCATCAAAGTTAGGACATGGCATACGTAGATATCGAAAATCCCATTTATATATGTGTCGTAGTTATTAACATGTGGAGAACATATTTGTCGATGAATTAATTGTTGCCGTGAGAGTTAGATTTGAGAGATTTGCAAAAAGAACAACTGGATCGCTGGTCGTGTTAATATTGGTCGTTATTGTCGTGTTAATATTTTTGTGGTTCATATATGTAATAGATTGTGGTTGTCATCCATGTTGGATCGTTGTTGACAACCACAACCTGAAGAGAAACACGATCCATACATCATGGAAACCACGATTTATATGTCATGGCAACTACGATCCCTATGTCATGACAACCATGACCCGTTAAAGTGTTATAAGGGCCGTGTTTTCTTGTTATATTGTAAACTTAAGTGGAAGAAACTTGCAGAGTCTTGCGCATCACTGAGCTTCTCTTCTGGCAGTTATTGTGTTATATGGGTCGTGGTTGTAATGTTATAAGGATCAATGTTTTCAAGTTATCTTGTCGTGATTGTAATGTTATATGGGTTCTAGTTGCCATGTTATATGGATCGCGGTTGTCATGTTGCCTTGATCGTGGTTGTGGTGCGTAAGACTCTGCAAGTTGTATGGTCGTGGTTGTCGTCTACGATGGATGGTGAACTTAACAACGGGTTGTGATTCTCATGACATATGGATCGTGGTTTCCATGTTGTATGGGTCGTGTTCCTTATATAGTTGTGGTTGTCGAATACGATCCAACATGGACACGAACCACGATCCATTACAATTATGAACCACGACAAATTTAACATGACAACACGACCCATATCAACTACGACCAATGCTTCACGTATACCACGACCCATATAACACGACAACAGTGGCCCATATATCATATTATTCAGGGTCCATGTATCATGGCAACCATGACTATACAACCTTACAACCATGACCCATATACAATAACAGTCATGACCCATGTATCATGTTAATCACGACCCAAATGTGGATGATAATCATGAGCCTTTAGGCATTTGAACCACGATCCAAATATGAAAATAGTGTATATAACAATAGGTTGTGATTTTCATGATATATTTCCGTGGTTGTCATGTTAATGGGTCATGCTTTCACTCAGTGCCGTGATTGTTAACAATGATCAATTAGAAACATGACAACCACAGTGCATTTAAAATGTCACCCACGACCCAATCATCACAACAACCACGACCCGTATAACATGACAACTATGAACCTATATCGAAAGACAACTACGATCAATGCTTCACGTCAACCACGAACCATATAAGACATCATGCACGATTTTTATAACACGACAACCACAACCCATATATCATTACATTCAGGATCCATATTTTATGACAACCACGACATATACAACATTACAACCACGATCCATATACAATAACAGTCACGGCTCATGTATCGTGTCTCGAGCGCGATCATAGGGCTTGTCTTTGTCTGAGCATGACCCTATAATCTGAATCCTTTTGTCTCAGCTTTTTTGAGTTCTAGACTGATGTAAAAGCCCTATAAAAGAACTTGATATTTTGTCAATGAGCATTTACTCAGAGTTGGCGGACCTAGTGTGTAATGGCTTCTTCGGGATTCCAGGCTGATGTAACCTGGCTTCTTCCGGGTTCCAGGCTGATGTGAAAGTTATACAAACGAACTTGTTATTTTGTAGCATGATAACAATGATCCATAAAATATGAAAACCATGACCCATAACAACCGACACCATGACCCATGTAACTTTGACAACCATGATTAATTTTACATGAAAACCACGATAAATAAAAACTGTCAACAACCATCCTTTGTCTGGGTCATTTTTTGAGAACGTGAAGGATCGTGGTTGTCATCTACGAAGGGTCGTGTTTATCATTGTGAAAGGTTGAGATGACTTTGATCAAGGTGTGCCCTACAGTAAGCTCCCTTCACTTGAAAATGAAAGCCCTCACCATATCCAGTTTGATCTTTGCGATCCGTAGCAAGTGTCTACAAGAAGGTCCAATAAATAGATACACCTCCGGTCTAGGGAAATGGTCATTTTCCATTGGTAAATCCATTACATTACATTCCTTATATTGGGAATGGTCGTTGTCCTTTTCCTTGAACATTCCAAGTAAGGGGAAACGGTCATTTTATGATGGAGGTTGGGTTGTGGTTGTCATGTTAATGGGTTTGTGGTTATCATGTTGCTATGGTCGTGGTTGTCATTTAATGGGTTCGTGGTTGGGAACCACCATCCATTGTGTATGACAACCACGGCCCGGAAGTCGCGTCGTGGTTGACATCCATATTGAATTATGGTTTACACTAACAATGGGTTGTGGTTGTAACTTACGTAGTGTTGTGGTTATGATGAATAATGGATCGTTCTTGTAAAATGATAACCATGATCCATATGCCGTGACAACCAGGACCCATTACTTAATTGAACCACAAACCATGTCATCTGACAATCACGACCCTTCTAACATGCAAACCATGACTCATATAACATGACATGAACGAGCATATCTACTGGAACTCACAAACTATATTCAGTCACAACCACGACCCATGTTCAAGGGGCCATGTTGAAGCCCAATTCCTTGGTCCACAACTTTGTATCATGGTTATTATGTTATATGGTCGTGGTGTTAATGTTTAATGAGTCGTAGTTGACATGACGACATAGATCGTGGTTTTCTTTGTATATAGATCGTTGTAGTTGATATATGGATCGTGGTATTCAAATTTTATGGACCAATATGCCATCGACATGCAAAAAGATGTAATGATGAAAAGTTAAGGTCAGCGCGGATGCGCTTTCCTGCGCTGGGAACCTAAGTGGGCCTTACCCTAATGCTTGTGAGAAATCTATCCCATTCATCTATTTTTTGAGCTTAATTCAGGGCTTGAGACAAAAAGTGAGTAGGATCCATGACTCAAGTGGACCACATTAAAAGAAAATGTGGGTAGGGAAATTCCAACTGTTGAAACTTCCATGGGGTCGACAGTTATGTTTACATGCCATCCATACCGTTCATAATGTCATTCCTACTGGGATGAACTGAAAACACACATATTATCCTAATTCAACACTTCCATGGCCCCATAAATATTTCAACTATGGATGTTCAATCCTCACGTTTTCAGAACATTTGAATCTTAGATCCAGTTCATTTTTGGTTCCATGCCCTAAAATGAGCTAAAAAAGCAGATGGATGGAGTTGATTTCTCACAAACATCAAGGTGGACCCCACATATCGTAGTTTGTACTGAAAAAATATGTCGCATGTACATACATTAAAATGGCGTGTAAAAGGCAAAAGGTTCGCTTACGATTCCCAACGCATAACATTAATTGTTGATCATCTTGGTCAATTTTATGGGCCCATCATAAATCAGATCTAATCAGTTGGAATTGTTCATGGCTGATGGATTCCTTCAAAAAATTTAATAGTAACACGTATCGAGCCATCAGTGGCCCACATTGCATAAAGATGACAAATTATGGGATTTTTCGTAACCTGTTGGTTTGAACTATTGTGGTCCATTGGATTTAAATATTTTGATCATTCTTTGGGTAATTCTGTTTCTTGATATTACAAATAGAATGGATTGTGCGGATCAGAAAAAAGGCAGTTCGATGTGACTTAGAAACATCTGAGGTTGTACAATGTAAAGCAACCGCTTGTCCCCATATGGAACACTGACTTTATATATTTATATATTTATCTTGGAGCTTCTTCTCTGGGACCCCTTTATTTTTTATCCCTAACCCTTTTTTTTACTGGTTTTGAATCTTTTTCACTGGGCCCCTCCATGGCCACTCAGCGAGTACATCTATACAAGTTGAGTGCAGCTCAGTTCATATAAATGACAAAGCAAGGTAATGGTTGATAGGGACGGTATAGCGTTGTTCACATGTTACGTGGGCAGTGGCTGTCATCCACGACCCAATGTATACGACTACAACGATATGTATAGTATGAAAATCACGATCTTGTTTATGATCATGGTAGATATGCAAAAGTAGATCGTGGTTGACAGGCACAGTGGATCGTTGCTCACATGTTATGTGGGTCGTGGCTGTGAATCATGGTAGTCATGCTATATGGGTTGTAGTTATGCCCACATAGATGACAACAACGAACCGTATAGCATGGTAACCACGATCGTAGTTGCGATTCAAGACGACAACAACAATCTATATAGCATGACAATCATGATCGTATTTGTGATTGTTGTTGATGTACCCAGTGGATCGTGGCTCACATGTTTTGTGGGTCGTAGATGTGAACCACAACTCAATGGATCGTGGTTGACAGGGACAGTGTATTGTGATCCACAATGAATGTCGGTAGTGGCTGTGAATCATGACCTAATGTAGATGACTACAACGATATGTATAACATGACAATCACGATTGTTGAGTTGTGATCATGGTTGATATGCCCAAATGGATCGTGGTTGATACAATCGTGGTTGGGTGGTTAGTTTGCCTATTGGATCGTAGTTGACAGGCACACTGGATTGTGGATCACATGGTGGGTTGGTGGTCTTGACTATCGACCTTAACCCAAAATAGATGACAATAACGAACCATGTAGCATGACAACCCCGATCCTTTAAAACTCGTGATAACCACGATCCTTTGTTAGTTACATCAGCGATTAACTATGTAGTACAATTACAATCATGTTAGATTTTGTAAGACCTTATTATTGATTAATAGTCCATGACTATATTGGAATGCCGGTCGAAACAAGCCAATGATGACCACGTGCTTAGGCTTTAAAGCCGCATAGGTCTCTCGCAAGTGCTCCGTCAGTTTTTTGGAGTATATGATTACAGATATGGAGAAGAATCCTGATAGACAGAATCTATTTAGAGACAACTATTTTAGATTTCTTCTTCACTTTCCATTGAAGAAGTGGAGGGCACACTCTCAGATCATGCATTGCCTAATGCAAAGGCATGTTGGTGATTTGACATTTGAGGTTCAGAGCACCAAGATAAAGTTTATTGAGCTCAATTTTGCTTTAATAATGGGTCTTAAGTTTGGACCAGTTAGGATAGATGGTGACGGTTGTGCCGAGGCCGGAAGAGCAGAGGGAGGAAGAGGTATTAGGGAGACCTACCTGAGAGCAGGTGGTGTTAGTAAACAAGAACTAAAAGAAGCCTATTTGTCACTTATTGATAAAGAAGAACATATGGACGCTGTGAAGCTGGCTCTAATAATTTACATTGAGAGTCTATTAGTTGGATCTCCGCAAAAGAATTGCGGTGTTGATAGGTTTATTGACATGGTTGATGACTTGGATTATTTTAATAACTACCCCTGGGGCAGTGTGGGGTATGACTATTTGATGGGGGGGTTAATACTGCATCTGGCATTATTTGAGCGACTAGCTGGTACCCCAAATCATATAACATATGTGGATGCGTGTTTGCCATACAAGTACGTTATTCTTGTCCTGATTCATAATTTGAGTTTGAATTTTTTGTCCATACATGTCAACCAATATATAATGCATAATAATTGATCTTAAACATATTTGGGCCTACAAACTGTTCCTGAAACTCACGGTGACAATGGGTGGGCAGTCAGAAGACTGCCTGCAATGATTCCTCGAATACTAAATTAGAATCTGAAGAAAGTAGGCAGATATCGCTCCTTATCTGCCATCTTCAGAGCTGTACCAGTAAGATTTATTGAATTAGTAGTGTAATTTAATTATACAATATGTTTATAATTAATAAATCAATTTTGTCCATGCAGGTGGTGCTAGCTTTAGAGCTTCAACCAAAGGTCGAAGAAGCAGAGACCGAGGTTATCAGGAGTATAATCGATGAGACTTATACAAATGATAAGGCTCGCTGGGCAACACCCATGACAGAGACAATGGTGGTGGAGGACGTTGAAATAAGAAATAAAGTTGATGCTGATCTTACCATCTCCCTCTTGGAAATGAGAAATGAAGTTGGGGTTAAGGTTAGAACCTCCATCTAGGAAGATATTAGCAAGGTAATAAAAGATAATAAAAAATCAAGATCCGCAGTAAAGAAATTAAATAAGCGGATTGAGTTCCTTATCATTGAAGTTGAAGGAATAAAGGATGAAGTGAAGCGAATTGATGAGTTTGGTAAAGAAATAAAGAACTTCAAGGAGGATAATGCTTCTTTATGCGAAGAAGTGAAGCGAATTGATGAGTTTGGAGGAGAAATAAATAACCTCAAGGAGGATAATGCTTCTTTATGTGAAGAAGTGAAGTCGATGAGAGATGATGTTAGTACAAAATACGTACGTGAAATTGCCCTATTTTATTTGTTAATAGCTCTCTGTGAATGTACTGTCTTCTAACATAATGATTTTAATATAGGTCAACAGCACAACAACAACAACAACTGTTGATGATGGGATGGACCATCTCAAACGTTTTAAAGATGGGATGAGCCATCTCAAAGATGACAACGCTTACTGCGGGAGCAGATGAATCAGCTAATAGTTGAGTTTCAGGCAACAAAGGTAAATGAAAAATGGATCATAGTTATCATCCACATATGATCGTTGTTATCATATAGGAAGGGTCGTGGTTGTCATGAACATTGGTTCGTGGTTGATATACGACCCAACATTGGTGGTAACCATGATCCAGCCGAGATTCATGGTTTCTATGAACTATGGATTGTGGTTATCATACATGGAAATACATAATAATATATGACTATATTACAGGAATTTGTTGCTTCGATCGGCCCTCTCATACAAGAGAATGCTTCACTATAAGAGTAAGTGAAGCAACTTAGAAAGGAGATCCAGGCAATGAGGGTACATGAAATTGAATTTATCAATTTATCCTAAATCTTATTTGGTCGTTGTTGTGTCCCGTTTCTTCTCATTTATGATATATGATTTTATTACAGGACAATGTCCCTTCGACCAGACCTCTGAGTGTAGAGAATGCTTCACTGTTGGAGTAGATGAATCAGTTTGGGAAGGAAATACAGGGAATGAAGGTATATGAAGTTAAACTTTTCCTGAATCTTATTGGTTGTTGTTGTGTTCCTTTTGGGTCGTGGTTATGATACCGTGTAGATCATTGTTACAGGCCCATGTCCATTCAGTAGCCCAACTCAGGGAAGAGAATGCTTATATGAATGAGCAGATGAAGCATATTGAAGAGGAGATACAAGCAATAAAGGTATATGAAATTGAATTTTGGTCGTAGTTGTGTTCCACCTTGGATCATGGTTATTGTCAAGGTTAGATCGTTGTTATCATGTGTGATTGGTTGCGTTTATGGTCCACATGGCTTGTGGTCGACGCACGACCCAAAATTGATGATATAGGATATCACATACAGAATATGCACGTGGTTTGCCTTTGAATTAATAGTTAACAAGTCACTATGAATCTAATGTCTTCTAATATACGATTTTATAATAGGTCAATAGCTCCATCGTTGAGTTTGGCTCACTAGTGGGTCGTGGTTTCCAGCCACAATGGGTCGTGGGTGGTTGGTGCACGATCCAATTTGGATGACAAACACGATCCAATGAGGACTGTGGTCACTGTCATCATTTCAGATTGTTATTATCATCTATTGGTCGTGGTTATCATTTATAATTGGTCATGGATATTACTCAAAGTAGATCGTGGATGAACAGCGACCCACTATGGATGACATACACGATTCACGAACCAGGCCAATTGTGAACCTCGACCTTATGTGGATGATAATCACGATCCATGACCATTGAAGCCACGACCCTATGTGGACGACAACCACGATCCACGTCACTGTATGGATGACAATATTACTTCACTACATGACGTGTTGAAATACGTAAATAATATGCTTTTTACAGGAGAAAATCACTTCGATGCACAGCCACGAAGAAGAAATTCTGCATCTGAAGGAGCTCCATGCTATGTTGAGCCAGGATATGAATCTGCTAAAGGATGAAGCTAATAAGAAAATTATACGTGAAATTGCATTTGAATCGTGGTTTTAAATGGACATTATGTTGTGAATTGCATAGATAATATGTCATTTTATTACAGCTCAACATCGGTACTTCACAAGTGAGTGAGGAAGGGAGACCACACCGCGATACAGTGGAACCCCACCAAGCTCTACCAGTAAAGGAGAGTCGTCTGGGGTATGTGGTCCACCCCGAGCTCTAACTGAAGCCGAAGACAACGAGTTGAGAGTTGCCAGAGCATCATCAGGTTCACCTGTCTGGATGAAGAGCATCTATGACCTAAAATCATGGGTCGACTCTAAGGTAAGTTTCTAAATATAATCTTTCTTTATTTAATATCGATGTATGAAAATTATATTACACATCTTCCTCATTGTGTAGGCCATCGATATATACCTACGCTACCTATCAGTGCGTCAGGAAAAACGACCACGAGGTAGATAGGACGGCGCATTTGTCCCATCACTATTTATGGTAATGTGAATTTGAGAACCATAGTTATCTTTAAAACATCATTAATTGTTTATGTTTCTGACCCTTTCCAATATATTAATAACAATTCATGGAAGTGCAACTTAATGTCTTGCAAACTTATGGAGCTGGCAACCATAAGGATCGACAGGTCATCATCAAGAATGGCAACTTGAATGAAATCTTATAGAAATAGTCGACAGTCGAAGTAAATCGAAGCCCCTATGGAAGTATGAAGTGGTAAGAGCTTATTTACTTACAAAGGTACATGAACTTAAATGATATTATTCATTTTGCAAAGGCAAGTCTTTAACTGTTGTCATATTTCTTCTGCTTGACAGTTATACATCCCACTCAATGCGAGGGGCCAGCACTGGTTCTTGGCTGTTGTTAACCTGAAGAAGAGAGATGTCACTTTGTACGACAGCCTGAGTATTGAGTTGACTTCTCACAACGAGTTGATTGTCACGAAGATAACAGACGGACAGAGATGGCTATTCCATATTCTTAATAATGGATCTGAGAACTGGGAGAAGCCATGGAGTTTGAAGACAATCAGTGACAGACCTGGGCAAGACAACTCGGATGATTGTGGCGTATTCATGTTGAAATATATAGACTTCTCGAGTAGCATACACACAATTGACTTCACAAAGGTCGGTATATATATATTCGTCTACATTAAATCTTGATTGCTTTGTTCTTTGATGTAATATTAGTTTGTTCTTTTTCTGTAGGAAGACATTCCTAAATTTCGAAAGACAATTGTTGTAACGTCTCAAAAAAATCCATATAAAGGCCCGAGTACCACCTCAAGCAGAAATCCTTAAGGACCATATTTGGTAGAAATTTAGGCAAAAATTAATTAAGCACTGAACTAAATTAATCAGTGGATTTAGCTCGAACCACCATTTACACAAATGGTAAGACCCAAAACCATCAAAATTGCTAACTCAACACTACTTGAGAACCTAGGAGAAATCCCACAAGCCTGTCGCTCTCAGGAATACATTGAAACTCTATATCGGACCTGGACCACACGTCGAAAGTTCGATAACCGCAAAACTATAAGGATATGTCAATCCTACTGGTCTTGACAACCATCACGGGAATTGAGCCCAAATACTATCCAAAAATGCATAACTTGAGCTCTAAGTAAAGTGTGTGAGAAACGCGAATATCTTTAGAAAATGTATTGAAACTTAAGTAAATTGGGTCGTTCTCTTATGCGTGAAATTGAGGATTTCAGATCGTCAATTTCTGACCAAACTTCACCCACGGGAAAAGGAAATTTTCCTACTCATATCCGTATATTAGTGGCGCCGATCGAGTAAGCATGACCATTGATCTGACATGGGTCTTTAATGGCTGATCGGCCTATCCAATCGCGTCGAAATCATATCCTGGAATAGATCCATTGTCAAGGAACTTACTCTGTGGTGTAGGTGAGTAATGGGCCTTCCTACGAGCCAGGTTTGTCAAAAATGGGCACCCTTAGGTTATAAATTAAGTATACAATGGCCCTGGGGCCATTTACATCAGTTCTGGGCCTATATAAAGCCCTTAAACCACCCCATTTCTATTTCATACGAATTTCTCTAATCCTAGGAGAGAGAAGAGAGAAAATAAGAGAAGAGGAAGGAAGGAAGAGAGATTCTTGGAGTTCTTTGTTGGGATTCTTTCCCACAACCCCACGCACTGATTCACCTCCCCACTTCACTACAGGACCTGTTTCAACTACGATTTGGGTAAGAAATCCAAACCCTAATATTGTAGTTAAGACCTAGAACAGTCGTTAGGTACCCGTCATTCCATTTTCGAGAACGTAGGATTCGAACCAAGTCCGAATCATGTATTCCGACGAAAGGTGCAAACTATAAATGTTTAAGTTATGGTTTTTAATGCTATGTCTGACTTGATTGTTGCCATATTATTTTAGATACGACGTATTCGATATACTATACATATGTGAACTATGTTGAATACAAGATGCATCCTATGTGTTTGTTGAAATGTTTGAATGAACATGAAATTATGATTTGTGCTTGCCATGACTATTAATCTAGGATACATTTTGTCGGATGCATGATGATCTCGTGTGTAAGGAATTGTCATAATATAAGTTATAACTAATCTAGTCTATATATTTGGTGAAGTGTAACTTAAGTGTTTGATAAAATGTCTGAATGAGAAAATGTTGTTGATTTGTATTTATTAAGTATATAAAGATAGGATTCTTTATTAACTTAATCATATGTATAGTTTCTTTCATGTAATCATATTTGCCGCTACCCAATTTATGGATAAAATGCAAGTGCTTGGTGACATGATCAAAGTGTTTGATGAAATGTTCAAATGAGGGATTTATTTCACTACCAAAAAAAGGGGCAAAGGCTACGGATAAAATCCGTAGCCATAGACCTATGGCTACGGACTAAAACCGTAGCTAGTCCGTAACACGACCGTCGTCGTAGGTGCCATAACAATAGGTCCAGAACCTATGGCTACGGATTTAATCCGTAGCTATAGGTTAAATAGCTATAGATATAATCCGTAGCAATTATATCTGTAGCAAAAACTTCAAACAGCTATAGATATTATTTGTAGCTGAAAGTCCGTAACAATAGGCCAAAATTGAAATGGCTACACCTGTCTGATTAGTGGCTACGGATTTAATCCGTAGCTATAGGTTAAATAGCTACAGATATAATCCGTAGCAAGTATATCTGTAGCAAAAACTTCAAACAGCTATGGATCTTATTTGTAGCTGAAGATCCGTAGTAATATGCCAAAATTGAAAAGGCGACACCTGTCTGATTAGTGGCTATGGTCAATATCCGTAGCTATTTTGTACATTGAAAAATTAAATCATTTGTTCATTCAATTACCACCTGTACAATCATTCATTCATTCAATTACAATCATTCATTCATTCAATTACAATCCTTCATTCAATCAATTACATCATTCATTCATTCAATTACAATCCTTCATTCAACCAATTACAATTACAATCCTTCATTCAATCAATTACAATTACAATAATGCTGAAAATACAAATCTTTGGCTTCATTAGAGAAATGTGCTCGACTTCACCCTGAAATTTCAACAGCTTCGTATATTCCATCATCCTACAAACAGTCATGTCATTCATAAATTAGAATGCCCATTGGGGAAAAGAAAGACAGTGAAAGAAGTGTATCACGTATAACCATTTTTTTTCTTCTTAATAAATTAAAAAAAAAACTCAAAGAGGAATGAAATTGACACAAAAGAAATGGTCTCACCATATGATTATAAGTTTTGGTTTAGGTTTAGGTTATAGGTTTAGGTTAAGGTTAGGCTATAGGTTATAATTAAGTTTAGGTTATAGGTTAAGGTTAAGGTTATAGGTTTTGGTTTAGGTTTAAGTTAAGGTTTAGGTTTAGGTTATAGGTTATAACTTTTGGGAACTTGATTATAGGTTAAGGTTTAGGTTTAGGAAATCGGGTTTGGGTTCGGGATCGGGTTTAGGTTTGGGTTTTCAAGTTTAGGTTTAGGTTAAGTAGTTGAGATTACGATTAAGTGTAGGTTTGGGTTTAAGGATTTGAGAATACATTTAGGTTTAAGTTAAAGGTTTAGGGAAAGGTTATAAGTTTAGGTTAGGTTTAGGTTTAGGTTTAGGTTTAGGTTATAGGTTATAGCTTTAGGGAATTGAGAATGAGTTATGGTTTAGGTTTAGGAAATCGGGTTCAGGTTTGGGATTGGGTTTAAGTTTGGGTTTTCAAGTTTAGGTTTAGGTTTAGGTTAAGGAGTTGAGATTAGGATTGTGTAGGTTTAGGTTTAGGGAATTGAGTTTAGGTTATAGGTTTAGGGAGAGGTTAGGTTTAGGTTATAGGTTTTGGGATTTGAGAATAGTTTTAGGTTATAAGTATAGGTTTAGGTTAGGTTATAGGTTAAGGATTAGGGATTTGAATTTAGTTAATAAGATTAGGTTACGGTTTAGGTTTAGGTTATAGGTTTTAGGATTTGAGAATGGGTTCGGGTTTAGGTTATAGGTTTTGGTTTTGCTTTAGGTTATAAGTTTTGATTTAGGTTATAGGTTTTTGGATTTGAGAATGGGTTCGGGTTTAGGTTATAGGTTTTGGTTTTGGTTTAGGTTATAGGTTTTGATTTAGGTTATAGGTTATAGGTTTATGTTAAGGTTTAGGTTTAGGTTAAAGGTTTTGGGATTTGAGAATGAGTTCAAGTTTAGGTTATAGGTTTTGGGTTTGGTTTAGGTTATAGGTTTTGGTTTAGGTTGTAGGTTTAGGTTTAGGTTTTAGGTTTTAGGATTTGAGAATGGGTTCAGGTTTAGGTTATAGGTTTTGATTTTGGTTTAGGTTATAGGTTTTGGTTTAGGTTATAGGTTATAGGTTTAGGTTTAGGTTATAGGTTTTGGGATTTGAGAATGGGTTCGGGTTTAGGTTATAGGTTTTGGTTTTTGGTTTAAGTTATAGGTTTTGGGATTTGAGAATGGGTTCGGGTTTAGGTTATAAGTTTTGGTTTTGGTTTAGGTTTATGTTATAGGTTTTTGGATTTGAGAATGGGTTATGGTTTAGGTTTGGGAAATCGGGTTCAGGTTCGGGATTGGGTTTAAGTTTCGGTTTTCAAGTTTAGGTTTAGGTTTAGGTTAGGGAGTTGAGATTAGGATTAGGTGTAGGTTTAGGTTTAGGGAAAGGTTAGGTTTAGGTTATAGGTTTTGGGATTTGGGAATAGTTTTAGGTTATAAGTATAGGTTTAAGTTAGGTTATAGGTTAAGGTTTAGGGATTTGAGTTTAGGCTATAGGTTTAGGTTTAGGTCTAGGTCTAGGTTATAGGTTTAGGGAAATATTAGGTTTAGGTTATAGGTTTTGGGAATTGGGAATAGTTTTAGGTTATAAGTATAGGTTTAGGTTAGGTTATAAGTTAAGGTTTAGGGATTTGAGTTTAGGTTATAGGATTAGGTTTAGGTTTAGGTTTAGGGATTTGAGTTTAGGTTATAGGTTTAGGTTTAGGTTTTAGGTTTAGGTTTAGGTTTAGGTTTGGGTTTTGGTGTCACGCCCCAAACTCGGAAACCGGGCTCACAAAATTCTCGATCGCCGAATCCGGCGCCGACAGCCTCCATAGAACCCCATTCTCGGCTCCCAGCGCCCATTCGCTAGGTTCCGATCCTGGGATGCTACAAGGAGGATTTTCAACATCAGTTTGATTCGTAATAAGCATAACCAAAGGCATAACCCACAAACAACAACCAAAAACTCCATCACATTTCCACTATAATAAAAAACTTTATAAGTACAATGAGCATAAGGGAAATACAAGGATGATGAACAGAAGCTCCAAAAAGATCAGCTACGCTCCCAAGCCTCAGCGCTGCTGCGATCCAACGTCACCTGCACGTAACGGTGTTGCATAAGCTTATAGAAAGCTTAGAGGGTGGTGAAAGTGTATGCTTAATGTGATAATACGGTTATGCAGTATCAGAGTAATGCGGAACATGTTGATGAATGTCAAGAATACCATTAGCCGTACCAAGGCCATGCGGTGCAAAGAATGATGTCGGCCATACCAAGGCCATGCAATGCGAAATGCAACTCAAGCATGCAAATCCTCATCTAAGTCCACATATCAATACAGCTCAAAAATCTGGGATATCACCGGGGTCTAGTACACTCCAAGCCAGATTGCCGCCCCATCGCGCGCAATAAGGTGAGTGGAAAAGACCTCACTATCCGCCTGCCAACATCGGGCTCGGCTCGTTAATAGCGGACCCATTCCTCGAGATGGTCAGACTCAGCCTAGCATTGCCCCCTACTCTCGGGCGGGTAAGGCTGCACCCCCTTCCAACCGACCACGACACAGTGGAAAGCGCAACCGTCTGGTAATCGGCACTCAGCGCTCATGCATCCACTCGGTTTAGACGTTGGAGCAACCTCCTGGTACCATAAGGGTTTAGGGACTTTCACCCAGGGATATCTATCGCACCCCATGTAGAACAGTATTTCCGGTATCCAATCTTGCCAACCACAATGCGTCTGTGGAGGCTACGACCCTGATGTCGCTAGGGCGTACAGTAACCATATCACACAATGCGAATGCATGAATCACACTACCCAGTCATGCAGTAATCCTGCGCGTATCGTGCACTCATGTAGGGCAACATCCCCTGTACAGGAGCCCCTAAACAATCTGCCCAAAGGCATATGCGATGATCAGTCATTCCTCATATCAAGCATACGTATGATGCATATGGTCATGAATCATGGAACTAAACATGCTAAATAGGATGGATGATAATCATAACAGAGATGGGCCTAGACGGCCTACACATTACACGTACGAGCCTAAGAATGGGCCCTAGGGGAAGTCATAATGCGGACATTTAACCACACTATACTTGCAATGTGGACGTCAAACCACCATTGCTCCCAAGGCATAGCCCTGATGTAAACATCATTACATAAATCATGTTGGGACTGCACATTGCAATGAACCTTAGGTATATCTCATTGGGCCTTCAATACATCAAATGGGCCATATCATATGGGCCTCATGCTCATCAAGTGAGCCACATCAATGGGCCACACCAATGGGCCTTATGTGCATTGCAATGGGCCATAACTCGTGGGCCTTAGAATGCATTAAATGGGCCTAATCTTATGGGCCTTACATGTGTCAAATGGGCCTCGACAGTTGGGCCCCATACGTGCATCAAATGGGCCTACTCACATGGGCCTTATATGTATCAAATGGGCCTCGCCAGATGGGCCCCATACGTGCATCAAATGGGCCTCAACCCATTAGCCCCATTACATCTTAATGGGCCTCGACCCATGGGCCCCTAATACATTAAATGGGCCTCGACCCATGGGCCTTATATATACATCAAAGTGGGCCTCAACCATGGACCACAAGTACTGAGGTGGGCCTCCCATCACCCAGTTCATTAAATATGATATAATATAATATATATATAATACATATAATATTATATATAATATAATATTATATATAAATATATATATATATATATATATATACACACACACACACACACTACACACGCATGCACCTAACACACAAACATCACAGTGGGGCCCACCACTCAAATATCTCAGTGGCTTCACCGTACCACATTGCAGCGGGCTCCACCGTAGCCCACCGTCCAGGCGGACGGTGGCAAGAAAATACTTGAATAACTGTGGGCTCCATGTGGGGCCCACCGTAATGTTGATATACCATCCAACCCGTCAATAAGGCCACGTGGGCCTAGATGAGGGGTGAGAACAACTTTCACCCTGATCCAAAACTTCTGTGGGCCCTAAAAGGGTTTCAAAGGTAAAGCTTCAATCCCACTGTTTCCAATGATGTGGGCCACCTGGGTCTTGGATCAAGCTGATTTTTGGGGTGGGCCCACGTCAGATAGTGGCCCACCCTGTGAACGGTTTAGATGGTAGGTAAACATCAAGGTGGGGCCCACAGCTACAGCCGTGGGTGGCTGCTTGACCGTCCGTCCGCTGGACGCTAGGCGCAGGCAGCGCCTGCTGCCGTCTGACACAGCAGCGTTGCTGCTGTGTTACTTGTTTTATTTTTTATTTTTTAAAAACATTGATTTCCTGCAGTTTTTCACAGGTGGGGCCCACGTCCGATAATCTACTCCGTCCAATGGCCCTCCATGCTTCCAAGCAAAACAAGCCCAATATTGGGCATATTTCAGTGTATAACCAATCATAAAAGGTTTCAATGGTGAAAACTACCATTTGCTATGGTATGGCCCACCCGAAGGTCTGATTGATCCCATCTTTCGGGTCAACGCCTAAAAAGGGCCTGGGAAAGGAATGGATGGTGTGGATTTAATAGATACATCAAGGTGGGGCCTACATGAGTGGACCACCCAAGCTTGAACCAAGCTAGTATTTGTGTTTTCCCATTAATACGTCCAGCGTCCAGGGACGCTGGACGGTCTGCCATACAAGGTGGGCCTGCTCAGGTGGGCCACCACTGAGGATGGTGCGGGTACTACACATATAAGGTGAGCCCCACTTATAAATGGTTTGGATAAGATACCTACCTCATGGTGGGGTCCATTCAAGTGGGCCACATAACCTCATTAACATAAATAAAATAAAATAAAATAAATAAAATAAAAGGGAGAGAGATAGAGAGTGAGACCGTGTGATGGAGGGACCCCGGCACTATGGGCCCTCCCTTGCACTACATCATACATCAAGTGAGTCCCATTACATGTGGGCCCATAAAAATTTAATCCAACGGTGGAGATCCCTTCTCCACTAAATTAGACGGTCTAGATGACCCTAAATATTCAAGAAAGTAAACATCATGATGGGGTCCATGGAGAATGGCCCCATCATGGAATGATCATGATGATCCATGTGGGCCATTGTCCACATCTTAGGGTCTAAAGTGAGATCCAAACCATTGATCAGTTGGCCTCACTTGACCCATCTTAAAAATATCAAAATCTACCCTATCAAGGCACCCACCACTTGATCTTCTTACCTCCTTGGCTTCCTTAGCTCCTTGTGCTTCTCTTTGATGGAGGAAGTTGAGAAATGGATGGTTGAGATGAGAGATGAAGGGGTATGAAAGGTGGGCCTCACAAATGCAATTCCTCACCATGGGAGGACTCATACGTATGATATTTTTTTTGCTATGGGAGAGTTTGAAATGAGAGAGAGACTTGTAAGGGAGAGAGAGAGAGAGAGGGAGTGATGGGTGATGGAGTGATGGATGGGAGAGAGAGGGATGGGTGTGTAAGAGGCTTTTTGACTTTTTTGGTAAAAGTTATAAGAGGTGTTATGGGTTGTAAGAAGCTTTTTGACTTTTGGGGCTTGCTTGGGAAAGGGTGAAAGTTGATGTGTACTTGACATGATGGGGTTGATGGGATTGATTGATTGATGTGACACCTTGTAGAGATTCTCTCAGGATTCGCACGGGCGGCGTTTCCTCGCACCGAACGCTGGCCCATAACTCCCGACCAGAGCATCGCATCAGCGCGCGAGTCGCGGCATTGGAACCGCGGCGACGACACGGTCGCTAAGGTATAAGCCCTGGGTTGAGTCAACTCAGGTTGACGGCACGAGAATCCAGGTCACGCGCAAATACTGATTAAGGGTCGAAGGTTGCCGAAATTCGACCGGAAAGACCGCGGAAGCCTATGGAACGGTACGGTCTAGGATACGGGGCTTACATTTGAGATTTGAGAATGGGTTCGGGTTTAGGTTGTAGGTTTTGGTTTCGGTTTAGGTTATAGGTTTTGGGATTTGATAATGGGTTCAGGTTTAGGTTATAGGTTATAGGTTTTGGTTTTGGTTTTGGTTTAGGTTATAGGTTTTGATTTAGGTTATAGGTTAACGGTTTAGGTTAAGGTTTAGGTTGAGGTTATAGGTTTTTTGGATTTGAGAATGGGTTCGGGTTTAGACTATAGGTTTTGGTTTTGGTTTAGGTTTTAGGTTTTAGGTTTAGGTTATAGGTTTTGGGATTTGGGAATGTGTTCGGGTTTAGGATATAGGTTTTGGTTTTGGTTTTGATCATATGTTTTGATTTAGGTTATAGGTTTAGGTTAAGGTTTAGGGAAAGGTAATAGGTTTTGATTTAGGTTATAGGTTATAGGTTTAGGTTTTAGGTTTAGGTTTAGGTTTTGATTTATGTTATAGGTTATAGGTTTAGGTTTAGGTTTAGGTTATAGGTTTTAGGATTTGAGAATGGGTTCGGGTTTAGGTTATAGGTTTTGGTTATAGGTTATAGGTTTAAGTTAAGGTTTAGGTTTAGGTTATAGGTTTTGGGATTTGAGAATGGGTTCGGGTTTAGGTTATAGGTTTTGGTTTTGGTTTTGGTTATAGGTTTTGTGATTTGAGAATGGGTTCGGGTTTAGGTTATAAGTTTTGGTTTTGGTTTCGGTTTAGGTTATAGGTTTTTGGATTTGTGAATGGGTTATTGTTTTGGTTTATAAATTCAGGTTCAGGTTCGGGATTGGGTTTAAGTTTGAGTTTTCAAGTTTATGTTTAGGTTTAGGTTAGGGAGTTGAGATTAGGATTAGATGTAGGTTTAGCTTTAGGGAATTGAGTTTAGCTTATAGGTTTAGGGAAAGCAAATATTTTGGTTATAGGTTTTGGGATTTGGGAATAGTTTTAGGCTATAAGTATAGGTTTAGGTTAGGTTATAGGTTAAGGTTTAGGGATTTGAGTTTAGGTTATAGGTTTAGGTTTAGGTCTAGGTTTAGGTTTAGGGTATTGAGTTTAGGTTATAGGTTTAGGGAAAGGTTATAGGTTTTGGGATTAGGGAATAGTTTTAGGTTATAAGTATAGGTTTAGGTTAGGTTATAGGTTAAGGTTTAGGGATTTGAGTTTAGGTTATAGGATTAGGTTACGGTTTAGGTTTAGGTTATAGGTTTTTGGATTTGAGAATGGGTTCGGGTTTAGGTTATAGGTTTTGGTTTTGGTTTAGGTTATAGGTTTTAATTTAGGTTATAGGTTATAGGTTTATGTTAAGGTTTAGGTTTAGGTTAAAGGTTTTCAGATTTGAGAATGAGTTCAAGTTTAGGTTATAGGTTTTGGTTTAGGTTATAGGTTTTGGGATTTGAGAATGGGTTCGGGCTTAGGTTTTAGGTTTTGGTTTTGGTTTAGGTTATAGGTTTTGGTTTAGGTTAAGGTTTAGGTTTAGGTTATAGGTTTTAGGATTTGAGAATGGGTTCGGGTTTAGGTTATAGATTTTGGTTTTGGTTTTGGTTATAGGTTTTGGAATTTGAGAATGGGTTCAGGTTTAGGTTATAAGTTTTGGTTTTGGTTTAAGTTTATGTTATAGGTTTTTGGATTTGAGAATGGGTTATGGTTTAGGTTTAGGAAATCGGGTTCAGGTTCGGGATTGGGTTTAAGTTTGGGTTTTCAAGTTTAGGTTAGGGAGTTGAGATTAGGATTAGGTGTAGGTTTAGGTTTAGGGAATTGAGTTTAGGTTATATGTTTAGGGAAAGGTTAGGTTTATGTTATAGGTATTGGGATTTGGGAATAGTTTTAGGTTATAAGTATAGGTTTAGGTTAGGTTATAGGTTAAGGTTTGGGGATTTGAGTTTAGGCTATAGGTTTAGGTTTAGGTCTAGGTTTAGGTTATAGGTTTAGGGAATTGAGTTTAGTTTATAGGTTTAGAGAAAGGTTAGGTTTAGGTTATAGGTTTTGGGATTTGGGAATAGTTTTAGGTTATAAGTATAGGTTTAGGTTAGGTTATAAGTTAAGGTTTAGGGATTTGAGTTTAGGTTATAGGATTAGGTTTAGGTTTAGGTTTAGGGATTTGAGTTTAGGGTATAGGTTTAGGTTTAGGTTTTAGGTTTAGGTTTAGGTTTAAGTTTGGGTTTTGGGATTTGAGAATGGGTTCAAGTTTAGGTTATAGGTTTTGGTTTCGGTTTAGGTTATAGGTTTTGGGATTTGATAATGGGTTCAGGTTTAGTTTATAGGTTATAGGTTTTGGTTATGGTTTAGGTTATAGGTTTTGATTTAGGTTATAGGTTAACGGTTTAGGTTAAGGTTTAGGTTGAGGTTATAGGTTTTTTGGATTTGAGAATGGGTTCGGGTTTAGGATATAGTTTTTGGTTTTGATTTAGGTTATAGGTTTTAGGTTTAAGTTATAGGTTTTGGGATTTGGGAATGTGTTCGGGTTTAGGATATAGGTTTTAGTTTTGGTTTTGATTATATATTTTGATTTAGGTTATAGGTTTTAGGTTTTGGTTTTGGTTTTGATTTAGGTTATAGGTTATAGGTTTAGGTTTTAGGTTTTGGTTTTGGTTTTGATTTAGGTTATAGGTTATAGGTTTAGGTTAAGGTTTAGGGAAATGTAATAGGTTTTGATTTAGATTATATGTTATAGGTTTAGGTTAAGGTTTAGGGAAAGGTAATAGGTTTTGATTTAGATTATAGGTTATAGGTTTAGGTTTTAGGTTTAGGTTTAGGTTTTGATTTATGTTATAGGTTATAGGTTTAGGTTTAGGTTTAGGTTTAGGTTATAGGTTTTGGGATTTGAGAATGGGTTCAGGTTTAGGTTATAGGTTTTGGTTATAGTTTATAGGTTTGGGTTAAGGTTTAGGTTTAGGTTATAGGTTTTAGGATTTGAGAATGGGTTCGGGTTTAGGTTATAGGTTTTGGTTTTGGTTTTGGTTATAGGTTTTGTGATATGAGAATGGGTTCGGGTTTAGGTTATAAGTTTTGGTTTTGGTTTTGTTTTAGGTTATAGGTTTTTGGATTTGAGAATGAGTTATGGTTTAGGTTTAGAAAGTCGGGTTCAGGTTCGGGATTGGGTTTAAGTTTGAGTTTTCAAGTTTATGTTTAGGTTTAGGTTAGGGAGTGGAGATTAGGATTAGGTGCAGGTTTAGCTTTAGGGAATTGAGTTTTGCTTATAGGTTTAGGGAAAGCTTAGGTTTAGGTTATAGGTTTTGGGATTTGGGAATAGTTTTAGGTTATATGTATAGGTTTAGGTTAGGTTATAGGTTAAGGTTTAGGGATTTGAGTTTAGGTCTAGGTTTAGGTTTAGGGAATTGAGTTTAGGTTATAGGTTTAGGGAAAGGTTAGGTTTAGGTTATAGGTTTTGGGATTTGGGAATAGTTTTAGGTTATAAGTATAGGTTTAGGTTAGGTTATAGGTTAAGGTTTAGGGATTTAAGTTTATGTTATAGGATTAGGTTACGGTTTAGGTTTAGGTTATTGGATTTTGGATTTGAGAATGGGTTTGGGTTTAGGTTATAGGTTTTGGTTTTGGTTTAGGTTATAGGTTATGATTTAGGTTATAGGTTATGGGTTTAAGTTAAGGTTTAGGTTTAGGTTAAAGGTTTTGGGATTTGAGAATGAGTTCAAGTTTAGGTTATAGGTTTTGGTTATAGGTTTTGGTTTAGGTTATAGGTTTAGGTTTAGATTATATGTTTTGGGATTTGAGAATGGGTTCGGGCTTAGGTTATAGGTTTTGGTTTTGGTTTAGGTTATAGGTTCTGGTTTAGGTTATAGGTTATAGGTTTAGGTTAAGGTTTAGGTTTAGGTTATAGGTTTTGGGATTTGAGAATGGGTTCGGGTTTAGGTTATAGGTTTTGGTTTTGGTTTAGGTTATAGGTTTTGGGATTTGAGAATGGGTTCGGGTTTAGGTTATAAGTTTTGGTTTTGGTTTAGGTTTATGTTTTAAGTTTTTGGATTTGAGATTGGGTTATGGTTTAGGTTTAGGAAATCGGGTTCAGGTTCGGGATTGGGTTTAAGTTTGGGTTTTCAAGTTTAGGTTTAGGTTTAGATTAGGGAGTTAAGATTAGGATTAGGTGTAGGTTTAGGTTTAGGGAATTGAGTTTAGGTTATAGGTTTAGGGAAAGGTTAGGTTTAAGTTATAGGTTTTGGGATTTGGGAATAGTTTTAGGTTATAAGTATAGGTTTAGGTTAGGTTATAGGTTAAGGTTTAGGGATTTGAGTTTAGGCTATAGGTTTAGGTTTAGGTCTAGGTTTAGGTTATAGGTTTAGGGAATTGAGTTTAGGTTATAGGTTTAGGGAAAGGTTAGGTTTAGGTTATAGGTTTTGGTATTTGGGAATAGTTTTAGGTTATAAGTATAGGTTTAGGTTAGGTTATAAGTTAAGGTTTAGGGATTTGAGTTTAGGTTATAGGATTAGGTTTAAGTTTAGGTTTAGGGATTTGAGTTTAGGTTATAGGTTTAGGTTTAGGTTTTAGGCTTATGTTTAGGTTTAGGTTTGGGTTTTGGGATTTGAGAATGGGGTCGGGTTTAGGTTATAGGTTTTGGTTTCGGTTTAGGTTATAGGTTTTGGGATTTGATAATGGGTTTGGGTTTAGGTTATAGGTTATAGGTTTTGGTTTTGGTTTAGGTTATAGGTTTTGATTTAGGTTATAGGTTAACGGTTTAGGTTAAGGTTTAGGTTGAGGTTATAGGTTTTTTGGATTTGAGAATGGGTTCGGGTTTAGGCTATAGGTTTTGGTTTTGGTTTAGGTTATAGGTTTTGGTTTAGGTTATAGGTTTTAGGTTTAGGTTATAGGTTTTGAGATTTGGGAATGTGTTCGGGTTTAGGATATAGGTTTTGGTTTTGGTTTTGATTATATGTTTTGATTTAGGTTATAGGTTATAGGTTTAGGTTTTAGGTTTTGGTTTTGGTTTTGATTTAGGTTATAAGTTATAGGTTTAGGTTAAGGTTTTGGGAAAGGTAATAGGTTTTGATTTAGGTTATAGGTTATAGGTTTAGGTTTTAGGTTTAGGTTTAGGTTTTGATTTATGTTTCAGGTTATAGGTTTTGGTTAAGGTTTATGTTTAGGTTTAGGTTTAGGCTATAGGTTTTGGGATTTGCGAATGGGTTCGGGTTTTGGTTATACGTTATAGGTGTAGGTTAAGGTTTAGGTTTAGGTTATAGGTTTTAGTTATAGGTTATAGGTTTAGGTTAAGGTTTAGGTTTAGGTTATAGGTTTTGGGATTTGAGTATGGGTTCGGGTTTAGGTTATAGGTTCTGGTTTTGGTTTAGGTTATAGGTTTTGATTTAGGTTATTGTGAGACCCGACCCGAGTTCGCTTGTGTGCATGTGTGTGTGTGAGTATGCATTTTGTTCTTTTTCGTCCCGCGGTCCTACCGATCAAATTTCGGCAACCCGCGACCTTTGGGTAGCGTTTGCTGTCATCCTTGAGTCTGGTCACTTTGACCCGACTCGGATCGGCCCAAGACCTATGCTATCTTGTTCGTATCGTCGTTGCGATTCCAACGATGCATCTTGTGCATTCATCCGACTTATAGATCAAAAGTTGTGAGCATTTCATCATGTGGCCCACTTTTTGTACAAAGCATATGGACCACTCTCAGGCACAAGTTCCCATGCACACCACCCACACACACTACAATTTTCATGGAATAAACACTACCCATCCTGAACACTACCCACACCTAACCTACCCTAGCAAGCATTGTTTGTATCACCATAGGTCATGATTTCTTTCTCTAACCAAGGAGGGAGAGTAATGATGACTCTCCTACAACCTTCCCTTCCTCTCTCTCCTCCTTCATTCTCTCATTTTCCTCTTCCATGGTAGAATTTCCAGCCCTCCCTCTCCCAATTTCCAGCAACTTCCCCTTCCTTTCTTCCTCCATCTAGTCACCACAAACTCATCTTGACCATTGAACCTTTAAGCTTGGAGCTTGGAGTACCTAGTGTTGGTGGTAGCTTGAAGATTCAAGGTGGGTGATTATAATTGTTAATTTTCTTTTCTACCATTTGATCTTATTTTTCTTTCTAGATGGATCATATGGGACCCACCAATCCATGGTGGGGATCCCATTTGATCCCATGGATGTGGTCCTTTGGCCCATCCTACATGCATGTCATGATCCATGATGGGGCCATTCTCCATGGACCCTATTATGATGTATTTAATGATCCACTCCATCTTAAGGTCATCTAGACCCTAAAGATCATGTTGGGATGGCATCCCAACCATCCATAGCAATTATATATCATGCATGCAGTGATTTTATGTTGCATGTACAATCAATGTAGTTGTATGGGTATGATTCACTCTTGGGAGGGCCCACTAGTGGCGGGGCCCTACCCCCATGGCCAGATTACTCTCTTTCCCTCTTCTCTTTTCTCTGATGTATGGATGATAGTGTGTGTGTGGCCCATTTATAGTGGGCCTTGGATGTCCCAAAATAAATAAAAATAAAAATCCAGCAAGGTGGGACGCTCTTATCACCTAACTCCATGATCATTGGACACCTTAATCAATGCATGCAAGTGTCCTAGTTCTAGTATGTGATCTGGACTTATGTGGGACCCAATGAGGAAGGCCACACACCCTTTTTATGGCTGAGATTATTGAGATATAGGCTGATGTGTCCAGTCATGTATTGCTGTCCAAAAACCTGGACTGTTGCATGGATTGTCATGTTCAATCTTTGGCATGGATTTTTGGATCATGATTGTCATTATTTTCTTTATAAGTATGGGGTGTAATGAGAAGGTGTGGACCCCACCATGAGGTGTGATGGGTCATACTCAGATGGTCCATGATATGGTACCCAAAAAGGAGGCCCATAGGGGTGGGCGGTCCACCTTGTTGGGCTGTCCAACCCACATGTATGGAGGGAAAACATACATTTCAGCTTGGTTTCTCTGAAGGATGGGCCACTTTTATGGACCCCACCTTACTTTATTTTATGAAGAAAATACTAAACCTCCATTTTTCCCCCTCTTGGATGAAGGTTGGGCCCACCTTATTGGGTAAACAATGCATGGACAACAACATCTCTTCCTGGACAGATTGAAATTCCTAATTTAATTAAAATATTTATGAGTATCCAAAAATCATAAAATTTTGTAGAGAGGTGGTTCAATTATGGTAGGACCCACCTACAAAATTTTGGGGCCAATGGACACCTGTACACACCATGGTGGTGGCTGGACTGGCCCATTACAATTCGGTGCCCAGATCAGTCCGATTTTTTAGGACAGATTGACTTCTTTAAATAAATTAAAATATTTATATATGTCTAAAAATTATGAAATTTTGTGGAGATATGTTCTACCCATTATAGGACCCACTTACCAAATTTCAGGGCCAATGGACCTCTTTGTACACCGTGGCAAGGGCCGGACTGGCCCACCACGTTGGGACGTCCAGGTCAGTCCGATTTTCTGGATAGTCTATTTTATTTAAATAAATTAAAATATTTCTAAGTGTCCAAAAACCTTGAAATTTTGTGGGGGTGTAGGTCACCTATGGAAGTATCACTCTGTAAAATTTTAGACCCAAAATACATTTGAGTTGCCCGTGGTATGGCTGGAAGTGGTCTGCTAGGCAGGGACGCCCAGGCTAGGGCATCTAGCCTGCTTCGTGGGCCCACCTTGATGTGTTGAATGTCCCACCACCCATCCATGTAGGGTCCTTAGGGGATTGATCATACTTGCCCCATTTTTATTCAATCAGAACACATTAGGTGGATTTTTGGGCCAGATACCCCAGGCCCATAGGGCTGCCTACACATGGGACATCCCTGCCTTATGCTACTGCTGGGCTTGCATTCTAACGGTCTGGCCCATTTCATATATGTATTGTATATCTTCTCTCATCTGGTGGGGCCCACAGTGATGTGTGTGAGCCATCCAGAATTAATTATACTAAGAAATACTTCTAATGTTGAACTCCAACCAACCCAGAAATTTGGGTGGGCTGGAATTTGGCATTGAGCCCAATAACTGTTGCCTATAGATGTTCTTTGGGGCAATATGGCCCACTAGATTTGAGGAGGATTTATGTCAGCATCTTATCATCTTAATTTTTATTTTTTTGGGCTTAATTAGTGTATGATTAAAGGCTCATCCCAAATAGGATTCTTCTTGGGCTAGTCTCTTAGTTAAGTATGGGCCTTATAGCCTTAGTTGGGCTGGAACTTTTGATAGGACCATTGAACCCTTGGGTCCTATATTTACCATGTCATTGTGATGGGCCTTATGGGCCAAATACTCAAGTAGTTGGGCCCTTGTTTGCCCACTATAATAAATCCATACTTGGGCCGAGATGTGAGGCCCAACTTACATATGTTAAAAATTTAAGAATTTCCCATATGTTGGGATAATGGGCTGCCCATTAGGCCCACCACAATAAATGAACCTATGACCCTTATGGTTGGGCCCTAACCTTGCTTAAGGGCCCACCAGGTTGCCTTTGTTTTTGGGCTTAGTGTATGGCCCACTAGGCCATGGGTTGATTGTGTCTTGGACCTTTCTTTGCATATGTAGTAGGCTACCTTTTGGGACCCAGTTGAGGTTGGATGTCCTCCTTGGTGGCCCTAAGGTAGGCCCATAGAGGCCCTTATAGGTGGTTAAAGGCCCACCTTAGGCCTGGCTAGGACTGTTCCTCCTTAGAATTTTGACTCTCTTAGTTTCTGGGTCATCCCAAAGTACTGGGCTCCCACTAGAGGACTTCTCTTCTTCTTAGAATACCTATTGATGTGCCTAGATCTTGACCCTCCTTGGGACAGACGATTTCATATTCCTCAGGTAGCACACTTACATCATTATGACCCATATGCATCATCTGTATGAATTGATTGCATTGTATAGTGGTCATTCAGGGATGGAGTTTCTCCCCTTTTGCATATTGAGTGCCTGAAACTTGTGCATGATCTGTGTGTGCGACTCATGCATTGGCATCGCATTTCATGAGGATACCGCCCTTACTTCATCAGGGCCTTGACTCTACAGGGACATTTGTGGATGGCCGCATGTGTGGACACCGGATATATTACTTGAGCATACTGGGTGCGTAGGATGCCCATGGGTGAGATTCTCAAAACTTCCATGGTACCAAGGATCTGCTCCAACGCCGTGACCGAGTGGAATACATGAGCGCACGAGGGCCTTATACCGTTAGGCCGCGACTCCCACTGTCGTGTAGTCGGTTGGGTAGGGGTGTGGCCTTATCTGCCTGGTGTGAGGAGGCATTGCTAGGCTGAGTCTAACCAGCTCGTAAATGGGTCTGTTACCTTCAGGCCTTGTTGGTGATTGGTTGTCCACAGGCGGGTAGTGAGGTCTCTTACGCTCGTTTGACTGTGCGGGATCTGCAGAGCGGCAGTCATTCAGCAGTGTAATGGACCCCGGTGATTTCCTTATGATTGAAAATATACTTGACTTATGGTTTAGATATGAGCACTGACATTACTTACATCGCATTAGCATTGGCTGTACAAGCCCCCCTTTCATACATTGCCTTGGTATGGCACCCATTACTTATTGCATCGCATTCATGGTAAGCCTTGGTAAGACTAGTGATATGTTCATTGATTATGCTTCTCTCCTTATACCTCCTACTATTCTTCTGTGCACCATTGTCACACACTTACACCACCCTCTAAGCTTCTATAAGCTTATACACGATTGATGCGTGCAGGAGATTCTAGACAGGCATCGTAGCAGCAGAGCACGGAGTAGAGTTGAGCAGTGAGGACTCCAGTGTTGCTGATTTCTCTCTTTTCCTTTTATTCTCATGTATGTCCTTTTGGACCTTTTAGATGATTGTAAAAGTTTAAATTTTTAGTGGATTTTGTGATGTGTGCCTTTGTTATTCTCAGATATACTTGCTGTGATCTTGGGTATGCTCACATTGGAAGTGATTATATTGTTATGAAAATCCTCCTTGTAGGATCCCAGGATCGGAACCTACCTCAGGAGCCGAGAATGGGGTACTACGGAGGCTGTTGCGGCCAAAACCGGCCATCGGGTTCCTTGTGAGTCCGGTTACCGAGTCTGGGGCGTGACAGTTATAGGTTAATGGTTTAGGTTTAGGTTTTAGGTTTTTGGATTTGAGAATGGGTTCGGGTTTAGGTTATAAGTTTTGGTTTTAGTTTAGGTTTAGGTTTAGGTTATAGGTTTTTGGATTTTAGAATGGGTTATGGTTTAGGTTTAGAAAATCGGGTTCAGGTTCGGGATTGGGTTTAAGTTTGGGTTTTCAAGTTTAGGTTTAGGTTTAGGTTAGGGAGTGGAGATTAGGATTAGGTGTAGGTTTAGCTTTAGGGAATTGAGTTTAGGTTATAGGTTTAGGGAAAGGTTAGGTTTAGGTTATAGGATTAGGTTACGGTTTAAGTTTAGGTTATAGGTTTTGGGATTTGAGAATGGGTTCGGGTGTAGGTTATAGGTTGTAGGTTTTGGTTTAGGTTTAGGTTTAGGGATTTCAGTTTAGGTTATAGGTTGAGGTTTTGGTTTTAGGTTTAGGTTTAGGTTTAGGTTTGGGTTTTGAGATTTGAGAATGGGTTCGGGTTTAGGTTATAGGTTTTGGTTTTGGTTTAGGTTATAGGTTTTGGGATTTGATAATGGGTTCGGGTTTAGGTTATAGGTTTTGGTTTAGGTTTTGGTTTAGGTTATAGGTTTAGGTTATAGGTTTTTGGATTTGAGAATGGGTTCGGGTTTAGGTTCTAGGTTTTGGTTTAGGTTATAGGTTTTGTGATTTGAGAATGGGTTCGGGTTTAGATTATAAATTTTGGTTTTGGTTTAGGTTTAGGTTATAGGTTTTTGGATTTGAGTATGGGTTATGGTTTAGGTTTAGGAAATTGGGTTCAGGTTCGGGATTGGGTTTAGGTTTGGGTTTTCAAGTTTAGGTTTAGGTTTAGGTTAGGGAGTTAAGATTAGAATTTGGTGTAGGTTTAGGTTTAGGGAATTGAGTTTAGGTTATAGGTTTAGGGAATGGTTAGGTTTAGGTTATAGGTTTTGGGATTTGAGAATAGTTTCAGGTTATAAGTATAGGTTTAGGTTAGGTTATAAGTTAAGGTTTAGGGATTTGAGTTTAGGTTATAGGATTAGGTTTAGGTTTAGGTTTAGGGAATTGAGTTTAGGTTAATTGTTTAGGTTTATGTTTTAGGTTTAGGTTTATGTTTAGGTTTTGGTTTGGTTTAGGTTATAGGTTTTGATTTAGGTTATAGATTAACGGTTTAGGTTATAGGTTTTTGTATTTGAGAATGGGTTCGGGTTTAGGCTATAGGTTTTGGCTTTGGTTGAGGTTATTGGTTTTGATTTAGGTTATAGGTTTTAGGTAGAGATTAACGGTTTAGGTTTAGATTTTAGGTTATAGGATTTGAGAATGCGTTCGGGTTTAGGATATAGGTTTAGGGAATTGAGAATAGGTTAAGGTTTAGGTTTAGGAAATCGGGTTCGGGTTCGGGATCGGGTTTATGTTTGGGTTTTCAAGTTTGGGTATAGGTTTAGGTTAGGGAGTTAAGATTAGGATTAAGTATAGGTTTAGGCTTAGGGATTTGAGAATACATTTAGGTTCTAGGTTTATATTTAGGTTTTAGGTTTTAGGTTAAGGTTATATGTTTAGGTTAAGGTTTAGGTTTAAGTTAAGGTTAAGATTTAGGTTTAAGTTAAGGTTAAGGTTTAGGTTATAGGTTAAGGTTTTAGGTCATAGGCTTTGGTTTATGTTAAGGTTATAGGTATAGGTTAAGGTTTAGGTTTAGGTTATGAGATATATGTTTAGGGAATTGAGAATAGGTTAAGGTTTAGGTTAGGATATCGGGTTCGGGTTCGGGATCGGGTTTATGTTTGGGTTTTCAAGTTTAGGTATAGGTTTAGGTTAGGGAGTTAAGATTAGGATTAGGTGTAAGTTTAGGTTTAGGGATTTGAGAATACATTTAGGCTCTAGGTTTAGGTTTAGGTTTTAGGTTTTAGGTTAAGGTTATATGTTTAGGTTAAGGTTTAGGTTTAAGTTAAGGTTGAGGTTTAGGTTATAGGTTAAGGTTTTAGGTCATAGGTTTTGGTTTAGGTTAAGGTTTTAGGTCATAGGTTTTGGTTTAGGTTAAGGTTATAGGTATAGGTTAAGGTTTAGGTTTAGGTTTAGGTTTAGTTTATAAGATATAGGTTTAAAGAATTGAGAATAGGTTAAGGTTTAGGTTTAGGAAATCAGGTTCGGGTTCGGGATCGGGTTTATGTTTGGGTTTTCAAGTTTCGGTATAGGTTTAGGTTAGGGAGTTAAGATTAGGATTAGGTGTAGGTTTAGGTTTACGGATTTGAGAATACATTTAGGTTTTAGGTTTAGGTTTAGGTTTTAGGTTTTAGGTTAAGGTTTAGGTTTAGGTTAAGGTTACGGTTTAGGTTATAAGTTAAGGTTTTAGGTTATAGGTTTTGGTTTAGGTTAAGAGTATGGTCCTTGCAAATACAGATATAAACACGGCCATCCGGCGCAAATGGCCAGGCTCTTCCAATGTTGTCCATAAAAAATGGATAGCTTCATCATGGTCATAATAGCGGTTCCCTCTTTCCAGGGAACCCCGCTCTTCCGAATAGCTCCAACGCACATCCGGGTCTGCTTCATTAATTTCGATCAAATACATAAACACGGCCTGTCCAAATGGTCAGGCCCCTCCAATGCTGTCCATAGGAAATGGATAGCTTCATCATGGTCATAACAGCGGTTCCCACCTTCCAGGGACCCCCGCTCATCCGGATAGCTCCGACGCACATCCGGGTCTGCTCCATTAATTTCGAGCAAATTTAATGGAGCAAATACATAACCACTTGGTCCCAAATACTTACTTTATAAAAGAAAATCTCCCATGTTTTCTCAAATTTTCCATTTCGATCTTTTTTGGCCCAAATCCATGTCAATGCATGAGAATCATGCATAAACATGGATTTTAAGCAAAATACATTAGGAAAATTATAACATAAATATCTTGCACACGATATCACATAATGTATTGTTTAATGAACTACACATGTGCATTCTTGACAAGAGACGTACCAGATGCTTGAATCTGAAATATGCAGCTCCAACCCTCCCACATGCAACATCTACCTGAAAGAATGCGCATAACCGTCATGCTTGAGTAATCAATTTAGGAATGTACAAGTAAAACCATAAAACCAGAGATACTCACTGCATTTTCAGGATCTCCTCCATAGTTGATAATTCATTTTAAAGCCCTTCTCCCTCCTCCTTTACCCGGGCTTGGGATCGGCAATGCAAGGAGTTGCATTGGCAGAGTTAAAAAAGGGCTTAGGCTCCATTTGGTTTTCAAAAAAAAATGTTTTCATAAATACTAATGTGATGACCAAATGGAGCCTAAGACTATAAATACGTTCAAATATAGAGTACAAAATTCATTCAATATTTAAAAAAATAAAAAAACAAGTGCCAAATTAGTTCAAAATTAGTTTAAAATGCACACAACAAGTTCAAAATTTTTTCAAAATGCACACAACATATGTTCAATTATACAGTACCAAATTTGTTCAAATTATTGAATTCTCAAAGCCTCTTTCCCCCATTGCACAAATGATCCTGGACCGGCCTCTCCAAGTGTAGATGTGAACCCATCTTCTTTCCACAAAGGAGCGTGAGGTTGTATAACCTCAGTCCGGACAACAACAAAAGCTCCATCCTCCAACGGCTCGCAATGGATAGTTGCATTTGGATTAACTTCGTGTACTTCACCACGATTAACTACACCACATTTTCCAAAACCAAGCAAGTCGTATCTTTTACCGATATATATAATATCCAGCTACATTTACACATAAAATAGCATTGGTATTGTTAGCGTTTATAATATAATTGTAAGCTCATTATAGTAAAAAATTTATACTTGCATGCCGACGATGCCTGAGTAGATTTAGCGATTATTGGTGATGAGAGATTTTGAGTATACTGTCTATCTTTCTGCATATCCACCAATGTTTTCTTCATCTCAACTATATCTTGAGTCATACCATCCAATTTTTTCTTCACCTGAGATAACTCTTGAGTTACGCTCTCTTTTTCTTTTGTCATATTCTCTACCTTTGAATGAGCAGGGGCTGACTTCTTCAGTCCTACCTTGCTTATTGAGCAACCTAGACCCCGCATTCACCCTTTATTGTCAGAACCAACCAACTGTAAAACATTGTAAATCAAGTTATTAGGATATTTATAATTATCATAAAACTTAAGTAATTTTTAAATTTTATTAGTACCTCTGTAAGGGCATCATCCACGCCGGTCATCCTAGAAGCAGGATTGCTACTATAGAGCTCATCTAGTTTTTCCTGTAAAAAAATACAAATGAATGCAATATAATTCAAAGTTATACATAGGCTTTTCATAAGGGTACTAGTTAGTGGTACGAGGGATGTACTTACAGCAAGGTCAGGATATTGGACAACTTTGTCCTTTCTTGTATGGGCTCTTAAGAAGACTTCACATCTACCTATCTCAACACCAGAGGTAAGATTCTTCTCCATCGCCTTTGGCACATTACATATCATTCAAATATACATCATTAATAGATTTAGATGAATGATAATTCAAATTTAAATTCAATTTTAAACTATAATATCTATTTTTAAATACATACCATCTTATAGCGAGTAACAGCCATGCTGTGCCTCCCAAGACATGTAGGTCCTTTTAGCTTGGCCCGATTGACTTTATTCCTTGCGCTTACCCTCTTGAATTCCTTGGTGGTACGTTGATCCACGAAGGCCCTCCAATCCTCCATAGGGATACCTGGGGGGGCAGGACTATCTCTTACAGCAATAGGATCCTTGTTTGTAATATATTTTGCAGTCAATCTTCTCTTGTAATTCCTCCACGCTTCATTGATGCGTTTTGTAACGTAATCAAGACTTGCAGCCCAACTTTGACCCTCAAACTCATAAAACTGTGACAATCTTTCTATGACCATATGAATTTGTTCATGAGGCACTTGACGAAAGTCCAAGTATATGATCGGGATATGAGAACGGGTGAGGACACTGACATGCGATGCAAAGTCTCTGTGATCGGAACAGTCCTCATTCGATTGCCCGAATTCATTCGTCTTTAGGACTTTTTTCCTATCAGGTGGCACAAGTAAAGAGACCCCCTAGTAATGCCTCTTTTTTTAGATGAAGAAGAAGCTAACACAATTACATAAAAAGAATAACAGTTATATATACACATCATTGATTACTGCCAATATATAAGGAAATGGAAATTTACATATATAATTAAGGAGAAGTATCTTATTACCTTTGGTGTTGCTTGAATCTGTACTCCCAAGCACCTGCGCACCCAATGCCTCTGGTTGTGAATCCATGTGCCAATTTCTTCCCTAATATGAAAATATAAGAAAAGAAAAAAAAAGCTAATGGTTAAGAAATAATTTAGATCATAGATAAAGTACAAAAAATTCACTATATTATTCAAACCTTGTTTAGATTTCCTCCAATAAATATAATTCTGTTACATGCTTAGAAAATACAAACAAATCAGTAGATTCTTTTCGATCGTTTTCTTTTCTTTGTTTTCTCGACCACAACACTGACATCTTCAGATTCATTAAATATCAACTCATCAACCATTGCTAATGAGGTGAGATCAGCTCCTGCATTGGCATTACTTACAGCCTTTAATTGTTCCGATAGAACGCACGTCTCTTCTGCGACAAAATTCTTTTTTGGAACCTCCAAGACCACATGTCAGTCAAGATTTTTTGGATCTCTGGAGTAGAAAACTTGTGTGGTATGCTCTGCAAGAATGAAGGGCTCATCACCGACTTTGTCTAAACTGTAAAGACTAGCCAAATTTAATAATCTCAAATTTGCTTCTGCATCAAAAGAAACACCATGATGTGTCACTTTCACCCAATCACACTTAAATAGGATGGGCTTGTACCCTGTTCGGTACTCCAATTGGATAATTCTATGAAGGACTCCGTAGTAAGGTTGATTTTCATCCATTGTATTGATATCCTTAGCACTTGATCGAAAGGTTGTCATACCCTCTATCCTAACCCCACTGTTTTGGTTCATTTTATTCTCCTCATAGTCCTTAGTGACAAAGAGAAAACCATTAATACAATATTTATTGTATTGCATAGAAAAAGCTAAGGGTCCTCTCACAACATCTTTAAATTCATTATCGTTAGATTCAATGAACTCTAGTTGCCTCTTCAACCAAGATATGAATTCGTCCTCGCTAGGCACCCTGTTGATCCTCTTATAGCATCGCTGCAAGAAATCTTTGTGCTTCCTGCGTGATATTCGATAACATTGTTATATTGAAATCGCATAAAGTAAGGAAGAGAGAGATATATATATATATACATATATATGAGCTTATTATACATACCATTCCCACTCATCGTAGCTGGGATGAATCTTCAGTACCCATCTACGAGCTTGTTCGTATTCGATACCCGCTAGGATAACACTTTGACCCGAACCTACTGGACCAACATCGTCATCATTAGGGTCATCATTAATAATATCTTCCAACTTACGTAGTCCTGGAATGACTCTGTTAAACCATTTTTCCAGCTTTTCCAGTAGGCTTGTTTTCTATTTTCCTTTATATTGGTTGTAGAATATAACTGTCTCCTCTTAGATGTACTGCTCTATAATACAACCCTCAGGTCGTGTCTTGTTATGAATATAGGCCTTGAATGTCTTCATGAACCTGACAAAGTTAATGATACATTATATATACATGTAAATATAGATGTTAAGCCGATTTATTCTTATTAAGCTCACAACGTACCTTTCAAATGGATACATTCATCGATAGTATACAGGACCACATATGCGAGCCTCATAAGCCAAATGGATCGACAAATGCATAATAATGACAAATATCGACGGCGGGCATATAGTCTCAAGCTGACATAACGTCCTAGCCATGCCCCTCTCGAGAGTAAGGAGTGTTTGAAGGTCTACGGTTGTTGAGCACAAGGCATTAAAGAAGGTGCAAAAGCTTGTAATTATAGGACGAATGACCTTTCTATCCCTAAATGCATGCTGGATGAGAACTGGGAGCAGATGTTACATCAACACATGGTAAGAATGAGACTTCATTCCCTTTAAATCCACGCAATCTTCCTTTATAATGGTCCTCCAATTCGTACTAAAACTAATCGGAACATGCAGCTCATGCAAAGTCTGGATAAAAAGTTTTTTCTCTTCTTTTCTTAAACAGAAAGGACTTTGTTTCTGAATCACCTTGCCACTGTTCTTTTTCAGCCATAGACGCTTCTTAATTCCCAATTGTTTTAGGTCCCTGCGTGCATTAACATCATCATTGGTTTTGCCAGGCGTGTTCAACATCAAGGCAATAAGGATTTATATATTTTTCTCAATATGCATGACATCAAGGTTGTGACGCATGGGAATATCTTTCCAATACTCCAGATCAAATAATATAGACCGTTTGAAGAACCACATTGATTCAACATCATCCGCTAGCTCTTGTCGGTCTCCATCAATACCCCTTATATTACTCTTCCCAGTCTTCCCCCACTGCATATTCAAGTTCGCGTTTTGTCCTTTGACCTCAATCCTATCTAGACGGATCGATTGACGTCGTATCTCCACCTTCTTGTTGAACGTGTCAGCACTTGTGTCCTTCCTAGCCTGTTCTGACATTGGCAACCATCGTCTGTGGCCCATATAAACATGTTTCTTTCCATACTGGAGTCGCAAAGAATCTGTGTTAGGACCACATACAGGATAACCATACTTACCCTATGTCCTACAACCAGAAACGTTACCATATGCTGGAAAGTCATGGATTGTCCAAAACAAAATGGCATGCATGTTGAATTTGTTTTCATGGCATGCATCGAACGTCGTGACCCCTTCTTGCCATAACTTTTACAGTTCATCAATCAATGGCTGTAAATAAACATCAATATCCTTTCTCAGTTGTCGCGGTCCCTCAATGAGAAAAGTCAACATAGTAAACTGAGGTTTCATGCAAAGCTTTGGTGGAAGGTTGTACGTCACACACATAACGGGCCATGAACTATGCGGCATACTGAAAGTGCCGAATGGGTTAAACCCATCTCTAGCCAAACCCAATCGAACATTGCGAGGCTCATCTGAAAAATTTGTATACTTGTCATCAAGATTCTTCCATGCAATAGAATCAGCCGGATGCTCCATCTTTTCATGTTGAAATTTCCTGGTTGAGTGCCAAGACATTTCTTTCGCCAACCATGGCACACTGAACATTCTTTGTAGCCTTGGTGTTAATGAAAAATTCCTTAACACCTTCCTAGGTATTGTAGATTATTTTTTCTCAGAATCCATTTCAGTATTGTACCTATAAGTTTTACAATTTGACAAATGGTTTTCATCTCGTTCTCTCTCCAGTATAAGATGCAGTCATTTGGAAAAGCATGAATTTTCACATAATCAAGACCCAACTTTGTAATAATCTTCTTTGCTTGGTAGATATTAGTTGGGGCCTTGTTACTGGAAGGTAACACCTTCTTTAGTAGTTGAAGGAGCTCTGTAAAGCTTTTTTCACTCCCTCCATGATTCACCTATAATTTGAAAAGTTGTACAATGAAAGTCAGCACGGTGAAATCTTGGGCCCCAGGGTATAGCTCAGCCATTGCGTCTCGTAGATTTGCTTCAAACTCATTAGTTTCATTTTCTCCAAAGACGCCTTCAACTATAGGGGTCACGTTGGGCTCATCCTGTACAACTTCATCTAAGTTATTACTACCAAGTTCTTGAATGATTGCGTTGTGAACCTCATTTAAGTTCGAGACACTATGGTATTGTTGGGAACTTGATTCACGTACAGTACACTTAGGTGATACATGCTCCCCATGCATGTTCCAAACCCTATAGCTTGGGTCGAATCCATTTTTCATTAGATGTAATTCCATATCATCATAAGAAATTGAAAAACGTGCACATCTGCAAGTGGTGCATGGACAAGGAACGAATTCTCTACCAGGAAGGTTTTCTTGTGCAAACTTTGAAAAACTTCTAATTCCAGAAAGAAAACGTGGGTCTGGAAAACTTAGTGTCATCCACTCCTTATTCATTACAGCCAAATCTCGATTAACCAACGGGTCCATTTTCAATCTGCACCTTACCAAAAATTAAAGTTGGAAATTAACCTAATGCACCATCCTCCTCAAAAGTCGGAAATGAAGGAAGTGCTATAGATGATTGGACTCATACAGATATTATCTACTAAATACAATGTATTAAGGAGTTTGCAATCATTGTATTTTTACAATAAATTAATAATGTAATTTATAAGTAAAATCTTAAACCACTTGCATAGATGAAAAGTCTTGTATGCAATTCTAATATATCAAGCTAAATGATTGATCATACCAGTTAAAGACTTCACCACACAAGGGCAATGGAATGCTTACAAAGACCTAAGATGAAGAAACCACACAAATATCAGCTCTATCCAAAATTTCTTCAACCCACGTTAAGTTTTAATGGTGAATTACCACTGTTTCCTGTGCATCCAATCCATTCATATAATATTGGCTCATCATGATGAAAAAAACTACCCAAAAATTGTATTATTCCGAGACTAAAGTGGACCATACGATGTATATTTAGAATTTTTAGGTATAATTTTATAAGTGGCCAGACTAGGAGTTGAAACAGCTTGATTTTTCGAATAAAAGCCAAAAATGTTTACCCCCAAGCTTGATTCCTAATGAATGCAATGTAGTGGATTAACATGTTTTATGACACGTGTGGTGGATGAGTCACCAACATTTAAAAAAATGGTGTAAATGCACATGCTAGTCTAGCACTTCAATCATATTTCTCAATATATATATGAATGCCTGTGCCAGTAACATAAAAGACATTGTAAAAAAAACATAGAAATTCAAATTGATGTCACCCCATGATATAGCAATCCCATGGATCTTAAGACAATCCACTGACATCACCATCATTACCTTTAAATCCCATCCAATCCACCTTAATCCCTTTAAAATTGCTTAGGACGTGTTTGGTTCAAGGGATTAAAAGGGATTGGAAGGTTTAATCCCGGGATTGGCTAGGCGTCCCAAACAGACCAGAAATAGCAATCCTGGGATATAGCAATCCCATAGATCTTGCACCAATCCATTGACGCAACTATCATTACCTTGAAATCTGTACAATCTACTCTAATACCATCCAAATCCATCTAATCTGCCCGGCCAAACAGGCCCTAATGGTGGGCATTCAATCACCACAGTTTCTTATGGTGTGGTTCACCTGAGATTTGGCCCTAAAATGAAGTTGAAAAAATGAATGGCCTGCATACACATATTATGGTGGAGCCCACAAAGCATTTTTAGGGCCCATTTGGCTGGGTGGATTGAAAGGGATTGAATGGTATTATGGTGAATGGCCTGGATTTCTAGGTATTAATGGTGTTGTCAGTGGATTGTCTTAAGATACATGGGATTGCTATATCCCTGGATTGATATATCCAGTCTGTTTGGCACACCTGGCCAATACTGGGATTAAACCTTCCCATCCCTTCCAATCCCTCGAGCCAAACACCTCGCAGGGATTGGGATCAGATCACCGACTCTGTTTGGCACGCCCGACCAATCCCAGGATTTAACTTCTAATCCCTTCTAATAACATCCAATCCCTTCCAATCCGACCGGCCAAACGGCCCTTAGATTTCAGAAACAGAGAGAGGGGAATGCAGATTGAAGGATTGAAAGATTTGAGAAAGAGATAAAGAGGGAGAAAGAAAGAAAGAAACTAACCGTACATGCTTCTTCTTCTTCTCCTTCTTGCAGCGAAATGGGTTTTTAAAAACAGAGTGGGGAATGTGGCCTTGAGACAGGGAGAGAGGGTGAGGGAGATCAAGAGATCAAGAGAGGGCAACGGAAAGAGAGAGACTGAGTGCGAGAGAGAGAGAGAGAGAGAGAGAGAGAGAGAGATGGAGAGAGAGATGGAGAGATGGGTTCGTCAGTGGGCGGGAGAAAATGGTGGATGGAGTTTCATTTTTGGAGGGATTTGGGGTTTTGGAGGGGCGCGTGACGGACGGCTCCCTGAGTCGTTTTATGGTTTTAGGACCATGGGGCCCACTGTGATGTATTTCATATATCCACTCTGTCCAATAATTTTAAATTATTATTTTAAATGCTAATAAAAAAATGAGCTAGATCAAATTTGTAAGGTGACCACACAACATATTAACAGTAAAAATTTAATTTATATTATTTCTTATGGTGTGGTCCACTTAGACATTGAATCTACATAATTTTTGGGCTCATGCACTAAAATTATATATCAAAATTTTTGGACGGCTTAGATCAAACACATATATTCCAATGGACCTCATGGATCCCCCTAAGCACCATCTATATTTATTATGCTTTAGGTAGAGAGTTACGCTTTAGCTACAGAGCACTTAGGCTATAGTTACGGATTAAATCCGTAGCTATATTGCTACGGATTAAATCCGTAGCTAAAAGCTTTCAACCTCCATAGCCATTGCTCGATTTTTTGGTAGTGTTTGGATTGTTTATTAAATGCTGATATGATTATCACATGTGTCTATCTATTGCATCTGAGTAAGATTGGGGCTACAACGTGGCCCAGGCAATCGGTAACAATCCTTGTACATGTGGATAAATTAGTCTTACCACATTGGGTAACTCGACGAATTCGCGTCGCACAGCGATTGTCGACAGTGGTTAGGCCACAAGAGGTGCTCATGCGCCCTATGTCAATTAAGTCAATGTGTGCTCGTACTAATCGAACTTACCAAACAAACCGATTGGCCTATTATGTATTTACCATGCATGAACATCATTGCTTGAATCTAACTTACCACTTACCACTGTAAAAGCCTGTTTCAACCATAGTACCACAATCCACTAAGACTTATGAGCCGGGTATGGTGGTATGGGACACCGTGGTCGAGCTGTCGGCCTATGCGTGGGTGACGAGCCTCCCTATAGTGACTAGTGAGCAACCCAAACTCGTGAGCTAAGCATGGCGGTATGGGACACCATGTTCGAGTTGTCGGCCTATGCTGAGGTGACGAGCCTCCCGTAGTGACTGCGAGTATAAACAATGAATTTTCCTATCAATTGCTTTTTATTATGAGTGATGCCCTACAACTTGCCTATCGTATGTGAATAACTAGGATTGATGACTTTAGATGGATCCTCGGTTTAGGTTAATGATATAATGGGAGGTACCTTAGCTTCTCAAATCTGCTGCATGAATAAGCTTAATTAAGTACTCGACTAACATGACCATGCACCGCATTGCATGTGCTTTGGCGAGGAAGTTGCACTTTAGGGAGGTTGTCATGCGCAAACTTAGTTGTTGGAGTCGCTTGTGAGGGGCATGCATCATTACTACACACCATTCTTATAGTAACAAGAGTAGCTAGGAAGTGATTGTTGTATTGCTTTATCATTACTGCTTGATTGACTTGATAACATGTTAACCTTTACCTTGTAGTACTACTGAGTTGATCACTCACTCCCACCCTGGGACGGTATTTTAAAACACCAAGCAGACTTTGTTGTAGATGCAGGTGAGGACAAAATCTATGCAACTGAATTGGACTTCATGGATGAGGAGGAGAAATTCTCCTATGTTCAGTTATCAGGCGGGTCTACATAGACCTTGTACTGATTCGACAAGATAACAGGGTCAAATGAATTAGTTGGACACTTACATTTTGATATTGTTCTTATATTGAAATAATACATATACATATTCAGGCCGACAACATAATCATACTCTAGAGGTTGTAAAACATTTGCTTGTTCAGAAATATATATGTTTCAGTCTTTCGCTTGCTTGATTTAATCGTATCTGGAGTATGATACGCTGTTTTGGTATAATCATGCTCATGTTTAACTCATTAATATGGATGAAATCAAAACATCATCTTCCATGTTGGATAAGTGATGTGCTGGATCTCGGGAGTAGAGCTTTACTTGACCCTCGAAATCCGGGGCATTACAAGTTGGTATCAGAGCATGATTTGGATTAAACTAGACCTGTGTTATAGGCAACATGGCGCACTCTAAACGCACTCTAACTTAGGAAGGGGGTGATGAAATGTAGAAATGATTGTAGGATCCCAAAGTTTCACCGACGGGCGAGATTGACCATTGTAGTGTAGCCCGTACGCGTCCTAAATCTTGTGAAATCATCTGAGACCCTTTTTGGCTGTCACTTGACGGGTTTGGACTATAAGTCGGTGAATCCCAAATGTGAAACGTGCCAAAAAGTGTGAATACATGTGTATTAGACTGAGAAAGTGCCTTTTACGGGCGTAGGGGCCCAAAATGCAAAATCTTGTGGGACCTAAGGGGTCCCCCGCATGTACACAGCACCCCGAGAGGGGGTGGCCACTGCCTCAGGGCGGAGCCACCGCGGGACACCCCACGGGGTTGCGGCGGCACCACGTAGGCGGTGGCGCACCGCCGTGCGACCGACTGTGTGGAGCCCACCCACATGTGGGACCACTTAATTAACCCCTCTCTTACCCCCTTTATTTATTCCATCATATTTCAAACCCTCTAAATCCTCTAAAACCCCATTTTCTCTCTCAAATCCCCATTCTATACACTCAAAGCTCCCTTTTCTTCTATATTTCACACCCATCTTCCACCATTCTCTCAAAAATATCCCTTACAACTCTCCATCTTCCTTATTTCCCCTTCATTTGAGATAAAACCCATCTTTTATGTCTCATAACTCCTAAACTTTCCCATCCACTTCAATCTCCAAGCTTTTCCATCTTCATGGCTCTCTTTGAGCTTGTCACCGCCATTTTCTCCATCTTAACGCTTCTTTCCCTATGGGAAAGAGAGAGTGGCCCCGGATGAGGCTGGGCCGAGCTGTCTAAGCCACTCAAGGAAGAAGGCGAGCACCGAGGCTAGTACAAGTGCCAAGCAAGAGCGAAGATCAAAATGGGACCTTGATCCTCGAATCCCGTTAGAAAGATTGATACCAGCGGGTGCCGAACTTGGTAAGTTCCGTGACTGCAAAGTTGTATTTGAAGCTCATGTTGATGAGAAACTATTTGGGTTTATTCGGTTATTGACCTTCTGTTGGAGACCGGGTGGGATCTCATGTTTGAAGGGAAGGCTCATGCAAGTGAAGGCACCATACGAGCCTTCTATGCCCACATACGAAACCCACTACTGGAGCCACTTTAGTTTACTAGCCCTTTCGGGAGGCAGGAAGCCATAGTCAATGTGGATGTGATGGCCCGTATTATGGGAATTGAGTATGGTGTGCTACATGCAAGTGCAACGCATCTCACTAGTAAACGAGAGAAAGATCGCTGCACACGTTTTCTTTGTGGTCGACTGGCTCATTGGAGGCGAGACAATAGCCTCGTATCGACTAAGATGACGGCATACTTCTGCCTACTCTACCACATATGCACGTACAATGTATATCCTAGGTGGAGTAACCGTACAGAATGCAATCACCTTATGGTGGACTTCCTATACAAAGCTGGATAGGGAGACAAGCTGTGCCTGCCTACTTTCACCTTGTCACAAATAATCAGGACTGCACGCTCTACTGGGGGAGATGCCTCGCTCCCATTCAACCGACTTATCCGCAAGATTGCTCATAATTTCGGTTTCAGACTAAATATGGATCATCTTGTGCCCATCCACTTTATCAGTGAGACTACACTCAATAATATGAGGATTGGCCCTAGGCAACGCTAAGCCCAACTCGATGAGTATGGGGATGAAACAGAAGAAGAAAGTGAAGAAGATGATGGAAGTGAAGATGAGGAAGGAAATGAAGAGGAAGAAGGCAGTGAGGAAGAAGAAGGAAGTGATGAGGAAGAGCAGGAAGAGGTAGAGGAGGCCCAAGATTCAGATGGGGAATCTACTGCTACACATGAAGACCGCCATGATCAGGCCACCTTAGAAGCCCGCATGGCCAGGATTGAAGAAAACCAGGCCGCCCTGAAGCAGGAATTCAAAGAGAATTAGGCTTATTTGAAATAGAAATTCAAGAGAATGTCTCACACCTTAAAGACCCTCCTATGCTGTATGCAGGATAAGAGTGCACCTCCGCCCTCGCCAGAATCAGAGGACTAGTCATGTGTTGCAGTTGGCTTCTGATTTTCTTTGTTTCTTACTTTTCTTTATATTAGCCCTGGTCGGCTTAGTTGGAGTTAGAGTAGTTAGTGTTAAAGCTTTTGCTAAATTAGCTCACATGCATCTTATGTCATAATTTATGTAATACTACATCTCATGTATTGTGACAAGTTTTGGCTAAATGAAATGCATGAAGCTTCTTTTGATTTGGAATGTGTAGAATTGTAACGTCTTTGAAAAATTCGTACAAAGACCCTAGTACCACCTCAGGCAGAAATCCTTAAGGACTGTATTCTATAGATATTAGACAAATATTAATTAAGTACTAAACTGAATTAATCGGTGGATTAGCTTGAACCACTATCTATATAAATGGCAAGACATAAACCCGTCAAAATCACTAACTCAACGCTACTTAAAAACCTAGGAGAAATCTCAAAAGCTGGTTGCTCTTGGGAGCACATTGAAACTTCGTATCGGACCTGGACCCCATGTCGAAGGTCCGATGACCACGAAACTATAGGGTTATGACTACCTTATTGGGCTTGACAACCATCACGGGAATCGAGCCCAGATGGTGTCTCAAAACGCACAACTTAGGCCCTGAGCAAAGTGTGATCAATTAAAATAAAACTATAACTTAAGCTAATGGGAAAATGAAAAGCTCAGGGGGAAGGATCATCACCTTATTCGTCGACTTGCCTTCTAATGTTATTAGAAAGTGTGCATGCCCTTAGACTTAGATCCTACCACAAATTATGAACTTGTATGGTTAAATCAAGGTTCTACAAAACTATCTATGGTTTAGATTATAACCTAGGGCTTAGATTACTTAAGCCTAGGTTTTTATCCTAAAGTTTAGGTCTATGATAAATTTTAGGATTTGAATTGTGGTTGGCGTATAATTAATTACATTATTAATTTAATAACTGGAGATAATTATTAACGTTAGTGTTATAATTAATATTACTAACTTAGCAATAATAAATAAATGCTACGATCTATGATTAATGATCGTGCTTAAGAATGATAAATAAATGACTAACATTTAATGACGGTAACTTTGATTACAATGACTATTATTAGCATGGATAATCTATTAATGGTTAATCTTACTTAATAATTGCAATTATCATCGATATACTATTAATATCAATAACTTAAAACAATCTATTTTGGGGGAGAAGAGTTGACTTACATTAGCTGGTTTGGCCGCTCCACTCTATGAATTTTAACCTGGCTTGGATGCGAACTTCATCTCATGACTTGAACAAAACTCGGTTTAAGTTCGAACTGAGTCAACTCAGTCTCTTCTCCCACTCTTTTTCTTCTTCTCTCCTACTCTTCCTAGTGGCCCGGCTAGACACGATTCAACTAAACTCAAACCAACTTGGCGAATTTTAGCTGAGTTGACTCGGTGGCAACCCACCATCCAAACTCTCTCCCTAGGTTACCCCATATCTGGAATGGGCCAAACTCGCACCAGCAAGTCAGAGATTAACGGCTCGGATGACTGAGTCGAGTTCCCAAACTCAACCCATTCCCTTCTCTCTCTCTCGCTCTCTCTATATCACCCACTTTTCTGTTGAAAGCCTATCAGCACCATGTGGATGCGATTCAACTCATCCAGCACAGTGAATCAGTCCCCAATAGGCCCACTCAGCTAAGGCGGAACCTGGTCAAAACCTGACTCGGTTTGCCAAGTGACTCATCCCACAACTCTCTCTCTTTTCCCTTCCTTCTTCTTTTTCTTTGTCCTACCTTGCTAGACTCCCAAACCAACCCCGAACACGTCGGGACATTGCTCGGTGAGTTGATGAATTTGGACAGGCTCGAACCAAGTTCGAACTCACTTGTACAGTGAAGTGCAGCCATACCACTACATTTTTTCTTCTTTCTTACTTCCTTTCATCCTCACCCTTTTTCCTCTCAGTATCTTCCATAACTGGGCCACTAGCCACCCCGACTCACCCCTGAGTCGACTCTTTTTGGTGCAGTTTGAACGTGGAAGAAGGTCGGACGATCATGGCGGATTGGACAAGTAGGGGTTTTCTTCGGATCTGATTCTAGTGAAGGCTTTAGGTTAGTGGTAGGGAGCTTCTAGGATGGGGAAATCGAAGCTCATGGAGGGTTTATTTTCTCTTGGGTTATTGTGAGAATGGGGAGGTAGGGCGTTTTCTCTCCATTTTTATAGCATCCTAGCTCCCTCACAACCCTCGGATGGATGATGAGCGACTAGGATCTGATCCACTAAAAACCACCTCAAAATACAACTGGTATTTGTAAAACCAACCAATTTTCTCCTGGCTATGGGAGAAAGCCCTAAACCGCGGATTAAGTGGCTGAGATATCACCGAATGGAAGGCTGGGATTGGAGGAGACGGAACTCATGTGGATTGCTAGCGCGACGCACAAAAAACAGTTTCCACTTTTAGAAACATGGTTGCACACCACCCTCTTTCGTCGACGTTTGTGTACACACATGATCACGTCCGCATGTGAGGCCCACTGGGTTTGGTCAGAGGGATCGCCCAAGCCAGATGGACGGTTTGGATTGCCCAGATGGACGGTTTTGGTGGGCCACTGATCAACGAAATGGACACCAGTCTATTCATTAACAAAATAAGAAGAGAGAGATTCTCTCTTTTTAAAGAAGTCGCGGGTCAGCTCGCTTTAACCGAGCTACCTGGACCCATGCACAGTGAGTGCACCTCTTCTGGTGCACATTCGAGCTAGCTATGGGGCCCACGGGGATGTTTAGATGAAATCCACTCCGTTCAATCGATTCGTTCACTTGTATAAGGCTATAATCTCAAAATTCAGGCTGACCTAAATCTTAAGTGGGCCATACTCTAAATTTTCTGACTCTAATGACGGGTTTCTGTTAGTCTGGTGGTCGGTGTGGATCATCTAGTCGGACAAGCAAGGTGGGCCACGTTGCTGTCAAACAGCCCTGCCCGCTTCAAATCTTACGCTGGCGGGAAAGGAGTTCGAGAATTTAACACATGGTGATTAGTTGTTTTAATTATTTAGATTCTTATTAGGACTTAAAGATCTTTTTAAGAAGATTAGATGGCTTTCATGTGGAAGATTTTCAGAGATTCTGGTTTAAAACGATTTCTTGGTTGTAGTCGATTCTCTCTCTAGCAGAGATCAAACGATCCAGATTCTTCTTTGGATTTTTTGTGGGACATTTTAACGGCGAGTTTCAGAGACTTTCTCGGGCGTGGTAGCTTCGGACGTTATCACTTCTTGTGGCTATTTGGATCCCTTATGGTTTGGCGGTGAAGGTAGATGGGGTCCACTTTGATGACATTCCTAGATATCCAATCCGTTCATTAGTTTTGTAGGGTTATTTTAGGTTAGGGGCCAAAATATGGGGGGAATCCATTGATCAGGTGACCCACACGCAGGGTAGGGAGGTGGGGTGAAACCCATCATTCCGTCCGATTTAGTCGCTGTTGTTACAACTTGTGGGGGAAGGTGCCGATCTTGATTGGTTAGGTGAGGTCTACTTGTGATGATCTTTTGGAGAATCCATGCCATTCACCACTTTCTACATGTCGTTGTGGCCCACAGCCCCAAGTTTGAGTCAGATCCAATTTCTAGGTGGGCCACACGATCTTTCGATGCATGAGGTGTCATTCACCATTTAACCCAATCCTCCTTATTACGTGGTTGCCATTCACTTGGTATTTACAAATTTGCCCTTCCCCCTTGCTGTATCTTCTGTCATCCGTTCCTCCCCACCGTGTCATCCAAAAGAAGTGAAACTTTACCAATCATCCTTATTCCTTAAGATCTCTCAACTGGTTATATTTGGGCCTTGATTTGTCAAGGATGGCCGAGCTGCTCTTTTATTGGCTAACATTCTCCGCAGTTAGAAATAGTATTTGTACACCTTTAATTGACAAGTTACCGGGTAGTTTTGACCTATGCCCTAAGATCTTTATATGGTCGGTTCACCGCGATATTCATGTGGTCCGTTTGGCGAATCCAAACATGATGGATGGTCAGATAACTAGCTAAAAATAGGGGACTTGGTGGTTAGCACTCTGACCATGTATGTAGATGGATGTACGGTTAATTTCATACACGGATGGTCATAAAGTGTGTTTTTGGAGTAATTAGGGGTGGGACATGTATATGATTAGGTTCAAGTGGCTTTCTCACACGTGCAGGTTTCTCGTATTGTAATTCCAATGGTGGGTTTAGCATATTCATATGGTGTGAACAAGATGAACGGATTAGAATCTTGATTTGATAAGTGTACGAACGGATGTAGAAATAAAGTAGCTACTTTACTATGATCTAAGGGCTGAAATTCGACGTGTACGGTTAATTTTTAATAATTAGGCATGGTATAAATTTTCACATAAAGCGGATTGTGGGAACTATGTGATCTAGTGTTCAGAGGTCTAGGTTAATGGCATTTTCATAATTATTGTTGATCTGTGAGTTTTATGAAATCTAATGGCTCCACATGGTTATAGGCACATTTCTAAACAATTCTTACAAAAAAATGTATATCTAGATCATTTTGAAGAGGGAGTTATTCGTCATGTCATTTAATGGAAAGTACTTGCGTCAAAATCACATGATGAATGATCTTGTCTTGAAATTAACGGTTAAATGGCTTGATTTACTGAATGGAGATCATTTCAATGGTTAGATTCGCATTAGGGTATAGAGGTAAGGTTATGATAGTTAGGTTTGTATCGCACAGATGTATATGTTACGTTAAATTCTTGGTAACGCTCGAGAACTTTCAATACTCGGGTATTGAAAAGTTTGGGATGTTACAGTGAACCACGAGACTCTGTGGATGATAACTAAGATGAACTAAGGGTCATGGTTATTACCAACATCGGATCATGTTTATCGACCATATTGGGTCGTGATTCAACAACACGAACCATCATGGATAAAAACCATGATCCACTATGTATGATAACCACGATTCATATTTCATTGAAACCAGGAACCACATTACACGGAAACCACGATCCTAGGCCATCAATGTTGGGTCTTCGACCTTAGGTGCATGAAAAACCACGACCCTTCGTGGATGATAACAACGATCCTATGTGGATGACAACCACGATCCATTTTTCATTTACCTTCTCATAGTGAGCTATTAACAAGTAGGTTAGATAAAGCAAGGCAATTTCAAGTACGTGTTTTGTATTAATATCATCTTTGGAATTCACTTCTTTGAGTAAAGAAGCATAATCTTCCTTGAGGTGCTTTATTTCTACTCCAAACTCATCAATCCACTTCAATTCACCCTTTATTCCTTGCATTTCAGTGGCGAGGAACTCAATCCGCTTATTAAATTTCCTTATCGAGGATCTTTTTTTATTATTATTATTATCTTTCATTTCCAAGAGGGAGGCTGTAAGATCAACCTCAACTTTATTTCTTACGTCATCCTTAGTTGTCTCTGCCGTGGGTGCTGACTACAGAGCCTTGTCCTTTGCATGAATGTCGTCGTCAGTTATACTCTTGACAACCTCAGTCTCTGCTTCTTCTACCATTGGTTGAAGATTTGGAGCTATCACCACCTGCAGGGGCAAAATTGATTTATTACTTATAAACATACTGCATGATTCAAATTACACTACTAATTGAATAAATCTTACCGGCACAGCTATGAAGATGACGGATATGGTTTCATATTTGCCTGTTTTCTTGGAACCCCAATTTAGTATTCAAGGAATCCTTATAGGCAGTCTTCTAATGGCCTACCTACGGTCACCAGTGAGTTTTGGAAACTGTTCGTAGGCCCAAATCTATTTTAGAACCATTATCATACATTACATATTAGTTGACATGTATGGAGAAAATATTCAAACTCAAAGTATGGATCAGGACAAAAATAACGTACTTGTAGGGAAAACATGCATCCGCATATGTTGTATGATTTGAGGTACTGGCCACTCGCCCTTTCCCCCCGAATAATGTCAGACATAGCGTTAACCCCATTCTTCAAATAATCATACCCCACAATGCCCCAGGGGTAGTTATTAAAATAATTCAAGTCATCAACCATGTCGATAAACGTATCAACACAGTTATTCTTTTGCGGAGATCCAACTAATAGACTCTTTATGCAAATTATTATATCCAGCTTCACCGCGTCCATATGTTCTTTTTTATTGGCGAGTGACCGATAGACTTCTTTCAATACTTGTTTACTCACACCACCTGCACTTAGGTAGGTCTCTCTAATACCTTTTCCTTACCTCTGTTCTTCCGGCCTTGGCACGACCGCCGCCATCTATCTTAAGTGGTCCAAACTTAAGACCCATTATTAGCACAAAATCGAGCTTAGTAAATTTTATCTTAGTGCCCTGAACATCGAATTTCATATCACTAACATGCCTTTGCATCAAGCAATGCATGATCTGAGACTATGCCCTCCACTCGGCCAATGGAAAGCCAAGCAGAAATCCAAAACAACTGTCTCTAAATAGTTTCTTTCTATCAGGTTTCTTCTCCATATCTCTAACCAAGTCTTTCAGAAAACTGACGGAGCACTTGGGAGAGACCTGTGCCCTTTCAAAGTCTAAGCATGTGGTCATGATTAGCTTGTTTCGACTTACATTCCAATATGGTCGTAGATTGTTAATCAATAATAAGATGGTATTGCAAAATCTAACATGGATCGTAATTGTACTACACAGTGGATTGTGGTTGTAATCCATGAAGGGTCATGTTTATCACGAGTTCAAGAGGATTGTAGTTATCATGCTACACGGTTCGTTACTGTCATCTACGATGGATCGTCGTTGTCATTTGTGTTGGGTCGTAGTTGACAGTCATGCTACACGGTTCGTTGATGTCATCTATGTGCCTGTCAACCATGATCCATTAGGAAAACCAACCACGATCGCAACAACGATCGTGGTTCGTCATACCATACATATTGTTGTTGTCATCCACATTGAATTGTGGTTCACAGAAACGACCCACATAACATGTGTGCCATGATCCACTTTAACTGTCAACTATGATCCATTATGCAACAAACCACAATCACGACCATGATTGTGGTTGTCATACCATACATATCGTTGATGTCATCTACACCACATAACATGTGGGCCATGATACACTGACGCTATCAACCATGATCCATTCGGCATATCAACACCGATCACAACCATAATCGTGATTGTCATGCTATACATTTCGTTTTAGTCATATGCATTGGGTCATGGTTCATAGCCACGACCCACATAACATAATAACCACCATACACTGTCCCTGTTAACCATTACCTTGCTTTGCCATTTATATTGACTAAGTTGCACTGAACTTGTAGATGTACTCCCTGAGTGGCGATGGAGGGGCCAAACGAAGAAGATTCAAAACTAGTAAAAAAATAAGGGTTAGGAATAAAAAGTGAAGGGGTCCCAAATAAGAAGCTCCAAGATATATTCGGTGTTCTGTATGGGGACAAGCGGCTGATATTTTGCATTTGGAATCATAAGCGTTGGAATCGTAAGCGTCCGTCAAAGCGTCCGTAAGCGTCCAAGATATAGTTGGTATTCCCTCACATCGAACTGCCTTCTCTCTAATCCCCACCGTCCATTTTATTTGTAACATCAAGAAATAGAATTATCCAAAGAATGGTCCAAATATTCGAATCCAATGGACCACAACAGTTCAACCAATAGTTTCCGTAAAAGCCCATAAATTGTCATCTTTCCGCAACGTGGGCCATTGATGGCTTGATACGTGCCACTAAATTTTTTTCGAAGGAATCCATCATCCATGAACAATTCCAATGGATTAGATTTGATTTATGATGGGCCAATGGACATGAACCAGATGATCGACGATTGATCTTTTGTGTTTGGAGCCGTAAGTAAACTTCCCGCCTTTAGCACGCCATCTTTAATGTATGTACACGGGACATATTAATTCGGTACAAACTAAGATATATAGGGTCGACAGTGATATATAAATGTTATCTAAACTGACCATCGTATGTAATGTACGTGTATAAAGGCATATCAGAAAAATAAGTTTTATCGGGTGGATGTTTGTCCCACGTAGTTCTCAACACCTTATAACCATTTATTTTAGTGTGATCAACTACGCCTATAAGTAAAGTTCATATTTTTGAATAACGATTAGTACATACTCTAACAACTAACAATTGATGTAGATTGAAAATATATATAAGATCTGTCCCACAACAGAGAGATAACCAAAATCTTATGAGACATAACAGCACAACACAAATACGGCGCCGACCTCACCTTTCATTATTTTACCTCTTTTTACGTCTCGAGGGCATACTAGTCTGTAAAATTCGAATACAGCGATTTATAACTGCAGCGATCCATATACAATGAAAACCACGATATATATCGTCATGTCAACTACGACCCATCGAACATTAACACCACGACCCATATAAAATAATAACCACGATACAGAGTTGTGGGCCAAAGACTTAGTCTTCAAACTGGATATGGTGAGGGCTTTCCTTATCACAACTTAATCAAAGTCATCTCTACCTTGCACAATGACAAACACAACCCTTCGTAGATGACAACCAAGATCCTTCACGTTGTCAATACATGACCCAGGCAAAGGATCGTTGTTGACTTTTTTTTAAAAAATTGTGGTTTTAATGTAAAATGGATTGTGGTTGTTATGATATATGGATCGTGGTTGTCAACATATCATGGGTCATGGTATCAATTGATATGGGTCATGGTTTTCATGCTTTATGGATCGTGGTTGTCATTTTATGTGAATCGCTATTGTCATGTTACAAAATATCAAGTTCATTTGCCCGAAAGCCAGAACAGACCATTTCACATTAGCCTAGAACCTAGAAGAAGCCATTACACACCTGGTCCGCCAACTCCGAGTAGGTGCTCATCAAATTATATGGTCGGCTCAAACAGAGAGAAGCCCTGTGATCGCGCTTGAGACACGATACGTGGGTCGTGATTGTCATTGTGTATAGATCGTGGTTGTAATGTTGTATAGGTCGTGATTGTCAGGAAATATGGATCCTAAATGTCATGATTTATGGGTCGTGGTTGTCGTGTTATATGGTCCGTGGTTGATATGAAGCATTAATCGAAGTTGTCATTTGATATGAGTTCGTGGTTGTAGTGTTATATGGGTCATGATTGTCGTGTTGACCATTTACATGTGTCATGGTTGTCATATTTGTAATGGATTGTGGTTATCATCCATACCGGATCGTTCTTAACAAGCATGACACTAAGTAAAGCACGACCGATTAACATGACAACCATGATCCATAGATCACGAAAACCACGACCTATGTTATGTATACTATTCCTATCTTTGGGTTCGTGGTTCATATGCATAAATGCTCTTGATTATCATTCACATCGGGTCGTAGTTGACATGATACATAGGTCCCCACATTGTATATAGGTCATGGTTGTGAGGTTGTATAGGTCGTGGTTGTCATGATACATGGACCTTGACTGGAATAATATGTGGGTCATTATTATTGTGTTATATGGGTCGTGGTATATGTGAATCATTGGTCGTAGTTGATATGGGTCGTGGCTATAATGTTCAATAGGTCGTGATTGACTGTTGTAATGGATCGTAGTTGTCATCCTTGTTGATCCGTTGTTGACAACAACGTCCTTATGAGAAACATAACCATATAAAATGACAATCACAATCCATTTGTCATGACAACCACGACCCATTGTTAAGTTCACGTTTTCCTATATGGGTCATGGTTCAAACACACAATGGATTGTGATTAGCATCCACATTGGATGGTGGTTAACATGCACCAAAGTTAATGAATCAATAAATATATTTACAGTTCACATTACATTATCATAAGTAATAAAAAAATTAAGTCATCATCAACCTCGACCTCATCCTCAGCCAGCAGGGACGAAAGTGCATCGACGCCGATTGTAACCTATTTGTTTGCATCTCGAGTATCTGGGTGTTGGCCTATCTTCTCGCTGGGATGTAATTCGAACCATTTTGGGTGTCCCATCGAATCTTCTAGTTTTTGGAGGCTTCATATTCTCATATAAAACCTTCACTTCATTTGAAATGTCCCGTTATGTCTTGTCAAACACTGTGTAAACTGACCGCTCGTACACTTCATTTCTCTTAGCTTCACTACATTGGTTATTCCTTGTGCGCTCACTTATAACTCATCCACTGAAATCAAGATACATTGTGTCTTTCACACTTCTGACTTGCATCATCATACACAACTTTAATTATCAAATAGAATTCATCCGACACAGTCTTCATAATCTTCTGCATTTTATTTAGCAACTGTCGATAAGTGATATCATCACTCACAACAAATCCCTCTGAGTCTCCACCATCATATGTAAATATGTAACTTCTTCTGCATTCTGAATACTTGAGAGGTAGAACCATGAATCAAGGCTAGTACAAAGGATCGTGGTTATAAAGCGCAGATGGTCCTAGTTGTAATGGAAAGTGGGGGGTGGTTCAAATGTTATAGGAATCGTGGTTGTCATACATGTTGGGGTCGTGGTAATGAAGCACACTGGGCCGTAGTTGTATCTAGTGCCATATTCCCTGACAAGAACAACCCATAACAGGTGATATCCATGACGCATGTCAGCAAGGATGACGATCCATGTAACATGACGATCCATGGTCGTGACAAGCGGCAGCCACGATCCAAATACCATCACAAACGTGATGCCATGGTTGTCTACCATCCAATGGTGGAGGTTCGATCACTGTGTGCCCTACGTTACACTCCATTTCACGTGACAACTAGAACCCTCGACTTTTTGAATTTGTTCTTCCTTTACCTTGGCAAATGCCTACAGTTAAAACAAAATAAAATACTAACCTCGTAGTGGAAGAGGCTTTAAGACGAGAGAAATGACAAGGAGAAACAACATTACTAAGGAAAGAGAATGGATCACGAATAATGGAAGAATGTGATAGGGGCTCTATGGTTTCTTTGAATATCTCCTCCATTATTTTGAATGAAAGAGCAAAGAAATGCATGAATGTGAATTGGCTTGTGGAAGTATCACCAAAGTACCATTGTAACCACATCGCTCTATAGCTGTTGGTCCCTGGATCTTCGCTTCTCTAGGAAAACAAAAGAAGAAGAAGAAGAAGAGGGTCTTTCAAAGGTAAATAAATGCGACATTTGCCCCTTCCGAAGCTCGTGGTGCTGGTGATCGGTGCTCTATGGGCCCCACCATGATGTATGTGCTTCGTCCATGCCATTCATCCACTTTTAAATATCATTTTATGGCTTGACCCAGCAAACGAGAGTGATATAAATCTCAGGTGGACTACACTGTAGGAAAATTATAATGATTGGATATCCACCATTAAAATCCTACAAAGGCCCACTGTGATTGGATTATCGCTCGATTTTGGACTCCTACCATAAAATGATCCGGAGAAAAATATGGATGGCATGGATGAAACACATACGTGGTGGTGGGGCCCACAAAGCGTCGAGCACCAGCCATTGACTGGTATCCTGGGTAGTAACCGATCCGTCCGTTTCTCGAGGGTTGCAACAACAAGTGACTTCTACTTCACTCCAGGACCGTACAGTCCCTGAACCAAGGTCAGGGGCATTTTCGTCTGAAAGAATCTCCAAAAGCTGTTAGAAGGCCCTTCTAAGAATATATGGAGTGTTGTAGCTTTCTAGGTAATTTGCCCAAACTTTGAGGCGAGTACGGTCAATTTCCCACAAAAAAAAAAAAAAACAAAAAAACCCACGTTCTGAGGGTTTACTAAAGTGGGGTAGATGATCATCTTTCTTATTCTTTATAATGCATTCAATATAATCCTAACGATTAATAGTTAATGAGGTAAAAGAGAATCCAACACAGGTAGTGTAAGAAACATACTAACTTCATATTACTAAAACCAAAAGCCATTACATGCTATAATAAACGAAGTTCACATGGCCAGCATGCCATGGAAAGGAGCAAAACAAAACAAGAAGGATAAAACCATAACAAAGAAGCAAATCAAAACTAGCAAAATGAAACCCTAGTCTGAGACGTGACCGGCAGAAATGCGGTCCATTATCTTGGCAACAACATCCTTTGAATCCCTAAGCAACTTAATGCTCTTGTTCAGCCGCTCACGTTTCTGAGTAGTAGAAGGCGATTCTTCCAACATTCTTTCGATCCCACCAGTGTGTGACCCCATCAATTCATTAACAATCTCCTCTTCCATTTCCCTTTCAACCAATTTCTTAACACTAAAGAGAAGATGAAGAGCCAAACTGTCAACCAACCTCAGCAATACAATCCTCCAATATGCAGTCAATCTCATTTTCATGTCGAATGCTTGCTCAAGCATCGACAGTGAGTGTTGCCTCAAATGGCCAACCTCAACTTCACCGAAGCCCTGCAACATGATTTTTGTCCCCATATAAGGGTCCAGTATTACCTCAATAAATGTCTTTCGATTCTCCATTAAACTGCTCCATGTCTTCACATAATCAGAGTTCGAGGTGTAATCAGCAATCTTCTCCATTTCAATAATCTCCTTAACATGCTTAACTGACCTATCCCTCATCTTGTCAATTAGATTATGGACTGCCCTTTTGGTCATTGCCTGCAGCTGCAGGTACTCCTCGGAGTGCTCTGAAACGATGCGAATAACAACTTCCTCGATGTAGGTTAAAACACTTTGAATAAAATCCAATGGAGCGAGCGCAATTCGATTCACCTTCCGTTGCAATAATGCGACAAAAGCCGTCCGCTGAAGGAAATTAGGAAGCCCAATCCATTTCGACTCCTCCAAAACCCCAATTTCCACCATTAAGAAAGCACAGGATGATGTCGAATCATTATCAGAAGACTTAGATTGTAAGTCTTTATAGAACCCATCCAGCATTTCCGCCATCCGAGCAGTGCAATGCATTTTCGCATCATCTGGGAAATCTTCAAATTCACCACGTAAAAGCACCTTCTTAAGCGATTCTTTCGCAGCACCGACAATGCGCATGAAAGCTTGCGTTGCATCAGCAACATTTGTAAGATTCTGCGGCATGTTATTCAAATCAGTGACATTCTTGTTGAGCTTGTCATTGATTTTCTTAACGATGTCTGGCAAGCATTGGGATAGGCTATTTGCTTGAATCTGCACCAGCTTCTGAGCTAGAACTGGTATGCCAACAATCGATTTATCAATCTTGGAGAGAAGAGGATGAGATTTGAATAATGTTGCCTCCTCGATCCTTGCTTCTTCATAAGTTTCATCTCCAATTCGATTCCTCACGCAAACATAACCAAGGCCAATGTTCACATCATCAGCAGTTACCTTCTCTAGCAAACCTTCAGGAGCCTTATCAGCTTTTGTAACGACAGCCAATGTTCGTTCCCCAGTCTTATCAACACGTTGAGACATACGAATTGATTCGCATGTTGGAAAATCAACAGTTGCTGATAAAACATTGAGAATAATGCTCTCCTTTGGTTTGATGTATTCCATGATGATATTGGATATCTGCTCATAGATATCCTCAGGCTGGCCATGGACTGGAACACGTGTTATTCCAGGAAGATCGACCATGGTAAGATCAGGAACGCCTTTCTTCTTCACTACAAGGGTGAGAGGAGTGTTGGAGATGCCCTTCCCATTGCCTGCAATCTCATCAGTGGCCATGCTGATGGAATCTGAGATTTGATTTTCTGATGTCGGGACTGTCTTTCCTTGATACTCCAGGTGCATTTGTGGTTCGTCGGTGGGGACGTTTTGCAACCGCATGATGAGTGGGACACGAGTACAAATGCCTTGGCCACGGGGAAGGCTGATACCAGCAAGTGACTCGAGTACACTTGATTTGCCACTTGATTGGTCTCCAACTACGACTATAGTTGGAAGTTCAATGCCTTCTTCCATCACCTTCAAGTGTCGGAGACGATCAACAGCATCAAGTAGGGGGCGGATGCGATGATTATAGGAAGATGCCAGAGTGGGAAGTACTGGTTTCTCGTGGTGATCTGTTTCAGGGCTTTCTAGACCAAATCTAGCCATCTTGAGAGAGAGAGAGAGAGAGAGAGAGAGAGAGAGAGAGAGAGAGAGAGAGAGAGAGACGGTGGGGGAAGGTAGGGTGCATGAAAGGTTGGATATCTGGTAGTATTTATAAGGCCGTTTGGATGGGGGTAAATAGAGGAAGTAAATGGAGGTAAACAATAGGTGGATAGAGCATTTAAAAAAAAAAAAAAAAAACCGAGCAAACGATAGTAACTATGGAATATTTCGCTTGAAATTTGGACCGCTCACCGTTTTACTTTTAACCATTTATTTGATTAACATCAATTGGATAGTTACGGTTGCTTCGTCACTAAGTTTTTTCACCATTTGGATGGTCCGGATAGACGACCATGAGCACTGGACGGATTTCCTGCAAAAGCCTTTAGTAAGAAGTTCTTGTGCCGGAAACCTAGGTGGGGCCACCCTAATGTTTGTGAGAAATCCACCCCGTCCAACCGTTTGGTTAGCTCATTTTAGGGCATGTATATACAAAACTGAGCTGGATCTAATACTCAAGCGGGCTGAAAATGTGAGAATTGAACGTAAACAGTTAAAATATTCATATGGCCACAGAAGTTTTGAATCAGGATAATATTTGTGTTTTCAGTTCATCCCAATAGGAACATGTTATGAATGGTATGGATGGCATGTAAACATCCAGTTCATCCCAATAGGAACATGTTGTGAATGGTATGGATGGCATGTAAACATCGCTGTCGACCTCAAGGAGGTTTCAATGGTAGGAATTTCTCTAGCCAACTTTTCCTTTAGTCCAGCCTACTTGAGTCTTGGATCCTTCTCATTTTTTTACCCATGCCCTAAAATAATCTCACAAAATGGATATACAGGGTAGATTTCTCACGAAGGTGGGACCCACTTAGGGCATAAACTCCCTGCGAAAGATCCGCGTCCTACTGAGAACAACGGGCCGACTAGGTTCGGCTACGGCCTCATCCCAACAGGGTGCGGCCCTGACCGTAGGGCCGACCTTCATGTCACCCTGATATATGTATTTTATATCTATGTTGTTCGTTGGTTTTTCCAGCTCGTTTTATCACATTATCCCAAAAATGAAGTAATCTCAAGTGCACGATTCCATAGTAAAACATGGTGATTGAACGTCCACCATTAAAAACTTTCTAGGGCCACCATAATGTTTTCATAATTTTAATTTTCCATCCAACCTGTTGATAGATTCAAGGGAAAAAAAAATATCACCCTGATCCAAAACTTTAATGGCATACAAAAAGTTTTCAATGGTCAATCACCACTTTTTCCTACGGTGTTGTATACTTGAGATTTGATCTTCTTTATTTGGGTAGCACACGATAAAATGAGCTGAAAAACGGATGGATGGCATGGATATACAATACATAGATCAAGGTGGGCCCTATGGTCAGGGCCACACCATGGTTGGTGAGGCTGGGGCGCACCATGCATTATTCTCTCTTTTGGTGGGACGCCGATTTCCTGTGAAAGCCTTTGGGGTTAAGTATCTGCGTTGGGAAGCTAGGTGGGGCCAGCATGATGTTTTTAAGAAATCCACTCAATTCATCGGTTTTGAGAGCTCATTTTAAGTCATGTGGCAAAAAAAAATGAGTTGATCAAAATCTTAAGTGGGCCACATGAGAGGGATAAATGTAGAAAGAAATGCCCACAGTTGAAACCTTCCTAGGCTTCAGCTTAATATTTATATGCCATCAAAACTGTTTAGAAGGTCATTCCCATGAGGATGAAGTTAAAACACTGAAATATTATATTGATACAAACCTTTTATGGGCATATGAATGTTTCAACTGTGGTCATTGAATCTCCACTTTTTCCTCTCATATGGCCCTCTAAAGTTTTGGATCTACCTCACTTTTTTCCACATGTCCTAAAATTAGCTCTCAAAACCGATGAACGGAGTGAATTTATCGTGTACAGGCTCCACCTAGTATCCCAGCTCAGAAACTTCCTGGCAAAGGCCTTCACAGGAAATCGGCCACCATTTTCGCAAGGGAGTTATCTTCTGGGAGCCAGGATGCATTATTCTTTTTCCCTTTCCCTAGGCAAGTTATTTTATGTTATTAGATACTCTGCTAAAATATGGTGCTTGATACACAAGCACTTAGATATTGCATCCTTGTCATATGTTATATAAACCAACTGACTAAATTGTGGAACTCACTGAAGATTAGTCACCAGGGGTGCACACGGTTCGGTTCGGTCCGATTCTGGGGTGAAACTAGAACCGAACCGTTCCTTACAGTTCCAGAATTTTCGGAACGGAACTGGACTGTTAGCACCCTAGAACCGAACCGGAACTGGACCGTGAAAACTGGTTCTGTTCCACGGTTCTAGGATTTTTATAATCCGGCCCAAATGTATGTTCTATTTTATAATTTGGACCATGTCCATTCGTGTTGTGATCCACTTAATGAATGGTTTACATATTGTATTTGGTGTGAAAAAAATACATTTATGAAAATAAGCAAAGGGTGCATTGTAAATCATAAATCATGGGTCAAATATACAACTAAAATATATTGTAAACTCGCGGTTCCGGGTTCGGTTCCACGGTTCGGTTCCAAGTTCAGTTCCATGGATCGGATTCACGGTTCGGTTCGGTTCTACGTACCCTTGAACATAAACCAAACCGAATTAAACGGTTCTTTAATTTTTGGAACTGGAACCAGAACCGGTGCACTCTAGAACCGGACTAAACTGGACTGTTTGGTCGGTTCCGGTCCGGTTCCACGGTTCTACCGGTTCGATGTGCACCCCTATTAGTCACTGTCCCAAAATCAAATTGGTTGAGTAATAATAACCTATGATTCATGGACGGTTGTTAGTTGAAGGAGGCAGTTGGGTATTGTACATTTTTAACCCTCTAATAAAATACCACAGATCCAATAATCAGATAATCATATAAGGGTAACTCTGGGTTCTTGACACGTCTAAACCAGGCACGCAGTTTTTAAGTGCCTGAGTATCATCCATCATTCTCGACCAGTATCATTGAGTTTTCTGTGCTTTTACGTCAGAGGGACGGTACACTTGCTTTATGTTGAGCAGAAGTAGATTGCGTCCGACCGCCTCGAACCTAGCAAGGTCCTACCATATCTGTGTGGGGCCACCGTGATGTATTTGTTTATCCACGCCGTCTATCACTGTTTTCAGATCATGATAAGATATGGATCCAAAAATGAGGTAGATAAAATACTCAAATGAGCCGCAACAAATAGTAAGGTTGGTTGCAATTAATGCACAAAACATTAAATGCAGGAGTAATCTCTGGGATGGTTCATTAGAGCGTTGGATTTGCCCATTTTTTAGTCCATGCCTTAGCACGATCTGCAAAAAAGGGATGGGCCGCGTAGATAAACAGATGAATCATTGTGGGCCCATACAGATTTATTCGGACTTTGACAGGTCTATCCGGGGTCGGACCCAAACCCTTCCATGTTAAGGAATCTCTGCTCTATGTGAACCACTCTCTGCTTTTTGTTAGTGGGACCATAAAGCGGACGCGGATTGACTCCTGTCATCGTCTGTAGCGAAGGAATCTCTGCTCTATGTGAAGCACTCTCTGCTTTATGTTAGTGGGACCATAAAGCGGACTTTAATAGATCATTTTAAAGCATGATCGAAAGGAGGCAGAACCAACGCTCAAGTGGACCCCATAAGAAAAAAAGTAAGGATTGAACGCTTACCCTTAGAAATTTCTTGAGCTTGCAAAAGTTTTCAATCAAGCTGATATATATTTGTCTTTTAGCTTCATCTATGTCTGTGTTAACATATGAACGAGTTAGATCTCAAATAAACATCATGGTGGCCCTAGGAAGGTTTCAACGGTAGTGGGTGTCTCTATCCCTGCCATTTTCTGTGGTGGGTCCACTTGAGCTTTGAATGTGCCTCATTCTTTAGGTACTCGTACTGTAATAGGTACTCACACTGTAAAATGATCTCTCGGAATGGATGAACAATATAGATATAACGACATAGCACATACATTATGGTGGGGCCCACGGAACTTGGTAACACCACTTCATTGCAAACTTGCTACTCAATCAGTGAGTAGCTATTCAGAATCCGCGTAGTAAAGTTAGAGTGGGTTAGGTGAGACCCCAGCCTCACCCAAGACAGTGCGACCATTGCCGTAGGGTCACGTGGAGCCTACCTAAATGTATGAATTATGTATCCATGTCATGAATTTAATTAGTTTTCTATATCATTTAAAGGCATTATCCCAAAAATTAAACAATACAATTATCAAGTGCACCGTACTGTAAGAAACATTGCCAATTGACCTTTCTACCATAAAAAACTTATTAGGGTTCACCTTAAGATTTCTGTAGTGTTTATTTATCATCCAATCTATTGATAAGGTTACATAAGCCTGAATGAAGAGAAAAAAAAAAAAAACAAATAGAAGCTTGATCCAAAACTTTTGTGGCTAATGGTCAATCACCATGTTTTCTTATGATATGTCCACCTGATAATTGGATCTTCTTTGTTTTTGAGATACTGCCATAAAATGATCCGTAAAAACTGATGGATACATAATAAATATATTAAGGTGAGCCCCATGGTCACCCCACAGCAAGGGCCGCATTGTCTTCGATGAGGCCAGGTCTCACCTAATCGGCTCTTGGCATGTGGGTTAGCTACCAACAGGCTGAGCAGCCATACTCACTACTGAAGAGAAGTAACCAAGTTCTGTGAGCCCCACCATGATGTATGTATTATATCGACACCATCCATCCATTCAGAGAGATCAATTTAGGGCATGATCCAAAGAACGAGTCAGATCCAAAGCTCGAGTGGACCCCACCAGAGAAAAGAGTGGAGATTGACTGCCGACCATTAAAAACTTCTAAGGGACACATAAGTTTTCGATATAGCGGATATTTGTGTTTTCCCTTCTTTCATGTCTGTGTTAACTTATAAACTCATGGAAGGTTTCAATGGTGGGCGTCACTCTTCCCATTGTTTTATACGATAGGTCCAGTCTAGCTTTGGATCCACCTCATTCTTTGTCTCATGCTCTAAAATGATCACCTCGAATGGATGAATGGTGTGGAAATAATACATACATCATGGTGGGGCTCACAGAACTGTAGACACCACACATAGGCTGATAAGCTGATTGAGTTTGAACTAATGGTTGGACAACTAAACCCCAATCATAAACCCTAACCCTAGAAGCCTAAACCTTAGAAACTCCGGTCCTAAACCCTAAACTCAACCCATTCCACCCAATCAATCTAGTTAACCTAGTTAGCCTAACCTTGAACCCTAAGAACCAAAAACCCTAAACCCTCAGTGAGTCAACTCACATGGTCAGCCTACCCAACTCCACAACCCAATCAACTCACTTAGTTAAGCTCGAAACCAAGCCCGAAACCAAACCTAAAACCAAGCCCAATCAGAGAAATGGTTGAAACCTCAAAGCAGCAACCCTCACAATAGAGCCTCCACACGCTTGAAGAATGTTCCTACCAAAGTAGGGAGTCCAAATGGGGATCAGCGGTAGCCAAGTTGTTACCGACTACGTGGCACTCTGCCTCTTTGGGGGAGCATCCCTCAAGCAAGTGGAACTCTCCTTTTTCAAACCCCAAGTGTGCGGTTAAAGTGTATTTACTCCGATGCCCATCTCCTTATTCAAAATTACCCTTTTACCACCTCATCCAACTCATGAGATGATGCCACATGACAATATCCAATTCCAACCATTCAACCACTTTTTGCCTTTAGGATCACCAGGAATTACAAGAAAACTAAGTTGGACGTTATAAATAACTCCCTCCCCTTCTCGTTTTAATAATCCAGAAACATAAAAAACCAATGTACTCTCATTTCAACCCACTCCCATTCCCAGAAATCCCTTAGCCTAAGCCTCAACCTTAGCCGTCCCTCTACCGAGGGGGGGGGGGAGGAGAGAGAGAGAGAGAGAGAGAGAGAGAGAGAGAGAGAGAGCATCCTTGGTCTAAGCCTCCTAAGCCACCTAAGTTTAAATCTGAGTCGACACTACCATTCATCCAACCATTCAAGCCCCACTAAGTTTCATTAAGTCAACGCATTAGCATCGTGCAACTTTTATTCGCTTCTCAACCCCTTGCTCCTCATATACATTAGCATCATAATGCATTTTCATTGTTTTCACGTATCTGACTGGCAGGCATATGCTTTGAGGCTTGCCGATATAATCGGATCTTGCCCACTATAGACCTTCGCTAATTAACCAGCGTTTTAGTATATACATTGCATTCAATTGTTTTCTCATATTTGACTGGTAGGCGTATGCCCTGAGACTTGCCGATACAATCGTGGCAGGCTCATTAGAAACATTAGCCGATTGGCCGTCGTTTTATCATAAGAATTCATACAGCATTATAAGCGTTCATACAACATCATAAGCATCCCACACATATACCATGCACTTGACTATTTTGAACATATGCTCTGAGGCTTACCAATATAGTCAAATCATACCCATCAAAAATTTGAATCAGTTAATCACTATTGTCATTGCATTACATTACATTTTTTGCATGTAAGAACTACCTTTCTTTTTCAGAAATTAGTCAGATTTTGTGAAGTAAAGACTGTACATCCATACGAGTAGAGTGGGTGCATAACACCTTCCCTCTCTATAACCATGGTCTCTTATTTAGAAGCTCTAGAATGTAAACTCACGAGTCATCTTAGGGTTAAGGATCTTTGGGTCCTGAATCTTAAGCATTTTTATAGGGTCTAACCAAATGTAGAATTGTAACAATTAATTAGTGGCGAATCTGGTCAAATATAACACTCTTTTACCCTTTAACGTAAGCTCTCGAGCGAGGTAACCAGTGAAAGAAGTGAGAGTAGATCTCCTGTCCCCTAGGAAAATCTGCCCTCCAGCATCCACAGAATGGTAACTCCGCTGGGGACAAACTAGTCACTCTATTTACGACCGACATGAAAAATAAGATATTACGAATCCTGAAGAATACATGTTCTCACACATCTACATATGCAATTACATCTACATCTACATCATCATTCATACCAAAAAGAACAAAAAATTACACCTCCACGAGTCAGGCATCCTCGACAAAGTCTCCCTTATCTCAGTATAATCCAAACCAGATTTTAAACAGCAATGGATCACCATGAGGAAGATGTTTAACCCTTTCATGCTCTTGATCTCGCTGAAACTCAGCTAGCACAAGCACACCAGGTAGAAGTTGTGCCAATGACCTGCATACGGGAATTGACATAAGGCATTATAGCAATATGTAATGCCCTGAATTTTGGGGGTCGAGCAAAGCTCTAATCCCGAGATCCAGCACATCACTTATGCAACATGGATAATGATGTTCAGATTTCATCCATATTAATGAGTTAAACATGAGTGAGATTATACTAAAACAACATATCATACTCCAGATATAATTAAATTAAGCAAGTAGAAGTCTGAAGCATATGTATTTAAATATGAAAGTGTTTCACAAACTCCGGAGTATGAGTATGTAATCGGGTTGAATATATACATGTGTTGTTCCAAAATATACAAAATGCGGAAAGTAAATGTGTTCCACTAAGCCAAAAATCCATGTAGTCCCTGCACATCGGTACGAGATCTACATAGACCTGCTCGAGAGCTGAACATAGGAGAACTCTTCCTTCTCATCCATGAAGTCCTGCTCCATCGCATAGACTTCCTCATCACCTGTATCTAAACCAGAGTCTGGTTGGTGTTTTAAAACACTGTCCCAAGGTGGGAGTGAGTGATCAACTCAGTGGTACTATAAGGCAAAGGTTAACATGTTATTAAGTCAATCCAGCAGTAATGATAAAGCAATACAACAATCACTTCTTAACTACTCTTGTTAATGTAAGAATGGTGTGCAAGTAATGATGTATGCCCTCGCATAAAGCTCCCTCAAAAGTAACTCGGACAACTAATTTTGCATATGACAACGCTCCCTAAAGTGTACCTTCCTCACCAAAAGAACATCCTAACTAATGCAATGCCATGCATGGCCATGTTAATCGAGTACTTAATTAAGCTTATTCATATAGCAGGCTCGGGAAGCTAAGGTACCTCCCTTTATATCATTAACCCAAACCAAAGGATCCATATAGGGTCGTTAATCCTAGTTAAACATATACGATAGGCAAGTTGTAGGGCATCACTCCTAATGAAAAGCAATCGATAGGCAAATTCGAAGTTTATACTCACGGTCACTACGGGGAGGCTCGTCACCTCAGCGTAAGCCGACAGCTCGAACACAGTGTCCTATACCACCATGCTCGACTCACGAGTCTGGGTTGCTCACTGGTCACTACAGGGAGGATCGTTACCCCAGCGTAGGCCGACAGCTTGACCACGGTATCCCATACCACCATGCCCGACTCATGAGTCTTAGCGGATCGTGGTACCATGGTTGAAACGGGCCTTTACTTTAGTAAGTGGTACCTTAGATTCAAGCAATGATGTCCATACATGGTAAACACATAATAGGCCAATCGTTTTGTTTGACAAGTTCGATGGGTACGAGCACACGTTGACTTAATCGACATAGAGCGCATAAGCACCCCTTGTGGCTTAACCACTGTCAACAATAATCGTGTGACCCAGATTCGTTGAGTTACCTAATGTGGCGAGACTAATTCGGCCACCTGAACGGAAACTGTTAACGATCGCCTCGACTACATTTTAGCCCTGATCTTAATCAGATGCAATAGGTAGACACATGTGATAATCATGTCAACATGCAATGAACAATCCAAATAAATTCCTCATTTGAGCATTTCATCAAACATATTGATCATATTATCTAACACTTGCATTTCATTCATAAATCGCGTAGATGCAAATTAGATTACATGAAGAAAACTATATATATGAATAAGATAACTGAGAATCTTATCTTAATACTCTTAATAAATACAAATCATCAACAATTTCTCATTCAGACAATTTATCAAACCCCTAGGCTGCACTTCACTAAATACATAGACTAGGTTAGTTACACCATATATTTTGGCAATTCCTTAGTCAAGGAAGTCAGTATACATATGACAATAATGAATCCTAGATTAGTAATCATGGCAAGAATAAATCATATTTACATGTTCATTCAAACATTTCAACAAACACATGAGATGCATCTTTTATTCTACATAGTTTATACATGTATATTGTATCGAAAACGGCGTATCTAAGACAATATGGCAGCAATTCAGTCAGACATAAATCATTAGCTGACATTGAAAGTATTAAAAATCATAACCTAAATGTTTATAGTCCGCACCTTTTGTCGGAATACTTGATTCGGACTCAATTCGAATTCTACGTTCCCAAAAACGGAACGTTGGGCACCTAAACAACGAAATAGGTTAGCTAGTATGACGATTAATCAATCTAGATCTCTAAATTAAGATTATGGTTAGGGTTTCTTACCAAAATCATAGCCAAAACGGATCGTGTAGCGTAACGAGAAGATGATTTAGTACGTGGAGTAGTGGGAGAGAATCACGGTAACGATCTCCCAACATTTCTCTTCTCACCTTCCTCTTTTCTCTTCTTTTCTCTCTTCTCTCTCCTAGGGTTTGGAGAAATTCGTATATGGGAGAGGTGGGGGTGATATAAGGGCTATATATAAGCCCATAAGTGATGCAAATGGCCCCAGGGCCACTATACACATGGGTTATACCCTTTGGGCAGCTGTTTTTGACAAACAAGGCTCATAAGGAGGCCTACTACTCACCTACGTCAAAGGGTAAGTTCTCTGACAATATATCTATGTCAGATGTGATTTCGGTGTGGTCGAATAAGCTGATCGACCGTGGAGGACCTGTGTCAGATTAACGGTCATACTTACTCGATCAGGGCCACAATTATATGGATATGTGCAGGAAAATTTTTCTTTTCCATGGGTGAAGTTTAGTCAGAAACTGATGGTCTGAAATCCTCAATTTCACGTGTGAGCAAATGGCTCAATTCACTTAAGTTTTGGTTCATTTTCTAAAGGTATTCACGTTTCTCACGCACTTTACTCAGGGCTCAAGTTGTGTGTTTCTGGATACTATCTGGGCTCGATTCTCACGATGATTGTCAAGCCCACTAGGACGGACATAACTTTATAGTTTCACGGTCATCGGACTCACGACGTGTAGTCCAGGTCCGATATGGAGTTTCAATGTACTCCCGAGAGTGACAGGCTCTTGGGATTTCTCCTACGTCTTTAAGGGATGTTGAGTCAGTGGTATTAATGGTTTTAGGCCTTCTCATTTGTGAAAATGGTTGCCTAAGTTTAATCCACCTATTATTTAGTTTAGTACTTAACTAAAATTTGCCTAAATTACGACAAGATACTGCCCTTAGGTGATTCTGCCTGAAGTGATACTTGGGTCCTTGTACGAATTTTTCCAAGACGATACAATATAAGATATGTTATTGGCAATTCAAGTCGGTCCAGTTAAATAACAACAACAATCATCTTACAAGATCTTTCTTGCCTCCAGTTCCAATCAAGCACAACCGTCGGACTCTGCACAAGACCACCGACACCAGCCAACATAGCCCTCGATCATGGAGAACTTCTTTCAATACCTTTGCACAATTGGGAGTTAATCTCAAAACAATCAAGCAACCGGGATTCCCAGTCAATTCCAGAATAGTCTTGCAGCCGAGGCCTCCAATCACTTTTCAACACATCCTGCATCTGGGATTTCCAATCACTTTCAAACCGATCTTGCAAATAAGGTCTCAAGTTAATTTCCAACACAGTTTCAAACTGATCTTGCAAACATGATCTCCAATCAATTTTAGGATAGCTTTGTAGCCAATGTGTCCCATCAATTTCCAGCATAATTTTAAACCAATCCCGCAACTGGGACTTCTAATCAATTTTCATCTCAGTTTCAAAATGATCTTGCAAACAAGTCTCTAGTCAATTTTCAACTCAGTTTTAAATCAATCTTATAACCAGGACTCCCAATCAATTTACAGTGTAATTTCAAACCAATCCTGTAAACAGGATCCATAATCAATTTCAGGACAACCTCATAGCAGGGGCCTCTAATTAATTTCTAATTCAGTTTTAAACTAATCCTGCAAACAAGGTCTCTAGTCAATTTCCATCACATCCCGCAACATGGATTTTAAGTCAATTTCAAGCAGCAACATGCTTGACTAGAAGCCCTAGCGTAGCACTAACGAATGCCCACAATGGGTGTCAATATCAAGCCCACTTCAACCAACAGAATGTGGTGAATACCTAACAAGGGTGTCACTTCCCAGCATCTCAGCCTCCCTCGGCCAGGAGTACTTTTCAATTTCAATTCTCCACACATGGGAACATGGTTACATTTAAACAAGCTTCTTCTCATGGGATCCATAGGGTCAAAGAAATCGATCACTATACTAAAGAAGTAGAACATGCCTTCTTGTGAGAGACGTCGATCCATCAAACGAGTCACACAAAACTAGAGGAGTTGCAGGACCAGCTCCAAACCATGCAAAATCAGTTTCAGAGATAACAAGGGGTCAACCTCCCCTTAACAAAGTTTAGGGACTTGTGTCCATTCATAGATGCATGGGTACTTTAGAACTTTAAGTTACCCAAATTTAAAAGGTACGACGACATCGGCTATCATACATCACATCTTAAAGCATTCTGTGGAGAATTGAATGCAGTGGCAAGATATGAAGTAGCGCTTATCCGCCTATTCCAAAAATCTCTGAAGGGCGATGCCTTAGAATGGTTCACTTCCTTGGATTGCCACAAAATCAAGACCTAGGAACAACTATCGCAGGCATTTGTTGACAAGTTTGTCTACAACTTCAACATGGCTCCCAAAAGAGTAGACTTGATAGCCTTGAGGCAGAAGGGCAACTAAACATTATCGGCATATGTAGGGTGATGGAAAGCAATGATTGATAAAATGCGCACCCTAAATCAAGACCTAGGAACAACTATTGCAGGCATTTGTCGATAGGTTTGTCTACAACTTCAACATGGCTCCCAGAAGAGCAGACTTGATAGCCTTGAGGCAGAAGGGTAATGAAACATTATCGACATATGTAGGGTGATGGAAAGCAATGGCTGATAAAATACGCACCCCAAATGACGATGATTAGCAAATCTCCATGATCATCCATTCCATGAATCTGGGCATCTCTGGATATATGATCTCACATCCCTATGCGAACTTTACTCAACTCATCCATCCTAAAGCATAAGTGGAAGCAAGAATACATGCATGAACAATCTCCCCGTGGCCTCATTAGGCTACTCTAGTCAAATGGCAACGTTATTGCAGAAACAACTCCTCACTCCATTACAATCAAAACCACCTCCAATTCCTCTATTATTGAACTACGATGAGAACAAGTACTGCGAGTTCCATCAAGGATGACATCATTTAATGGAAAGATGATTCTCCCTTAGGCATGCAATTCAAGATCTTATCAACAGTCAAAAGATCTCCATCTCAACCCCTGGGACTATGTCAACGGGTCCCACAAACATTCTCCAAAATCCTCTACCACAGCATCCATCAGACCTCATCTCATCAAGAGATCCAGCTGTCAACGTCCTTGAAAAGGAAAACATTGATCGTTTATTCACTTCTCTGTGGTCTATCCATACTATATCAAGAGACTGCTGAAATGCACCATTGGTCTTGCAAGGGGCACCCCGGATCCCTCTTCCAACAACCAAGCTGGTAATCCTGTAAGGAAGTAACACTCCTTATCAGTCATGGGAATTAGTGGTATTAGAAGGAGCACCCTATAACTTCGATCCAGTCATCATGGAAGGGGTACCCTTAGCATACGAACTGGTCGTCTTACAAGGAACAGCAAGAGAAATCACTGATAGGCTGCTAAGGGCCTGTTTGGCCTGGTGAATCCCATGGGATTAGGAGGATGGGATGGATTTTAAGGTAATGATGGTGGTGTCAGTGGATTGATTTAAGATCCATGGGATTGCTATATCCCAGGACGAGTTCACTGGGTCTGTTTGGCACGCCTAACATATCACGGGATTTTACCTTCCAATCCGTCCAACCAAGGGATGGGATCAATTTTAAGGTAATGATGGTGATGTCAGTAGATTGTTTTAAGATCCATGGGATTGCTTATATCCTGGGACAAGTTCACTGGGTCTGTTTGGCTCGTCATGCATATCCCGGGATAACGCGATCCCATCCCTCCTAATACCGTGGGATCGGTTCGGCCAAACAGGCCCTAAGGGTACCGTTCCACATGCCGCATTAACTAGCACATGATAGGAGAACTCCCTGACAAGCACCAATAATGGAGGGAAGACCTTTCTTCATCCCATGATAGTCTCCGAACACAAGTGTAGTCAGGCCACAACCTAACCCTCATATCATCTATGAGGACGAGCCTCACCATATCCCATTTAGCACAGGCAACAGTGTGGTCTTACAGACGAGACCTCCATGCATGGAAGAGACCATGATTATTCCTACAGCAACGACACAACTCCCAACTCAACCAGTGATGTTTGAGGAAGAGCCTCCATACGACAAGGCGGTCCCTTGACACTATCCGGAGTGTGACAAAGTGAAGAGCTTGAGCATTAACAGACGAGGTGATAATGGGGAATCCAAAGGCACTCCGTTAAAGCCAGGATAGGAGACATCACCTGATGTAGCAATGCAACTCAAGATGATCCCTAGTTAGGTATCTGTATGAGAACTGCTATGCACATCACGGACGCACTGAGAGCTATTCGCTAAAACACTGAACACATCACCTCGAACACTCCATTGGAGATTATTGTGCTGATGATTGGGCAACTCCTTGCATTGATAGCTATCACTTTCATAGACAAAGAGCTTCCTCCCGATGGATGATATCATGGAAGGTGTCCCAATATCGCCCCATGATATAAGAACCTACGAGTCTTGCCGATCCTCATTGATAATGGCTCAAGTCTGAATGTGTGCCTACTCCAAACAACAATTCCCCTTGGGATCAATCCATCATCTTTTGGGCCAAGCAACATGAGTGTTAGAGCCTTCAACAACTCTCACCGAACTGTAGAAGAAGAAGTGGACATCGTGGTATAGATCTGTCCGGATATCTTGGTCATCACCTTTCAAGTCTTGGATATACCTATATCCTTCAACATGCTGCTAGGAAGGCTATGGCTACACAAAGTCGGAGCTGTCCCTTCCACTCTCCATCAACGGGTGAAGTACATCCTCGACAACAAGGTGATCTCTATCCTAACTTAACCAGAGCTTGTCATTCCAGGTGACTACGGTACAGAAGAGCCAGATCTTCCAGTCGTTGACATCAAGCATTCAGAGAAAGACATCCCTTACCAAAGTTTTAAAATCGAAACTGTAAATATAATGGTTAATCTGTCACCGATGAGTGCGGAGTATGTCTTCTTACTAGTTGAATGACAAAGCTTCATGTATCATGCAAAGAATCACTCTAGAGCAAGGGCTGTAGAGACAACTTATAACAAGTGAAAATGGGGACTGGGGTACAAGCCTAATCCCAAAGAAAAATAGAGGAAAAAGAAGTTTTGATGCATGCCTATCAACTTCTTCAGACCTGGGGATCCATGCAAGGAGGAGACATCAGAAGGATCAACCGCACCACACAAAGGTACCCCTCTATGCCAGAATGAGGCTCTATAGCCCCCTATCCAGTGGTATACAATCTTAGGGCCATTAGGGAAAGAACTACTTGCACCAGAAGAAGAAGATGCCTCGAACCAAGAGCAAGATCAAGTGCATCACTTAGAAGGATATCAGGATGCCTTGATACCTGTCATCACAGCCGCAACTTCAACTAACCATGAGAACACCCTGTCTATCTCATCTTCAATTAACTAGGGGAACACCTTGCCTCAACTTCAACCAACCATGGGCACACCATGTTATCTCAACTTCAATCAACCAGAGGCACACCCTGCTTGTCTCAGCTTCAATCAACTAGGGGCACACCCTGCCCGTCTCAGCTTCAATCAACCAAGGAGCACACCCTGCCTGTCTCAGCTTCAACCAACCAGGGGCACACCCTACCTTTCTCATCTTCAACCAATCAGGGGCACACCTTGCCTATCTCAGCTTCAATCAACTAGGGGCACACCCTTCTTGTCTCAGCTTCAACCAACTAAGGACACACCCTACTTATCTCATTTTCAACTAACCAAGGGCACACGCCCTTTCTGTCTCATCTTCAATCAGCCAGGGGCACGCCCTGCTAGTCTCAACTTCAACCAACCAGGGGCACACCCAGCCTATCTTAGCTTCAGCAATTAACTAGGGCATGTCATGCCCGCATCGTATACATCATCCATTAATAGCCAAAGAGGTCTAGCCTCCAGTCAAGGCCATAAGGGTCCAATCCATTGGTGGAGCAAGAAGAGCTCCAATGCATGGTAAGTGACCTAGGAGGGATTGAGTGCAACTCGAATCCTGAACCTGACGAAAGGGATTTAAGGTCATTGGGGTAGACCATGATTCTCTATTTAATACATTGACCCCTACCTCTATAAGGGAGGGAACGTGGGGTCTCAACTAGACAATTACACCCCTAACCATAGAATCAGCCAATGAACCATCCAAGGGTGCTGGTTTAAAAAATGCCAATTTAAATAGCATTTGGCATCCTGAGCTAGGTCAAGGTCAGTCATGGTTTGCAATGTAGGCCTGCTCAGGGTCCCTTGGAACCTTAAAAAAAATAAAATTAAAGATCTTCAGGATAAATCCAAGAGCTTTCCAAATCATACATTCAATAATATGCCTAGTTCGTCTGAAGTGCCACATGAGTTCAAAGCTGACATATATGTTTTCGACTTCGAGTTAGACTTTGAACTCATTGGTCTGGATGAAGTTTAGGGTGGGGGAGATGATAACCTTGTTCCTGAACATGAGGATCTCCTCAAAAAGTTTAAAACCAAAGACAATGTCATAGCCAACTACTTTGAAGTAGTAAATTTGGGAACCTCTGAAGTCCTTAGGAAAGTACACATTGGAAAATCCTTACCGGCAGAATACAAGCAGAGAATGATAAAATTCCTAACTCCGAGATTGTTCAACTTCGCATTCTCATACGAAGACATGCCGAGGCTTAATGAAAAACTCGTTATACACCATCTACCAACAAATCCATAGATGAAGCCAGTAAAGCAGAAGCTTAGAAGTATAAAGCCAGAATGGGCCCTTAAATTTTGTGATGAAGTCATTAAACAATACAATACGAGATTCTTGGGGGTCTCTATGTCGTTCAGTCTAAAGAACGCATGAGCTACATACTAGCAAGGAATGATAACCTTATTCTATGATATGATGAATAAGGAGATGGAAGTATATGTTGATGATATGATCGTCAAGTCTTGCATGATTAAAAGACACTTTGCATACCTGAACAAGCTCTTCAATATATTAAAAAAGTATAAACTCTAACTTAACCCTCAAAAATGTGTTTTCAGTAAAACCAGAGGTAAACTTCTTGGCTTCATAATTAGTGGGGAAGAGCTCAGAGTCAACGAAAATAAAGACAAGAGCCATCATTGAAATGTCACCTTCAAAGACAAAAAGAAATCTTTAACTTCCCCGACAGAATCCAATACATCAGCCACTTCATTGAACAACTCACTCCTATCTGTGAGCCAATATTCAAGCTCCTTCGAAAGAATTCGCCTAAGGAATGGAGCGATGATTATCAAGCCGCCTTTGATCACATTAGAAGATATCTCATGAATCCTCCAGTTCTAATGCCACCAACTCTCGGACGACCTTTACTATTATACATCTCGGTAGTAGCAGACGTCATCAGTTGTATCCTCAGCTAGCACAACGCAATAATAAGGAACAATACATATGCTATCTAAGTCGTAAGTTCATCGATTACGAGACTAGATATTCGACACTTGATAAGACATGCCTAGCCCCAGTATAAGAAACTCAATGACTTCATAAATACATGATCACATATCATATCCTTCTCCTCGCTCATATGGATCTGCCTAAATACCTGTTTGAGAAGGTGGCACTTGCTAGAAGGATATCTAAATGGCATTTACTTCTATCTGAGTTAGACATCACTTATATTACTAAGAAGGCAATCAAGGGACAAGCAATCGCTGATCATCTCGCTGCCCGTTCACTGCCCGATTATCGACTATTGAAGTCCTTCTTCCCTGATGAAAATCTCTTACTCATTAAGGAAGAAGAAGAAAGAAAGCCAGACGAGAGGACGCTATTCTTCGATGGCACAACAAACTCCAAGGGAAGTGGAATCAGAGCTATCCTCTACTCTCCTAACGATGTCCTAATTCCTATCTCCAGGTGAATAGTATTTGAATTCACCAACAACATGGCATAGTACAAAGCTTGCATTACTAGTATGAAAGAAGTCATAATCTTGGGCATAAAGAAGCTATGAGTGTTGAGGGTCAAATGTTGAATATTATTCCCCATTTATATCTTAGTTTTATGAATATGATACTACTTAATGTCCTATTTTATTCATGTTTGTGTTGCAAGGTGAATTGAAGAGCTTAGATTGGAAAAGGTGTTAAAAGCATGGATTTGTCGCTCAAAGATCACCAAGGCAAAGAATGGATCTTAGGAGACAAAGATTAAAGATTTCAAGGTCCCAAGATTCAAGAAAACTAAGTGGAGAAGGAACAAAGTCGAAAGAATAAGTTCATAATTCATATTGACTGTGTTATCGATCACCGTTTGATGACATTGAAGACATATTTGATGACATCAAACACGGGTCGATGACATCGAATTTATGAAAGAAAATCTTGTTGGTTGTTGGACAAATGGAAGACATTTTTTGATGACTCGAGGACTTGTTTGATGACTCGGAGACTTGCTCGATGACATCGAATTTTCTGTCAATTTTCAGCAAAACTCGCTGGACTGTTTTGGACGCATTATCGATTCTTCGAATAAGGCTCGATGACATCGAAGGTAGGTTCGATGACATAGAAGATTACGTATTCTGGATGAAGTTATGCAGTGTGGAAAAAGCACGTATAAAAGTCACCTTTGATGACATTGAAGGCAATTCGATGTCATCGAACCACTTACGTAGAGTTGCACGGAATTACACAGAGTGCATAAAATTCAGGCAGTTTCCTAGTTTTTTCAAAGAGGTGCAAAAGGAGGTGTTGTACAACTATAAATAGGAGTCCCCAGGACATCCCTGGGCATCTATCTAGGGTTTGAAGGAGTAAAACACAAGGGTGGAGAGCCATTGCCAAACGTTTTTCTTCTTTCTTCCTTAGTTTTTATGTTTTCTTCTAGGGTTTTAGATCCAATCATGTCCATGGTTGGCTAAACCTCTTAGTTAGGGCTAAGAGGTGAAGCTTATAACACGATGGGATGTTTCTATTGCTTTGATTCATGTTTATATTGAACTCTCTTTGATTCTAGTTTGATATTTAAGGAATACTTTCAGTTTTTAATGGTTTGTTGTGACTTAAATTACAAAAGACTTGCAATAGGTTTGAGTATTTTCTTTTCATGCTTCGAGATTGTGAAATTAGAAAATCCCATTGTTCACCATCATCCCATGGGCATGGTTGGATGATGGAATCCCTTTTAATCTTCATAATTCTCCTATGTTTGATTGTGAAATTGGTATATCCTGTTGTTTGCCATTGTCTCCTGGGTGTGGCTAGGTGATGGAATCACTTATAGTTCTCACAAATCTCATCCATTGACAATTAAGTCAAAGAAAGTTCAGATTTGGTTTTATTGAGATATTTTCCAACCGGATGAGATGGGACTCCGATTCTAATTGTGTTCTTAAATCAAGCATAGATCTCCCTGATTGCTATAAGTGGATCCTTGGAAACCCTAGTTCTCACCTTTAAATTTACAAGTTTTAAATAGATAATTCACAATTACTCTCTCTACACTTTCAAATTTAGGTTTACATCTTCTTATAGTTCTACTTCTAGTTGTTTTCAGAAGACACACAAGATTAGTCCCTGTGGATTGGACCTCAGTCTCACAGAGATTATACATCGCGACCTTACACTTGGGGTTATGAAAAAGTTTTTGGCGCCGTTGCTGGGGATTAACGGTTGTGTTTTTCTGAGATTAACTAATTTTGGAATTAGTATAAGATTAGGGTTTTTCTACTTTCTATTTTTAGGTTGGGGTTTTTTCTAAATTGTTTTAGAAACTAACTTAATTTTCTATTTCTAGGTTTATAAACTTTCCTTTTCTGTTTTTAGAAACTAATTTACTTTCTAATTCTAGGATAAAAACTTTCTTAATTTGTTTTTATAAACTTTCTTTTTCTGTTTTTAGAAACTAGTTTACTTTCCTTTTCTGTTTTTAGAAACTAATTAACTTATTTTTTTTGTTTTGAAACTTTCCTTTTCTTTTTTAGAAACTAGGTTGCTTTATTAGTTCTTTTTTTTAAGAAACTAATTCACTTTCCTTTTTCTTTTGAAGGATCTTAATATAGAAACTTCTAATTTGGTAATTTCTTTCTATTTCTAGATTTCTATTTCCCTCTTTCTTTTTAGGTTTAAGTTAGATTTTGAAATAAAGGGTTGAGAGTGTTTCATGCCCAAGTGGGTTCGTGATAACACTTGACGTCTCTTGAGTGAAGGAGGATTGGTTGAGGGGTTATCTATCTATCACAGGATTAGACACCACTCGAGATCCATAGAGTTAACTGAAGTTATGGCTGCCAATCAACCTCTAGATCCACCTCAACCTAGGGTTGAGAAAATTTAAGATGAGAATGAGGTGCATCAAGCACCCCTGCTTCATACTTTACGAGATTATTTACAACCGGCGGGGGTGAGCACACCTTCATCCTTGGTTTTTTCAAAAAATACAGGCCATATGGATATCAAGTCAGGGGTGATCCAACTCCTTTCAAAATTCTATGGACTTGAATATAAAAATTCATATTTACACATGAAAGAGTTTGATGAGATCATAACCACGTTATATTTTACAAACGTGTCTGAGGACATGGTCAGGCTAAAAATCTTTTCCTTCTCCTTGAAAGAGAAAGCTAAGACGTGGTTGTATTTACTACGTCTATGATTTATTGGCAGATGGAATGACATGGCAAGGGAGTTCATTAAGAAATTTTTCCAATATCATAAAACAAACACCCTCAGAAAATCAATCATGAACTTCGCCTATAAGGAAGATGAAACATTCTTCCAATGTTGGGAGCGGTTCAAGGATCTTGTCAATTCATGCACACAACATGGTTTCGAAACTTGGCAAATAACAATTTTTTTTTATGATGGGTTGACTTCTTCCATGTGCCAAATGGTCAAGACAATGTGCAATGGGGAATTCATAAATGAAAAGGTCGATGATGTGTGGGATTATTTTGACAAGCTTTCTGAAAACACACAATCATGGGACATCTCCCCAAATTCAAGCTCCACTTCTAGGCCTACTCAATCAAAGGAGAGGGGCAGGATTTATCTTCTGAAAGAAGATGATGATATAAATGCTAAAGTGGCTAAATCACAGAAAACTCGAGGCCATGAAACTAAAGAAGGAAAATGCTATGGAAACTGTTTGCGGTATTTGTGCTTGCAACATTCACACAACTGAAAATTGTCTAACAATACCTGTTTTTCAAGAGGTACTGAATGAGCAATCTAATGCCGTGAATAATTACCAAAGACCTTTCAGTGGATCCACTTCAAATATATATAATCCTAGCTATAGAAATCATCCAATCTTCAGTTGGAGGAATGGACAAACTGCTTCTCCTCAAGGATTCCCTAATCAGATTCTAAATCAAGGGAAACCTCAAGAGGGTCTAGTTCTAAAGCATCTTCAAAATCTAGAGCGTTTTAATCAGGGTGTGTTACAAACCTTTCAAGACCTTACAAAGGCCATACAAGGGCTTGAGAGAAAAAAATGCGATTGGGCAAAAGGGAAACCTTCCATCTCAACCTCTTCCCAATCCAAAACAATAATATGAAGTTAGCGAATTGAGCTCTTCAAATCAAATGGAACAAGTGTAACGCTCCGACTTTTCAGGACCCAAGTATATGACCCATTTCCTAAAAACCCAAATGTTAACCTTAAAGTATGGTCAAATTCGAGTGTGTATATATATATATATTTCAACTATCAGAGTAATTGGATGAGTGTAGAATGGACAAGTAAGTATAAAAGAAAATTTTTGATTACATTTAGAATATACAAGAGGTTTCCTGTAATGACTTATATAAACTAATGTCTACAAATTAACAAATTCATGGATTTTACAATTTATACAAGAGAGATAAAAAATGCATATAAAATCTAAGTCACAAGATCACACAGCGCCTCATAGCAATACAGCCATACACCCTTGGCACTTATACCCAGCTCCTCACCAGCCTGAAACTGAATATCACCTGGGCCACCTGTTCTACTTGTATAGTTATATATTTGATGGATGAGTGACCAACTCAGTGTGAATTCCCCTCAAGATTACACACCGCCGCATTAGGTAAGCATAGTTATAAAAAAAAGTATACAAAACAATACATGATGCAGGTCTTATTATGTGCATGGATGCGTGAATGCAATCATTGCCCCGGGGATGCTCATCTGTGCAGACAATGGGCTCGTCACCCATGCAATCATCAACCTGAGGAAAGCATCCAGTCGGACAAATACGTACATCACGTACGATAGCAATAAATGCTGGTCTATGCCATGTATAAATGATTAGTCATCCCATTATTAGTCCAATTACAACCAGCCAATTTAAATATGCTCAAAGGTCACTACGGGGGCTTGTCACCAGCGTAGGCCAATAGCTCAGGCATAGGTCTCATAACACCATCCGGCTCATGAGGCTACCATCTTAGGATGTTTAATGAAAACCCGTTGACTAATGGCCAATCATGTTACAGTATATGGGGCTTACCATTGCATGGTTGTGTTGAATAAAATGTCGAACTCATCCAAAGCAAGTACCAAAACAAAACCACGTAGAGCGAATATCAAAACTAAGGCACATAGGGCGATTAGTAAAACTAAGTCATGTAGGGCCAATATCAAAACCATGCAATAAGAAACCATTCTTAAAACCATTGGACACAACAACTCTGGATGGTAGGCCCACATCATTGATCAATTTAAACCACCACTCAATAACCACTAAGCCGAAGGTCCATTACAATCACAACTAGTCGGGTTACATCCCAAGTATGTGTGTACATTTATAGGTGGGGGTTTCCTACTGATGTACCAGCTTAAGTTTCATAAGCAATCCACAAATAATCCACTAGCATGGGATGATATACATGATAAATATTAAGCATGAAAACCTAACAATTTGATTCCAACAATTACACATGTGATTATAAGATGGAGATATCAATAGTCAATTTAAATTAAAATAAAACTATACTTAAGCTAATGGGAAAATGGAAAGCTCAAGGGGAAGAATCATCACCTTATTTGTCGACTCGCCTCCCAATGTTAATAGGAAGAGCACCGCCCTTAGACTTGGATCCTATCATGAATTGTAAGTTGTATGATTAGATCCACATTCTACGTACTGTTTATGGTTGAGATTATAACGTAAGGTTTGGATTACTATATTTTTAGGGTTTTGGTGTAAAATTAGGATTTTCATCCTAGGGTTTAGTTAAACGCTTAAATGTTAGGATTTAAATCCTAAATTTTGTTTCTATTTTTATTATTGTACGATGGATTAAATAATATTCGTAATGGGAGTATTTATCAATCAATATTGATAATGATGATTCTCAAATTCATATTTAAATATTCCAACATTATCTAATATTTTTTGTAATTAGTAATAACCTACTAAGTAATACATGTAATGATACTAAAATTTTCACTAACAATTATAAGGACCAATACTGACCATTATATTAACAAGAATTATACTAACCCGTAAGGAAAATGATAATATTTTCTAATGATAATAGCCATAATTTTCAATAATGAATCTAGCCATGATAATAGGTACTATGACCTACCATGAGTTATGACTTTCTACAACTAGATTCATACTTTAACTTACCATTTATGTCTTAAGTATAGGACTAGGGTTTAAGTTACTTAGGTCTAGAATTTCATCCTCAAGTTTAGGTCAAGGTTAAATTTTAGGATTTGAATGTTAATTGGTGTAAGACTAGTTACCATGTTAATTTAATACCTATTGCATAAGTGTTAACATTAATGGTATAATTAATATTAGCTCATCATGGTAATAATTAGTATTACAATTGAGATAAAATGGTATTATTAAAGGTAGTATTTCCAAGTCATGAATACCATGCAAATATCATTAATGATGGTTTCATTTATAGTAACTAATATTAGTGTAACATGTTAGTAGTTGTAAGCCCCGTGTCCTAGACCGTACCGTTCCTTAGGCTTCCGCGGTCTTTCCGGTAGAATTTCGGCAACCTTCGACCCTTAACCGGTATTTGCGCGCGACCTGGATTCTCGTGCCGTCAACTCGAGTCGACTCAACCCAGGGCTTGTACCTTAGCGACCGCGTCGTCGCTGCGGTTCCGATGCCGTGACTCGTGCGCTGATGCGATGCTCTGGTTGGGAGTTGTGGGCCAGCGTTCGGTGCGAGGAAACGCCGCGCGTGTGAATCCCGAGAGAATCTCTACAAGGTGTCACATCAATCAATCAATCCCATCAATCCCATCATGTCAAGTACACATTACCTTTCACCCTTTCCCAAGCAAGCCCCAAAAGTCAAAAAGTTTCTTACAACCCATAACTCCTCTTACACCTTTTGCCAAAAAAGTCAAAAAGGCTTCTTACACCCATCCCTCTCTCCCATCCATCACTCCATCACCCATCACTCTCTCTCTCATTTCAACTCTCCCATAAGCAAAAATCTCCTACGTATGAGCCTCTCCCATTCCTCCCAAGCTACATGTGTGGCCCACCTTTCCATCCTTAGATCTCTCATCTCAACCATCCATTTCTCATCTTCCTCCATCAAAGAGAAGCACAAGGAGCTAAGGAAGCCAAGGGAGCAAGAAGATCAAGTGGTGGGTGCCTTGATAGGGTAGATTTTGATATTTTTAAGATGGACCAAGTGAGGCCAACCGATCAATGGTTTGGATCTCACTTTGGACCCTAAGATGTGGCCGATGGCCCACTTGGATCATCATGATCATTCCATGATGGGGCCATTCTCCATGGACCCCATCATGATGTTTATTTCTTTGCATGCTTAGGGTCATCTAGACCGTCTAATTTAGTGGAGAAGGGATCTCCACCGTTGGATTTAATTTTAATGGGCCCACATGTAATGGGACCCACTTGATGTATGATTTAGTGCAAGGGAGGGCCCATAGTGCCGGGGTCCCTCCATCACGCGGGTCTCACTCTCTATCTCTCTCCCTTTTATTTTATTTATTTTTGTTAATAAGGTTATGTGGCCCACTTGAATGGACCCCACCATGAGGTAGGTATTTTATCCAAACTATTTATAAGTGGGGCCCACCTTATATGTGTAGTACCCTCACCATTCATCAGTGGTGGCCCACCTGAGCAGGCCCACCTTGTATGGCAGACCGTCCAGCGTCCCTGGACGCTGGACGTTTATTTGGGAAAACACAAATACTAGCTTGGTTTGAGGCTTTGGGTGGCCCACTCATGTAGGCCCCACCTTGATGTATGTATTAAATCCATGCCATCCATTCCTTTTCCAAGATTGTTTTAGGCGTTGAGCCAGAAGATGGGACCAATCAGACTTCCAGGCGGGCCATATCATGGCAAACAGTGAGCATACCATTGAAACATCTCCTATTACTTCTATACACTGAAACAGGCCCAATATTGGGCTTGTTTTGACTGTCGTGAGGCATGGAGAACCACTGGACGGCGTGGATTCACTGGATGTGGACCCCACCTGTAAAATCCTCGAATTTTCTGAAAAATAAAAAAAAAATACTACGTTAACACAGCAGCTGCTGCTGCTGTGTCAGACGCAGCAAGCAGCGCCTGCGCACGGCGTCCGGGCGGACGGACGTAGCAACAGCCACCCACAGCTGAAGCCGTGGGCCCCACCTTGATGTCTATTTACCATCTAAACCGTCCATAGGGTGGGCCACTACCTGACGTGGGCCCACCCCAAAAATCAGCTTGATCCAAGACTCAGGTGGCCCACACTGTAGGGAACAGCGGGATTGAACCTCTATCATTGAAATCCCATTTTTGGGCCCACAGAAGTTTAGGATCAGCATGAAATTTGTTTTTGCCCTTCACCTAGGTCCAAGCGACCTTATCAATGGTCTGGATGGAAAGTAAAAGTTATGGTGGGCCCCACATGGAGCCCACATAGATGTATGTGTTTCATGTCCACCGTCCGCCTGGACGGTGGAGCTCACTGTGATGGTTGTGTGCGTGCGTGTGTGGGTCTATTTCTGTGCGTGCGTGTGTGCTGTGTGCATGTGTGTACATTTATATATATATATATATATATATATATATAATATTATAATATATAATATTATATGTATTATATATATATATATTATATATTATATCATATTTAATATAATGATGGTGGAAGGCCCATCTCAATTATTTTTGGCCCGTGATTGAGGCCCACTTTGATTTACATGTAAGGCCCATGGGTCAAGGCCTATTTGATGTGTTATGGGCCCATGGGTCGAGGCCCATTTGATGTGTTAGGGGCCCATGGGTTAAGGCCCGTTAAGATGTATTAAGACCTATGGGTTGAGGCCCATTTGATGTGCATATGGGGCCCAATTGGCGAGGCCCATTTGATACACATAAGGCCCATGTGAGTAGGCCCATTTGATGCACTCTTAGGCCCACGGGTTATAGCCTATTGCAATGTACATAAGGCCCATTGGTGCGGCCCATTGATGTGGCCCACTTAATGAATATAGGCCCATATGATACGGTCCATTTGATGTATTGAAGGCCCAATGGGATATACCAAAGGTCCATTGCAATATGCAATCCCAACATGATTTATGACAGTCGTGCCTTGGGAGCAATGTTGGTTTGACGTCTACATTGCAAGTATAATGTTGGTTAAATATCTGCATTATGCCTTTCCCTAGGGCCCATTGTTGGGCCCATGCGTGTAATGTGTAGGCCGTCTAGGCCCATCTTCGTTATGAACATCATCTATTCCATATAACATGTTTAGTTCCATGATTCATGATCATATGCATCATACGTATGCCTGATATGAGAAATGACTGATCATAGCATATGCCTTTGGGCAGATTGTTTAGGGGCTCCCGTACAGGGGGTGTTGCCCTACATGAGCGCACAATACACGCAGGATTACTGTATGACTGGATAGTGTGATTCATGCATTTGCATTGTGTGATATGGTTACTGTACGCCCTAGCGACATCAGGGCCATAGCCTCCACAGACGCATCGTGGTTGGCAGGATTGAATACCGAAAATACTGTTCTACATGGGGTGCGATAGATATCCATGGGTGAAAGTCCCTAAACCCTTATGGTACCAGGAGGTTGCTCCAACGTCTAGACCGAGTGGATGCATGAGCGCTGAGTGCCGATTACTAGACGGTTGCGCTTTCCACTGTGTCGTAGTCGGTTGGAAGGGGGTGCAGCCTTACCCGCCCAAGAGTAGGGGGCAATGCTAGGCTGAGTCTGACCAGCTCGAGGAATGGGTCCGCTATTGACAAGCCGAGCCCGATTTTGGCAGGCGGATAGTGAGGTCTTTTCCACTCACCTTATTGTGCGCGATGGGGCGGCAATCTGGCTTGGAGTGTACTAGACCCCGGTGATATTCCAGATTTTTGAGCTGTATTGATATGTGGACTTAGATGAGGATTTGCATGCTTGAGTTGCATTTCGCATTGCATGGCCTTGGTATGGCCGACTTCATTCTTTGCACCGTATGGCCTTGGTACGGCTAATGGTATTCTTGGCATTCATCAGCAGGTTCCGCATTACTCTGATACTGCACAACTGTATTATCACCTTAAGCATGCACTTTCACCACCCTCTAAGCTTTCTATAAGCTTATGCACGACCGTTGCGTGTAGGTGACGTTGGATCGCAGCTGCGCTGAGGCTTGGGCGCGTAGCTGATCTTTTTGGAGCTTTTGGTCTATCATCATTATATTTCCCTTATGCTCATTGTACTTGTAAAGTTTTTTATTATAGTGGAAATGTGATGGAGTTTTTGGTTGTTGTTTGTGGGTTATGCCTTTGGTTATGCTTATTACAAATTAAATTGATGTTGAAAATCCTCCTTGTAGCATCCCAGGATCGGAACTCGGCGAATGGGCGCTGGGTGCCGAGAATGGGGTTCTACGGAGGCTGTCGGCACCGGATTCGGTGATCGGGAATTTTGTGAGCCCGGTTTCCGAGTTTGGGGCGTGACAGTAGTAATTATTATAATGATAAATAATATTATGACCTACTATCATGATAATATTTAAGAATGACAAAACAACACACTCGTATTTAACAACGATATTATTTTATTTTCTTGTCTTATAATAACTATAGATCATTTACTAATGGTTATGCATTTATACTATTAGCGATCTTAATAATGATAGAAATGGTAACATCGATATCACTACAACGAGACAAGTGTAGCCTATAAGGAAAACATTTACTTGTGTCGACTTGGTTCGAGTCGAGTTGACTCGACTAAGCACCCATCTCTCTCTTTTCCTCCGCTTCTCCTTTCCTTATTCTTTCTTTCCTTCTTCTCCTCACTCAAGACCCCTCCTCCAGCTAGACCTAGGCTAGGCCCATGTCTAATCCGACCCCACTGACTCGGCAGTGAGTCAGCCAACATCTCAGCCCCAAACTCTCTTTCCCTGCCTTATCTTCTTCTTCTTCTATCTTTTCTCCTTTCCTTTATTTCCTCCCTTTCTACTTCTTCTTCTTATCTTTTTTTTTTTTTGAATCTGTAGAGAGGCTTGAGGCGCTTGGCGGTGGCTCGGCCGATCTCAAAACTTGGCCTGACTCGAGCTCACAACTTAGCAGCGAGTCAGGCTCGGCTCGGTTCGAGTTGACTCCAAAACGCACCCATTCTTCCTTTTCCTCTCTTTCTTCCTCCACTTCCTATCTCATGGACACTGTTAACACTCCCATTACAGGGAGACCCATGTGCATTTTGAATATAGATCTCCACCACCTGGAGCTCCGCCACCAGCCACAACTAGCAGTAGGCGTGCATTTGCAAACTCGTCTGTTGATGCCCTTGATGTTAATGGATTTGGTTGCACTTGCATAAGAGAACAGGGCCATCATGTCTAGATACTAGCACACATGCATCATCAGCCTCCTCAATATCCCAGCAGACTGCATTTGAGCTGTTGTTCAGCGGAGGAGAAGAGGGCCATCAATGGTGTTTTTGCCTCCACCACTTCTACCTCCGATCTGACTCCTGTAGATGGTTCATATGGACTCCATAAAGCTCACGGACATGAGGTTTTGAAGCTTGGGAGAGATCAACTAGTGGTTTCGAATGGAGAGGGTAGCGATTGACCTTTTCTCTCTCATTTTCTTTCTTTTATACAAGCCTAACCTTGGAGGGCTAGGATCACTCCAGGATAAACGACTGAGATGGAGGGATTTCACCTCACTCGGATTGTCGAGCTGGCAAGGAGAAAGCTATTTCCATTTTCAAAATTGTTGTTCGTAACTTCTGTTTGGCCGAGGATCGTGTGCCCAAACGTATGGGAAAAATTGTAAGGTCAATTGGGTTTTGGTCAAGCCCACATTCTGAACCCGATGGACGGTTTAGATTGACCATGGGTGGCCCATATAGATCAGGAGTGACCGGTTTTGAGATGGCTGGAAGCACATTTCACTTGCACACTTTCCAGTTTGCGTCCAACATTGTGCGCTCCTGTGTGGATGATGGCACGTGATTTAGATGAGGTTTTGGTTAAAACTAAGGGCCACACCTGATGGATGGTTTAGATCATCCAACTGTTTCCAATGGTGGGCCCCATCTCGATCGTACAAATGGTCGCTCGCCCGTTCAAACATACTGAGCGCAGGAGTATAAAAAAAGGAAGAAGAAAACTTCCTTCTTTAGAATTTTTGGTCAAACATAGTTTGACCGGTTTCTCTAGTCTTGTGCACAGCTGGTGCACCTGCACCATATACACGCGTGCTCAAACATGGGGTCCCCAGTGGTGCCCTGTGCAATCCACACCATCCATTAGCCTTGGGGGTCTCAAGAAGGGCTCTTGACTAAAAATCAGGCAGATCTAAAGTGTAGGTGGGCCATGCTAACTGATTGGAGGGTCCAATTATGGATCTACCTTGATCTGAGGGTTGGATTATTCTGAAATCGGATGTCAACGATTAAAAGGGTCCTACGGACCACTCAGTTAGGAATTAGTGGTTGAATTAGGAATTAGACGCCCTGACATGTGTTTTAGAGTAACTAGTTAAATACTTTTAATCAATCCATGTACTTAAACAAACTAGCCAAATATTTTAATCAATCTAAGACATGTATTTAAGTTAACCTATCAGGTAATCTAATCTGTTCTAAAACATTTGTTAAGTAAAAATAATCAAGTGTTCTAACTAACTCTAGGCATTTGTTTAAGTAACTAGCCAATCCCAAGACATTTGTTAAAGCAACTAAGCAAGTATTCTAACTAATCAAATCAATTCTAAAACATGTGTTTAAGAAAGCTAATTAGATGATATAATCCTGTCTTAGACATAAGTTCAAGTAAGCTACCGAATGATTAACCCTTTAAGGGTCATCGTTCGTAGTTATAATAAGAACTATCCTTAGTCTATTAGTGGATTGAAATCTTAAAAATAGGCATCTCTGGTGGCATGGTGATCCACCTTTGGGAATCGACGGATGGCTAGTGCTTCGCAATTGAGACAAATGGTCGACTCAGATCTAATTCATACAATAGTGGCCTTAGAGACTGCTCATGTGGAAGTCAATGGTGATCTCAATGATTCAAATCCTTAAGACACATATGAGGGGACTTTAGTGCTAGTGGCTAATCAAGACGTTCCATGATCTAAAGTGAATGATTGGATGGTCGATCTTTCGATCGCACAGGTGTATAATCTAAACCTATGATTGCTCTTATAATCGTATGGTTGGATTGTTAATGGTCAAGGCATAAGTTGAACAATCAGTGGGTCATGTGGTCTAAGGTCTGCGATAAATAACGTGAAATTGATGTGTCTAGCAAGGTTATTAAAATCCTAAATTAGGCTTTCATCCTAACACTCGAGTACTAAAAGTACAGGGTGTTACAATCTACCCCCCTTAGAGAGAATTTCGTCCTCGAAATTCAACACTCCCTCTATGAATGTGAACAATGAGCTGTCTTACATTGTCCATGTGCTTTCTCTAGTTCTCCACACTAAGTTTATTTATATAAGCAAGCGCTCATGACTTGCTACTAGGACAAAGTTTGTTATGAGCTACCCCCCTTAAAGAAAAATGAATAAAGTCCTGCTTCAAAATTTAATGATATACTTACCTATTTTTAATATTACATGTGGTTCAATCATCCTAAAGATGTACCCTATGCCTACACATGGAATCCTAATGAGCTTTATTTAAACTTCTCACAACCCCTAAGTTTCTCGTATAGCAATTCAACTAAGGTGTCTAAGCCCCACTCAAGGTTAGGAATCATTCTAAACCTAATGATTCGTTCTAATGCTTATCAACGTTACAATTTTCTATACTATTTCATACATTCATCTTGATTTTCTTTTTTCCTTTAATGATAGTTCCCCACTATCTGAAGTGTGACACAATCTTCTAGTTTTTAGTGTTCGAGCTGTAACGGATAGATGGTCGTAGTGGGTTTGAGCCCGATACCTCGATCCTTTACCTACGTATAGCAAAGGATTTGGATATCAATTCATAATCTTGTTAGACCTCGGTCCCTTGCCTGATCAGGGCATTAGAATTGTTAAGATTTGTTAGGACTTAGAATTTGAGCCAAACCGCATATACATCGCGTGGACATTTTTTTCATCGATCCCTGGTCTCGATTATTCTAAACTCTTGAGAATTATCATGTGATCGTCTATTTTCATAACAGATAAAACTATGTGGCCCATTACGCTTTTAATGCGCACTCTGATTATCTAAGTACTACTTAAAAAGTCTCAAGACAAGGGTTTCTACATGAAGTTTGAGTTGGAAATTTCTAAACTCACTTAGGATTTCAAATCTAATCCTAATATGTGTAGCCTAGGGTTGAAAACTTACCTAAAATCCCATAACTTCACCTCTAATTAATTTCATGTGCTAGAATTTGTAGGAAATATCAATTCTAAGTAAGGAGATGTGTTAAGGAATTCAAATTACATTTCCCATTGCGATTTCTTAAGTTTAGGGAGTGCTTATGTCCAACCTAATGTACAACATGGTGTGTAAGGAGTTGCTTATGAAGTCTAAGTTTGTTTCATATGCTAAATATTGTGACGTCATTATTTCTTACTAATGAAATTTCTAAAAGTGTTTAAAATCTGGGTCTGTAGGAATTGTAATTTGGGAGTCAAGTCTAGGGAATGTTTTCATTTGGTCTTATGTACATTGCAATGGTATTTGTCCTCCCACAACATTTAGGTTTAATTCCGAGTTTAAGCGGCCACACTGATATTCTACAATAGGGAACTAAGCTTTGTTTCTAACTTCAAATGACTAACCTAAGATGTTCAAGGGACTTAAGTTTCATTTCTTGGGTCAACAATTACCCAAACAATTCTCTAGGGAACCTAACATTTGAGTTTTCTACATTCTCATTTCTTCCCAGTTCTAAGGGATTTCAACATAAGTTAAGGTCCAAAAGTCTAACTTTAAAAAAATAATAATTCAGGGGAGCCTAAAGTTTGAAGTATCTATGTTCTCCAAATTCTTTAAGGGAACTTTTCATAAGTTCAAATGACTAAATGTTCAAAAGGAACTGGTTTCATTTCTAAGTTCTATGATCAACCAAATAATTATTTTGGGGGCCTAAGTTTGGGTTTCTATATTCTCAGATCTTCCAAAGTCTAAGGGAGATTAACTTAGGTTCAAATTTCTAGTTTCAAACATCTTAACTTGAGACGTTTAAGGCCTATATAAGATCATTTTCCAAGGCCCAGTTTGTCCAAACTATGCTTTGATACCAACTGTAATGCCCTGACTTTTCAGGACCCAAGTATATGACCCGTTTCCCAAAAACCCGAGAGTTAACCTTAAAGGATGGTCAAATTCGAGTATATTTTTTTCTCTAACTATCAGAGTAAGTAGATGAGCGTAGAATGGATAAGTAAGCATAAAGGAAAATTTTTGAATACATTTAGAATATACAAGACGTTGCCCATAATGACTTATACAAACTAATGTCTACAAATTAACAAATACATGGATTTCACAATTTATATAAGAGAGATAACAAAATGCATATAAAATCTGAGTTGCAAGATCACACAGTGCCTCGTGGCAATATAGCCATACACCCCTGGCACTTGTACCTAGCTCCTCACTAGCTTGAAACTGAATATCATCTGTGCCACCTGTTATACCTGTACGGTTATATATTTGATGGATGGGTGGCCAACTAAGTGTGAATTCCCCTCAAGATTACACACTGTCGCATTAGGTAAGCATAGTTATAAAACAAAGCATACAAAACAATACATGATGCAGGTCTTATTATGTGTATGGATGCATAAATGCAATCATCGCCCCGGGGATGCTCATTCATGCAGACAGTGGGCTCGTCACCCATGCAATCATCGACCTGGGAAAAGAAACCAGTCGGACAAATACGTACATCACGTACGATAGCAATAGATGCTGGTCTGTACCATGTATGCATGATTAGTTATCCCGTTATTAATCCAATTACAACCAGCCAATTTAAATAAGCTCAAAGGTCACTCGGGGGCTTTCACCAGCATAGGCCGACAGCTCGCGCATAGGTCCCATAATACCATCCCCGGCTCATGAGGCTACCATCTTAGGATGTTTAATGGAAACTTGTCGACTAATGGCCAATCATGTTACATTATATAGGGCTTACCATCACAAAGTTATATTGAATAAAACGTCAAACCCATCCAAAGCAAGTACCAAAACAAAACCACATAGGGCGAATATCAAAACTAAGCCACATAGGACAATTAGTAAAACTAAGCCACGTAGGGCCAATATCGAAACCATGCGATAAGAAACCATCCTTAAAACCATTAGACACAACAACTCTGGATGGTAAGCCCATATCATTAATCAATTTAAACCACCACTCAATAACCACTAAGCCGAAGGTCCATTACAATCATAACCAGTCGGGTTACATCCCAAGTATGGGTGTATATTTATAGGTGGGGGTTTCCCATTGATGTACAGTTTAAGTTCATAAGCAATCCACAAATAATCCACCATCATGGGATGATATACAGGATAAATATTAAGGATGAAAACCTAGCAATTTGATTCCAACAATTACACATGTGATTATAAGATGGAGATATCAATTGTCAATTTAAATTAAAATAAAACTATAGTTAAGCTAATGGGAAAATGGAAAGCTCAAGGGGAAGAATCATCACCTTATTTGTCAACTCGCCTCCCAATGTTAATAGGAAGAGCACACGCCCTTAGACTTGGATCCTATCACGAATTGTAAGTTGTATGGTTAGATCCACATTCTACGTACTGTTTGTGGTTGAGATTATAACGTAAGGTTTGGATTACTATATTTTTAGGGTTTTGGTGTAAAGTTAGAATTTTCATCCTAGGGTTTAGTTAAACGCTTAAATGCTAGGATTTAAATCCTAATTTTTATTTTTATTTTTATTATTATACAATGGATTAAATAATATTCGTAATGGGAGTATTTATTAATCAATATTGATAATGATGATTCTAAAATTCATATTTAAATATTCTGACATTATCTAATATTTTTTGTAATTACTAATAACTTACTAAGTAATACATGTAATGATACTAAAATTTTCATTAAAAATGACAAGGACCAATACTAACCATTATATTAACAAGAATTATACTAACCTATAAGGAAAATGATAATAGCCATAACTTTCAATAATGAATCTAGCCATGATAATAGATACTATGACCTACCATTAGTTATGAATTTCTACAGCTAGATTCATACTTTAACTTACCATTTATGTCTTAAGTATAGGCCTAGGGTTTAAGTTACTTAGGTCTAGAATTTCATCCTTAAGTTTAGTTCTAGGTTAGATTTTAAGATTTGAATGTTAGTTAGTGTAAAACTAGTTACCATGTTAATTTAATACCTATAGCATAAGTATTAACATTAATGGTATAATTAATATTAGCTCATCATGGTAATAATTAGTATTACAATTGAGATAAAATGGTATTATTAAAGGTAATATTTCCAAGTGATGGATGTAAAACCCGTATCCTAGATCGTACTGTTCCATAGACTTCCGCGGTTCTCCCGGTCGAATTCTGGCGACCCACGATCTATTATCGGCGTTTGCGCGTAACCCTGAGTCGTATCCCGTATTTCAGAGTCGGCTCAACCTGAGACTTGTACCCTAGCGACCCTGCCATCGCCACCGTTCCGATGTTACGTCTCGCGCGCCGAGGCGATACTCGGGCCAGAAGATGTGGGCCTGGGTTCAGTTCGAGAAAACATCGCACATTTGCAAACCCAAGAGAATCACATCAGATCAAGTCAAGTACATATCCCATCAATCACCTTAAGGAAGTACAACCACCCCTTCCCTAAAGTTAACTCTCTCTCTCTTACAACCCATACATGTCAAGTACACCCATCACCCATCACTCACTCACCCATCCCTCTCTCTCTCTACATCCCATCCTCTCTCTCTCTCTCTCATTTTCTTCATTTTCAAGCAAACCCCATGAGAGTTCAACATCCAAGTCTCCATGTGAGAAGCCATGTGTGGCCCACCTTCCTACTTCCCATCTCTACCATCAAAAGATCATCTCAACCGTTGAAAATGCACCCCTTGGAGCTTTAGATCGCATCGGTGGAAGCAAGAGTCTAAGATATAACGGTGGGTGTTCATTTCATTTGATTTTGATGTAGGGTCCACATGATTGGGGACCCATCTTGATGTATGCATTGTATAGGGAGAGCCCATTGTCACGTTCTAAACCCGAAAATCAGATTCACAGGAATCCTGATCACTGAATCCAGTGCCAACAGCCTCCGTAGTACCCCATTCTCTGTTCTTAGCGTCCATACGCCAGATTCCAATCCTGGGATCCTATAAGGAGGATTTTTTTTAATGTACATTTAACTCATAATAAGCATAATCACAAGTATACCCAAATTACAAAGACAACATCATCATCACATATCCACTAATATAAACATTTGAGTACAATACTGAAAGGGAAATACATAAATCGAAAGTCAAGCTCCAAAAGACCGCTGCATGCTTCAAGCTCAACACTGCTGCAACCTATCATCATCTACACGCATCTATTGTGCATAACCTTATAGAAAGCTTAGAGGGTGGTGTAAGTGTGTGCACAAGGTAAGTGCCAAGTATTCAATATAATGCCATCATCATACAATACCGAAAATACTGGTAATCCATAAATCGTACATTATTGGAATAAGCAGAAAGACTGACAAGATCATGAATTATTAGTGTAAGTAGAAATACTGAGAAGAGCAGGATTTATCAGAGTAAACAAAAATACTGACAAGATCATAAATCATAAGATAACAGGGTAAGTAATATAGAACAGCTATGCAAATAAGGAGTCATAAAAAGTCAAATATCAGATGCCGAGGATGCGATGCAATATACAATTCCTGATGAGTTCATAAATAGTGTCAACCGTATCTAGACCATAAAAATGCAGAAATGCAGTAACCCAAAATGCCATATGCGGTGTGAATGGAATGACCATGCCGGAGTGTGAAGTCGGGATGATAGTACGTAGTATCGCAGGCTATGGGGTCCATCACAAGGAACATTTATCCAAACCAGTCACATACCTAAATTTGGATAGTCAAACTCAATGTGGTAAACTCCTGATCTCAGGTTAGTCGCGCGCCCCAATCGAAATCCTAGCCATTGCGAAGGTACACATAACAAATAGTTGCGCACCACCAGCCCGAGTGGATAGTGAATGAATAAATGAATGAGTATGCAACTCCTGCTCAATAAGTCCACATATTAGTACGGTTCTTCTCTGGGATCATCACCGGGGTTTAGTACACTCCGAATGACACTGCTGCTCTCCCAACTGCACAGTCCAAGTGAGCATAAGAAACCTCACTATCCGCCTGGCCAATAGTCTACCAATACATATCCGGCACATCGATAGCGGACCCATTCATGAGTTGGTCACAGCCCTCCCAACCGACCACGACACAGTAGGAGACGAGGCCTCCTGGTATTCAGCACTCGGACGCTCATGTATCCACTCGATCTCGACGTTGGGGCATCCTCTGGTACCAAGAAGGTTTAGGAATTTTCACCCAGTGCCATCTATGACAGCCCGATGCTAGAACAAATTTCTAGTGTCCCGTCTGGCCATCCACGATATGCCTGTGGAGGCTACAGATCTGATGTCGCTAGGGCGTACAGTAATCATAATGCAAGATGCATGAGTCATACAATCCAGTCATGCATCAATCCGATGCATACCATGCGCCCATGTAAGATAACCTCCACCTATCAGGGAGTCTCATAACAAAATGCTCAATTACATATGCAATGATCAACCACATCTCATAACAAACATGCAGATGATGCATATGGCCATGTATCATGATGCTATGCTATCACCTACTCATAATCGGTATCCATAACCGGCATCGACAATCGACCTCAACAATATGGACATTTAACCAACATGGCCCCCAAGGAATGACTCACATAGAGCCTAACATATAGTGGACCCATGGCCTCACACAAGGGCCAAATATACAACACCATGGGCCTCACTCAAGAGCTTAACACATCTCGATGGGCCTTTCACATGGGTCTAACATTCATTACAATGGGCTACATTGCCTGGTCCTCAATTGCATCACAATGGGCCTCATCACATAGGCCTCGACAATTGGAATCGGCCTATACAATCGGCCTCAACAAAATGAAATCGACCTATACAATCAGAATCGGCATATACAATTGGCCTCGACAAATCAAAATCAGCCTCGATACTTGGCCACAACAATCAAAATCGATCGATAATCGGAATCGGCAAATCGGTCACGTCAATCGGCAATCGGTCACGACAATCAAAATCGATCGATAATCAGAATAAAAAAATTGGTCATGTCAATCAGAATCAACAATCGGTCACGACAATCGGGATTGATCGATAGTTAGAATCGACAAATCGGTCACGTCAATCGGCAATCGGTCACGACAATCAAAATCGATCGATAATCAGAATCGGTAAATCAGTCTTGTCAATTAGAATCAGTAATCGATCACGACAATCGGGATCGATCAACAGTCAGAATCGACAAATCAGTCACGTCAGCAAATCGGTCATGACAATCGGGATCGATCGATAGTGAGAATCGACAAATCGGTCATGTCAATCAGAGTCAGTAATTGGTCATGACAATCAGGATCGATCGAGAGTCAGAATCGACAATCGGTCAATCGAAATCAATACTCGGTCATGATAATCGACCTTGATCGCTAATCGGTCAATCGACCATGACAATCAGAATCGGCAATCGGCTACGATAATCAGAGTTGGCTGAATAAGGCCTAAGGGAAGGTCACAATGTGGGCATTAAGCCATTATTGCCCAACAACGTGGACATTCAACCAACATTGCTCCCAAGGAGTGGCCCACACAGGGCCGAATATACAGTGGGCCCACGGCCTCATACAATGGTTTAATATACATCATAATGGGCCAAATACACGGGCCTAATATACATCACCATAGGCTATGACCCATGGTCCTCAGATACATCATAATGGGCTACGACCCATGGACCTCAATATACATCAAGTGGACCGCATTAATGGGTCTCATATACACGACAGGTGGGCCCTGCACCTGGGCCTCAAATATACAGTATGCGGGCCCTACACATGGGTCTCATATACATCTAATGGGCCACGTACCTGGGCCTTAAATATATCTCAATGGGTTGGGCCCTGCTCATTCCAAATGGGCCCATCAATGGACAACTTAGATAAAACACGTACATCACGTGGGGGCCAGATAAATGGACGGTGCGAACAACACATTACAAGGTCGGTCCTATCACATGGGCCATAATACAAATAGGTGGGCCCCACACATGGGCCAAAAATCATCATAATGGGCCTCATAGTTAGGCCGCACCAATGGGGCTCAAGTGGGCTACATCAATGGGCCGCACTACATGCCAAAAATAAATCATATCGAAAGATCATCTGGACCGCACTCCAAATAGCGGCGGAGATGATGATTGGAAGATCATCTGAACCATACCACAAATAGTAGAGGTGATAATGGTCTCCACTGTTAAAATCCTATAGGGCCCACTACAGAAAACCATGGGAGCTGCCACACCCACTGTTAAACATTTATAGGACTCACCGTTATGCATTTTTGAGATCCATCTGTTCATAAGTTAACATAGAGATAGGTGAAGTGAAACCAAAAATATCAACTTGATTGGAAACTGCCTTGGCCAATAAGAAGTTTTGATCGGGGGATATCACTATCCCCATTAATTTTCAATGGTGGGGTCCGCTTGAACTTTAGATTTGACTCCTTTCACCCATGTCGTAAAAATGATATTTCAAATTGGTTGGACGGTATAGATACAACACATGCATCATGGTGGGTCCCACCGTCTCAGGGCCTGGACGGTGTGGATTGACATACATCATTGTGGAGTCCAGTGTGCTACTGCTGCACATGCAACAGCAACTGGCATCGGCCCACCATAAAAAGAGATGTACGGCGCCGAATAAACACATGTTGTGGACCCCACAGCTGCATCAGCAGGGATAAAACACATATTTCATGTGCGGCCCACAGATGGGCGGTGTGGATCAAACCCACACATGCTTTGTGGTCCATACTGATGGACGGTGTGGATTAAGCCACACAACACGGACGCGATACAGCAGCTATATAGCTGGTATGCGGTAGACCATCCTATCCGTTCATCAGAGGTGGGCTCCACGTGGGGCCCACCAGATATACATGACATATATATAATACATATATTATAATATATATATATATATATATATCTTTAAAAAAAACCAACGTCCAACGCACTGGACTGGAGGGTGCGACTGTACAGTATATGCATCCAAAGTGGGTCCCACGTCCTCCCATTGGACGGTGTGGATAAAACATCATGGTGGAGTCCCACGTCCGTGAGCTGGACAGTGCGGATGGAACCCACCCTCAGGTAGTTAGCACGGTCCCAGGTGCAGCTAAAACACATACGTGACGGTGGATCCCACCGTCCTACTTGGACGGCACGGATACAACATATACATGGGTCCCACGTGGGATCCACCACAACGTTTATTAACCATCCAATCTGTTAATAAGGTCACCCAGACCCGGATGAGGAGGAAAAACAAATTGCATACTGATCCAAAACTTCTGTGATAACCCAAAAGGGTTTCAATGACAGACGTTGAATCCAACTATTCCCTGTGGCGTGGGCCACTTGAGTTGTGTATATGGCTGATATCTGGGGGCACCCCATACGTAAAGGGGACCATCAAATGCACGGTGTTGATGTTCCACACACATCACGGCGGGGCCCATGGCTGGACCCACGTCCTTGACCCCTCTCTCGCCACCTGCAGGACGCTGCGTCCTCTCACTGTCACCAGCAACAGGCGCTGCTACTGCTGTTCCCTCTCTCTCTCTCTCTCTCTCTCTCTCTCTCTCTCTCTCGTATTTTTATATTTTTAATTTTTTTATGTTTTATTAAGGTTTTTTGTAGGTGGGACTCGCATTAGGGGAATCCGACCCAGCAATTTGTTTTTATGGCCTAAGATAGACCCATCAAGCCCAATATTCAACATATTTTGGGGTACAGAAACATCAGTGTGGATTTCAATGGTAAAAAAAATACTGTTTTCTATGCAATGGCCCGCTAGATAGTTGGATTGGCTTCAATTTTCGGCTCGACGCTTAAAATAGTCTGGGAAATAGGATGGACGGTGTGGATTGAATCATACATCATGGTGGGGCCTGTAGCAATGGCCCACCTAAAAACCTTAAACATAAATACATATATTATTTTTTTTGTTAGCACGCCAACTGTTTGCTCACGCTTCACAGCACGTCCAGCGTCCCTGGATGGATGGCGTGAATCAAGGAGGGTCTCACATGGTTGTGGCCCACTTGGATCAATCTGGCATATTGTTTTTCCATCGCCATAAGGTAGGGCCCACATAGTTTGGACGGCCATGGGGTTCATTTGATGGATGGTTTAGACATCACATAACTCATTGAGTGGACCACAAAATAAAGGAAGGAGGGAAAGAGAAACGCCCACCTCTAGATCTTGAACTCTTCCTTCCTCCAATAGGTCTTAGAGCTCCAAGGAAAGAATTTCAATGGTTGAGATTGGTTGCGGAGGGTGGAGATGAGAGATAGAAAGGTGGGCCACACTACCTCCTCCCATGGAGCCATGGATGTTGGGTGCTCTCATGGGGTGTTGTTTGAAAATGGAGAGAGAGAATGAGAGAGAGAGGGGTGGTGGGAGAGGAGTGATGGGAGAGAGGGATGGATGGGTGTACTTGAGTAAGGGATAGAGTTGACTTTTAAGGGTTGCTTTTGTATTTGGGGATGAGATAGATTAATAGGTGTACTTTGACAAGGGAAGTGATTGATGTGATGGATTTTATAGGGATTGCAACGCGCGGCATTTTTCCTCAAACTGAACGCGGGCCCACATCTCCTGGCCTGGGTACCGGCTCGCCACGTAATACATGGCATTGGAACCGCGGCGACAGCGCGGTCGCAATGATATAAGTCTCGGGTCAAGCCAACTCAGATCGATAAGATCCATCTCAGGATCACATGCAGACGCCAGTTACAGATCACGAGTCGCCGAAATTCAACCGGAAGGACTGCGAAAGTATAAGGAATGGTATGGGCTAGGATACGGGTCTTACACCCATAGTGGCGGGGTCCCTCCCCTTCTCAGTGATCTCTCTCTCTCTCTCTTGTGATGGGCATGGCCCACTAGATCCACACCAATCGTGGGACCACCGTGATGCACGTGATTAATCCACATTGTCCAGCCTCCTGGACGGTGTGATCCACCTTGGAGTAAGTACGCTCGTTGGGGCTAAGAAGATAAAAGGGGAGTAGTTATATATATATATATATATATATATATATATATATATATATATATATATATATATATAGATATATATATATAGTATTTATGTGTATTGTGGTGGGCCCCATGTGGGGACCCACTTGCTTTGAAAATAGAGTGGCTGGTATATTTCACACCAATTGATGTGGGACGTTAATAAGTCCCTTAGACCCCACCTATGTCGTATGCATACCTCCACCCATCCTGGATGGTTTGGGTAGGCCACACGTGTGGGATCCACACCGTCCAGACCTTAGACGGTGGGACCCACCACAATTGGTGTGTTATATCCACACCGTCCAATCAACTGGATGTTGGGAGTAGACTGGCTAGAGTACCTCATGCCAGCTATATTTGCTCCATAGAGTCAGCAAGTTCTCTAGGTCCCACACCAGCCTTCCAGCTGATGTGTTGATGTCAGCAAGTTCTCTAGGTCCCACACCAACCTTCCAGCTGATGTGTTGACGTCAGCAAGTTTGGTGGGACCCACCTTGCTATAAGTGTTTTATATCCACTTCGTCCGTCCAGTAAGGGGACGGTGGACCCCATTTAATGTATGTGTTTTTATACACGCCAGCGTCCAGGTCTGGACGCTGGATGTCCTTCAACCAAAAAATAATATAATATAATAATAAATAAATATAATAATAATAATATTATTATAATAATATATAATATATTATATGTGGTAGGCCCCACGTGGGACCCACCTGATGAGTGGAGCAGATTGGCTGGTTAACCACACATAGCTATATGCTGCTGTGGTGACGCCAGTAAGTTCTGTGGGTCCCTCACGATGCATGTGCTTCATCTATACCGTCCAATACGGTGGGACCCACCTGCTGTGATGATGTCAGCAAGCCCATGGGGTCCCATCTCGAGGTAAATGTTATATCTGAACCGTCCATCCATTTGGCAAGCTCATCTTAAGGCTTGGGACAGATAAATGAAGCAGACTTGATGATCAGGTGGACCACACCGTAGAAAATAGTGTAGAGTGAACATCCACCATTGAAGCCCTTTTTTTTAGGGTCATAGAAGTTTGGATCAATATGAAATTTATTTTCCCTCTTTAATCCAGGTCTTTGTGACCTTATGATCAGGTTGGACGAAAAATAAAATGGTGGGCCCTGCCAATTTAAACGATGAAAATCATTATCTCCACTATTATTTGTGGTATGGTCCAGATGATCTTTCGATGGGAAGCATTCTTGGAAATGCTCTAAAATGATTTCTAATTAAAGTGTGGGCCCCATCTTGATGTAATGTATGTTAAGCCCATATGAGAGGCCCTTTATGATGTATTTGAAGCCCAGATATGAGGACCATTATTGCATGTTTTGAGACCCGTGTTTGAGGCCCACTATGATGTGTATTAGGCCCTTGTGAGTGGCCCGTAGTGATGTGTATTAGGCTCATTTAAGTGGCCCATAGTGATGTGTATTAGGCCCATATATGCGGCCCACCGTAATGTATGTATTGTATATCCATGCCGTCCATTTGTGTGGCCCACAGTGATGTATTTGTGGCCCATATGATGGGGCCCAATGTGGTATATTTATGGCCCATTGATGAGGCCCAAAGTGATGTATTCATGGCCCATGTGGTGAGGCCCAATGCGATGAATGTGCGGACTGATGTAATATGTGATTTCACTATAATGTATGTAATGATATTTATGTGGGCCACTCCTTGGGTGCAATGTTGGTTAAATGTCCACATTGATGGGCAATGATGGCTAAATGTCCACATTGTGACCTTTCCTTAGGCCTTGTTAGGCCTATTCTCACCGATTCCGATTGTCGAGGCCGATTCCGATTATATAGGCTGATTGTTGAGGCTAATTATCAAGGCTAATCCCGATTGTCGAGGTTGATTCCGATTGTCGAGGCCGATTCTGATTGTCGAGGCCGATTCTAATTGTCGAGGCCGATTCCAATTGTCGAAGCCGGTTGTCAGGCCGATTTCGATTGTCAAGACCGATTGTCAAGGCCGATTCTCATTGTCGAGGCCGATTCCGATTGTCGAGGACGATTCTGATTATCGGGGGCCGATTCCGATTGTTAAGGCTGATTCTTGAGGCCAATTTCGATTGTCAAGGCTTATTTTGATTGTCAAGGCTGATTGTTGAGGCCGATTCCAATTATCGAGGTCGATTCCAATTGTCGAGGCCTAATGTGATGTATATGTGGCTGGTGCCCTCAACCCATGTTTAAGGCCCAATTGATGTATATGAGGCATATGTGATTAGGTGCATTGTGGTGCATTTGAGGGCCAGGTGATGGAGCCCGTTATGATGTATATTAGACCCATGTGAGAGGCCCATCATGATGTGTGTTAAGCTTTTGAGTGAGGCCCATGGTGTTATATATTAGGCCCTTATGTGAGGCCATAGGTCCACTATACATTAGGATCTATGTGGGCCATTCCTTGGGGGCAATATTGGTTAAATGTCCACATTTTCGAGGCCGATTGTTGATGCTAGTTATTGATACTGATTATGAGTATGTGACAGCATAATATCATGATACACGCCCATATGCCTCATCTACATGTTTATGAGATGTGATTAACCATTGCATATGCCACAGTACAGATGGTTTATGGGACTCCCTGATAGATGGAGTTATCCCACATAAGCGCACAGTATGCGCAGGATTGATGCATCATCGGACTGCATGACTCATGCATTTTTCATTATGTGATTGTGATTACTATACGCCCTAACGACATTAGGGTTGTGACCTCCACAGGCATATCATGGATGGCCAGATGGGACACCGAAAATGTTTGGTTCAATCATCTGGGTACTTTGGATGTTTGTGGGTGAAAGTCCCTAAACTTTCGAGGCCAGGAGACGTCCAAACGTCTAGACTGAGTGGATATATGAGCACCCAAGTACTGAATACCAGTAGGCCGCGTCTCCCACTATGTCATGGTCAGTTGGGAGGGGGTATGTCCTTATCCGCCCAAGTGAGGAGGCTATAAGCTAGGCTGAGTTTGACAAGCTCCCAAACGGGTCCGCTATCGACGAGCTAAGTAGGCATTGGTATACTACTAGCAGACAGGTAGTGAGGTCTTTTCCACTCGCTAGACTATGCAGTCGGCTGGAGCGGTAGCCAGCTTGGAGTGTACTAGACCTCGGTGATGATCCCAGAGATGTACGGTACTGATATGTGGACTTATTGAGCGGGAGTTGCATACTCAGTATTGTACTCATTCATTTATTCACTATCCACTCGAGCTAGTGGTGCGCAACTAATTGTTGTGTGCCTTCGCAATGGCTAGGATTTCGGTTAGGGTGCGACACTAACCTGAGATCAGGAGTTTACCACATTAATTCTGACTATCCAAATTTAGGTATGAGACTAGTTTGGATAGAAGTTGAAAAGGCCAAGTTAAGAGTCCTAGAGAGGGGGTGAATAGGACTATACCAAATTAAAAAATTAAATTGCGGAATTAAATAAAGATAACACTTAAAAAATCCATAATGTGGAAATGTAAAAAAATCTCAAAAATCTAGTATTGAGAGGTTGATACAAACTTGGTTCTAAAGACAACATGACACCAAAAACCAAAGGTTTATGGCAGGACAACCTTACTTGAACATGGGTGAGTATTAAAAACTTAAACTGAAGAGGATATAAAAGAAATAAATAGCAAAGGAAATAATTAATCTATTACAACATTCCCATACTTGCATAAAAGAAATTACAACATTCTCCACAAATGCAAAAAGAAAAATTTCAACACCCGCAAAATGAAATAAATAATCAATCACCATAAGACCAGAAATTATAGTGGTTCGCTTGTGTGTACATCAACTATTTAGAAAAATATCCACATAACTACTCCACTCCTAACATCCTCACATAGTGGATATTAGTATTCACTATGAAAATAGGTTTTTCAAGGTTCACCTAAAACCCTCATAATTGTGTATTTCAAGTGGGCTTACACAATTCAAAAAGCCCACTCTCTAAGTTTTCTGGATCATCTCAGACAAACCAAAATAAAAAGATTTTTCTGGCACAATCTCAATGAAACCAAAATAAAGAATTCACAAAACTGTAAAATACTTATCTGGATATTCTCCTTTTGATGCAGCCCGGAAGAACCAATTCAGAGTAGAAGATCAACGTATATGTTCAATGTTCACACTCACATATGAATATGTTCTAAGTTCTAAATTGATTTTAAATTAAATCACCTTGGGATAGATTGATTTGATTTTGATTCCAAGAAATGGAAATATATCAATCCCTCTTTCAAATAAAATTGGAATGCAGAATACAAAATCAAATGCAAAAAAGATAATTAAAGAGAATATAAAATAAGCACAAAATAGCTTAAGAATATCACAAACTTATCTCTTAGAGTGGTGTATTGATTTTACTTGAATTGGATATCAAACTCTGAAATTCATGCTCTATTTATAAGTGTAGAAATCGCATCTTCGACTGGTCCTGAGGTCGGCACGACTGGTCATAGGACCAACAGATTTTTGAAATTTTGAGCGCGATAAGATTAGACTGTTCCACGATTGGTCGAAGGACCTGCTCAACCGGTTGAGTGGCCTCCATGACCGGTCGAGTCTTGTCCACGACTGGTCGTGCGGAACTCAATTTAGTTGCTAGACTTTAAGGCGAGCCTGCAGGACTGGTCGAGCACTGTTCGCACGTTCGGTCGAGCAGTCTAATGGATTGGTCGAGGCTTAACAAAAAATTTTAAAAATTTTAAACAAACTTAGGGCCGGTCGAGGAATTTCTTGGACTGGTCGAGCCAGTGCTAGGACTAGTCGAACATAGCCTAAGACTAGTCGAAAAATAGTCTATGTATTTATAAAGTGAGTCAATTGAATTATGTATTCAAAATGACCTAACCTAAGGTCAATCTAGGATCTTTCATACGTTGTTAGTGATGTATGAACATTGAATCTTCTTTTACTTCAATTGATAGTAGTTCTTTGAAGTTCACGAAGCTTGAGATCTTAACATAAGATGAAGCTTGAACTTGAGACCTTTTGAAACTTGAATATGACTAACATTGAAGCTTAAGCTTGTGGTTCAAAGTAAAGAACTTTATCTCGACTTGGACGAAGATTTGAATACTTGAACTATTGAATCTTAAAAGATTGAAATCACACTTCATGTTAAGCTTGAACATGAACATGTAAACTTGCACTTGAAGTTCTTGAGGTAAAGACCTTTGTTCTTGTACATGAGAAGCACAGTCTTGAATATGTAGATGCGCTATACAAGACAGATTCTAAGAGGTTTTGGCACTACAAAATTTGACAACCATAGTAGCTAGGAAACATAACACTTACAATCTCCCCCTTTGTTAAATTAGTGACAAAACACACTTTATTAAAAATAAGCATAATATGACCAATAAAGAATCATGCACCAGTTATCAATATAAACCAGTTACAACTAGGTCAAAGAATCATGCACCAGTTATCAATAGGTCAAAAAAATTCGTCATTAACTCTCGAATCAATACTCCCCCTTACTTACTCCCCCTTACACACAAAATGAAAGGGACTACTACTTATCCACAATCCACAATCCACATGCTATATGCCACATATCATAAACATAAGCATGATAAAATTCTCCCCCTTTTAGTCACAATATGACAAAGGAAGGACCCAATAAATGGAACATGAAGTAGATAAATAAGGAAGAATAAGAAGAGTAATGAGGAAGAAGAAAGTTGTAACGCCTTGAAAATCGGGGGTCGAGCAGAAGCTCAGCTCCCGAGTAACAACGCATACTTATATAACATAGATAATGATGATTAAATGTTGTCCGTATTAGTGCATTAAACATGAATGTGATTACACTAAATTAGCATATCATACTCTAGAGACAATTAGATTATGCAAGCGGAAGATTGTGATAAATACATAAAGCATATAAGTGGTTGTAAGTCCTCAGAGTATGAACATGTCACCAGGTTATATAATTACATGTATAGTTTCAAAATTTATAAAAAGATATAATGTAATGGCATCTAATCCGTATCCTTGTAACTCCATCGACACAACTCCAAGTCTACATAGACCTGCTAGAGAGTTCCATGTAGGAGAACTCCTCGCCATCATAAAAATCAGGCTCCGACTTGTAAGCATCGCCATCACCTGTAACTACAACAGAGTCTAGCTGATGTTTTAAAACACTGTCCCAGAGTGGGACTGAGTGATCAACTCATTGGATCTATAAGAGAAAGGTTAACATGCTATCAATTCAGTCAAACAATAATGATAAAGTAATACAACAATCATATCCTAAGTACTCTTGTTAATGCAAGAATGATATGCGATAATGATGCATGTCCTCGCCTTCACTCCCTCAGGGACATCATCTCACGATCGCGCATGCACCACTCCGGACACGTGCACTTTCTCGCTAAAGCACGTGTAATGCGGTGCATGATCGTGTTAGCTAATATTTAATTAGGCTTATTTATACAGTAGATTCGGAAAGCTAAGGTACCTCCCTTTTTATCATTTACCCAAATAATGATCCATCTATAGTTGTCAATCCAGGTTAATCACATACGATAGGCAAGTTATAGGGCAACATCACCACTGATTGAAAAACAGTGGATAGGCAAGTTCAGGTAGCTACGGAGAGGCTCGTCACCTCAGCGTAAACCTATTTTATACTCGAGGTTGCTATGGAAAGGCTTGTCACCTTAACGTAGGCCAATAGCTCGAATACAGTGTCTTATACCACCGTATTCGGCTCATGAGTTTGGTATGCTCACTGGACACTACGGGGAGGCTTGTCACCCCAGCGTAGGCCGACAACTCGACCATGGTGTCTCATACCACCATGCCCATCTCATGGTGGTATGGGAGATCATGGTACCAAGGTTAAACAGGCTTTTCACTGGTAAGTGGTACCTTAGATTCAAGGAGTAGCGTCTATACATGGTGAACATACATTTGACCAATCGGGTTACTTGACAAGCTCGATTGGTACGAGTGCAGGTTGAATTAACTGACATGGAGTACATACGCAGTCCACGTATCCTAACCACTGTCGGTAATCATCATCCAACTCAGATTCATTGAACGTATCCGTTGTGGCGAAACTAGATCGGCCACTGATCGTAAACCGTTACCGATTGCTTGGACAACGTATTAGTCCCAATCATACTTAAACACAATAAGCATTCATATGTCATAGTCAAACAATATGTGACAATCAATACAAATAAAAGTCTCATTTTAGCATTTTAACAAACACATAGTACCCATATTTGCATACATAGGCATTTCATCCACAACTCACTTAGTAGCAAGATAGGTTACATGAAGGAAACTGTAACTATAGATAAGGTGATTGAGAATCCTATCTCAACACCCTCATTAAATACATTTCAATAAGCATTTTCTCATTCAGGTATTTTATCAAACACTTAGACTACACATATCAACATACATGCAATAAATTTGTTATAACATATATTATAGCAAATCCTTTCACAAGGAGTTGCAACACATGAAAAAATCATGTATTCTCAATTAATAATCATGGCAAGCACAAATCATGATTCCATATTCATTCAAACATTTTAATAAACACATAGAATGCATTATATCAACATAGTTCATATATATGTCAAATATACGGGAGTATTGATTCGAGATGTCTCGAACAGTGTGCATTATCTTACCATAACCCAGGTCCATTTTAATCTAAATCATGCTCTGATACCAACTTGTAACGCCCTGAAAATCGGGGGTTGAACAGAAGCTCAGCTTCTGAGTTTCAACTCATCACTTATACAACATAGATAATGATGATTAAATGTTGTCCGTATTAGTGCATTAAACATGAATGAGATTACACTAAATCAGCATATCATACTCTAAAGACAATTAGATTACATAAGCGGAAGACTGTGATAGATACATAAAGCATATAAGTGGTTGTAAGTCCCTAGAGTATGAACATGGCAACAGGTTAAATAATTACATATATAGTTCCAAAATTTACAAAATGATACAATGTAATAGCATCAAATCCATATCCCTGTAACCCCATTGTCGCAACTCCAGGTCTATATAGACCTGCCAGAGAGTTGCATGTAGGAGAACTCCTCTTTGCCATCATAAAAATCAAGCTCTGCCTCGTAAGCATCGCCATCACCTGTAACAACAACAGAGTTTGGTTGGTGTTTTAAAACACAGTCCCAAAGTGGGAGTGAGTGATCAACTCAGTGGAGTTATATGGCAAAGGTTAACATGTTATCAATTCAGACAAGCAGAAATGATAAAGTAATACAACAATCATATCCTAAGTACTCTTGTTAATGCAAGAATGGTATGCGATAATGATGCATGCCCTCACTTGCACTCCCTCAGCAACATCATCTAACGATCACACATGCACCACTCCGGACACATATACTCCCTCGCCAAAGCACATGCAATGCGGTGCATGGTTGTGTTAGGCAATATTTAATTAGGCTTATTCATATAACAGATTCGAGAAGTTAAGGTACCTCCCTTTTTATCATTTACCCAAATAATGTTCCATTTAGGGTCGTCAATCCTAGTTAATCACATACGATAGGCAAGTTATAGGGCAACATCACCCCTAAGTGAAAAGCAATGGATAGGTAAGTTTAGGTCACTACGGAGAGGCTCGTCACCTTAGCGTAGACCTAGTTTATACTCGAGGTCACTACAGAAAGGTTCGTCACCTTAACATAGGCCAACAGCTTGAATATAGTGTCCCATACCACCGTATTCGGCTCATGAGTTTGGTTTGCTCACTGGATACTATGGGAGGCTCGTCACCCCAGCGTAAGTCGACAGCTCGACCACAGTATCCCATACCACCATGCCCAGCTCATGAGTCTTAGCATATCATTGTACCAAGGTTAAATGAGCTTTTCACTAGTAAGTCGTACCTTAGATTGAAGAAGCAGCGTCCATACATGGTGAACATACATTTGGCCAATCGGGTTACTTGACAAGCTCGACTGGTAGAAGTGCACGTTAAATTAACTGACATGGAGTGCATACGCACTCCTCGTGGCCTAACCACTGTTGATAATCACCAGACAACTCAGATTAATCAAATGTATTTGTTGTGGCAAAACTAGATCGGCCACTGATCGTAAACTGTTACCGATTACCTAGACTACGTATTAGTCTCAATCATACTCAAACACAATAGGCATTCATATGTGATACTCAAACAACATGTGACAACCAATTCAAATATAAGTCTCATTTTAGTATTTTAACAAACACATAATACCCATGTTGTCATACGTAGGCATTTCATCCATAACTCATGTAGTAGCAAGATAGGTTACATGAAGGAAACTGTAACTATAGATAAGGTGATTGAGAATCCTATCTCAACACCCTCATTAAATACATTTCAACAAGCATTTTCTCATTCAGGCATTGTATCAAACACTTAGACTACACATATCAATATACATGTAATAAATTTGTTAAAACATATATTATAGCAAATCCTTTCACAAGGAGTTGCCACACATACAACAATCATGTATTCTCAATCGATAATCATGGCAAGCACAAATCATGATTCCATATTCATTCAAACATTTTAACAAACACATGGAATGCATTATATTCAACATAGTACATATATATGTGTAATATATGGGAAACATTGCATCTAAATACATGTGATAGCAATCAAGTCAGTTATAAATCATTAAATAACATTAAAAGCCTTGAAAACCATAACCTAAACATTTATAGTCCGCACCTTTCGCCGACACGCTGATTACGAACTCGGTTCGTACATTACACCTTTGTCTACGGTGCAATGGCTACCTAAATCATGAAATAGGTTAGTTATTTCACCATTTCCTCTATTCGGATTTCTAAAACAGATCAGGTTTAGGATTTCTCACCCAAAAATGGATTCGGATTCGATAGTGTAGTGATGCGGGAGAGATGATTCGGAACGTGGAATGGTGGGAATGAATCCTGACAACTATCTCTCACTCTCTCTCTCTTTTCTCCTTACTCTTTCCTCCTCTTTTCTCTCTTCTCTCTCCTAAGTTTTTTTAAAAGAAATTCATATAAAATGAGAGAGGGGTGGGTTGAGGTCCTTATATAGGCCCAAAAGTGATTTCAATTGCCCCAAGGCCATGGTATACTTAGGTTATAGCCAAGAGGTGGCTGTTTCGGGCCAACAGAGCTCATTTGGAGGTCCATTACCTGCATACGGTCTAGAGAAGGTTCGCTGACAATGGATCTATATTAGGTTAAGATTTTGGTCTGATCAGATCAGTGGATCGATCGTGGAGGACCCGTTTCAGTTCAATGGTCATCGTCACTTGATCAGGGCCACAAGTATACCAATGGGTACAGGAAAATTTCCCTGATCCACAGGTGTAGTTGGGTCAGAATCTGACGATCTGGAGCCTTTAATTTAGCTCGCAAGCTAATGGCCCAATTCACTTAAGTTCGAGTTCATTTTCTAAAGGTATTCGCGTTTCTCACATACTTCACTCCATACTCAAGTTGTATGTTTTTGGATACTATTTGGACTTGATCTTCGTGATGGTTGTTAAGGCCAATAAGGTGGTCATAACCTTGTAGTTTTACAATCATCGGACTCTTGACATGCGGTCCAGGTCTGATCCTGAATTTCAATGTGCTCCCGAGAGCAACTGGGTTTTGAGATTTCTCCTAGATTTTTAGGTAATGTAGAGTTAGCGATTCCACTAATTTTGGGTCTCACGGTTCCAAGCTAATCTAATAATTAATTCAGTTTAGTACGTAGTTAATTTTTGTCTAATTTCTACATAATGTGATCCTTAGCGATTTTTGCTTGAGGTGATACTCGGGTCTTTGTATGGATTTTCAGAGACGTTACAATTTACCCCCCTTGAAGAAAATTTAGTCCTCAAAATTAGTACCTTTTCATACTTCTCGAGAATATAAGGGTAGTTCTTAAGGAATTCGGCTTTTATTTCCCAAGTAACCTCATCCTCAGTGTGGTGTGTCCACAGTACCTTCACAAGCGGGATAACCTTACTGCGCAGTGCCTGTTCCTTCCTGTCTAGAATACGCGTCGGTCGGAATACATAAGTAGCATCATCACTTAACTGTACTTGCTCCCATTTAATAATGAGGGAAGGATCAAGAACGTATTTCTTCAGCATTGAGATGTAAAATACGTTGTGCACACCTGCGAGTGGTGTGGGCAAAGCGAGGCGGTATGTTACCACACCCACTTGGTCTAGTATCTGTAATGGGCCAATGAATCTTGGCGTGAGTTTTCCATTCTTACCAAACCGGAGGACTCCCTTCATCGGGGAAACCTTCACGAATACATGGTCCCTAATCTCAAACTTTAGCAGTCGCCGCCTCGTATCGGCGTAACTCTTCTGTCTACTCCGTGCTGCCAGAAGTCGATACCTGATAATGCCGATCTTCTCTGAGGTTGCCTGCACTAACTCTGGGCTAATCAAACTCTTCTCGCCAACCTCTGCCTAGTAATGCAGGGCTCGACATGAGTGCCTATACAAGGCCTCGTAGGGAGCCATGCCAATACTCGCTTAGAAACTATTGTTGTAAGCGAACTCAGCATAGGCAAGACAATCATCCCAACTGTCTTTGAAATTGAGCACACATGCCCTTAATATATCCTTTAACACCTGATTGACCCATTCCGTTTGCCCATCCGTCTACGGGTGGAATGTTGTACTGAACTTCAGTTTCACACCCATTGATTCCTGGATTCGAGTCTAAAAGATAGACGTAAATCACATGTCTCGATCTGACACAATCTCCATAGGTACTCCATGTAGACGTATTATCTCCTTGATGTACAGCTTGGCTAAATTATCTACTGAGTTTGAGACTTAATTAGGAGGAAATGAGCAGATTTCGTCAACCAGTCCTCAATCACCCAAATGGAGTCATGTCCCATCCTCATCTTCGGTAACCCTGAAATGAAATCCATATAGGTGAAATCCCATTTCCACTTAACTATGGGCATGGGCTGAAGTAAACCAGGAGGTCGGTGATGTTCGGCGTTGACCTGTAGGCATGTGAGACAACGGGATATATAGTCTGCAATGTGGGCCTTCATGTTGTCCCACCCGTACGAATGCTTCATATCTCGATACATCTTAGTACTACCAGGATGCATCGGCATCTTCGAATTGTGAGCAGCTTCGAGAACTTCCCTTCTCAAGTCATGAAGATTTGGGATGCATATGTGGCCACGATAACGTAAACCCCCATCCATACCAACTCTCCATTTAGAGTCTTCATCGTCACTAACCTGCTTTCTCAACTCCAGCAACCATTCATCTTCCCTCTGAGACATAATGATTCGGTCATCGATAAGTGGCTGTACACGAATATGTACAATGCTCACGAATGACTCCTCTATCGTAAGCTTCTGCTTAAAATCTTGCATAAATTTGACCATGTTCCATTCCTCTATCATCAGCGGAGCCGCAAATGTTATCATCTTCTTGCGGCTCAACGCGTTTGCCAGAAGGTTGACCTTGTTAGGATGTTAGGAGACCTCAAACTTGAAGTCCTTCAAGGTTTCCATCAATCGTCGTTGCCTCATATTCAAGTCTCTTTATGTGAATATGTATTTGAGGCTCTTGTGGTCGCAAAAGAGCTCGAACTCCTCTCCATAGAGGTAATGTCTCCAGAGCTTTAATGTAAAGATGACGATCGTTAACTCTAGGTCTTACGTAGGGTAGTTCTCCTCGTGTTTCCTTAACTGTCGCAATGCATAAGCAATCACCTTGTCCTTTTGCATAAGAATACAATCCAAACCAACACAAGAGACATCAGTGTAAATGGTATATCTGACACCCTGCTCTGGCAATACTAGCATGAGTGTGGACGTTAACTTATCCTTCATTTCCTGAAAGGCTGCTTTTGCCTTCTCATTCCATGTAAACTTAAGATCCTTTCGGGTGAGCTGAGACAACGGTCTGGTTATCTTGAAAAAGTCCCTAATGAATCGACGATAGTACCCTGCCAAGCCAAGGAAACTCCTCACTTCAGTAACCGAACTAGGCTACTCTCAGTCCTGAACCGCTGTCACCTTAACAAGGTCCACAACAATTCCTTCCTTAGACACTACATGTCCCAGGAACTTAACTTCTTCTTTCCAGAAGTTGCATTTCTTGTATTGAGCGAATAACTGGTTCTTCTTGAGAGCATCAAAGGCTGCTTGCAAGTGATCCTCGTGATCCTTCTGGCTCTTAGAGTATATCAAAATGTCATCTATAAATATGATGATGAATCGGTATATATACGGTTGAAACACCCGGTTCATCAGGTCATGAACACGGCCGGTGCGTTTGTGTCCAAACGACATCACAAGGAACTCGTAGTGCCTAAAGCTGGTTCTGAACACTGTCTTCTGCACGTCTTCATCCCTAACATGTAACTGATGATACCTTGATTATAAGTCAATCTTTGAAAAATACTGTGACCCTTTTAACTGATCAAATAGATCATTTATCATAGGCAAAGGATACTTGTTCTTCATTGTCACTTGGTTCAGTTTACGATAATCAATACACAATCACAACGATTCATCTTTCTTCTTCACAAATAGCACGGGTGCTCCCCAAAGAGACACACTAGGCCATATGAAACCTGAATCCAACAGGTCATCAATCTGTCTCCTCAATTCCTCCATTTCACATGCAGGCATGCGATACGTGGGTGAGGAAATTGGCGTCACACCAGGCACAAGGTCGATAGTAAAGTCAATCTTGCACCGGAGAGGTAATCCAGGTATCATCTTAAACACTTCCCAGAAGTCCTGGACCACGGGTGTGTTTTTAAGTGTCGGACCATTATGATATTTCAATAGGGCAGAATAACAAAGAACCCAGAAGGGGCAACTGACTTGAACGGGGAATGTGAAGGTCGTGTTATCGGGTCCATGTGCCGTCACCAGTCGGGTCTCACAGTCGATCTTAGCCCTCATTTCAGTAAGTCAATCCATACCAAGGATGACATCATAATGGTATATCGTGGTGACAATTAGGTCAATGCATATTGTTCTGCCCCCTAAATCTATCAAGCAACCCTCACACAACTTAGTAGCATCTATAAAAGTTCCTGTTGCTGCGATAACTCTCACCCCAACCATAGGGGTCGTATTCAGCCCTAAGCGCTTGACCGCAGAACATGATATCATCGAAATAGTGGACCCAGTGTCCACCAACAAAAATACAGGTGTACCTTAGATGTGGGCAATGACCTCAAAGGCTAAAGTTATTGTAGCTGCTAATACAAGCGCTTCGGCTGCAAGCGCATGTACTTGTGCCTGTTAAGAACGGTTCGACTGCGGTTACTCCACCTAGGATACACATTATACATGCATATGTGGTGGAGCAGGCGGAAGTTGTTTGTCATCTTGGATGAAGCGAGGCTATTTCCCCACCTCCAACGCTTGAGCTGGCCACATAGTAAATGCGTGCGAAGTCTTTTCCCTCGCTTGCTAGGGAGGTTCTTCTCATTGGCGTGTACCACACCTCTTTCAACTCCCATAATGCGGGCAATCTCATCCATGCCAACTATAGCTTCCTGCCTTCCCAAAGGGATAGAAAACTAGAGAGGCTTCAACAGGGGATTCTGAATGTATGCATAGAAGGCGTGCACAATGCTTTCGCTCGCATGAGTGTTCCCCTCAAATATGGGACCCCACCCATTTTTCTAGAAGAAAGTCGATGACTGGATAAGTTCCAAATAACTTTTCATCAACGTGTACCTCGAATACAACCTTGCGGTTGCAGAACTTACCAAAGATTGACGTCCAGTGGTAGTGATCTCTCTAATGGAACTTGAGGATTGAGGTCCCGCTTGGACCTTCATTCACGCTTGGCACTCCTACTGACTTCGTCGTGTGCCCTCTTCGTAGTACGACGTGGTAGGCTCAACCCGGCCTCATCCGGGGTTGCTCTCTTCCTTGCCATGAGAGAAAGGAGCATAGAGAGTGAGGAGATGGCAGCGACAAACTCAAAAGAGGCCCTTAGAATTGGAAATGCTTGAAGGATGAGATGGGTTGATGGGTAAGAGGAGGGCCTTTGTGCTTAATAGATGGAAATAGGGAAGAAAAGGACATGAGAATGATAGTTTCATGGCAATGGAGGTGGGTAGGTGGGATGGGTAGAAGATTGGGAAGATGATGAGACATAAAAGAGGGCTTTTGTACTCTAATGAGTGAAAATAGTGAAGGTAGAGGGATGAAATTTAGGAATGGGAAGGTAATGATGAACCAAATGGGAGATTAGAAGGTTGGAAGTGTATGAAAGAAAAGATTTGAGATGGAAAGGGAGCTTTGGAGTGTTTGAGAGTAAAAATGGAGTGGAGGGGGCATGAAATGGTATAAAGCAACTAAAAGAGGGTTTAAAGGGGTGATAGGGTGGCCCCACACGTGTGACAGGGCCCACCTGACCAGGCGGTGGGCGATGCACCGCCGACCGGGCGGTGTCGCTCCCCGTACTCAGGACCGCTAGTGGTGGATTCGCCTGGGGGCGGTGTCCACCCCTCTTGGTAGTGCTGAAAACACATGGGACCCCCCTGGTCCCTCTGTAAATTACGGTGTGGCCCCCATATCCGTTTAAGCTGCTTTCGGACTTCAACTCGTACATATTCACGCTTTTAGTGTGTTCGAGCGTGGGACTCACTGAGCTATCGCCCAAACCCATCGATTGATGGTTAGGAAGGGATTGAGATCATTTTTACATGATCTTATACGCATACGGGGTGAAATCCAATGGTCAGTTTCGCCCGTCGGTGAAACTGGGAATCCTACGTTCGTTTCTACATTTTTCTCGCCCCCCCTAAGTCAAAGTACATCAGTGTGCATTGTGTTACCATAATCCAGGTCCAGTGTAATCCAAATCATGCTCTGATACCAACTTGTAAAGTGCTGAAAATCAAGGGTCGAGCAGAAGCTCAGCTCCCGAGTTCCAACGCATCACTTATGCAATATAGATAATGATGATGAATGAGATTACACTAAATCAGTATATCATACTCCAGAGACAATTAGATTACGCAAGTGGAAGACTGTGATAAATACATAAAGCATATAAGTGGTTATAAGTCCTCAGAGTATGAACATGTCACCAGGTTAAATAATTACATGTATAGTTCCAAAATTTACAAAATGATGTAATGTAATGGCATCTAATCAGTATCCGTGTAACCCCGTTGACGCAACTCCATGTCTATATGGACCTGTTAGAGAGTTCCATGTAGGAGAACTCCTCCTCGCCATCATAAAAATCAGGCTCTGCCTCGTAAGCATTGCCATCACCTGTAACTACAACAGAGTCTGGTTGATGTTTTAAAACACCATCTCAGAGTGGGAGTGAGTGATCAACTCAGTGGAGCTATAAGGCAAAGGTTAAAATGTTATCAATTCAGTTAAGTAGTAATGATAAAGCAATACAACAATCATATCCTAAGTACTCTTGATAATGCAAGAATGGTATGGGATAATGATGCATGCCCTTGCCTGCACTACCTCAGTGACATCATCTCACGATCGTGCATGCATCACTCCGGACAAGTGCACTTCCTCGCCAAAGCACATGCAATGCAGTGCATGGTCGTGTTAGCCAATATTTAATTAAACTTATTCATACAGCAGATTCGGAAAGCTAAGGTACCTCCCTTTTTATCATTTACCCAAATAATGATCTATCTAGGGTCGTCAATCCTGGTTAATCACATACGATAGGCAAATTATAGGGCAACATCACCCCTGATTGAAAAGCAGTGGATAGACAAGTTTAGGTTGCTATGGAAAGGCTCGTCACCTCAGCGTAGACCTAGTTTATACTCGAGGTCACTAGGAAAAGGCTTGTCACCTTAGTGTAGGCCGACAGCTCGAATACAGTGTCCCATACCACCATATTCGGCTCATGAGTTTGATTTGCTCACTGGACACTACGGGGAGGTTCGTCACCCCAGCGCAGGTCGACAGCTCAACCACGGTATCCCATACCACCATGTTTGGCTCATGAGTCTTAGCAGATCGTGGCACGAAGGTTAAACGGGCTTTTCATTGGTAAGTGGTATCTTAAATTCAAGTAGTAATGTCCATACATGGTGAACATACATTTAGCCAATCGGGTTACTTGATAAGTTTGACTGGTATGAGTATACATTGAATTAACCGAGATGAAGTGCATACACACTCCTCGTGGCCTAACCACTGTCGATAATCACCGTACAACTCGGATTCATCGAATGTATTCGTTGTGGCGAAACTAGATCGGCCACTGATTGTAAACCGTTACCAATTACCTGGACTATGTATTAGTCCCAATCATACTCAAACACAGTAGGCATTCATATGTGATAGTCAAACAGCATGTGATAGCCAATTCAAATATAAGTCTCATTTTAGTATTTTAACAAACATATAGTACCCATGTTGTCATACATAGGCATTTCATCCATAACTCACGTAGTAGCTAGATAGGTTACATGAAGGAAACTGTAACTATAGATAAGGTGATTGAGAATCCTATCTCAACACCCTCATTAAATACATTTCAACAAGCATTTTCTCATTTAGGCATTTTATCAAACACTTAGACTACAGATATCAATATACATGTAATAAATTTGTTATAACATATATTATAGCAAATCATTTCACAAGGAGTTGCCACACATACAACAATCATATATTTTCAATCAATAATCATGGTAAGCACAAATCATGATTCCATATTCATTCAAACATTTTAACAAACACATGGAATGCCTTATATTCAATATAGTTCATATATTGTGTAATATACGGAAAACATCACATCTAAATACATGTGATAGCAATCACGTCAGACATAAATCATTAACTGACATTGAAAGCCTTGAAAATCATAACCTAAACATTTATAGTCCGCACCTTTCACCGACACACCAATTATGAACTCGGTTCATACACTAAACCTTTGTCTACGGCGCAACGGCTACCTAAATCATGAAATAGGTTAGCTATGTCACCATTTCCTCTATTCGAATTTCTAAAATAGATTAGGGTTAGGATTTCTCACCTAAAAATGGGTTTAGATTCAACGGTGTAGCGACACGGGAGAGATGATTCGGCCCGTGGAGTGGTGGGAATGAATCCCGATAACTATCTCTCACTCTCTCTCTCTCTTCTCCTCACTCTTTCCTCCTCTTTTCTCTCTTCTCTCTCCTAGTGTTTTTTCTTAGAAAATTCGTATGGAATGAGAGAGGGGAGGGTTTAGGTCCATATATAGGCCCAGAAGTATGTCAATGGCCCCAGAGCTATGGTATACTTAGGTTATAGCCAAGAGGTGGTTCTTTCAGGCCAACAGAGCTCATCTGGAGGTCCATTACCTGTATACGGTCTGGAGAAGGTTCCTTGACAATGAATCTATGTCAGGTTAAGATTTTGGTCTGATCGGATCAGTGGATTGATCGTGGAGGACCCGTTTCAGTTCAACGATCATCGTCACTTGATTAGGGCCACAAGTATACCAATGGGTACAGGGAAACTTCCTTGATCCACGGGTGTAGTTGGGTCAGAATCTGATAATCTGAAGCCTTTAATTTGGCTCACAAGTGAACGACCCAATTCACTTAAGTTTGAATTTTTTTTCTAAAGGTATTCGCATTTCTCACACACTTCACTCCATGCTCAAGTTGTGCGTTTCTGGATACTATTTGGACTTGATTCCCGCGATTATTGTTAAGCCCAGTAAGGTGGTCATAACCTTATATTTTTGCAGTCATCGGACTCTTGACACGCAGTCCAGGTCTGATACGGAGTTTCAGTGTGCTCCCAAGAGTAACTGGGTTTTGAGATTTCTCCTGAATTTTTAGGTAATGTAGAGTTAGTGATTCTACTAATTTTGGGTCTTGCAGTTAGCATAGAAAGCAGCTCCAAGCTAATCTACTAATTAAGTTAGTTTAGTATATAGTTAATTTTCGTCTAATTTCTACATAATGTGATCCTTAGCGATTTCTGCCTGAGGTGATACTCGGGTCTTTGTACGGATTTTCAGAGATGTTACAAAAATATATGATCTAGATAATCAAGTTAACCAAAGTCATAAGCAAGCTTGTTCAACCAAGTTCAATCCCAAAATCCAAGTATCATAATAGTTATTACAAACCACAACCAAATACTAATCAGAACCCAACGAAGGAGCATGTATGGAAGGGTTAATCTGATGAAGTCCCTTGTTAATGCGCTTCAAATACTTGCGCATATATTTGAATTGCATATCATGGGACACATTCATATTTTCTACCTTTTCCTCTAGTGAGCGCAAATGCGCATCAAAGTCAGATGACTGATAGTCAGGATCATCTGCTGAATTAGATTCGATCTCATAAAAATTATCATCCATATTGATGTCATCAGGAGGTAAATCACATTCATCTTCATCTGCGGCATCAACTCCACCGGCACCCACATTGACTTAGCCAGGTGCCCACCTCAAATTCATCTTGTTAATATTTGAGTTGTTGAATGGTAGATGATGAATAGGAGCTTCCCCAACAGGCTTTTTCACTAAACTATAGGTGGCCAATACAGTCATAAGATAGGCGAAAGGGATGTCACTGTATCTTGGATGGAGACGGAATTGAATGATGCAATGACAAATCAAGGAAAGAAGACATACAGATGTACCAGAGATGATGGAATGGAGAATACAGACCATGAACATAATGAGTTCAGTTTTATTACCAGAACGAGGATAGACATTAAAAATGAATATCTTATGAAGGACTCTGTATCTGGGTAACAAATACTTTGAGGGAAGCGCATTTTCAGAAGTATTCCATTCCGTATCTATATTGCATAAATCTCTAGTAAGCATACGTTTCTCAGTTTCAAATGGTGTTGCTACTAGAGTGCTAATGGGAATACCTTCATCATGGACAGGTAAATCCATTAGGCCAGAAATAAGATGCATATCCACATCTATTGTACCTTCTCTTGTTGAGATAGTGAATGTTAGATTTTCAGTCGAAAAATCGGTAATACATGCATACATAGCTTGCGCAATGGAGCGATATGCCGGCCCACCCCAATGCAGTATGTTAACCCATCCTATAGACTGAAGGAGGGGAAGGATATCAAATGGAGCAAGATGATTAACATTAATAGGTCGTTGAACAATAACATTACACAACCTAATATCCCGTATATATGAGGGATCATCTTCGGGTGATCGAAGGTGACACACTGTTATAAGAGCCAAACGGGATTTAGAGGGACCGCGAGACCCTTTCTTTTTTATTCTACCTTCCATTTGTATTAAAGATATCAATGAACTAAGAGATTACAAAAGAGGTAGAGAGGGTTTTCACTGGATCAGATTTTTGAGTAGAAAACCCCAAAAACAACTATGAATCAAGAAATAAACAACATCAATGATGAAAAGGGAGTGCTATGAACTTGAATCTAAAAGGAAAATGAAAACAAAGCACTAACCTTGAAGAAATAGGAGATTGGTTCGACCGGTTGACCTAGGAGCCGTTGGAGAAGAAGCCCAAACTGAGGAAAAAGTGATTTTTCCCCAAATAAAGCACCAAACCGCGTTACACGGCTGGTCGAGTACATGCTTGCCGATCGTGCCACGACTGGTTAAATATGTACTCGACTAGTCGTGCACAGCCTAAAATATGCATTTTTCATAAAATTTAAATTTTTAAACATTTAAAATAACAAATATATACATTATGATACAGAAATGCATAAATAATCAATTCAAATTGCACATACCAAAATCAAATTTCAATTTAGAAAACTTGCTTTTGTCGAGTGGTTTTGTGAATATGTCAACAAGTTGAGTCTCGGTCGAAATATATTCCAAAGAAATTGTCTTGTCTTGCACTAATTCACGAATGTAGTGATATCTAATTTCAGTATGCTTGGTTCGTGAATGTTGGATTAGATTTTTAAATATATTAATTGCGCTTGAATTATCACAATATAAAACCATAGTATCTTGCGCAATTCCGTGCTTAACATTCTTTTCATCCACACAAGCTGAGTACATGCATTACCTGTTGCAATGTATTCAACCTCAGTAGTTGAGACCGATATTGAACTTTGTTTCTTATTTAACCGAGAAATTAAACAGTTCCCTATATAGAAACAACCACCACTAGTTAATTTTCTATCATCAATATTACCAACCCAATCAGCATCTGTGTAACCAGCTAATTGCACACTAGTATCATGTGGATAGCAAAGACCCAGATTTATTGAACTTGCAACATGTCACATAATCCACTTAATAACAATTAAATGTGACTCTTTAGTGTCAAATTGATATCTAGTGCAAATTCGTACGCTAAATGCAATATCAGATCGGCTTGCAGTTAAATATAGTAAACTACCTATCATACTGCGATACAATTTAGGATCCACACTCTTACCTGTAGAGTTCTTTGAGAGTTTCAAGGAGGTACTCATAGGAGTATCAAAATTTTTTCCATTCTCAAATCCGAACTTTTTAACTAAGTTCAGAGCATATTTGGTTTGAGAGATAAAGAAACCATCAGGTTGCTGTTTTACTTGCAACCCTTGGAAATAATTCAATTCCCCAACCATGTTCATTTCGAACTTAGACTTTATAAGATCTGCAAACTCAACAGTCACGTCAGCATAGGTAGATCCATAAATAATATCATCAACATAAATTTGCACTATTAAAATATGATCATTATGTATCTTTACAAACAATGTCTTATCGACACTTCCCATTATAAAGTTATGACTTAGTAGAAACTTAGTCAACTTTTCGTACCATGCCTTGGGAGCTTGTTTCAAACTATAGAGTGCCTTTTTAAGGCAGTAGACATGATTAACATTCTTAGGGTCTTCAAAACCCGCTAGTTGTTCAACATGCACTTCTACATGCAAATTGCCATTTAAGAAAGCACTCTTTACATCCATTTGGTAAACTTTCTAAAGCATGCAACGGATATAAATAGTCTAATTGATTCAAGATGAGCTACTGGGGCAAAGGTTTCATCATAATCGATGCCTTTAATTTAAGTGTACCCTTGTACAACTAGCCTAGCCTTGTTTCTAATAATATTACCAAGTTCATCAGACTTATTTTTGAAAATCCATTTTGTTTCGATAATGTGTTTATCTTTAGGTCTAGGAACTAAGTACCAAACATCATTTCTAACAAATTGATAAAGCTTTTCTTGCATCGCAACAATCCAGTTTTCGTCTATAAAAGCTTCTTTTACGTTAATCGGTTCTATCTGAGATGTAAAACACACGTAATTACACATATCTTCTAGTTGTTGATGAGTGTGCACCCCAGTGAGAGGGTTTCCAAGAATCTGATTAGTTAGATGATCTTTAACAGTCTTGAGTTCAATGTTCTATTAACTTGATGAAGAGTCTGGTTTATTAATTAGAAGAACTTCATCATTTTCTGAACTTGAGACAGGTGTATTCAAGTGATCGTCAATAACCACATTAATGGACTCTTGAATTACAACGGTTCTCTTATTAAGAACCCGATATGCTCGACTATTTAGAGCATACCCTAAAAATATCACTTCATCACTTTTAGTGTTAAACTTACCCAGATTTTCTCGGTCACGTAAAATGTAGCACTTGCTGCCAAAAACTCGAAAGTATTTGACAATATGCTTCTTCTCAAACCATATTTCATAAGCCGCTTTACCATTTGATTTTCTAGTATAAATGCAGTTAATTATATAACAAGTAGTATTAATGGCTTTGGCCCAAAGATTTTTAGGGAGCTTCATACTATTTAAATTACATTAGCCATTTCTTGAAGCACTCTATTTTTTCGTTCTACTATACCATTTTTATTTAGAATTTCATATCCTTGATTAGTAAATTTTACACTATAATTATTATCGCTTATTTGAGATATGCTTAATAAGTTCTGTTTTAACCCTTTGACATATAAAACATTCTCAAATAAAGGGAGGTTAAAGAGTTGAACCGTACCTTGGCCAACAATTCTGCAGTTGCTACCATCACCAAATGTGACTGAACCATCAGTCATGTCTTTAAGATTAGTGAACAGACCTTTGTCACCTGTCATGTGTCTAGAGCAACCACTGTCTAGGTACCACTTTGGATGACTTGAAGCTTTGAAAGCAGTGCGGGCAACCAAGCATGTAACTTTAGGAACCCATTTCATTACCGTTTTGGGTTTAGGAGTATAGTTGGTCTTCTTATATTTGTATTTGTTATAAGACCGACTCATTGAGTTAGATTTTAAGATCTCCTTAAGTAAATCAACAATTTTCTTAGCTAAAGGATTATGATTCTGATTTTTGTAGTTGATATGCTTACTTCTAGGTTTTAAGGTTTGAAAAGATTTAGCATTTTTAAAATGATTTTGATTTAGGCTTTTCCCTTTTGAGTTTGAAGACTCCCCTTTCACAAATTTGGGTGGAGTATTCTTATGTTTGGGAGGAGTACTTTTTTCGTATCCCAAACTAGATCAATCGTCACATTTCTGGATCCGGATAAGAGTTTTTCTAACTTAAGATCACTTTGGGCATACTTCCATGTGTCTTTTAAACTCAAAAGTGAAGAGACTTCAAGTTTTAGTTTTTCATTTTCAGATGTTAAGTTTTCAACTTGGGAGTTTTTGAAATCTAAGTTGCACTTTATTTTTTCAAAACAATCTAAAATGTGAGATTTTTCTAGAACAAGATTATCAAAATTTTCTTTCTGAAATTTTAGTTTTACCGCAATTTTACAACTTTTCTTGTATTGGGCATTATAAGCATCTTGAAGGTCTTCGTCATTTTCATGATCACTATTCAGATTTTCTTCATTAGTTGAATCATCATTATCTGAAAAAGTGAACTTAGCTAGAGTCATAAGGGCTTTAACTTCATTACCCAACTCGGTTTCAGAATATTCTGACTCAGAAGAAGCTTCCGAGCAGGAAGATTCATCCCAAGTAGCTAACATACCTTTCTTTTTCGATTTGTCCTTTTTAGGACACTTGTTTGCTAGATGCCCATATTAATGGCAGTTGTTGCCCATATTCATGTCAGTTGTAACATTGACTGTCTTTTAAAGATTTCCAAGTTTTGAATTTAGATCTTTTCTTTTCATTAGGTTTTTGAAAATCAACCCTCTTTTTACTTTTGAAAATCTTATAAAAACTTTTTAGCTAAAAGGGCCATATCATCTTTAAATTTTCTAAATCGGAATTACTACTATTTTCTTGAGAAAAACATTTAGAAGATTTAAGGGCGATTGATTTACCTTTAGGAGCTTTAGAAGTTCACTCATAAGTCTGTAATGAGCCAACTAATTCTTCTACCTTCATATTATCCATATCACGAAGTTCCTAGATCATAGTCACCTTTGAATTGAACCGTTCAGGTAGTGAGCGTAGTATCTTTGCACAGACTTTACTTTCTAGGATTTTATCACCGAGACCCCACATAGAGTTGACAATGCCATTCAATCTAGTATAAAATTCCATGAAATTTTTACTTTCCTCCATATGTATTTCCTCAAATTTGGTTGTGAGGATTTGGACTTTACATTTCTTGACAATTGTTATTTCCTCATGTGTCATTTCTAAGATATCTCAGGCTTGCTTTGCAGTATCACAGGATATAATTCTTTTGAATTCATCTAGTGATAGTGCGCAAGTGATTGCATTTAGTGCTTTTGCATTGGAACTACTCTCACTTTTCTGAAGAGTGGTTCAAGAGAAATAAGGTATAACTTTCATAGTTTTGGATCCATAAGTACTAGTCACTTCAGTGGTTGGAGGGGTCCAGTCAGTCACTGTGGCTTGCCACACGCTCTCATCCATGGATTTTAAGAAAATTCTCATCCTGGCTGTCCAATAGGCATAATTGGAGCCACCAAATGGTGGAGGCCTAGTGATTGAAAGACTATCAAAATTTGACATCTTACAAAGCTTAGATCGATTAGCTCAGGAAATTAATCTAAAAGAAATAATAATTAAAGCGAGCTATTAGGCTCTGATACTACTTGAAAAGGCCGAGCTAAGAGTCCTAGAGAGGGGGGGAGGGGGGTGTCACGCCCCAAATCCGAAAATCGGATTCACAGGAATCCCATTTGTTGAATTCGATGTCGACAACCTCCGTAGTACCCCATTCTCGACTCCCAGCGTCCATACGCCAGATTCCGATCCTGGGATCCTATAGGGAGGATTTTTTTTTACTCGCAATAAGCATAACCACAAGATTACCCAATTCACAAAGGCAACATCATCATCACATATCCACTAATATAATCAGTTGAGTACAATGCTGGAAGGAAAATACATAAATTGAAAATCAAGCTCTAGAAGACCGCTGCACACTCCAAGCTCAACACTTCTGCAACCTAACATCACCTGCACGTATCTATTGGGCATAAGCTTATAGAAAGCTTAGAGGGTAGTGTAAGTGTGTGCATAAGGTAAGTACCAAGTATTCAACGCAATGTCATAGTCATACAATACCGAATATACTGGTAATTTATAAATCGTACCATATCGGAATAAGAAGAAATATTGACAAGATCATGAATTATCAAGGTAAATAGAAATACTGACAAGATTATGACAAGATCATAAATCATACGATAACAAAGTAAGCAGAGATACAAACAATTCTATAAGTCAATCAATATCAGAATACGTAATATAGAACAGTTACGCAAATGAGGAGTCGTAAAGAGCCAAGTATCAGATGCTGAGGATGCGATGCAATATGCAATTCCTGATAAGTCCATGAATAACATCAGTCGTATCTAGACCATAAAATGTAGAAATACAGTAACCCAAATTGTCATATGCCATGAATGTAATGCAATATGTGGTGCAAATGGAACGACCATACTGGAGTGTGAAGTCGGGATGATAGTACGTAGTATGCAGGCTATTGGGTCCATCACAAGGGACTTCTATCCAAACCAGTCCCATACCTAAATTTGGATAGTCAGACCCAATGTGGTAAACTCCTGATCTCAGGTTAGTCGCACGCCCAACCAAAATCATGGCCATTGCGTAGGCACACGTAACAAATAAGTACGCACCACCAACCTGAGTAGATAGTGAATGAATAAATGCATGAATAAGTATGCAACTCCTACTCACTAAATCCATATATCAGTACAGTTCATCTCTGAGATCATTACTAGGGTTTAATACACTCCAAATGACACTGCCGCTCTCCTAGCCGCACAGTCCAAGTGAGCGTAAGAAACCTCACCATCCTCCTGGCCAATAGTCTGCCAATACCTATCCGGCACGTTGATAACGGACCCATTCATGAGCTGGTCAAACTCAGCCTAGTATTGCCTCTACCCTCGGGCGAGTAAGGCCACACCCTCTCCCAACCGACCACGACACAGTGGGAGATGCGGCCTCCTAGTATTCGGTACTCGGGTGCTCATGTATCCACTCGGTCTCGATGTTGGGGCGTCTCCTGGCCACGGAGGTTTAGGGATTTTCACCTAGGGACATCTATGGCGCCCGTATGCTAGAACCAAATATTTCCAGTGTCCCATTGGCCATCCATGATATGCCTGTGGAGGCTATGGCCTTGGTGTCGTTAGGGCGTACAGTAATCATAATGTGAGATACATGAGTCATACAATCCAGTCATGCATCAATCCTGCGCATACCGCATGCTCATGTGAGATAACCTCCGCCTATTAGGGAGTCTCATAATAATATACTCAATGCCATATGCAATGATCAACCACATCTTATAACAAACATGCAGATGATGTGTATGGGCATGTATCATGATGTTAAATTGTCACATACTCATAATCGGTATCAGCAACCGGCATCGACAATCGACCTGGACAACGTGGACATTTAACTAACATTGCTCCCAAGGAATGACCCACATAGAGCCAAACATATAATGGGCCTACGGCCTCACACAAAGGCCTGATATACAACACAGTGGGCCTTACTCAAGGGCCACATATACACAACAAGCGGGCCCTACTCATGGGCCTAACACACATCGTAATGGGCCTTTCTCATGGGCCCAACATACATCATAATGGGCTCCATAGCTTGGTCCCCAAATGCATCCCAATGGGCCTCATCGCATAGGCCTCATGTACATCATATTAGGCCTTAAACAAGGCCTGAATGCACATCACAACGGTCCTTAAGTACGGGCCGCATACACATCGTATTGGGCCTCAACAATCGGCCTCGATATTCGGCCTCAATAATCGGTACCGATAATCAATACCTATAATCAGCACTGATAATCAGCATCGATAATTGGCACCAACAACCAATATATATAAACAAGGCGGGGTCCATAGATAGACAACCAATCAACAATAATGTAAGGATCGGCTCTCGGCCGTGGTTATATCAATCCGATAGCACGGAGCCATCTGTCTATGGTGAATGGGGCCCACTTATTTGGGTTAACTCACGAAGAGAATGGGCCTAACAAGGCCTAAGGGGAGGTTACACTGAGGACATCTAACCTTCATTACCCCTCAATATGTACATTCAACCAACATTGCTCCCAAGCAGTGGCCCACGTAGAGCCAAACATAAGTGGGCCCATGGCCTCGCACAAAGGCCTAACATACATCACCATAGGCCTCAGTCAAGGGCCTAATATACATTACAGGTGGGCCACATCTTCGAGCCGCATCAATGGGCCGCACCAATGGGCCATCATATACATCAAGTGGGCCGCACCAATGGACCTCATGTACAACACATCGGGCCTCACTCATGGGCCACATGTAGATCACATTGGCAGAAGGTGCATACAATACACTCACATGAATGGTTAAGCCCTTGAGTAGGCATTCAAATAATATTACCATACCTCAAGCCTCGCACGTGCCTCCCTACCATGGTTTAGCTCATGCGCGGATCAGGTATGCATCCCATATATGTCACATATGCATTCAATGTAACCTGTCACTCATGCATGTATTACTTGCATCCATGCATGTATAACACATCCATGCGTGTGTAACACATAACGTGGTGTCATGCACCTTACTACACACTCATCATACATGTACGCATGCATACAACACTAGTACCAGTACTTAATAGACATGCATCATATGTGTGCATACCCACATGCCATGGATTCAAGTCATACAACGTGCCTTGCATGCATGCAATCTTTCACCCACAAATAGCATGGCCCGCTTCACTACTAGATGGTGCTCTATGGACTCACGCATGTATCTCATCCAAGCCGACGGTGAAAATATAATACATAATTCACGGTGGGTCCCACCTTCTGATGGAAGGCACACAAAATGATCAGGCCCACAGAACTGCCGGGAATACAACCGTTATTACTACTAATGGAATGCAGATGTGGATGGTTTGGATGAGACACTGATGGACAGTGGAGAACACATATGTCATGCTGGTCCACAGAATTTGCTGACGTCAAAAGATAGCAGCTATATTGCTGGTGTGGGGTCCACACGTGGGGATATAAAACCCATATCATGGTGGCCCTACATGTGATAGACGGTGTGAATATCACATGTCATGATGGTGGGACCCCTGACCTGGACGGTAAGGGAATAACACATACCTCGGAAGGGACCCATGGTCCAGATGCATGGCGTGAATACAAACTGCATACATCAATGTGGCCCCATCTCCACACGTGTGACACGTGTGGAGTGGGTTCACGTCCTAGAAAAATGGCTAGCTGGCGTGGATAATCACATACATCATGGTGTGCTCCATGGAACCCCGTCCAGGGGACAGAGGAGATATATAATGCATAAATCAAGGTGGGTCCCACCTACCCACATGCATGGAGTGGCCCACCCCTCAAATAGATGGATGGTATGGGTGTAATGTGTACATGATGCGGGGCCCATAGGGCTTGCTGACGTCAGTACCGCAGCAAATAGGTGGAGATCTCCACCGTCCAGATGGGCGGTGGGATGAAATACTTTATGGTGGGTCCTGCACGGGTGGCCGTGTAGATATAACACATACTTCATGGTGATCCAGCACCTGGATGGTGCGGATACCATGCCTGTAGTAAGGTGGGTCCCACGTGGGGCCACCAGAACATAATATGTATGTGTGTGTATATATATATATATTATTATATATATACTTTATATGTGCAGGGGTGCAGGGTGCAGCGTCCAGCGTCCAAAACTTCTGGACGTGCTGGATTAATGGTGTGCATATAAAATAGGGACATCAAGGTGGGTCCCACAGATGGTATGTACGGTGTGTATGCAACACATGTGTCATGTGGGTCCCACGTCCAGGCCTTGGACGGTGTAGATAAAACAAATATATTAAGTGGGTCCCACGCTGCACGGACGTAGCTCACGTACAGGGGGCAGGCACGGATGAAACACATACCTCTTGGTTAAGCCCACCGTCCAGCTATCTGGACGGTGAGGGTCGGCCACAATCATCAAGGTGCGGTCCCACATGGGGCCCATCATAACATTTATTTACCGTCCAATCGGTTGGTAGGCCACACGGACCTAGATGCAGAGGAAAAACAAATTTCATATCAATCCAAGGCTTCTACTACAACCCAAAAGGGTTTCGATGGCAGACGTTCATCCACACTATTCCCTGTGATGTGGGCCACCTAAGATGCAGATGAGGCTGATTTTTGGTGTGAGGCCCCCTGCCCTAAGGGACTAGCAAATTCACGGTGTTGATGTGCGACATACTCCATGGTGGGGCCTGTGGTGGGGGCCACCGTTCCACCTTTAAACTGGCAATGAGGACGCTGACAGCAGCAGAACGTCCAGTATGCGTTGTTGTTTTTTTTTTCTACGGATCTTATATGTGGGGCCTGCATTAAACAAATCCACACCGACCACTGGTCTCCCCGGCTCCTAATAGAACTAACGAGTCCAATATGCAATATTTTTGGCGTATGGAAACATCACAGTGGGCCTTAACCGTTTAAATCACCTAAAATCATTGTTTCCTTCATTATGGCCCGCCAGAGGTTTAGATCGGCTTCACATTTCGGCTCAACGGCTAAAGTGAGGTGGGAAAAAGGGTGGACGGTGTGGATTAAACCATACATCAAGGTGGGGCCTGTATGAGCGGCCCACCCAAAAATCAAGAAAGGCAACTAGCGTTTTATTTAAATATTATTTTTATTTATTTATGATAGCTTGGTAGTACACACCCATGTCAGTACATGAACTCCATGTTAGCCATAGCCTACTCCACGTCCAGCGTCCATGGAACACTAGACGGTATGGATAAACACCGCATGATGGTGGGTCCCACGTGTACGTGGCCCACGTTCATCAAGGTGGGTCCCACATGAACGTGGCCCACTTGATGGGTCTGATTTTTTTTGTGTTTTCATATCATCCATAAGGTAGGGTCCACATGACTTGGACGGTTTAGATAAAACCTACATCAACTTAGGGTCCATCCAAGTGGGCCACACATCCCATAAAAATGAAAGAGAGAGAGAGAGGGAGAGAGAGAGAGAGAGAGAGAGAGAGAGAGAGAGAGAGAGAGAAGCACCCACCTCTAAATTGACTCCTTCCTCAATTCCTCGGGTCCTCAAGCCCTTTTAGGATATTTTTCAATGGTGGAGATGAACTTCTAATGGCAGGATTGAAGGGGATCTAAGGTGATTGTGGATGGAAATGGGAGGGCTGCCATGAACGTTTAGGAGTTCTCCTTGATGGAATGGGAAGAAAGAGAGGGAGAGAGAGATAAGAGAGAGGAGTTATTGCTTGTCATAATGATGGCCATCATAAATGCCTAGGTAAGGAGGTAAGGGGAGGTGTTGACTTAAGAGGATGAGCCATTATTACTTGTTTAAGGACATAACACCTAAGGAATGGTGTCATAGGGATAAGTAGGTCCCACAATGTGCAGTCCACAGTCATTATAATGCATGGGCCACAGCTTCTGATCTAAGAGTCACTTTGACGCACGAGACGCGACATTGGAACCGCGGCGACAATGCGGTCATGATGGTACAAGTTTCGAGTCAAGCTGCCTCAGATATACTGGACACAACTCAAGATCACGTGTAAATGCCAATAACAGATCGCGGGTCACCGAAATTCGACCGAAAGGACCGCGGAAGCCTGCAAAGCGATACAGTATAGGATACAAGTCTTACAGGGGGGTGAATAGGACTATGCCGAATTTAAAAAATTAAATTGTGGAATTAAATAAAGATAGTACTTAAACAATCCACAATGTGGAAATGTAAAACAACCTCAAAAATCAAGTATTGAGAGGTTGATACAAACTTGGTTCTAAGGACAACCTGACACCAAAAACCAAAGGTTTATGGCAGGACAACCTTACTAGAACGTGGGTGAGTATTAAAAACTCAAACTGAAGAGGATATAAAAGAAATAAATAGCAAAGGAAATAACTAAGCTATTATAACATTCCCATACTTGCATAAAAGAAATTACAATATTCTCCATAAATGCAAAAAGGGAAATTTCAACATCCATAAAATGAAATAAATAATCAATCACCACAAGACCAGAAATTATAGTGGTTCATTTATGTGTACACCAACTGTTGAGAAAAACAGTCACATAACTACTCCACTCCTAATATCCTCACACAATAGATATTAGTGTTCACTATGAAAATAGGTTTTTCAAGATTCACCTAAAACCCTCACAATTGTGTCTTTCAAGTAGGCTTACACAATTCAAAAACCCTACACTTTGAGTTTTCTGGATCACCTCAGACAAACCAAAATAAAGAGATTTTTCTGGCACAATCTCAATGAAACCAAAATAATGAATTTACAAAACTGTAAAATACTTATCTGGATATTTTCCTTTTAATGCAGCCTGGAAGAACCAATTCGGAGTAGAAGATCAACGTAGATGTTCAATGTTCACACTCACAAATGAATAAGTTCTAAGTTCTAAATTGATTTTAAATTAAATCACCTTGGGCTAGCTTGATTTGATTTTGATTCCAAGAAATGAGAATATATGAATCCCTCTTTCAAATAAAATTGGAATGCAAAATACAAAATCAAATGCAAAAAAGCTAATTAAAGAGAATATAAAATGAGCATAAAATAGCTTAAGCATGTCACAAACTTATCTCTTAGAGTGGTGTATTGATTTTGCTTGAATTGGATATCAAAATCTGAAATTCGTGCTCTATTTATAAGTACAGAAATCGCATCTTTGACTGGTCCTGAGGTCGGCAGGACTGGTCATAGGACCAATAGATTTTTAAAATTTTGAGTGCGATAAGATCAAATCGTTCCATGACTGGTCGAAGGGCCTGCTCGACCGGTCTAGTGGCCTCTACGACCGGTCGAGTCTTGTCCACGACTGGTCGTACGGAACTCAATTTAGTTGTTGGACTTTGAGTTAAGCCAATAGGACTAATCGAGCACGGGTCGAGCACAGTTCACACAACCAGTCGAGTTGTGTACAGGACTGGTCGAGGCTTAACAAAAAATTTTAAAAATTTTAAACAAACTTAGGACTGGTCGAGGAATTTCTTGGACTGGTCGAGCTAGTGTAAGGACTAGTCGAACATAGCCTAAGACTAGTCAAAAAACAGTCTATGCACTTATAAAGTGAGCTAATTGAATTATGTATTCAAAATGACCTACCCTAAGGTCAATCTAGGGTCTTTCATACCTTATTAGTGATGTATGAACATTGAATCTTCTTTTACTTCAGTTGATAGTCGTTCTTTGAAGTTCACAAAGCTTGAGATCTTGACATAAGATGAAGCTTAAACTTGAGACCTTTTAAAGCTTGAATATGACTAGCATTGAAGCTTGAGCTTGTGGTTCAAAGTAAAGAACTTTATCTCGACTTCGACGAAGCTTTGAATACTTGAACTATTGAATCTTGAAAGTGAAATCACACTTGATGTTGAGCTTGAACATGAACATGTAAACTTGCACTTGAAGTTCTTGAGGTAAAGACCTTTGTTCTTGTACATGAGAAGCACAATATTGAATATGTAGATGCGCTACACAAGACACAGATTCTAAGAGGTTTTGGCACTACAAAATTTGATAACCATATGAGCTAGGAAACATAGCATTTACAAAAGTCCCTTATGGTGAACTTCGTAGCCTGCGATACTACGTGCTATCATCCCGACTTCAGTCTAGCTTGGTCATTTCATTCGAATCACATATTGCATTGCATCCTCAACACATAGTATTTGGCTTATTGTCTCCGCATCGCATACCTGGATAAGGCTGATGGTATTTATGGGCATATCAACATGTTTTTGCATTACTCTGATATCGTATGATTTATGGGCTTGTCAGTATTTTCGCTTACTCTGATTACTCTGATATTGCTTACTTGACACTTACCATGTGCACACACTTTCACCACCCTCTAAGCTTTCTATAAGCTTATGCATGATAGATGCATGCAGGTAGCATTAGGTTGCAGCAGCGTGGAGCTTGGAGCATGTAGCGGACTTCTTGAGCCTTGATTTCGATATATATATTTCCCTTTCAACATTGTATTCAAATGTTTATATTAGTGGATATGTGATGATGATGTTGCCTTTGTGAATTGGGTAAACTTATGGTTATGCTTATTATAAGATAAATGTACGCTGAAAAATCCTCCTTGTAGGATCCCAGTATTGAAATCTGGTGTATGCACGTTGAGAGCCGAGAATGGGGTACTATGGAGGCTGTTGGCACCGGATTTGGCGATCGGGAATTTTGTGAGCCCAATTTTCGAGTTTGGGGCGTGACAATGGATACCATGTAAATATCATTAATGATGGTTTCATTTATAGTAACTAATATTATTGTAACATGTTAGTCGTAATCATTATAATAATAAATAATATTATGACCTACTATCATGATAATATTTAAGAATGACAAAACAATACACAAGTATTTAATGCCGATATTATTTTATTTTCTTATCTTATGATAAGTATAGATCATTTAGTAATGGTTATGCATCTCTACTATTAGCGATCCTAATAATGATAGAAATGGTGACATCGATATCACTACAATGAGACAAGTATAGCCTAGAACGAAAACATTTACTTACTTGTGTTGACTCGACTAAGTACCCATCTCTCTCTTTTCCTCCTCTTCTCCTTTCCTTCTTCTCCTCACTTAAGACCCCTCCTCCAGCTAGACTTAGGCTAGGCCCATGTCTAATCTAACCCCACTGACTTAGTAGTGAGTCAGCCAACATCTCAGCCCCAAACTCTCTTTCCCTGCCTTATCTTCTTCTTCTTCTTCCATCTTTTCTCCTTTCCTTTATTTCCTCCCTTTCTACTTCTTCTTCTTATCTTTTTTTTTGAATCTGTAGAGACTTGAGGTGCTTGGCGGTGGCTCGGCCTGGCTTAAAACTCGGCCTGACTCAAGCTCACAACTCAACAACGAGTCAGGCTCGGCTCGGTTCGAGTTGACTCCAAAACGCACCTATTCTTCTTTTACCTCTCTTTCTTCCTCCTCATCCTATCTCATGGACACTGTTAACACTCCCATTAGAGGGAGACCCAGGTGCATTTTGAATATCTCCACCACATGGGGCTCCGCCACCAGCTACAACTAGCAGTGGGCGTGCATTTGCAAACTCATCTGCTGATGCCCTTAATGTTAATAGATTTGGCTGCACTTGCATAAGAGAAACAGGGCCATCATGTCTGGATACTAACACACGTGCATCATCAGCCTCCTCAACATCCCAACAGACCGCACTCGAGCTGTTGTTCGATGGAGGAGAAGACCACAATCAATGGCATTTTTGCCTCCACCACTTCTTCCTCCGATCTGACTCCTATAGATGGTCCGTATGGACTCCATAAAGCTCACAGACATGAGGTTTTGAAGCTTGGGAGAGATCAGCCGGTAGGTTCGAATGGAGAGGGTAGCGGCTGACCTTTTCTCTCTCATTTTCTTTCTTTTATACAAGCCTAACCTTGGAGGGCTAGGATCACTCCAGGATAGACGACTGAGATGGAGGGATTTCACCTCACTCGGATTGCCGAGCTGGTAAGGAGAAAGCTATTATCATTTTCAAAAATTGTTGTTCGCAACCTCCATTTGGCCAAGGATCATGTGCCCACATGTATGGAAAAATTGTATGGTCAATTGGGTTTTGGTCAGGCCCACGGTCTGAACTAGATGGATAGTTTAAATTGGCCCTGGGTGGCCCATATAAATCAGGAGCGACCGGTTATGAGAGGACTGGAAGCACATTTCACTTGCACACTTGCCTGTTTGCGTCCAACATTATGCGCTCCTGTGTGGACGATGTCACGTGATTTAGATGAGGTTTTGGCTAAAACTGAGGGCCACACCCGATGGACGGATTAGATCATCCAACTGTTTCCAATGGTGGGCCCCATCTCGATCATACGAACGTTCGCTCGCCCGTCCAAACGTGCAGAGCGCGTGAGTGTAAAAAAGGAAGAAGAAAACTCCCTTATTTGGAAATTTTGGTCAAACATAGTTTGACCGCTTTCTCTAGTCTTGTGCACATCTAGTGCACTTGCACCATATACACGCGTGCTCGAACGTGGGGTCTCCAGTGGTGCCCTTTGCAATCCACACCATCCATTAGCCTTGGGGGTCTCAGGAAGGGCTCTTGACCAAAAATCAGGCAGATCTAAAGTTTAGGTGGGCCATGCTAACCAATTGGACGGTCCAGTTATGGATTTACCTTGATCTAAGGGTCTGATTATTCTAAAATCGGACGTCAACGATTAAAAGGGTCCTAGGGATCACTCAGTTAGGAATTAGTAGTTGAATTAGGAATTAAATGCCCTGACATGTGTTTTAGAGTAACTAGTCAAATACTTTTAATCAATCCATGTACTTAAACAAACTAGCCAAATATTTTAATCAATCTAAGACATGTATTTAAGTTAACCTATCAAGTATTCTAATATGTTCTAAGACATTTGTTAAGTAAAAATAATCAAGTGTTCTAACTAACTCTAGGCATTTGTTTAAGTAACTAACCAATCCCAAGACATTTGTTAAAGCAACTAAGCAAGTATTCTAACTAATCAAATCAATTCTAAAATATGTGTTTAAGAAAGCTAATCAGATGATCTAATCCCGTCTAAGACACAAGTTCAAGTAAGCTACCGAATGATTAACCCTTTAAGGGTCTTCGTTCGTAGTTATAATAAGAACTATCCTTAGTCTATTAGTGGATTGAAATCCTAAAAATGGGTATCTCTGGTGGCATGGTGATCCACCTTTGGAAATCGATGGATGGACGACCTGATATGATAAATCAGTGGGTCAGCTGGCTAGTGCTTCGCAACTGAGACAAAAGGTCGACTCGGATCTAATTCATAAAATAGTGGCCTTAGAGACTGCTCATGTGGAAGTCAATGGTGATCTTAATGATTCGAACCCTTAAGACCCATCTAAGGGGACTTTAGCGCTAGTGGCTAATCAAGACGTTTCATGATCCAAAGTGAATGATTGTATGGTCGATCTTTCGATCACGTAGGTGTATAATCTAAACCTAGGATTGCTCTTATAATCGTATGGTTGGATTGTTAATGGTCTTGGCATAAGTCGAACAATTAGTGGGTCGTGTGGTCTAAGGCCTGCGATAACTAATGTGAAATTCAAGTGTCTAGCAAGGTTATTAAAATTCTAGATTAGGCTTCCATCCTAATACTCGAGTACTAAAAGTAAGGGGTGTTACAGCAAGCTGAGTCTATCACCACTCTTAGGAGTGGGAAGACAATTGATAAATCTATTTTGGTAAGGGCTGAAAAGTCTAAGGACCCGAAAATAGATGAAACTGATAGACCTAGAAATACTCCACATGTGTTAGAACTAGAACCTCAAGGCAAACCGATTGCTCCATTTCCCCAACAGTTGATTGCACCAAAACCTCTTTCTAACTCTCAGGACATTCTAAAGGTACTAGAATAAGTGAAGGTCAACATTCCACTATTGGATGCCGTGAAACAAATACCTTCATATGGCAAATTTCTAAAAGACCTATATACGAAAAAGACAGTAAAATATTCAAAAGAAAATCTTTTTGATAGAAAAAGTGAGTGTGATCCTAAAGCAAGATGTGCCACAAAAGTACAAGGATCCCGATAGCCCAACCATCATTTGTATAAATTGGCAATTACTAGATTGAGCATGCACTTCTTGACTTAGGAGCGAGCATAAATTTGATCCCATACTTAGTTTACGAACAACTGGGTCTGGGTGAATTAAAAGACACCTAAACCATATTACAACTTGCTGATCGCTCAGTTCATATATCGAGAGGGGTAATTGAGGATGCGTTGGTTTAGGTTGATAAATTCTTCTACCCGGTAGATTTTATTGTCCTAGAAACTCAACCCATCATGGATATGAGCACTCAAATTTCCATCATTCTTGGTCACTCTTTCCTTACCACATCAAATGCAATCATCAATTGTAGGAATGGAGTCATGAATTTGTCTTTTGGGAATATGACATTAGAGCTCAATATCTTTTTCAATATGAGCAAACATACAGAGGATGATGATGATGCCCATGATGTTAACTTGATTGATTCTTTCGTGAAAGATAGAATACTTCTGACCTTATCCTCTGACTCTCTAGAGACGTGCCTGGCCCACTCATATGATTTAGATGATGATATGATTAGGAAGATGGGAACCATACTTGACACTGTGCTAATGCTTGAAGTTAACCGGTGGAGGCCACAATTTGAAAAATTGCCCCAAATTGATATAGTGCCTCTACCATCTAACCTCAAGGCATAGAAGCTTGACCTAAAACCTTTACCCTCTGAATTGAAATATGTCTATTTAGAACAAGATGAGACATATCCGGTGGTGATTTGTTCCCACCTTGAGCCAGAACAGGAGAGTATGCTTATTTCTACTCTCATTGAGCACAAAGGAGCCCTTGGATGGTCGATTGCGGATCTTAAGAGAAATTATCCTTTGATTTGTACTCACCGCATTTATCTAGAGATGATGCGAAGACCTCTCGACAACCACAATGTAGATTAAATCCAAACATGAATGAAGTGGTCAAGGATGAGGTTCTTAAGTTATTGGATGTGGGTATCATATACCCTATATCCGATATCCAATGGGTGAGTCCAACTCGGGTGGCTCCTAAGAACTCTGCAACCACCATCGTAGCCAATGCCAACAATGAACTCGTGCCAACTAGAGTCACTACTGGTTGGAGAATGTGCATTAACTATAGGAAATTGAATACCCTCATGAGGAAGGATCACTTTTCTTTGCCCATCATTAATCAAATCTTGGAAAGGCTAGCTGGACATTCCTATTACTGTTTCCTTGACTGATGTTCGGGTTATAACTAGATAGAGATAGCCCCTGAAGATCAGAAAAATTCCACATTCATATGTCCCTTTAGCACCTTTGCTTACCAAATGATGCCATTCGAACTGTGTAATGCCCCCGTTGCTTTTTAGCGATGCATGATGAGTATTTTTTCTAACATGGTGGGGCAGTATTTAGAGGTCTTCATGGATGACTTCTTTGTTTTTGGTCTATCCTTCAGCGATTGTTTGGAGAATCTTAAATGTATGCTAAAGTGATGTGAGGAAAAGAATTAGGTACTAAATTGGGAAAAGCGTCACTTGATGGTTCATAAGGGGATTGTCCTTGGACATATCATCTCGTCTAAGAACATACAAGTTTTGCGATCCTTCTTAGGATACGCCGGATTTAACAAAAGATTCATAAAGGACTTTAGTCACCTCTATCATCCCTTATGCAATCTACTTCAAAAGGATGCACCATACGAGTAGACTGATCAATGTCAAGAAGCTTTTTCTAAGCTCAAGAGCATGTTAACTACCGCACCTATCATGCAGCCACCCGATTGGGGTATTCCTTTTGAGATTATATGTGATGCGTCTAACTATACTCTGGGGGCAATGTTAGGCTGGAGAAACGAGAAGAAGCCCAATGTTATACATTATGCAAGTAGAACTTTAAATCCTGCCTAAGTGAATTACTCAACTACAGAGAAAGAACTCTTAGCCATAGTATTCGTTTTGGACAAATTTAGGTCTTACTCGATCGGATATAAGAGTATCATCTACACAGATCATGCGATGCTTAAGTAGTTTCTTTCTAAGAATGATGCTAAGCCCCACTTGATAATATGGATCCTACTACTCCAAGAATTTGATTTGGAAATAAAAGATAAAAAAAAAAGGAGTAGAGAATGTAGTGGCTAACCATCTCTCCTACCTTGATCTCTCTAATTCCCTTAAGACGATGCATATAAATGATATGTTCCCTGACGAACAACTATTTAAAGTCTCCCATTCACCTTAGTTTGTAGATATTGTTAATTATCTTGCTACAGGTTTCACGCCAACACATTGGACTACGTAAGATAAGAAAAAATTCTTCACCGAGGTACGCAAATTCTTTTGGGATGATCCATATTTCTTTAAATATTGCTCAAATCAAATCTTAAGGAGATGTGTGTCAAATTATGAACACCAAAGTGTCATCTCCTTCTGTCATTCTCAGGTTTGTGGTGGTCACTTTTTTGCTAAAAAGACTACGGCCAAAATTGTGTAGTGTGGCTTTTACTGGCCCACTATGTTCAAGGACACTCATGAGTTTTACAAAGCTTGTGAGTGTTGTGAGAAACTGAGAGCATTGTCCCGTCGAAATATGATGCCTTTGAACCCCATTCTGATCATTGAAGCATTTGATTGCAGGGTGTTACGACATAAAAAATATACGAGTCGATAGAAGTTTGGTTTGTTGCGCATCAAGGATCCAAGATAGGCAGCCCTGCCCATTACACGGCCCTCTCTCTATCATCCCTCTTTGGAAAATCTGCCACGATGAATAGTGTTTCGTGGGATGAATAGTTACATGGTGGATAATGTTGGGTGCTAAATAGTGTTGTGTGGGATGAATAGTGTTACACAGTGAATAGTGTTGCATGGGATGAATAGTTGCATAGTGAATAATGTTGCGTGGGATGAATAGTGTTAGGTGGAATGGGGCTCGTGGCATAAAAATCGATGCCTCACACGTGTGAAAACTTATAAATACCCCCTCCTCCTCTCATTTGCATCATTAAAAATTCCACAGAGAGAAGGAACTGCATGAATAGTGCTGCGTGAGATGAATAGTGTTGTGCGCGATGAATAGTGTTGCATGGGGTGAATAGTGTTGCATGGATTTGATGGGTCTGTTGTGTGGTCATGCAATAAAAGGCCTTTACAGCCCTGTGCTTTGCAGTTTTGAGGGCTCCCTTCACAGTTTGATTTTCGACGTATACACCTTGCAAGTGTCGACTCGAAGCAAAGGATCTTCCACCCGCGTAACACCTCTGCTGCTCCGACGGATGCAAAATACTGTGAAATGTTGCCAAAATTGCTATTAAACTGCTTCTCCTTTCATTCATTACACTAATTCTCTGTACTCTGTCTTAGAATCAAGGATAAGAAGATGCAATTAAAACTCAGAATTAATGAAATTTATGATGATGAATGTTCTTCTATTTTCTTTGTTAATTATTGAATGATAATTCCCCTATCAAAATCCCTTCCTTTCTTATCGAAACAAAATGGCGACTCTACTGGGGAATTGTTATTATTCAATGATAACTTAAAAAATATTCAGAGAACTTTTATCATTGTTTGAAGTCAAATAGATGCCAAAATGACGACTCTCAACGGGAACATCCTCCCCTTCATCTCTACAATAAATTACAATTTTATTTAATTAAAATAATTGATACTCTATTTTGAACAACAAGTATTCTATCCTTACATAACCACAATAGCTTTTTATCCCAACTAACGTGATTGTTTACTTCATACCTAAGGGATTTGTGCAAAATTGCATCGACAGTACACAACCATCACCACAAAGAATACTAGAGATAATTGAAGCAGTTACGATCAAAGATAGACGAGACCAGAGAATTCAGTTTGACTGAATTGGTCTTTGCTTGGCAACAAGAAAGACGAACCAGATGACGAATTCAATAGTCTATGGAAAGACTTGGGGGCATTATGTTGACTTCTTCCAGGAGAATCGGATCAGGTCAATATTGGAGCCGGTATCATTACTACGACTGAATTATTATATGATAATGCTCAAGCTCGGGAGTATTATGGCGATCGAATTATTACAATGGCCAAAAGGTAAAATAATTTTGATTGTGAAGATTCTCAGAGAAAATCTAACCCAATCAAAAGGGGGCAAATTAGCAATAAAGCTACAATGCAAAGCTCCATGCTACACCCACAAATCTTCATTGGAAAGTTCTAAAAGCTAAGAAAAGATCAAAGAGTAAAGTTAAGCAATGATCAAAAGAACTACGATACAATACATATGTTCAAGTTGCAACCAATGACAATTGTCACAAGTGTAACCAATCTCCAAGTCATAAGAATTAACCTATATTGACTGGAAGTGACGAGTCTCGAGCTACCGCCGGAGTCATAACTCGTGGAGAAATTCATTGATAGATGGAAAACTTTGAGAGCTTCATGCAGACAGTTAACTGAAGAAAAGGAATAGGTGAAGATGTGCCTAAACTCTATGGAAACGGGAATTGTGTTCGGACTCACAAGCACCAACATAAAGACCTTCTGAGATCTCGCGACAAAAGCACATGCATTCGAGTTAATAGCGAGGAAAATGCCAAGGAAAATGCCAACATTTCAAAATGGAATAAAAAGAATAGGATCGAATAGATCAATGGTAAATATTGTTGATCGGGAAAAGAAAAGAGACACCTTTTCACAACAAATGAGAAACAAGGAGAAGACAAGACTCAGAACATTACAAGGGTCGTGTAAATGAAATAACTTTCGAAAAAGAAGATGTTTTGTTGATGAAGGAGAAACTATTAACTGTTGGAGCTATCAAGTTACCTCAGCCCAACTACCCAGAGGAAGTTGAGATGATAAAAGAAAAGAATTATTGCCGTTATCATCATTTCCTAGGACATTCCATAGAAGACTACTTTGCACTGAAGGATATGTTACAGAAAATGATAAAATAAGGAGAGATAGTAATAAAGAAAGGCGAAGAATGAGATAGAAAAGTAATTATAAATATTACGTCTGCGAGAGATCCGTCAAAGATATGGAAAAGTAAAGAGAAAACTATAAAGATAAGGGAGTCGTCACTTGCAATACTTCCTACAACGGATTTTGTCAAGAATATTCATCATTATTCATGGCTTCCTGGGTTATCCGCTGAAGAAATTAGTCTAAACGATCTATCTTCTATATGCCAATGAGAAGAAGAACCGGTCAAAGAATTCATCGATCGATGGAGAATCCTGGGGGCATCATGCCCACAATTTGCGGAAGAAGAACAAATCAAGTTATGTACAAAATGCATAAGACCAGATATTGCATTAAGTCTTATTGGTCCGAATATACAAAACTTTCAAGATCTGATTGAGAAGGCTTGCAATCTAGAAAAGGTTAGTACAAAAGTGTTCAATTCTCATATGAGCTGGTTGTTTCAAAATCTCAAAAGAACTTCAACTAATACTACCGAAGGGGAAAGAAAAATGAAGAATTGTCGGGATGAACAAAGAAACTTTGGTAAAAGAAATATGAGTGATTCCACAACTAAGAAAGTAAAGAAAGGATATGTGTGATTCAAGAACTATAGGAAGTATACATTTGAAGAAGACGATAGATTTCCTATGATGAACCAATTGCTGGCCATAGAGAAAATCAAATTGCCATGGCCAAAGTGACCAAAGGAAACGAAGAAGATAAGAGAAAATGATTACTGCTATTATCATCATTTTCTCAGACATTTAACTGAGAATTGTTTCGTCTTGAAGAATATTTTATAAAAAATAATGAACAGTGGTGAAATAGTCATAAGGAAAACATATGATATAAGAGAGAAAGTAATGGCACGCAATCCTGATTAAAGATAGTCATGATCATTTGAAAGAAGAACAATATTCTAATATAGACACAACTCTTCATATCTTTGTGATCGGAATGTGAAGACACAAGACAAGGATATTCACGATACTAAGGGCATGTATATTCTTGAAGATCACTACAATTTTAATTCTGAAGATTATCATTATAATACTTCCCAATCAAAAGGGGGTAAGACAAGCAGAATGATGAAAAAGCTTTAAAAGGTAATGCCATGTATTCCTCTCCTTATATAAAAGGTAGATTCTCAAGTATATGAAGCGTATCAAATTTGTCGCCGATTTTCGCCAAGCGCTGATGATTATCATCAAATGGATATTTATCGCCATCGCTAATCACTGTTAACCACTATTATAAAAGTCATTACCGTCGAATTGATATTATTGTCTACGGCATATGTACTATAGTTATCAATTTATTATCTACGGCAGTGGAGTGCTACGAATAAGTCTTATAATAGCGATGAAGATTTATTATCTACAGCAGCGGAATATCACGCATAAGACCTACCACAATCGGCGATACGTCAAATATTATGCGGGAAGCAGTGAGAAGCCAATGGCCCTAAAAAGCCTGCGAAGGCTATCACATACTTACACCCATGCGAGTAGTGGATGAAGCTAGTGACTAAAAGCCCTAAGAGGCTAAAAGTCCACAAAGGCCAGTCACACGTAAGACCAATGTCATCTATACAGCTTTTGACGATGTCACGGGTGTCACACCCCAATCCTGGAGATTGAACTTACAGGAATCCCGATCGCCAAATCCGGGGCCAACAGCCTCCATAGTACCCCATTCTCGGCTCTCAGCGTCTATACGCCAAATTCCGATCCTGGGATCCTATAAGGAGGATTTTCTAACATACATTTTTCTCGTAAGAAGCATAACCACAAGTATACCTAAATCACAAAGGCAACATCATCATCACATATCCACTAATATAAACAGTTGAATACAGTGCTGAAAGGGAAATACATATGTCAAAATTAAAGCTCCAGAAGTTAGCTACATGCTCCAAGCTCCATGCTGCTGCAACATAACATCACCTGCACGCATCTATCGTGCATAAGCTTAAAGAAAGCTTAGAGGGCGGTGTAAGTGTGTGCACACGGTAAGTGTCAAGTATTCGATATAATGTCATAATCATACTATATCGAAAATACTGGTAAGATCATGAATCACATGATATCAGAGTATGCGGAAATACTGAGAAATCCATGAGTCAAACAATATTAGAGTACACAATATAGATCAACTATGCAGATGAGGAGTCACAAAGAGCCAAATATCAGATGCCGAGGATGCAATGCAATATACAATTCCTAATGAGTTTACGAATACCGTCAGCCATATCTAGACCATATAAATGCAAAAACATAGTAACCCAAAATGCCATATGCCAGGGATATAATGAAGTATGCGGTGCAAATGGAATGACCATGCTAGAGTGTGAAGTTAGGATAGTAGTATGTAGTATCACAGGCTATGGGGTCCACCACAAGGACTTCTATCCAAACTCGTCCCATACCTAAATTTGGATAGTCAGACTCAATGTGGTAAACTCCTGAGCTCGGGTTAGTTGCACGCCCAACCAAAATCCTGACCATGCGAAGGTACACTTAACAAGTAGTTGCATACCACCAACCCAAGTGGATAGTGAATGAATGAATGAATAAGTATGCAATTCCTGCTCAATAAGTCCACATATCAGTATGGTTCCTCTCTGGGATCATCACCGGGGTCTATTACATTCTACACCAGCATGCCGCCCCTATCCGAGCGTACAACTGGATAAGTGAAAGAGACCTCACTATCTGCCTGCCAATATCGGGCTTGGCTCGTCGATAGCAGATCCATTCCTCAAGCTAGTCAAACTCAACCTAAATATTGCCCCCTCACTCAGGTGGGTAAGGTCACACCCCCTCCCAACTGACCACGTCACAGTAAGGACGCGGCCTACTGGTATACGGCCCTCATGCACTCATATATATCCACTCGGTCTCGACGTTGGGGCGTCCTCTGGTACCAAGAGGGTTTAGGAATTTTCACTGAAGGCTATCTATGACAGCCCGACGCTCGAACCAAATATTTTCGATGTCCCATCTGGCCATCCACGATATGCCTATGGAGGTTACGGCCCTGATGTCACTAGGGCGTCAGTAATCACAATACACAATGTAAGATGCATGAGTCATACAATCCAATTATGCATCAATCCTGCACATATCGTGCACTCATATGAGATATCCTCTGCCTATCAGAGAGTTTCATAACAACCTGCCCAATGACATATGTAATGGTCAACCACATCTCATAACAAACATGCAGATGATGTATATGGGTATGTATCATGATGCTATGCTGTCACATACTCATAATCAGTGTCAATAATCGACATCAATAATCAGCCTCGACAATGTTGACATTTAACCAACATTGCTCCTAAGGAATGGTCCACATAGAGCCTAACATAGAGTGGATCCATGGCTTCATATAAGGGCCTAATATACAACACCATAGGCCTTACTCAAGAGCTCTATACACATCACAATGGGCCTCCCACATGGGCCTAAGGTACATCACAATGGGCTCCATCGCCTGGTCCTTAAATGCACCATAATGGGCCTAATCACATAGGTCTAATATACATCACATTGCGCCTCAAATACGAGCTGAATACACATCACGTTAGGCCTCAAATATGGACCTAATATACATCACGTTAGGCCTCAAACACCGTCCACATATACATCACACAGGCCGAATACACATCACAATGAGCCTCAATTATAGGTCGCATATATGTCATATAGGTCTCGACAATTGGCCTCGATAATCGAAATCGATCTCAACAATCGGAATTGACATTCGGAATCGGCCTCGATACTTGGCCTCGACAATCGAAATCGGCCTATACAATCGGCCTTGACAAATCGGAATCAGCCTTGAAGCATCAGAATCGGCCTCGATACTTGGCCTCGACAATCAGAATCGGCTTATACAATCGGCCTTGACAAATCGGAATCGGCCTCGACACATCGGAATCAGTCTCGACACGTCAGAATCGACCTCGATACTCGGCCTCGACAATCGGAATCGGCCTCGACAAATCAGAATCAGCCTCGATACTTGGCCTCGACAATCGGAATCGACCTCGACAAATCAGAATCAGCCTCAATACTCGGCCTCAATAATCGGAATCGACCTATACAATTAGCCTCGACAAATCGGAATCGGCTTCGATACTCGGCCTCGACAATCGAAATCGGCTTATACAATCGTCCTCAATAAATCAGAATCGGCCTTGACAATCGGAATCGGCCTATACAATCGGCCTCGACAAATCAAAATCGGCCTCGACAATCGGAATTGACAATTGGTTACGATAATCGGCCTTGATCGCTAATCGACAATCGGCCACGATAATCGGAATTGATCAATAATCGGCCTCGATGATCGGAATCGACAATCGATCACGATAATCGGCCTCGATCGCTAATCGACAATCAGCCACAACAATCGGAATCGATCAATAATCGGCCTCGATGATCGGAATTGGCAATCGACATTGATGGCCTAACAAGGCTTAAGAGAAGGTCACAATGTGGACATTTAACTATCATTACCCATCAATGTGGACATTAAACCATCATTGCTCCCAAGGCATGGCCCGCCATAATCATCATTACATGCATCATGGAGTAATCACACATCGCAATGGACCTCATATACATCACATTCATCCCCATACAAAGGCCACGCATACGTCTCATTAGGCCTCACTCGTGGCCCTTATATACATCACATTAGGCCTCAACCCATGGGCCATCAAATACATCAAGTGGGTCGCATCCATAGGCCGCACCAATGGGCCTCATATATATCAAGTTGGCCATATCACATGGGCCGCACCAGTGGGCCTCATATACATCAAGTGGGCCACGTCCACGGGCGACACCAATGGGCCTCATATACATCAAGTGGACCGCTCAAATATCATATTGGGCCACGTAAATGGGCCAGAAATACATCACAATGGGCCTCATCCCACGGCCTAATGCATACCACAATGGGCCTCATCACATGAGCCGCAATTGCATATAGGTGGACCTTAACGGATGGACCATGAATACATCCCATCAGGCCTCATCATATGGGCTTAAATTACATCACAATGGGCCTCACTAAATGGGCCATCAATACACAACAGGTGGGCCCTACACATACATCATGTATGTCGTATCAATACGCCTTATACACATCAAGTGGGCTGCATCAATGGACCGCACTAATGGGCCTCACACACATCAAGTGGGCCTCTCAAGGTAATGAGGCCTATGACTCAAAAATAAATGGAAAGTTTGTGTGATATACATACTCCATGGAGTCCATGATCTTGACGGTCCATCAAAACAGGCCTCACACGACACATACAACATGGCAGGTTCCACACGTATGTAGGCCCACGCTACTAGGCAGTATGGATATAATATATAGATCATGTGTGGGCCCCACAGAATTTGTGGTTGCTACATAGGGCCCACAGTCCTAAAAATGAATGGACTGCGTAGATAAAACAGATACATCTCGGTATGCCTTGCACATCACTGTCTAGTCCAGATGGATGGTGAGAATATAATACATACATCGAGGTTGGGACCCACAGTCCATGTGCTGGACTGTGGAATTCAACACATCATCAAGGTCGTCCCCACCCTCACACGTGCAGGGTGGGTCCTACAAAACTTAGTACCGTCAATCACAATAGCTGCTAAGAGAGGTACACGGACCAGTCCGTCCAGCAGGTGGGTCCCACATTGGGCCCACCACATACATATATGTGTATATATAATATAATATTTATTTTATTATTACTATTATCTTTTTACAAGGATCCAGACACTGAATAGATGGTGTGGATCTAGTTGTTTATACATCAAGGTGGGCCCCACCTCCACATGTGCAACACATGTGGAGTGGTTCCCACACCCAAGACAGACGAACGGCTAAGGGAACACATACGTTTGGTGGGCTACAGGATTTGCTGACGTTGGTCAGCAGTGGGCACCCACCGTCCTGAAAATTAGATGGACGGTAGGAATCTAATACGTAGATCTACGTGGGTCCAACCTGTCCCACGTGGCAAGCATATGGATGACTTGAATATAAAATAAATACATCACAGTGATCCCACATGTATCGTCCAGATGGATGGTCTGGAATTAACAACATACTAGGTGGGTCCACACGTGCGGGACCCACCAGCTTCTAACAAAGCTGATACTTGTGTTCTGCCTGCATAGATGGTCATTAGGTGGACAGTCTGTGGGTCCCATGGACGATTGAGATCTAACACATACCCCCATGATCAGGGCCCACACAGAGCTGTTGTCCAAGTAAATGGACAGTTTGGATATAACACATGCACCATACGAGACCCACAGAACCTGCTGACGTACTCCTAGCAGCTACGTGCTCGTATGTGGTACTCCATCCAATCTACATCCATCGTCCAGCAGATCTAGATGGGGTGGATGCAACACATCATATAAGGTGGGCCCCACATGCTTCTATGGTGGGGTCCACGTCCAAAGGATGGATGGCTACAAACAAACATATAACATGGTGGTCCACAGCACTGTCTGTCCATTGTCAGCACGGATGGATGGGTGGATGAAAATGTATACATCACAGGGGCCACGTTGGGCAACCTGGATGAAACAATACATTTGGGGGGTCCCTCCGTCCTTGCTGGACGGTGGTGATACACCACATCATGGTGCATCCCATGTGAACGGATGGTGGGGAAAATTCACATATACTATAGTGGTCCACGCGGTGGTCCACCCGAGCCAGGATCAAACTGATATTTGTGATTTCCCTTCATCCAGATCAGGCACCGGAACTGGCCTATTGGCTGGACAGTTTGAATCATGCATGCACATAACAGGTGGGCCACATCAACAAGGAAGGAGGGAGAGAGAGAGAGAGAGAGAGAGAGAGAGAGAAGGGGAGGGACCCTGGCACTATGGGCCCTCCCTATACAATGCATACATCAAGATGGGTCCCACCATATGTGGGCCCTCAATCATCAAATCCAAACAAAAATCACCCACCTTTAATTTTCTTGGACTTCTTCCGCCAACATGATCTAGAGCTCCAAGGAAATGATTCTGATGGTTGAGATGGACTTTGGATGGTGGAGATGGGAAGTAGGAAGGTGGGCCACACATGGCCTCTCATATGGAGGCTTGGACGTTGGAGTCTCATGGTTGCTTGAAAAATGAAGAAAATGAGAGAGAGAGAGAGAGGATGGGATGGGTGAGTGAGGTGATGGGTGTACTTGTGTAAGAGAGAGATTGACTTTAAGGGGGGGGGGGGGTGGTTGTACTTGGGGATGGGTGTGAGTGATGGGAGTGATGTGTACTTGATTGATGTGATTGATGTGACATTTTCTAGGGATTGTAATGCGTGTCGTTCCTCCTCGAACTACACGCGAGCCCACATCTCCTGGCCTGGGTATCACCTCGACGTGTAATACGCTACATCGGAACCGCTGTGATAGCGCAGTCGCTAGGGTACAAGTCTCGGGTTGAGCCGAGTCTAGAATACGGGATACGACTTAAGGTTGCGTGCAACGGCCGATAACAGATCGTGAGTCACCGAAATTTGACTGGAAGGACCGTGGAAGCCTATGGAATAGTACGGGCTAGGATACAGGTCTTACAGTTCTCCCCACCTAATAAAAATTTCATCCTCAAAATTTAAATCACAATACAACCATTACAGAGCTCACAAAGGGAGGGAAATCCTATCAGAACACTCCATACCAACATAATCAAACACCCAAGGGATGGGGATAATGCCCACGAATCTCAGCTTCTTGCTCTCAAGACGCCTCATCAGTACTATGATAATCCCACTGAACCTCAGATCTTGAATTCAAAAATGATCGAGACTGAGATACTATGCAGCCTCATAATCTTAACGGTAGGGAGCTACGTCAGAAAATCTCTAAGTTATTCGAATTTGGGGATCAACCATTCTAAGTCCTCAACAATCATAGGGTGCAGGGTAACGATCAACAGATATGTGATGTTATCCTCAGGTATTCCCAAGTTATGCTCTGATACCAACTTCTATCACTCCTCAAACCTAAAGATCAAACTTATAGAAATCCCGATCACCAAATAAGGTGCCGATAGCCTCCATAGTATCCCATTCTTGGCTCTCAGCGTTTATACGCCAGATTCCAATCCTGGGATCCTATAAGGAGGATTTTTCAATGTACATTTTTCTCGTAAGAAGCATAACCACAAGTATACCTAAATCACAAAGGCAACATCATCATCACATATCCACTAATATAAACAATTAAATACAGTGCTGAAAGGAAAATACATATGTCAAAATTAAAACTCTAGAAGTCAGCTACATGCTCCAAGCTCCACGCTGCTGCAACCTAACATCAACTGCATGCATCTATCGTGCATAAGCTTAAAGAAAGCTTAGAGGGTGGTGTAAGTGTGTGCACACGGTAAGTGCCAAGTATTCGATATAATGTCATAATCATACTATATCGGAAATACTGGTAAGATCATGAATCACACGATATCAGAGTATGCAGAAATACTGAGAAATCCATGAGTCAAATAATATTAGAGTACACAATACAGATCAGTTATGCAAATGAGGAGTCATAAAGAGCTAAATATCGAATGCCGAGGATGCAATGCAATATACAATTCCTGTTGAGTTCACGAATACCGTCAACCGTATCTAGACCATATAAATGCAGAAACACAGTAACCTAAAATGCCATATGTTGGGGATGTAATGAAGTATGCGGTGCAAATGGAATGACCATGCTGGAGTGTGAAGTCGGGATAATAGTAGGTAGTATCGCAGGATATGGGGTCCACCACAAGGACTTCTATCCAAACCCGTCTCATACCTAAATTTGGATAGTCAGACTCAATGTGGTAAACTCCTGATCTCAGGTTAGTCATGCGCCCAACCGAAATCCTGACCATGTAAAGGTACACTTAACAAGTAGTTGCACTCCACCAACCTGAGTGGATAGTGAATGAATGAATGAATGAGTATCCAATTCCTGCTCAATAAGTCCAATATCAGTACGGTTCCTCTCTGGGATCATCACCGGGGTCTATTACACTCTGCACTAGCTTGCCGCCCCTATCCGATCATACAACTGGGTAAGTGAAAGAGAACTCACTATCTGCCTGCCAATATCGGGCCTGGCTCGTCGATAACGGACCCATTCCTCAAGCTGGTCAAACTCAACCTAGATATTGCCCCCTCACTCAAGCAGGTAAGGTCACACCCCCTCCCAACGTACCACGTCATAGTGGGAGACGCGGCTTACTAGTATACGGCTCTCATGCGCTCATATATATCCATTCGGTCTCAACGTTGGGGTGTCCTCTTGTACCAAGAGGGTTTAGGGTTTTTCACCCAGGACCATCTATAGCAGCCCGATGCTTGAACCAAACATTTTCGGTGTCCCATCTGGCCATCCACTTTATGCCTGTGGAGGTTACAGCCCTGATCTCACTAGGGAGTACAGTAATCACAATACACAATGCAAGATGCATGAGTCACACAATTCAGTCATGCATCAATCCTGCGCATATTGTGCACTTATGTGAGATATCCTCCGCCTATCAAGGAGTCTCATAACAACCTGCCTAATGACATTTGTAATGGTCAACCACATCTCATAACAAACATGCAGATGATGCGTATGGGTATGTATCATGATGCTATGCTGTCACATACTCATAATCGGTGTCAATAATCGACATCAACAATCGGCCTCGATAATGTGGACATTTAAATAAGATTGCACCCAAGGAATGGCCCACATAGAGCCTAACATATAGTGGACCCATGGTTTCGCATAAGGGCCTAATATACAACACCATAGGCCTTAGTTAAGAGCTCTATAGACAGCACGATGGGCCTCCCACATGGGCCTAAGGTACATCACAATGGGCTCCATCGCCTGGCCCTTAAATGCACCACAATGGGCCTCATGACATAGGTCTAATATACATCACATTGCGCCTCAAATACGGGCTAAATACACATCAGAATTGGCCTTAAATACGGACCGCATATACATCACGTTAGGCGTCAAACACAGTTCGCATATACATCACACAGGCCGAATACACATCATAATGAGCCTCAACTACAAGTCGCATTTACGTCATATAGGTCTCGACAATTGGCCTCAATAATCAAAATCGGCCGCAACAATTGAAATCGACACTCGAAATCGGCCTCGACCATCGGAATAGGCCTATACAATCGGCCTTGACAAATCGAAATTGGCCTCGACACATCAGAATCGGCCTCGATACTCGGCCTCGACAATCGGAATCGGCTTATACAATTGGCCTTGACAAAACGAAATCGGCCTCAACACATCAGAATCGGCCTCGATACTCGGCCTCAACAATCGGAATCGGCTTATACAATTGGCCTTGACAAATCAAAATCGGCCTCAACACATCAGAATCGGCCTCGATACTCGGCCTCGACAATCGGAATTGGCCTCAACAAATCAGAATCAGCCTCGATACTCGACCTTGACAATCGGAATCGGCCTATACAATCGGCCTTAACAAATAGGAATCGGCTTCGATACTCGGCCTCGATAATCGGAATCGGCCTATACAATCGTCCTCAATAAATCAGAATCAGCCTCGATATTTGGCCTCCACAATCGGAATCGGCCTATATAATCAGCCTTGATAAATTGAAATCAGCCTCAACAATTGGAATCGACAATCGGTCACGATAATTGGCCTCGATCACTAATCGACAATTAGCCACGACAATCGGAATCGATCAATAATCGGCCTTGATGATTAAAATCGGCATCGGCATTGATGGCCTAACAAGGCTTAAGAGAAGGTCACAATGTGGACATTTAACTATCATTACCCATCAATGTGGACATTAAACCATCATTGCTCCCAAGGCATGGCCCGCCATAATCATCATTACATGCATCATGGAGTAATCACACATCGCAATGGACCTCATATACATCACATTCATCCCCATACAAAGGCCACGCATACGTCTCATTAGGCCTCACTCGTGGCCCTTATATACATCACATTAGGCCTCAACCCATGGGCCATCAAATACATCAAGTGGGTCGCATCCATAGGCCGCACCAATGGGCCTCATATATATCAAGTTGGCCATATCACATGGGCCGCACCAGTGGGCCTCATATACATCAAGTGGGCCACGTCCACGGGCGACACCAATGGGCCTCATATACATCAAGTGGACCGCTCAAATATCATATTGGGCCACGTAAATGGGCCAGAAATACATCACAATGGGCCTCATCCCACGGCCTAATGCATACCACAATGGGCCTCATCACATGAGCCGCAATTGCATATAGGTGGACCTTAACGGATGGACCATGAATACATCCCATCAGGCCTCATCATATGGGCTTAAATTACATCACAATGGGCCTCACTAAATGGGTCATCAATACACAACAGGTGGGCCCTAAACATACATCATGTAGGTCGTATCAATAGGCCTTATACACATCAAGTGGGCTGCATCAATGGACCACACTAATGGGCTTCACACACATCAAGTGGGCCTCTCAAGGTAATGAGGCCTACGACTCAAAAATAAATGGACAGTTTGTGTGATATACATACACCATGGAGTTTATGATCTGGACGGTCCATCAAAACAGGCCCCACGCGGCACATACAACATGGCAGGTTCCACACGTGTGTAGGCCCACGCTATTGGGCAATATGGATAAAATATATAGATCATGTGTGGGCCCCACAGAATTTCTGTGGTTGCTACATAGGGCCCACAGTCCTAAAAACAAATGGACTACATAGATAAAACAGATACATCATGATAGGCCTTGCATATCACTATCCAGTCCAGATGGACAGTGAGAATATAATACATACATCGCGGTTGGGACCCACAGTCCATATGCTGGACTATGGAATTCAACACATCATCAAGGTGGTCCCCACCCTCACACGTATAGGGTGGGTCCAACAAAACTTACTACTGTCAATCACAGCAGCTGCTGAGAGAGGTACATGGGCCAGTCCGTCCAATAGGTGGGTCCCACATGGGGCCCACCACATACATATATGTGTATATATATAATATAATATCTATTTTATTATTACTATTATTTTTTTTACAAGGATCCATACGTTAAACCGATGGTGTGGATCTAGTTGTTTATACACCAAGGTGGGCCCCACCTCCACACGTGCAACACGTGTGGAGTGGTTCCCATGCCCAAGACAGACGGATGGCTAAGGGAACACATACATTTGGTGGGCCACAGGATTTGCTGACATTGGTCAGCAGTGGGTACCCACCATCCTGAAAAATAGATGGACGTCTTGGATCTAATACGTACATCTACGTGGGTCCCACCTGTGCCACGTGGCAAGCAGATGGACGACTTGAATATAAAATACATACATCACAGTGATCCTACATGGATCGTCCAGATGGACGGTCTGGAAGTAACATACATACCAGGTGGGTCCACACGTGTGGGACCCACCAGCTTCTAATAAAGCTGATACTTGTGTTCTACCTGCATAGATGGTCATTAGGTGGACGGTTTGCTATGATCAGTAGCTAATCAATGTCCGTGCGAGGTCGCTCATCCTGTGGGTCCCACATGATCAGGATGGCCAAGATAAGACACGTGTGTCACATGGGTCCCATGGACGGTTGAGTTCTAACACATACCCCCATGATCAGGGCCCACACAGAGCTGCTGTCCAAGTCAATGGGCAATTTGGATATAACACATACACCATACAGGACCCACAGAACCTGCTAACGTACTCCCAGTAGCTACGTGCTCGTATGTGGTACTCCATCCAATCTACATCCACCGTCCAACAGATCTGGACAGGGTGGATGCAACACATCATACAAGGTGGGCCCCACACACTGCTATGGTGGGGTCCACGTCTAAAGGATGGACAGCTGCAAATAAACATACAACATGGTGGTCCACAGCACTGTCCGTCCATTGTTAGCACGGATGGATGGGTGGATGAAAACGTATACATCACAGGGGCCACATTGGGCGACCACTAAGTGAAAAATGGGAAAAAATGACGGATTTAGAGACGGTTCTGGACCGTCTCTAAAATTGCTTGGTTTAAAGACGCTTTAGAGACGGCCGTAAACCGTCTCTAAATTTTTAGACGGCCCTTGACCGTCCTTATTAATGTCTTAAAAATTTGAACGTTGACAAATGATTTAAAACGGTGAAAAACTGTCGTAAACAGTAGATAAAAGACGGCCATTGACCGTCGGGAATAAGAGACGGTCCCTGACCGTCTTATATGGTAGAATTTGAGACGGTCAAAGACCGTCCCTATTAGAGATGGTCATTGACCATCTCTTACCGGTAATTTAAGACTGTCAAGGACCGTCTCAATTAAAGATGGTTATCGACCGTCTTTTCCTGTAATTTGGGACTGTCAAAGAGAGTCTATATTAGGGACGGTTCTTAGCTGTCTCTGTTTGAGACTGTCAAGGACCATCTCTATGAAAGACAGTCATTGACCATCTCATATTAGTAATTTGAGATTGTCATTAACCGTCTCAATTATAGACGGCCATCGGCCGTCTTTTACTAGTTGTTGGCCGTCTTTTACTAGTTGTGGAAGGCGGTCAAAAATAGCCTGTATTAGGGACAGTCCTTAACAGTCTCTATTTGAGACTGTCAATGCCCGTCTCTATTAGTCCTTAGCCGTCTTATTATGGTTATTTGAGACTGTCAAGGACCGTCTGCATTAGAGACGGTCCTAAACCGTCTCTAATGCTCAAGTTAAACATTAAGAATAAAAGAAATTATGAATTTCGAAAAAAAAAAGGTTAAAAAACTTAGAAAAATAACTAACAATGTTTAAGAAAAAAATTTAGATTTTGAAAAAAAATGAAATTTTATAAAAATCTAGATTTTGAAATAAAAATTAAGAACTTTTAATAATGTTGATAATTTTGAAAAAAAAAAAATTCGATAAAAAAATGATATTTTGAAAAAGAAAATTTTAAAAATTAAACAAAATTGTAAAAAAAATTGTCAAATTGCAAAAAAATATATATTTTAAAAAAGAAAACTAGATTTTGTATTTTGAAAAGAAAAATTAAAAAGTTGTATAAAAAAATTTATATTTAAATAATGATATTTTTAAAAAGATATTTTTAAAAATTATACAAAATTGTAAAAAAAATTGTAAAATTGCAAAAAAAAAATATATTTTATAAAAGAAAACTAGATTTTGTATTTTGAAAAGAAAAATTAAAAAGTTGTATAACAAAAGTGATATTCAAAAAATGATATCTTGAAAAAGAAAATTTTAAAAATTAAACAAAATTGTGAAAAAATTGACAAATTGTAAAAAAAATATATTTTAAAAAAGAAAACTAGATTTTGTATTTTGAAAAGAAAAATTAAAAAGTTATATAACAAAAATGATATTTTGAAAAAGAAAATTTAAAAAATTAAACAAAATTGTGAAAAAATTTACAAATTGTAAAAAAAAATATTTTTTAAAAAAGAAAACTAGATTTTGTATTTTGACAAGAAAAGTTAAAAAGTTATATAACAAAAATGATATTTAAAAAATGATATTTTGAAAAAGAAAATTTAAAAAATTAAACAAAATTGTGAAAAAATTGACAAATTGTAAAAAAATATATATTTTAAAAAAGAAAACTAGATTTTGTATTTTGAAAAGAAAAATTAAAAAGTTATATAACAAAAGTGATATTTAAAAAATGATATTTTGAAAAAAAAAAATTAAAAAATTAAACAAAATTGTGAAGAAATTGACAAATTGTAAATATATATATATATATATATATATATATATATATATATATATATATATATATATATATATATAGATTAAAAAAGAAAACTAGATTTTGTATTTTGAAAAGAAAAATTAAAAAGTTATATAACAAGATTTCGATAAAAAAATGATATTTTGAAAATGAAAATTTAAAAAATTAAATGAAATTGTGAAAAAATTGACAAATTGTAAAAAAAAATATACATTTTTTAAAAGAGAAAACTAGATTTTGTATTTTGACAACAAAAATTAAAAAGTTATATAACAAAAGTGAGATTAAAAAATGATATTTTGAAAAAAAAAAAAGAAATTAAACAAAATTGTGAAAAAATTGAAAAAATATAAAAATATATATTTAAAAAAAAAAAGAAAACTAGATTTTGTATTTTGAAAAGAAAAATTGAAAAATAAAAAGGGATCTATACCAAATTGAATGGATGTGGCATACAATACACAAGGTGGGATTAAAAACATGTAAACGTGAAAAGAAAAAAGAAAAAGAAAAAGAAAAAGAAGAGTGTTAACTCGAGGTTAAAAAAAAATATACACGTTTAAGAAAGAGGTGTGCAAATCAAAGTTCCTCAATACCTTGGTAAAAAAGAAAATGGTCCAAATTCAACGGTAATATCAGATGGTTGAGATTATCCAATCATTGTGATATTAAAATAAGTGTTCTACCCAACAAAATAGATGTGACCTTCAACCCAAGTGTAGACCAAAGAAGATTGAAGCATATAGATGTTTAAAAAGAATAGTACAAGTCAATGTTCCTCAGGATAGTCAAAAAGAAAATGGTCCAAATTAATCCAACGGCAATTTCAGACAGTTAAGATCATCCAATCAGTGTGTGTAACGCCCTGAAATTCGGGGGTCGAGCATAACTCAGCTCCCGAGTTCCAAAACATCACTTATGCAACATAATTAATGAATGATGTATGTTGACTGTATTAGCACATAAACATGGGATAGATTAAGCCAAAACGCAGATATGATTCAGGGATAAGTGAATAAAGCAAGCGGAAGACTTATAGTAAAATATGTGTACAAGTGTAAGTCCCTGAATTACATATACAACCAGATCGTGTAAAAGTGTTATTTATCAAAATTATAAGTACAAGTTACATCATTTCAGTTCCCAAAATAGTAATCCCATAGATCCCGCGCAACAGACCGAGGCTTGCTAGAACCCGTCTGAAAACTGCATATAGGAGAAGGCAGCCTCGTCGTCATCCAGCTCCCGCTCTGCCTCAGACGTCGCATCCACATCTGCAACATCAGGGCCTAAGACAGAGTCTGGTGGGTGTGAAACACCGCCCCAGAAACGTGGGAGTGAGTGATCAACTCGTGGAATAATACCGCAAAAGTTAACATGATATCGTTCAATCAAACAAAATGATAAAGCAGGACAATTAAGTAAATCCTAAGTACTCTTGTTAATGCAAGTATGAATGCAATATGATGCGTGCCCTCACGCGTACACCCTCAGCGTCTTCATCTTACGTTACGCATGACATCGCCTCAAAGTGCGCCACATCTACAAAGCACATGCAAATGCGGTGCATGGATATGATTACCAAGTTGTTATTAGTCCAATTCATACATCAGGATTGGGAAGCTAAGATACCTTCCTCATATCATCATCCAAACAGTGATCCATACTAGGGTCGTCAATCCTAGACATCTCATACGATCATATAGTTGAGGTCGTAGCAAAGGGCTCGTCACCAATCAATGCACGCCTTTCATGCCCTTACTACCACAGATCGGCTCGTCACCTCCTTGTGGTATCCAGGTATGCTCGAGGTCACTACAAAGGGCTCGTCACCAATCAATGTAGGCCGACAGCACGAATATAGTGTCCCATACCACCATAATCGGCTCACGAGTTTAGTTGCTCACTGGTCACTACGGGGAGGCTCGTCACCCCAGGGTAGGCCGACAGCTCGACCACGGTGTCCCATACCACCATGTCCGGCTCATGAGTCTTAGCGGATCAGGTACCATGGTTATTAGGATTTCACTGGTAAGTTCGGTACCCTAGATTCAAGCAGTAGCGTCCATACATGGTTAACATACATCGGACAATCGGGTTACTTGACGAACTCGACTAGCACGAGCGCACGTTGAATTGAACGACATAGAGTGCGCAAACACTCCGCGTGGCCAAACCACTGCCGCCAACTCTAATACGGCTCGGGTTCGTCTAATACGTCCTACGTGGCGAAAGCAATCTCAACCACGAATATAGGGTCAATTACCGATCTCCTGGACTAAGGCATAGTCCCAAATATCCTACACTACTACAGATATTCATATGGAATGTAAAACAGTAATGGAACAATAACTCAAATCATGTTACATACACATCTGAATAATATCAACTTAACATAAATGTAAGCATAGGAGATGCTTGAATTTAAATAACTTGGAATGTAACTGCATAAAGGAAATCATGCGCATCAATAGGAGTATTGAGAATCACTTCTCAACGCCCACATTTAGTGTAATCAGTTACACGTAGGTCATTCATGCATTTCTACAAACACTTAGCAAACATGGAACAACATACATGACGCATGTTGAAATACATGCACTTAGACAATTCCTTTTATCAAGGAGTTGTCATACATGCATCTAGCATACATACATGACCAATAATCATGGCAAACCTAAGTGCATATTTTCTCTGTATACGGTACTTAATAAATACCCATAGAATACACAAACCTCAACATATCACATGCATATCAGGAAAGCAACGTAAACACAACATTTGGCATGTGAAATCTCATCCATAACAAGAATAAATCACTAACTGGGATTGAAAGCCTTGAAAACCATAACCTATACACTTAAAGTCCGCACCTTAAGCGAGGAAAGAATACCGAATTGATTTAGACGAGTTGTCTTCGTCAACGGCGCAAGAATACCCTAAAATAAGGATAGAAATGAGATACAACAACACCAAGTCTAATCTAAGCTCTAACACGGGTTAGGGTTAGGTTAACTTACCCCAAAAGAACTCAGAATCGTCCGAGGAACGATTCAAAGTAAAGGTTCAAAGGTGAAGAAGAACAAGGAAGAATCAAGATGATTCACCAACCAATCTCTCTCACTAACTCTCTTTTCCACTCTCTCTCCAAGCTAGGGTTAGAGAAAATTCGTATGGAAATGAGAACTAGGGTTTAAGGACTATATATAGGCCTTAAAATGATGGAAATAACCCGGGTCAAGGTATACTTAGGTAATAACCAAAGTACGCCTTTCTCGATCCAACGAAGCACTTCGGTGGGCCTATAACCACGAAAGGTCGGACTTAAGCTCACCGACCATGGATCTAGGTCAGCCTGAGTTTTCGTCTTCAGATCAGCCGTGGCGACCACACTCAATTCAACGGCAGAAACTCGATCAAGTCCACAAGCACTAGGATATGCCCGGGCCAACCTCCTGATTCGAGGGTGAAATTGGGTCGAAATCCAACGGATAGATTGCTCAAAATCATGCGACTCATATTTCATAAAAGCTTATTAAATTCCAACCGTTCCACACTCTTCACTCCGAACTCAATCAAATCGACCAAGATCCGATCGACTTGATTTTTGAGGTGAAGACCAAGACCAACTAACAGCTTAAGATCATCGCCATCGGACTTTCGAGCGCGGTCCAGGTCCGACCAGATTCTCCAAAAATTCCCCAGAACAACCGGATTTAGCGATGGATCCCATTTCCGAGTAACGTAGCGCTCACTAATCCACACGTTTGAGCTATGCGATACAATTTAAAGTGATTGATGCGAATTTCACAAGCAATCAAGTAAAGCCTAATTACCCCAAAACAACTACTTAAGGAAAGATTAGCACAAAATTTCCAAGGTCGTTACAATCTACCCCTTAAAGAAAATTTCGTCCTCGAAATTCATACCTTCATATAAGCCTCGAGGATCGGAGGGTAGGTCTTCTTGACCTCGGCTTCAGAGCCTCTTCTACGCCATGATGCGACCATAACACCTTCACGAGAGGGATAACCTTGCTCGCACCTGCTCCTTTCTATCCAGAATACGTGTTGGTTCAAAGACATAAGTGGCATCCTCACTTAACTGCACCTGCTCCCAACGATAATATGCGAAGGATCAGAACGTACTTCTTCAGATAGAGATATGAAATACGTTATGCACGCCCGCAAGAGGTGTGGGCAAAGAAGGCGGTAAGCTACCGCTCCCACTCGATCCGTAACTTGAAATGGACCAATAAATCTCGCCGTTTCCTTCTTACCGAACCGCAAAACTCCCTTCATAGGAGAGACCTTCAAAAACATGATCTCCCACTACAAACTCAAGCGGTCGATCGGCGTAGCTATTCTGTCTGCTCTGCACTGTTAGAAGTCGACGCGAATGATGTCAACCTTCTCTCAAGTCACCTGCACCAACTCTAGGCCAAGCAAACTACGCCACCAATTTCGCCCAACAATGTGGTGCTCGCACGGCGACCATACAACGCCTCGAAGGGAGCCATGCCGATACTCGCCTCGAAACTATTATTATACGCGAACTCGGCATAAGGGATCATCCCAACTGCCTTTGAAATCCAAAACACAAGCTCGCAACATATCTTCCAGACTTGATTCACGCGCTCCGTCGCCCATCTGTTTGGGATGAAACGCGGCAACTTCGCCACACCCATCGCTTCCGGATACGAGTCCAAGATAGATTAAAACGCGTGTCTCTATCGACACAATCTCCGGGGGAACTCCATGCGACGCACTATCTCCTTGATATACAACCTAGCCAACTCGTCCAGAGTAAGTGACTCGATCGGTAAGAAATGCGCCGACTTCGTTAATCGATCGACGATCACCCAAATAGAGTCAAATCCCTTTCTCGTCGTCGGCAACCCAGAAATAAAATCCATAGAGATGAAATCCCTTCCATTCAGCTATGGGCATGGGCTGCAACAACCTAGGAGGTCGGCGGTGCTCTGCCTTGACCTGCTGGCACGTGAGACAACGAGAAACAAATTCAGCAATCTGGACCTTCATATTATCCCACCAATATGATCTCCTCATATCCTGATACATCTTCGTGCTACTGGATGCATCGCAAGCTTAGAACTATGGGCTAACTCGAGAACCTCACGCCTCAAGTCAGGGATGTTAGGAACACATAACCGCCACGAAAACGTAGGCCCCCATCGGAACTAAACTCCAGTTGGAGTTCCCATCTGTACCAACCCGCCGCCTCATCTTCACCAAGAGCTCATCATCTGCCTAGCTGCAACGATCCTCTCGCCGATAAGGGCCGTACACGAATGTGTGCGATAACCTCATACGGCTCAACCACCGTAAGCTTCGCTCAAAATCGCGCACGAACTCCAACATCTCCCACTCTGCTATCATCAGAGCCGCAAACTTCAAAGCCTTCTTGCGACTCAACGCATCTCGCCACAAGGTTCGCCTTACCAGATGGTAAGAAACATCGAACTTGAAGTCCTTCAATGTTTCCATCCATCTGTGCTGCTCATATTCAAATCACGCTGCGTGAAAATATACTTAAGGCTCTTGTGGTCGCAAAAGAGCTCGAACTCCTCACCATAAAGGTAATGTCTCCAAAGCTTTAATGCGAAGATGACATGTGTTTCCATGTCGTGCGTAGGGTAATTCTCTTCGTGTTTCCTTAATCGACGCGAAGCATAAGCAATCACCGTCCCTTCCGCATAAGGACACAACCTGCACTCAACGCGAGAGGCGTCGGATAAATAATATACTTAACCCCTTGCTCGGCAATACTAGCACAGGGGCGGACGTCAACTTGTCCTTCACTTCCTGAAAATAACTCCGCCCGCTCACTCCAAGCAAACTTCAAATCCTTCCGTGTCACCGCGACAACGGTCCGGCAATCTTCGAGAAGTCCCGAATAAAGCGTCGATAATACCTGTAAGGCCAAGAAAACTCCTCACCTCGAAAATCGAACCAGGCTTCCTGCACTGCACCTACCTTGGCAAGGTCGACGGCTATACCTTCCTTGGACACCACATGTCCCAGAACTTGACTTCCTCTTTCCAAATCACACTTCTTGAATTGCGCAAAGCTGATGCTCCTAAGAGTACCCAAAACCGCTCTTAAGTGCTCCTCGTGCTCGTCGCCGAATAAATCAAGATGTCATCAATAAATACAATGACGAATCGAAACAGAAAGGCCGAAATACCCTGTTCATCGATCCATGAACACGGCCGGTGCGTCCGTCGACCAACGACATCACAAGGAACTCATAATGACCGGAGCTAGTCCTGAAAGCGGTCTTCCATCCTCATCCTTGATTCTCAACTGATGATACCTCGATCGCAGATCAACCTTCGAAAAGTACCGTGCCCCCTTCAATCGATCAAACAGATCATCAATCCCGGGCAAGGGGTACTTATTCTTCACAGATTACCAAATTCAACCTGCGATAATCAATACACAATCGCAAGGAACCATCCTTCTTCTTCACAAACACAATGTGCTCCCCAAGGAGACACACTGGGCCGAATAAAACCCAATTCTAGCAAACCATCTATCTCGCTTCCTCAACTCCTCCATTTCACTCCTGAGGCATCCGATAGGTGGGTAGAGAAATGAGCGCCGCACCAGGCATAAGATCGATAGCAAAATCAATCTCACGCTGAGGAGGTAATCCAGGAATCGACTCAAACACATCTTCAAACTCCTGAACTACCGGCGTACTAACCAACGCCGATTCGGCCGAACTCTCCAACAGAGAAGAATAAAAATCAATACGAAGAGGGTAACTGACCTGAACTGGGAAAGTAACAATCTCGCCCTCAGGTCCATGGATCGTCACTGATCTAGCTTCACAATCAATCTCAGCTCGCATCCTCGTGAGCCAATCCATACCCATAATAACATCGTAGTGATAAAGCGGTGCGACTAGCATATCAACACAGATCGATCCACTACCCAGATCGACCAAACAATCCATACAACGCTTGCCCAAAGCAGAGGACATCCCCGTAGCGGTAGTAAGCGTCACTCCTTGCATAGGAACGGATCTCAAACCCAAACGCCTAACTGCCGCATAAGATATAAGAGAAGTAGTGGACCCTGTATCCACTAGCACAGAAACAGGAATATCTTCAATGTGCGCTGTCACCTCAAAGGACCTCGGCACCAAGTCATGAAGCGAGATCTGAAAGCGCATGAACACGAGCCTCGCGCCGACGATTCGGTGAGGAACCATGGGCCCCGAGGTGGCCTCGAAGCCAGGAACTGCAGTCAAGGATGGATGAGCTGGCGCTGATCGAAGAGGAGGAGGAGAAATAACCGGAGGCATCGGACGGCTAACCCTCTGCGGTGGAGTAAAACCACCTGCTCGCATACGGGAAAAGCAGAAACGGTCCAAGTGCACCACCTTCCCACAATAAGAACATCTCAGATCAGCTCTCATCTGCTGAGCGGGCGGCGCTGAACGCCTAGGAGGAGAATCAACTCGCGGCCTCTTGCCAAGAAAAGGTGCACCCTGGAAATCCGGTCGCGGCCTAGGAGGCATCGGTGCTCGCATGCGGGACGCTGTCTCCGTCCTGCTCTGCTCGCAAGGACATGCTCACTAGCTCCGCATATGAAGAAATGCTGGCACAGCAAATCTTCGATCGGATCTCAGGTCGCAGCCCCTCAGAAAAACGCCGCATCCTCATCGGCCGATCGCCCAGATCAAAGGAACATACCGCCCCAACTCAAGAAACCGGTTCTCATACTCCGTAACCGACAACCCTCCTGGCGGAGGCGAAGGAACTCACTCTCCTTCTCATGTCTGAACGCCCGGAAATACTTCTCGTGGAAGCGCGCCTCAAACGCCCGCCACGACCACACGAAGTCCTCCTCGACAATGCGAAGCACACTGTCCCACCACAAACCGGCCTCCTTCTCAAACATGAAGGTGGCAAGCTCAACTTGCTCGACCTCAGAGCAGTGAAGCGGCCTCAAGATCTTAGAGATGCGGTCAATCCAATACTCGGCCTCCTGGGTCTGTGAGAACCCGCAAAAGTAGGAGGTCTCAAGCGCTGAATCGCTCGAATGTGCCGCCGGCACTCGCGTTCCCATGCACTCCCAGATGGAGGCATGGGTGAAACAGTGGAGTCGCCCTTACCGACTGAGCAAAGATGCCAACCATGGAGGAGAGGAACTCCCGCTGCTGCTACTGCTGCTGTTTTACCTGTTGCTACTGGATCAACAACATCATCTGCTCAAACCTATCAACAGTGGAGTATAAGAAGGTGCATGGCTCGGCCCAGGAACCGAGGTGTGACTGGAGGAGCCATAGGTGTCGACCCAACACCAACACGAGATGGACCGTGGATCTGACCGGCTATCGCTCAAGGGAGGAACCCGAAGCGACTCAATCAGAGAAAGACGGGCCGAAGCCTTCGAACCCTTAGGAGGCATCCCTACATTAAATCAAAGGATGCAACCTGTCAGATTCTAAGTCACATAATCCATCCACACAACAACAACACAGCACAACACCAAAACAAACCACAACTACTACAACCACTAACAGCTACCACACTACAACAACTCCAACTACAAGCCAACAACGGCTACACACAGAAAGAAACACCAAACAAAGCAAAGACGGCCACGACGATGCTACTCGTCGGAGTCAGGAGACGGAGGCGGAGCACCCTTATCCTGCAAGCAACACAGGATAGACTTCAAAGTCCGGGACATCTTCTTGAACTTGTGCTTAACCAAGCCTCGAAGATCCACCATCTCCTGGCGTAAAGCAGCTTGCCCTTCTTCAAGCCGTGTAAGACGGGCATCTCTGGCAACCTGCTCTGCGCCCTGCTCTGGCACCACAGGAGGAGAGCGATCACTCGAATCCTGTGCCCCACTCTCTTCCTCGTCTTGCTCTGCTTCTTCCTCAGACTCCGCACCACCTTCAGCATAACTCTCATCATCACCACTCTCAGACCCGGCCTCACCCTCAGAGGCAAGCCGACCAGAACCAACCTCCATCAGCTTGAGAGTCCTCAAATTGATATGGCGAACAGGGACCGGCTTCTCAGCTCCAAGCCTATAGCCAAACTCATGTGCGATCTTGCAAATGAGGCGGCCAAAGGGAAGCGACTCGGTCCTTCTACTCGAACGAGCGATGAGAATAATCTGACGCAGGACGTACGTCGGCACACACAACTTCGCATCCTCCCCCACCTGATATAGGAAATCTACCATCAGGCGCGTACACTCGCTGACATTGAACGTAAAGATGTGGTGAAGCAAACGGAAGTCGTCCGTCATGAAGGAAGCCAGAAGACTCCTATTCGGTTGCCATTCAACCAGACGAACACACAAGAATCGGGTGCAACGATCCCTCTCATGCACATTGTTCACATTCTTCTCGCTGGCATGCACTTCCCCAAGTGGCACCTTCAAGAGTCGGGATATCAAAGCAACATTGACAATTCCAACTCGACCGCTACCACAAGGAATCTTGAACTGCAGAGGATCCAGCGAAGGCTCCAGAATGTTGGCATAGAAGGCCCGAACAGTGCTAGCATTCGCGCGATACTCACCTTCGAACAAGGGACCCCAACCAGCCCCTTCAAGGCTATCCAACAAGAAGAACTCACCAAAGAGCCGCGGATCAACATGAGCCTCAAAGAGGACTGCCCCTCATAGACTCCATGCGACAATTCCGCCAACAAGGTCCTACCGACAGGAGCTCGAGGATCGAGGTCCCGCTGTCTGGAACTCGCGCGTGGCGGACGGCTAGCGGCGGCACCTCTCGGCCTCCGTGCACGGGTTGGGCGGCTCGGCCCGGCTTCATCCACGGGCGCTCTCTTCTTCCCCATCAAGGAAAGAAGGGAAGAAATGGAAAAGATGGCCGTCACAATCTCAAAGAGGGCCATGAGAAATGAGAGAAAGAGAGAAATAGGAAGATGGTGAAGCTTCCACACAACTATGAGCCAAAAAGGGAATGAAAGGGCTCAAATGAGAGGGAAAGATGGAGAAATCAGCAATGGAATGGAAGATTTGAGAATGGAGTGATGGGTTTGCACGAAAATGGAAGGAAGATGAAGATTTGGGAGAGATTTGAGAGAGTTTGGAGAGGTTGTTGAAGAAAAGGAGAGCTTGGAAGAGGGTGTTGTGAAGGAAATAGATGAAAGGAAGGGTTTTAAAATGAAAACCGTGGAGGGGTGGGCCACACAAGCCTCATGGACGATCGGCCCGCGTCGGCCCGGCCCGCGTCTCCGAACCGGCGATGGCATCGCCGGTCTCTGGACATATCGGCGATGCCTCGCCGATTTGGCGAGGTCCTCCTGGTCCTCCTTGGTCCAAATGATGTGGTTCCCCCCCTGGGTCCCACGGAAAATGCCCCGATTGGCCCCTTGTATAGTTTGAAGCCTATCGGGTCATTCTGACAGAAATCTGATACAAACAGCGATTTCTGGAAGGTTTAAAAATGAATAATGGGAGGGTAGACCATCTACACTCATTAATAGAGGGCCTAGAACAGGTTTCGGGTCGCTGTGTGTGATCAGGTAAGGGTACAGACTCGATCTCGGCAAAGGTTTTCAGGAAACTTTCGCCGATAGAAACTACGGAGCACAAACACAAAGCGATGATAGACCCGCACCCAATTACACTATAGTGGTGACAACGTGCGGTGTGTGACCATAACCCAGGTCCAGTTTAATCCAGATCATGCTCTGATACCAACTTGTAACGCCCTGAAATTCGGGGGTCGAGCATAACTCAGCTCCCGAGTTCCAAAACATCACTTATGCAACATAATTAATGAATGATGTATGTTGACTGTATTAGCACATAAACATGGGATAGATTAAGCCAAAACGCAGATATGATTCAGGGATAAGTGAATAAAGCAAGCGGAAGACTTATAGTAAAATATGTGTACAAGTGTAAGTCCTGAATTACATATACAACCAGATCGTGTAAAAGTGTTATTTATCAAAATTATAAGTACAAGTTACATCATTTCAGTTCCCAAAATAGTAATCCCATAGATCCCGCGCAATAGGATCGAGGCTTGCTAGAACCCGTCTGAAAACCGCATATAGGAGAAGGCAGCCTCGTCGTCACCAGCTCCCGCTCTGCCTCGACGTCGCATCCACATCTGGCAACATCGGGGCCTAAGACAGAGTCTGGTGGGTGTGAAACACCGCCCCTAAACGTGGGAGTGAGTGATCAACTCGTGGAACAATAAGGCACCGGTTAACATGTTATAGTTCAATCAAACAATAATGATAAAGCAGGACAATTAAGTAAATCCTAAGTACTCTTGTTAATGCAAGTATGAATGCAATATGATGCGTGCCCTCACGCGTACACCCTCGCCGTCTTCATCTTACGTTACGCATGACATCGCCTCAAAGTGCGCCACAACTACAAAGCACATGCAAATGCGGTGCATGGATATGATTACCAAGTTGTTATTAGTCCACTTCATACATCAGGATTGGGAAGCTAAGATACCTTCCTCATATCATCATCCAAAAAGTGATCCATACTAGGGTCGTCAATCCTAGACATCTCATACGATCATATAGTTGAGGTCGTAGCAAAGGGCTCGCCACCAATCAATGCACGCCTTTCATGCCCTTACTACCACAGATCGGCTCGTCACCTCCTTGTGGTATCCAGGTATGCTCGAGGTCACTACAAAGGGCTCGTCACCAATCAATGTAGGCCGACAAAAACGAATATAGTGTCCCATACCACCATAATCGGCTCACGAGTTTAGTTGCTCACTGGTCACTACGGGGAGGCTCGTCACCCCAGCGTAGGCCGACAGCTCGACCACGGTGTCCCATACCACCATGTCCGGCTCATGAGTCTTAGCGGATCAGGTCCCATGGTTATTAGGATTTCACTGGTAAGTTCGGTACCCTAGATTCAAGCAGTAGCGTCCATACATGGTTAACATACCTCGGACAATCGGGGTACTTGACGAACTCGACTAGCACGAGCGCACGTTGAATTGAACGACATAGAGTGCGCAAACACTCCGCGTGGCCAAACCACTGCCGCCAACTCTAATACGGCTCGGGTTCGTCTAATACGTCCTACGTGGCGAAAGCAATCTCAACCACGAATATAGGGTCAATTACCGATTTCCTGGACTAAGGCATAGTCCCAAACATCTTACACTACTACAGATACTCATATGGAATGTAAAACAGTAATGGAACAATAACTCAAATCATGTTACATACACATCTGAATAATATCAACTTAACATAAATGTAAGCATAGGAGATGCTTGAATTTAAATAACTTGGAATGTAACTGCATAAAGGAAATCATGCGCATCAATAGGAGTATTGAGAATCACTTCTCAACGCCCACATTTAGTGTAATCAGTTACACGTAGGTCATTCATGCATTTCTACAAACACTTAGCAAACATGGAACAACATACATGACGCATGTTGAAATACATGCACTTAGACAATTCCTTTTATCAAGGAGTTGTCATACATGCATCTAGCATACATACATGACCAATAATCATGGCAAACATAAGTGCATATTCTATACGTATACGGTACTTTATAAATACACATAGAATACACAAACCTCAACATATCACATGCATATCAGGAAAGCAACCTAAACACAACATTTGGCATGTGAAATCTCATCCATAACAAGGATAAATCACTAACTGGGATTGAAAGCCTTGAAAACCATAACCTATACACTTAAAGTCCGCACCTTAAGCGAGGAAAGAATAGCCGAATTGATTTAGACGAGTTGTCTTCGTCAACGGCGCAAGAATACCCTAAAATAAGGATAGAAATGAGATACAACAACACCAAGTCTAATCTAAGCTCTAACACAGGTTAGGGTTAGGTTAACTTACCCCAAAAGAACTCAGAATCGTCAGAGGAACGATTCAAAGTAAAGGTTCAAAGGTGAAGAAGAACAAGGAAGAATCAAGATGATTCACCAACCAATCTCTCTCACTAACTCTCTCTTTTCCACTCTCTCTCCAAGCTAGGGTTAGAGAAAATTCGTATGGAAATGAGAACTAGGGTTTAAGGACTATATATAGGCCTTAAAATGATGGAAATAACCCCAGGGTCAAGGTATACTTAGGTAATAACCAAAGTACGCCTTTCTCGATCCAACGAAGCACTTCTGGTGGGCCTATAACCACGAAAGGTCGGACTTAAGCTCACTGACAATGGATCTAGGTCAGGCTGAGTTTTCGTACCGACCGGCTCTTCAGATCAGCCGTGGCGGACCACACTCAATTCAACGGTCACTAAACTCGATCAAGTCCACAAGCACTAGGATATGCCTGGGCCAACCATCCCGATCGAGGGTGAAATTGGGTCGAATCCAACGGTCGAATGCTTAAAATCGTCGCGCAAGCGCACGACTCAATTTCATAAAAAGCTTATTAAATTCCAACCGTTCTCACACTCTTCACTCCGAACTCAATCAAATCGACCTAAAACATCATATGGACTTGATTTTTGAGGTGAAGACCAAGCCCAACTCAGTGACCGCAACAGCCTAAGATCATCGCCATCGGACTTTCGATGCGCGGTCTAGGTCCGATCCAGATCTTCCAAAAATTCCCCAGAACAACTGGATTTAGCGATGGATCCCAGATTTCAGAGTAACGTAGCGCTCACTAATCTGCACGTTTAGAGCCATGCAGATACAATTTAAAGTGATTGATGCGAATTTCACAAGCAATCAAGTAAAGCACTAACTACCCCAAAACAACTACTTAAGGAAAGATTAGCACAAAATTTCCAAGGTCGTTACAGTGTGACCTTTGGAGAGGTATGTCAGGTGTTGCCAACATTAAGAATTGGTACCAAATGCATACATTAGTATAGGCCATTCTCATGTTATCATTTTTCGGCTATTAACTCGTCTCCAAAGCAATGAGATGTAAACTTGCACAGCTTAGATATAGTTTAAGCTGCTCGTTAATTAAAAAGGAACTGAAATATAGTTAATTAAGCAAAATGGAATCTCAAAAAAAGAAAAAAAAAGGCGACCAACATCCATCCAACACTACAAGAAAGAGGGTTTTTAGCGATGAAACTTTTAGCGACGAAAATTTTCGCAGCTAAAAATCGTGGATGAGACTTTTAGTGACGAAAATTTTCGTCGCTAAAGGCTGCGAACAATTTGGCAAAAGGTTCAAATGGGTTACTTTTAACTACGAAAATTTTCGTAGCTAAAAATCGTGGTTGACACTTTTAGTGACAAATATTTTCGTCGCCAAAGGCTATAAACAAATTTTCAATAACTTCGAATCCATTACTTTTAGCTACGAAACTTTTCGTAGCTAAAAATCGTAGATGAGACTTTTAGCGACGAATGTTTTCATCACCAAAGGCTGCAAACACATTTAAAAAAAATTCGAATGGATTACTTTAGCGACATAACTTTTCGCAGCTAAAAATCGTGGATGAGACTTTTAGCGACGAAAATATTTGTCGCTAAAGGCTACGAACAATTTTGGAAAAGATTTGAATGGATTACTTTTAGCTACGAAAAGTTTCGTAGCTAAAAATCATGGTTAACACTTGTACCGATGAATATTTTCCTCGCCAAAGGCTGCAAACAAAATTTCAAAACCTGCGAATGGATTACTTTTAGCTACGGAACTTTTCGTAGCTAAAAATCGTGGTTGACACGTTTAATGATGAATATTTTTGTCGCCAAAGGCTGCAAACAAATTTTCAAAAACTTCGAATGGATTACTGTTAGCTACGAAAATTTTCGTAGCTAAAAATCGTGGATGAGACTTTTAGCAACAAACACATCAAATCCATGGTGTTGATGTTCGACAATTGGATGTCCAAATCTTAAGTGGACCACATTCCAGAAACAGTGTTGAATGAGTGTCAACCATTAAAAAACATTTTGGGGCCATAAAAGTTTTGGATTAAACTGATTTTTGTTTTTCCCCTTCATCTGGTCCTGTATGACCTAATCAACATATTGGATGTCAAATAAACAGTATGGTGGGCCTTAGGAGGATTTTAATGATGGATATATAATAATTTTATAATATATATATATACACTTCTTACATTGAAACATGATTTAATAATTTATAGCTTTCTTAATTTTTTTATTTTTATTACTTTCTTAATCTTTTTATTTTTATTTTTATTTTATCAGTAGTGTAATATTTTGAAGAATCAAGGGGAAGTACATATCCAAAAAATAAGGATATGCAAAACTGTGAAAAGAGCACATATTCTGTTTCAGCAAGTTACAAACCTTACTTTCTCCATATAGATCTCCACTTGTAAGTGCCACAAAAGAAAAGTCTTACCGATGACATTGACAGTTCAAAGGGCATGAAAATCATGAAACATCATTACGTACTTATAATACCATTGACAATTTGACTATGTACTTGGATCTGTCATTGGCAAACGTTATGCAGTCAAAAAGCCCATTTACAATTGGCGAAAATATTCCTTTTTTCTGTCCATCACACTCCGACATACTTGGGCCCTGCTTCAACATGAGGATGTTACTAGATATCATCTGAATTGAAAGCAAACCAGTTCAAAATACACCACTATTTTTTTAAGATGACTCATTAAACAACCCATTCATGAATACAATTTAATCACTTCACCTCCATGCTGTATGTCTTCCCAGCTCCAGGCTGTTCCAAATGCAGTATTTGAAGGTTACAATTTGTTAGTATTATTTAGAGATTTCTAACGAATGTTCGCAAAATCACACTGACATAAGGACAACAACACTATATAAAAGAAATTACAAGCAAAGATTGAATTCTCGAATTTCAAATACCTTATAGAATTCCAAATCTATATTTTTACGCTGTAGTTTTCAAAATAACAGTAGAATTTCACAAACAAATATGCTACAGATGGAATCGAGTGAAAACCACAACCTGATCCGAAAATTTAACTGTAAATTACTTCTAGCCACTCTAGATCATAAATGTAGAAAACTTAATACTCTAATTTCATGAAATTCCTAGTAATTTTCAAACAGAGCAGTAACAGCAGAATGAAATCGAAAGGAAATGAGGCGTTTGGATGTAAAGAAGCTATAACTGATGAGGATCAGGGATTTAGAAATCTCTTCTGCAATTCAACGAGAAATCTCATCTTGCTCTCCCTGTCTACACCCGACCAACTAACTCGTCCGCTGCCTAGATTGCCCACCACGCACGACTCTCATTTCTTTTGTTCTCTCTCATTCTCTCCTTTACTACAAAATAAAACCAATTAAATGAGCTAAACTCGATCTGGTCTAAAAAATAGAACTCGAATCATGTTTTGGAAGTATGAATGCAAATTTTGTATGTAGAATATCCCCTAAGATTGTATTACCACACTCTATCGAGTCGAATCTTAGAGCGCCACGCTTTTTATCTTTGTTTTGTGGTGTATGGGCTGATTTGAATTGATGATGTAGTAGACTTAGAGTTACCACTAGCCAATTAACTCCAAAAACCCGTAGTTAAATAGAACCTGTAAAATCTGTAAAAGCCAGAGAATTCAGAGACTTTCTTTCTTTCTCCTGATTTGCGACCTGGGATTCTGAGTAAGGTACCTCTGTTACAGAAAATGAAGGTGTTCGACACCTAATCTACTCATATGGGAGTACGGTCTCTACTTTGTGTGGTAAGATGATCTTAGGAGATAAAATAATATAATGTGAAGTATTAAAATGAGAATAGATAACATTACCAAAAAAAGGGGCAAAGGATACATTTACTATGGTTTTAATCCATAGTTGAAAAGGTGCCACACCATTAATAATTAACACCGGTGTAAGGGGCCTTATAGGGTGCAAAAAAATATGTTTTCTATCTAAGCCATTTATATATTTTGAAATATTATTATAGGACATGAAACAAAAAATCATCAAGATTGAAGTTCCAAGTGGACCACACGGTAGGAATTATGGAGATTAAATCATATATGCTTCCTATGGTGAAACTTTAATCTAGTTTATGTTTAGGATCATGGAGATTAAATCATCTTGAATTCTTTATACTTTTCAAAATAAGAGCTTATTGGGTAACTCAATACCCAATCCGAATTCATTTTGGCCAGTGACGCTGCCACGTACAAGGTGGCTAGTGGTTGGTGCTATGTAGACCCCACCATGATGCATTTATCTTATCCAGGCTATCCATCCATTTTGAAAGATAATTTCAGGGTTTGATCCCATAAATGACATAGATCTAAATCTCAGGTGGACCACACCATGTGAAAATAGTTGTGATTGAATTTCCACCATTAAAAACCTCCTAGGGCCCACTATAATGGTTATTTGACATCTAACCCATTTATTAGGTCATAAAGACTTGGATGAAGGGAAAAAATATATATCAGCTTGATTCAAAACTTTTGTGGCCCCAAAAAGTTTTTAATGGTAGAAGTTTAATCAACACTGTGCGGTCCACTTGAGATTTGGATCAACCTCATTTTTGGGCTCATACCATAAAATTACCTGGAAGAATGGGTGGACGGCATGGATGAAACACACACATCATGGTGGGCCCACAGAGCACTGATCAGTAGCCCTTCGCTAGTGGCAGCGTGAGTAGCCGATCCATTTTCCCCAATCTGTGAAAAAACAGAGGGGCAATTTTATTTTTTTTGTTCTCGCGCACCCTCTCTCTCGCTCTCCCCCTAAATCTTCAGCTCCCGATCATCATCAGCCCCTGCAATCTTCCTCATTAGTAGCAGCCCCGACCAGCAGACCTCATCTTCCCCACAACATCAAACCCTGAAATTATCTCTCAAAATGGATGGACGGCCTGGATAAGATAAAGCCCTAGATGTCCTCCATCCAAGGTTTATTTCTTGTATTCTTCAATGTAGGGGTATTTTGATTTTTATTGCCTTTTCCTTTTTGTCATTTATGTTTCTAGAGTGCACTTGAGCAGAGAAAAAAGGAGCATTTCGGATTCCAAAGGTAGATTAGAGACCTCCTGCAAGAGAATCAAGATGCAGGATTTGGATTGGGTTTTCCAATCTAAGAGGTAATTCATTCGATTTCTTTTTCTTCTTTTTGAATATGGTGTTGGATTTTTATTTTTGAATAGGATTTTTTAATTTTCTCTTGCTTTGTTAGCATTTTATTTTAGTGTATTTTCAATTCTTTGAATCTTTTTTTGTGGGGGAGAGAATCAACTTGTATTGGGTTGTTACCAAAGGGTTTTCAATGTGGCTTTTGATTAGGTATTTGACTAGCAACTTGCTAATGGGAGAAGTGCCGGATTGGATGCGACAGATGTTACTTGACAACGGATATCTTTCTTTACATAGCCAGTATCCTCCTGCCTAATTCCAATGTTTTTTTTTTTTTTTAAATTTTGTCTTTAATATGCTTGACAACTAACTTCTATGAATCATCTTTGATAGATGTTTCAGACATGCTGAATAATTGTTAAGAAGGATTGTACAGATGCTTCTTAGTATGCAGATAGAAACAAATATTAGATGGCTACTAACTTTTAATCTGGAGCAATTTTGGGGCATCCAGAATCAGAAGTGGGCCCATCAGATCAATAATCTGGCTAACCAAACCATGCATAGTGTCTCAATACATACCACATAGAAACAAATCACAAATCCATCAGCACCTGCATTATGTCACAATCCATGTGTTGAGGGAAAATAGGATTTTATCTTTCTTTTAAATTTTTTTTTTTTTAAAAATGTTTTCTATCTTCCTTGGGAGTATCTCATCTCCACCATGGTTAGGCGACAACTGGGGTTAAAAAGTATCATCCAAAAACCAGAATGTCTCACTCAAAACGTACCAATTTTGTCCATGAATGGTACAGTTCCATATTGGCCTGAAACAGCCCAAATACAAAGACGACACCACCCAATGAAAACCCCATGCATGTAGGTAGTGAACCATATGATACACCATAACCCATTTTCAATCTACAGGATTTTCAGTATCACACTACAGTTAATCAATGCCAATGAATGGTGGAGATGGATGTTTCTTCTAGGCCTAATGGATCGGCCGTCTGGATGGCACTGACAGTCATGTGGTTCTGAGTGGAGGTTCCATAAGACGCTTGCAACAACATTATTTCGCATTCAGATAATGCACAAGGACACATGTTTGGTTGCACCAAATATCATGCTCTTTCAGTATAATTTGTTGCAAAATTTTAGGCAATATATCATGAAATGTGGTGCAACCAAACACAACCTAAAAACAAAAAGATTCTTAGATTGTCACATTCAAGAAATAAGCCATGGCAGGAATAAACGAGTTTCTTCTCTTCACGTTCAAACACATGCATCTATCTGCATACTAGGAAACATCTGTAAATTTCTTAACAATGGAAAGAACATAACTACAATTTGAGGGCTACTTCCTTATTATGAATACTAGGAAACATTTGTAAATTTCTGCATTTCCTCTTGATTAAACTGAATATTCACAATTCCTCAACCAACAGAGTTTTATTATGGAGATAAATAGTAGTGGCAAATCCTACCAAAAAAAATAATTATGGTTTGGACTACATGGAGATGTACAAAAGATAAAATCTTTGAATTGTGCCAAAGGAGATGTGAAACCCAATCTCGATCAATACAAGAAAGGTGGATATGTTGCCCTCTGTGCAATTTGCAATTATAATTTGTTTCCAATGAGCTGTTTCGTATAATGAATGTTTCTTGGAAAAAGAAAATGCATGATTTTGGTGTAGTACCAGATTGTTGTTTTCATCTTATCACAGCATACAGTTTTGCATATTGCAGTCAAATTTTGTGCTCCAGTGATCTTTCTTACAATAGTTTTGCAGTGGATAGGTCTACACCAACTTATTGTTCACAAGGAACACTGTAAGATTACTTGTGTAATTATGGCTTCTTTACACTGTTCATTTCACATGGTTTCTTATATTATGCTGCTGAAAATTTCTGTGTATTTCATCAGCAACTTGTTTGGGACCTCTTCAATGCCGAACAATTCATAAGCTTCTAATGTTCTTATTATTAAATTGCACAATGAGTTGTTGGTGATGGTCGTTTGTTTTGTTGCAACCGCTTCTGTTCATCTTAAATGTTTATTAAACCTCGTTGAATATAATCTTATAATGCTTATTGTTGACCACATATTGATCTTGGAGTGGAGTTGTTCCATGCTTGAAAAGCTTCAATTGTCCAAAATGAGGTATATAATAATAGAAGTACAACACGAGTACCTTGAAATTCTTATTTTGTTCACATAATCCGTCTTTAGAGTTTCCAGCTCTTTCTTTTCTTATTTACAAATTATGCAACTTCTGTCATCTGTGACTGGTTCTCCAACATGAACAGATTGAGTCACAGAAAGTCACCAACAAAAACAACTCTCTTTCTAATAGGATTTTCTTTGCTTTTTCTTTTTTAACATTGTGATTCTTTCTTATGATTTCATTTGCATTATGCATGAGATTAGTAATGTTTTGCATTCATTGTGGTACTATTGATTTGGATTGGTCTCTGGTGTAGGACTACAAAAGGAATTCTTTTATGGAGGCTGATTTGATATGTTCAAACATAATACAAAGTATGGAAAGGAAGTTGCAGGTAGCAATTGAAGCTATTGAGTGTGGTAAGAGCACCCTGGTATTTACCTTAAGCAGTATGGTATGAGACTTGTAAAATGTTGCAGGTAGCAGGAGTTTTTATGGTGGTCATGGTTGTGGATTTTATTATTTTGGATCATTAATGTGGTCTTGAATTTTGCTTATTTTGGATAATGAATGCATGGATTTGTTGAATTCATTTGAGAAATGAGCTGGAAAAACGGATGAACAATATAATATTCAATGCATCATCAAGATGGGGCCTACAGTGACAGTATCTTCTCCTGTTTTGATCAAACCAACTACCATGCTGGATGTGATTACTCGTTAAGCTGCAGCAGAGAACTTGTGTGGGTGTTTTGCAATGAAATTTGGGATGTTCTTAAGCAGTTTGATGCATATTGGTTGAAAAATGAAGTGTTATGCAGATTTATTATACTTTTTTATGGTTTAGATGATGGAATCTTGTGTGGGTGCTTTTACATTTATCAATTCTTAAAATTTGTGGGATTACTTGATGTGAATCAATGGGAGTTTTTGATGATTAATAGTTGCTTTTGGGTGTTCTTGGACTGAAACCAATGGAATTTGGGGTACTTTCAAGTTATTTGGACTTGGCATAATTAATGGAGTGTTGTACACATCATTTATGTTACATGTAAGCGAAGCTCATGTGGGTACTTTTGCATTTGGCAGTTTTTGAAGTTTATGTGATCATGTTATATTAATTGATGGGAATTTAGGATGATGGGTACTTGTTTCCGGGATTTTTTTTTTTTTGGGACCAAAATAAAGGGAACTTGGGATGTTCTCAACCAATTTGATGCATATGTATTGACCCAGATGTTCTTCATACTAGGATTATCTGAAAAATAGAGTGGTCATGTAGATACTTTTTTGTTTATTAGTTTTTGAAGTTTGTCTTTATTTGATGAAAATCAATGGGAGTTGAGGATGCCGGGTACTTGTTTTCAGGTGTTTTGATTGGAACTAAGGTAATTAGGGGCTTTTTCTAGTTATCTGATGCACATTGATTGATTTTAATGTTTTTCAGATTTTAATGATTGTATTTATATGCATGTGGTGTCCTCAGGTCTTACATAAACTAATTTATATGCATGTGGTGTCCGCGGATCTTACATGAACTAATACGACGCCCCAACTAGATTATGTGAGGCAAGAAAGAAGTTAGTTTTCTTCCCTTTACCATTGTTGTTTGATTGTTAATCCATGCAACGATTATTTTTTTATGCCATAGGTCTTGACACTTGCTATTTTTCTTAGAATTTATTAGTTTAATAACCTAGCTATGTAAACTATTAAACTTTGTTTCATAAGCATAAATATGAATCACCTTCTTTCTTCTTTTTGCTAGGTTGCATCAAATCTAGATGTTGTAACAGATGTGTATGATTTCCTCCATTTAGTAAGCACCATTTCTAGTGAAAAAGAAGTAAGCAATGAATGTCTAGGTGCAAATGCTGATGAAAAAGAAGTAAGCAATGAAGCAGCCCGTTCAATCTGATCAATCTACTCCTTAGGGAGGTTGGAAATCAAATGATGTGTACAACAATTCAGGTATGGTTTGCACCAATTCAAGAGACTGTACATTAGGCATTCAATATATAAGACTAGAGTGAGATTGATTAGGCATTTAAATGTGTTGCAGGAGGTTGTTTGAATTACTTATCCTAACAGGTGCACAAGTTGGGATGGATTCGACTTTTATCTTGAGAAAACGCCATGATTTCAGGTAGTTATTATTGTAATGGAAAGTTTAAAAATTAAGAGAGAGAGAGAGATAATGAATTCCTGAAAAGAAATGTTCTTTATCATTAGGGCTGCTTTCGCCAGGTTTGATGTAGAAATCGTTGCCAACTTCACAAAAAGACAAATAGCATCAGTGGCCACAGATTGCAACTTGGATTTAAACAAGGTTCGAGGTGCCGTCAATAATACTAATAGAATCCTCCAGGTCAGATTGTTGATTGGACCTGATTTTATTTAAATGATCTTGATAATCCATTTTATTTAAATGAGTAGACCCGGATGTGCGTCAGAGCTATCCGGATGTTGAGCGGGGGTCCCTGGAAGGTGGGAATCGCTGTTATGACCATGATGCTGTCCATTTCCTATGGACAGCATTGGAGTGGCCTGGCCATTTGGACAGGCCATATTTATGTATTTACTCGAAATTGATGGAGCAGACCCGGATGTGCTCGGAGCTATCCGGATGTTGAGTGGGGGTCCCTTGAAGATGGGAACTGCTGTTATAACCATGATGAAGCTGTCCATTTCCTATGGACAACATTAGAAGGGCCTGGCCAATTGGAGCAAGCCGTGTTTATATCTGTGTTTGCAGGGACCGCACCCTTAACCTATAACCTAAACCTATTCCCAAATCCCAAAACCTATAACTACAACCTAAACCTATAACCTAAACCTATAAATTATAACCTAAACTCAATTCCCTAAACTTTAACCTACAACCTAACCTAAACCTATACTTGTAACCTAAACCTATTCTTAAATCCCAAAACCTATAACCTAAACCTAAACCTAAACCTAAACCTATAACCTATAACCTATAACCTGAACCTATAACCTATTCTCAAATCCCAAAACCTATAACTATAACCTAAACCTTAACCAAAAACCTATAACCTAAACTTGATCCCGAACCCGAACCCGATTTCTTAAACCTCAACCTTAACCTATTCTCAATTCCCTAAACCTATAGCTTATAACCTAAACCGAAACCTAAACCTATACCTTAACCTAAACCGAAACCTATAACCTATAACCTAAACCTAAACCTAAACCTAAAATCTAAATGTATTCTCAAATCCTTAAACCTAAACCTACACCTATTCCTAATCTCAACTCCCTAACCTAAACCTAAACCTAAACTTGAAAACCAAAACGTAAACCCGATCTCGAACCTGAACTCGATTTCCTAAACCTAAACCTTAACGTATTCTCAATTCCCTAAACCTATTGCTTATAACCTAAACCGAAACATAAACCTATACCTTAACCTAAACCTATAACCTATAACCTAAACATAAACCTAAAACCTAAATGTATTCTCAAATCCCTAAACCTAAACATACACCTAATCCTAATCTCAACTCCCTAACCTAAACCTAAACCTAAACTTGAAAACTCAAACATAAACCCGATCCCAAACCCGAACCCGATTTCCCAAACCTAAACCTTAATGTATTCTCAATTCCCTAAACCTAAACCTACACCTAATCCTAATCTCAACTCCCTAACCTAAACCTAAACTTAAACTTGAAAACCCAAACCTAAACCCGATCTCGAACCCGAACCCAATTTCCTAAACCTAAACCTTAACCTATTTTCAATTCCCTAAACCTATAGCTTATAACCTAAACCTAAACCTAAACCTATATAACATATAACCTAAACCTAAACCTAAACATATATAACATATAACCTAAACTTAAACCGAAACCTAAACCTAAACCCAAACCTAAAACCTAAAACCTAAATGTATTCTCAAATCCCTAAACCTAAACATACACCTAATCCTAATCTCAACTCTCTAACCTAAACCTAAACCTAAACTTGAAAACTCAAACATAAACCTGATCCCGAACCCGAACCCGATTTCCTAAACCTAAACCTTAATGTATTCTCAATTCCCTAAACCTAAACCTACACCTAATCCTAATCTCAACTCCCTAACCTAAACCTAAACTTAAACTTGAAAACCCAAACCTAAACCCGATCTCGAACCCGAACCCGATTTCCTAAACCTAAACCTTAACCTATTCTCAATTCCCTAAACCTATAGCTTATAACCTAAACCTAAACTTATATAACATATAACCTAAACCTAAACCTAAAACCTAATGTATTCTCAAATCCCTAAACCTAAACCTACACCTAATCCTAATCTCAACTCCCTAACCTAAACCTAAACCTAAACTTGAAAACCCAAACCTAAACCCGATCCCGAACCCGAACCCGATTTCCCAAACCTAAACCTTAACCTATTCTCAATTCCCTAAACCTATAACTTATAACCTAAACCTAAACCTGTAACCTATAACCTAAATGTGTTCTTAAAGCCCTAGACCTAAACCTTCACCTAATCCTAATCTCAACTCCCTAACCTAAACCTAAACCTAAACTTGAAAACCAAAACATAAACCCGATCCCGAACCTGAACCCGATTTCCTAAACCTAAACCTTAACCTATTCTCAATTCCCTAAACCTATTGCTTATAACCTAAACCGAAACCTAAACCTATACCTTAACCTAAACCTACACCTAAACCTATAACCTATAACCTAAACATAAACCTAAAACTTAAATGTATTCTCAAATCCTTAAATGTAAACCTGCACCTAATCCTAATCTCAACTCCCTAACCTAAACCTAAACCTAAACTTGAAAACCAAAACCTAAACCCGATCCCAAACCTAAACCCGATTTCCTAAACCTAAACCTTAACCTATTCTCAATTCCCTAAACCTATAGCTTATAAACTAAACCTAAGCCTAAACCTAAACCTTAACCTAAACCTAAACCATAACCTATTCTCAATTCCCTAAACCTATAGCTTATAACCTAAAGCTAAGCTTAAACCTAAACTTTAACCTAAACCTAAACCTAAACCTAAACCTGTAACCTGTAAAATAAACTTAAACCTAAAACCTAAATGTATTCTCAAATCTCTAAACCTAAACCTACACCTATTCCTAATCTCAACTCCCTAACCTAAACCTAAACCTAAACTTGAAAACCAAAACGTAAACCCGATCCCGAACCCGAACCCGATATCCTAAACTTAAACCTTAACCTATTCTCAATTCCCTAAACCTATTGCTTATAACCTAAACCGAAACATAAACATATACCTTAACCTAAACTTATAACCTATAACCTAAACATAAACCTAAAACCTAAATGTATTCTCAAATCCCTAAACATAAACCTACACCTAATCCTAATCTCAACTCCCTAACCTAAACCTAAACCTAAACTTGAAAACTCAAACATAAACCCGATCCCGAACCCGAACCCGATTTCCTAAACCTAAACCTTAATGTATTCTCAATTCCTTAAACCTAAACCTACACCTAATCCTAATCTCAACTCCCCAACCTAAACCTAAACCTAAACTTGAAAACCAAAACCTAAACCCGATCCCGAACCCGATTTCCTAAACCTAAATCTTAACCTATTCTCAATTCCCTAAACCTATAGCTTATAACCTAAACCGAAACATAAACCTATACCTTAACCTAAACTTATAACATATAACCTAAGCATAAACCTAAAATCTAAATGTATTCTCAAATCCATAAACCTAAACATATACCTAATCCTAATCTCAACTCTCTAACCTAAACCTAAACTTGAAAACTCAAACCTAAACCCGATCCTGAACCCGAACCCGATTTCCTAAACCTAAACCTTAATGTATTCTCAATTCCCTAAACCTAAACCTACACCTAATCCTAATCTCAACTCCCTAACCTAAACCTAAACATAAACCTAAACTTGAAAACCCAAACCTAAACGCGATCTCGAACCCAAACCCGATTTCCTAAACCTAAACCTTAACCTATTCTCAATTCCCTAAACCTATAGCTTATAACCTAAATCTAAACCTAAACCTAAACTTATATAATATATAACCTAAACCTAAACCTAAAACCTAATGTATTCTCAAATCCCTAAACCTAAACCTACACTAATCCTAATCTCAACTCCCTAACCTAAACATAAACCTAAACTTGAAAACCCAAACCTAAACTCGATCCCGAACCCGAACCCGATTTCCTAAACCTAAACCTTAACGTATTCTCAATTCCCTAAACCTATGGCTTATAACCTAAACCTAAACCTTAACCTAAACCAATAACCTATAACCTAAACCTAAACCTAAACCTAAAACCTAAATGTATTCTCGAATCCCTAAACCTAAACCTACACCTAATCCTAGCCTCAACTCCCTAACCTAAACCTAAACCTTAACCTATTCTCAATTCCCTAAACCTTAACCTATAACCTAACCTAAACCTAAAACTATTACCTGCACTTATAATCTAAACCTATAACCTAAAACTAAGCCTAAAACTTAAACCTAAACCTAAAATCGAAATGTATTCTCAAATCCTTAAACCTAAACCTACACCTAATCCTAATCTCAACTCCATAACCTAAACTTAAACCTAAACTTGAAAGCCCAAACCTAAACCCGATTCCGAACCCGGACCCGATTTCTTAAACCTAAACCTTAACCTTAACCTATTCTCAATTCCCTAAAGCTATAACCTATATACTATAACCTATAACTAAAACCTAAACCTTAACCTAAACCTAAAACCTAAACCTAAACCTTAACCTAAACCAAAATCTATAACCTAAACCTTAACCTATAACCTATAACTTATAACCGCATCTTAAACCTAAACCTAAAACCTAAAACCCAAAACCAAAACCTAAACCTTTAACCTAAATGTATTATCAAATCCTTAAACCTAGACCTACACCTAATCCTAATCTCAACTCCCTAACCTAAACCTAAACTTGAAAACCCGAACCTAAACCCGATCCCGAACCCAAACCCAATTGCTGTAAAAATATAGCCCAATCACATCACGGCAAGAAACAAGAATGTATCCCTTTTAACATATGCCCCTTTTTACAAAGTTTTAATTTTTGTTGTTGTTTCTATTAACTTGAATTGAAACATTTTTTTGCATTAGTTTTATTTTAATGATCAATTTTATTTTAAAAAGTGCCCACTTTTTTGGAAAAAGTTTATGCAATTCTTCATGATTCTGAATTATAATGTTTTGTTGGTTTAATATATATATATTTTTTCAGATGAAAGACAAAAAAAATTGTTGCTGATTTTTTTCTTTTTTTTATTTATGAAGTTAAATTTATATGTATTTATGCGTGGATGAATGTAATGTGGATAAGATTATTTGTGTTTAGATGGATGTAGTTTATGTTTAGATAAATGTAGTTTATGTTGGATTTATGTAGTTTGGGTTTAGATGGATATGAAAGTGAATATGATGAAATATATTATATAACAGGTGTATATCAGGAAGAATACGATGAAATATATTGTAATAGGTGATCCTCTCAAATTCTCAAAAGGGACGATCCATGACAGTCCTTTTTAAGGACGGTTTGTGGTCATCCTTTGAAGGCTCATAAGAGACGGTCCATGACAGTCCTTTTTAAGGACGGTCTATGACCGTCCTTTTAAAGGACGGTCCATAGCCATCTTTTGAAGGGTCATCAGAGACAGTTTATGACAGTCCTTTTTAAGGACGGTCCATGATTGTCCTTAAAAAGGACTGTTGATGGATGTCCTTTAAAGGCTCATAAGAGACGGTCCATGACCGTCCTTTTTCTGTCAATAAGAATGACGGTTTTCGACCATCCTTTTAAGTAATACGACACGTCAAAATTTGACGGCCCTTGCGACGGTCCATGACCGTCCTTTTTGGTCATTTGAGACGGTTCTGAACCGTCCTTTTTTCACAGTTTTGGCGTAGTGAATCTAGATGAAACAATACATTTGGTGGGTCCCTCTGTCCTTGCTGGACGATGGTGATACACCACATGATGGTGCGTCCCAAGTGAACGGATGATGGGGAAAATTCAGATATACTATGATGGTCCACACGGTGGCCCACCCGAGCCGGGATCAAACTGATATTTGTGATTTCCCTTCATCCAGATCAGGCAACGGAACTGGCCTATTGGCTGGACGATTTGAATCATGCATGCACATAATAGGTGGGCCACAACAACAAGGAGAGAGAGAGAGAGAGAGAGAGGGAGAAGGGGAGGGACCCTGCCACTATGGGCTCTCCCTATACAATGCATACATCAAGATGGGTCCCACCATATGTGGGCCCTCAAATTATCAAATCCAAATAAAAATCACCCACCTTTGATTTTCTTGGACTTCTTCCGTCAACATGATCTACAGCTCCAAGGAAATGATTCCGACGGTTGAGATGGACTTTGGATGGTGGAGATGGGAAGTAGGAAGGTGGGCCACACATGGCTTCTCATATGGAGGCTTGGACGTTGGAGTCTCATGGTTGCTTGAAAAATGAAGAAAATGAGAAAGAGAGAGAGAGGATGAGATGGGTGAGTGAGGTGATGGGTGTACTTGTATAAGGGAGAGAGTTGACTTTAAGGGGGGGTGGTTGTACTTGGGGATGGGTGTGAGTGATGAGAGTGATGTGTACTTGATTGATGTGACATTTTCTAGGGATTGCAGCGCGCATCGTTCATCCTCGAACTGCACGCGGGCCCACATCTCCTGGCCTGGGTATCGCCTCAGCGTGTAATACGCGGCATCGGAACTGTGACGACGGCGCGGTCGCTAGGGTACAAGTCTCGGGTTAAGCCGACTCTAGAATACAGGACATGACTTAAGATTGCGCGCAACTATCGATAACAGATCATGGGTCACCAAAATTCAACAGGAAGGACCGCGGAAGCCTATGGAATAGTACGGGCTAGGATACAGGTCTTACAACGGGGGAAGGTAAGAGAAAATGCCCTCTCACGAATGGGTCTGACCTAGCAAATGAAGAAAAAGTGGGCTGCAGTGTATGTTTTTTGGCTCATCCATAGATAGGCCAACCATACATAAGACCCCTTAGATTCCTGGTTTGAATCTAGTAGAAATTTATGAGGATGAGTCTTTAAGGCAAACTACCCCCTCATCGATGGACTGACAGCCTTAGATTTGGTATCCTAAGGTAGCCTTGCATGCCCCGTGAACTCTAGAGAGTTACTGTAGCCAACCCCGTGCATAAAACCTACTGACTTCACTACCCTGGTAGCTTCACTGGGCTCCTCTGATAGATCACAGTTTATGAACTCCCTGGCCACAATAAGTCCAGTGAACTCATAAGAGTTACAGAGACCATTCGCGTAAGGCCTAACTCCAACTACTTATGAGTCTAAAAAACTGTACCCGCTCCATTACTCATGAGCTTAAACTGTGTGTGAAAGTGTTCAGTCTAGTCAAGTCAAGTCAATTTAAGTCCAGTCAAGTCTAGTGTCATGCCCCAAACTAGGAAATGGGATTCACAAAATTTTTTATCGCTGAATCCGGTGCCGACAACCTCCGTAGTACCCCATTCTCGGCTCCTAGTACCCATACACCAGATTTTGATCCTAGGATCTTACAAGGCGGATTTTCCAATCTATAGTTATCTCGTAAGAAGCATAACCACAAGTTTACCCAAATCACAAAGGTAACATCATCATCGTATATCCACTAATATCAAAAACTTAAGTACGATATATGAAAGGGAAATACAAGATAAATGCCAAAAGCTCTAGAAGCTCTGCCGCACACTCCTGCCTCGGCTCGACTGCGTCCTATCGTCACATGCACGCATCTATTGTGCATAAGCTTATATAAAGCTTAGAGGGTGGTGTAAGTGTGTGCACAACGTAGGTGCCAAGTATACAATACAAATCCACAATTCATACAATATAGGAAATACTGGCGAGTTCATGAGTCATAAGGTAGTAAAAATACTGACAAGTCTATGAGTAATACAATAGTAATACAATATTAGAGTAAGCAGAAAATACTAACAAGTTCATGAGTAATACAATATCAGAGTATGCAGAAATACTGACAGGTCCATGAGTAATACAATATCAGAGTATGCAGAAATACTGACAGGTCCATGAGTAATAATATCAGAGATGCAATGTAGATCGGTTATGTAATGTGAGGTTGTGGCAAACTAAATGCCATGTGCTGGGATGCAATGCAATATGTGGTGCGAATGAAATGACCAAGCTGGAGTGTGAAGTCAGGATGATAGTACGTAGTATCGCAAGCTACGGGGTCCACCACAAGGGACTTCTATTCAAAACAGTCTCATACTTAAATTTGGATAAACAGCCTCAATGTGGTAAACTCCTGATCTCAAATTGGTCATGCGCCCCAACCGAGATCCTAGCCATTGTGAAGGTACACATATCAATTAGTTGCGAACCACTAACCCGAGTGGATAGTGAATGAATGAATGAGTAAAATGCTAAGTATGCAACTCATGCTCAATAAGTCCACATATCAGTACTGTACATCTCTGGGATCATCACCAGGGTTTAGTACACTCTACATGCAATCGCCGCCCATTGGACGCGTAACCATGCAAGTGGAAGAGACCTCACTATCCTCCTGGCTAGTAGTTAGCCAATATCTACCTGGCACGTCAATAGTGGACCCATTTATGAGTTGGTCAAACTCAGCCTAACTATGCCCGCTACCCTCGGGCGGGTAAGGCCACACCCCCTTCCAACCGACCACGACATAGTGGGAGACATGACCTATTGGTATTTGACACTCGATTGCTCATGTATCCACTTGGTCTAAACGTTGGAGTATCTCCTGGCCATGGAGGTTTAGGGACTTTCACCCAAGGATATCTATGACACCCCATGTAAAAAAAGATTTCTAATGTCCCATTTAGCCATCCACGATATGCCTGTGGAGGCCACAGCCCTAATATCGCTAGGGCGTACAGTAATCATGTCATACAAATGCGAGCTTCATGAATCACACTATCAATCATGCAGCAATCCTACATGTACCGCGCACTCATGTGGGGTAACTCCGTCTCTCAGGGAGTCCTATAAACAACCTGCCCTATGAGATATGCAATGGTTAATCATATCTCATAACAAACATGCAGATGATGCGTATGGGCATGTATCATGGTGTTATGCTGTCACATACTCATAATCGGTATTGATAATCAGCCTCGACAATCGGCCTTGATCGATAATTGGCCTCAACAATCGGAATTGGCCTTGACAATCGGAATCGGTGAGAATGGGCCTAACAAGGCCTAAGGGAAGGTCACAATGTGCACATTCAACCATCATTGCCCATCAATGTGGACATTTAACCATCATTACCCCCAAGAAGTGACCCACATAGAGCCTAACATATAGTGGACCCATGGCCTCACATAAGGGCCCAATACACATCCCATTGGCCGCACACAAAGGTCTCATGCACGATATAATGGGCCTCATGCAAGAGCTTAATATACATCACAATGGGCCACAACCCATAGGCCTCCAACATATCACAATGGGTCTCATCAAATGGGCCGCAAAATGCATCACCATGGGCCTCATACGCAGGTTGCATTTCATCAAGTGGGCCACATCGCATGGGCCTCATATACAACACATCGGGCCTCACTCAAGGGCCACATAAACATCATAATGGGCCTTCTACAAGGGTCTCATACATCACAATGGGCCGCATCACATGGGCCTTATATACAACACATTGGGCCTCATCACATGGGTCACACCAATGGGCCCACCGACCTAGCTGGTCCATCTACACCATTCATCTATTTTAGAGATCATTATAGAGCATTACCCAAAATGAATTATATCGAAAGATCATATGGACTATACCATAAATAATAGTGGAGATAATGATCAAAAGATCATCTAGACCACATCGCAAATAGCAGCGGAGATAGTGATTTTCACTGTTAAAAATTCACGGGGCCACCATAACATTTATTTTCCATTCAGTCTATTCATAAGGTCACAAAGACCTGAACCAAGAGGAAAAACAAACATCATATTGATCCAAAACTTCTGTGACCCAAGAAGGGTTTCAATGATATACGTTCAATCCTCAACTGCTTTTGTTGGGGCCGTAGGAAGAGCTCACCAAATGGATGAATGGTTGGGATATAACATGTACATCATAGGAGGTGGGTCCTGAAAGTGCCCTAGTTTGTTAATTAGCGTGATCATTGAGTCAGCTAGACAGAGAAGCTCCATAGGAAGATCAATTAACCGTCTGCCTCAACTGGATGTTGGCATGAACTCACCATAGGTAAATCTTAGCCTCACATCCCATGTCCGAAAACACCAGGTAATTAAAACCCTTAAAATTTATTAGAATATCATAGGGTTTTTGGGTTAGAATTTTTTTTTTTTTAATTTTCAGAAAATCTCTAAGTTTTCTACCTCTGTCGATTTATCGATAGAATGATTGATGTAATTGGACAGTGCTGTCGATGTCCTTGATGACCAATCGATACCATCGAAATGAGGACAAAAGATGTCTAGCAATGACATATATCTCTGGACGGAATTATCGATGTATCGATATACCTATCGATATCATTGAACTTTGAATCTGAAGTTTATCGAAGTTGACTCAATAAAATTGACAGCACATCAAATGTGTCCCTGTTTTTTGAAGAAAAATCGTCAAATCTTTGATATATCGAAGTTCTCATCGATATCCTCATAATTCAAATTTTGATGATATCAGAAGCACTTCGATGATATCAGTTTTGGACACTCTGTTTTCCAGCAATATTTTCAGGTTGTTCTACCTTAGATCGATGGTCACTCGATAGAATCGATATTCAAATATCAATGATATCGAGGCCGAGTCAATGGCAACAAGAATGACATAAACTGTCTAGTAAGCTTAACTAGAAAATTCTTTGGATTTATCAATGCATCGATACGACTAACGATATCATTGACATTCAAATTTCAATGATATCGAGTGTGCCTCGATCATTCTTTTAACCTGAAAAATTTCAAAAGCATGTCTGTAAGTGTTATGGTTTTATGCTCCTTTGGTTGTCAAATTTTATGGTACCAAAACATCAATCTATGTCTTGTGTAGCTCATTGGTATATATGATCAAGACTTTGCATTACCTCTTTAAACACTTTGCTTCAAGTCAAGAACGGAGAACTACTTCAAACCATTTCAAGAAATGCAAGTACAAGCTACAACGGAAGAAGTGATCTTGTTCAAGACCCAAGTCAAGTGTAATTCAAGCTCCAAGAAGTACAACTCAAGATTAAGTGCAATTCAAGCTCTAAAAGATCTCAAGCTCAATGTTACATCAAGTAGAGAGATCTCAAGCTTCACAATTTTCAAAGGTTAACTATCATCTAAAGAAATGAAGTCTCAATGTTCATACCTCACTTTCAAGGTATCATTGACCTTAGGTTGACCTTAGAGTAGGTCATTTTGTATACATAATTCAAATTGAATTACTTTACATGTATTTGGACTATTCTAAGACTAGTCCTGAACTTTGTTCGACTGGTCTTAGCTTTGGCTCGACCAGTCCAAGAAATTCCAAGACTAGTCCTAAGTTGTTACAAAATTTTGAAATTTTTTGGTTGGGCTACGACCAATCCTAGACTCTGTTCGACCGATCATGTGAACAGTGCACGACTCGTCTACGACCAGTCCTGGACATACGACTCAAATTCTAGCAACTGTTCCTGGTTTCTCATGACTAGTCGTAGGATGCTCACGACTAGTCGTGGAGGGCTCACGACCAGTCGTGGACACCCTACGACCAGTCGTGAAACGGTTTTATCTGATCGCACTTAAAATTTCAAAAATCTGTTCGGTCTACTACCAGTCGTAGTGTCTTCAGGACCAGTCGTAGATGAGATTCTGCATCTATAAATAGAACACGAATTTCAAAGTTTAATATAGAATTTCAAGTAAAATCAAGGCATCACTCTGAGATAAGTTTGTGTTCATTTTTAAGCTACAATGTGCATATTTAATATTCTCTTTTGTTGGCTTTATTAATTTGAATTTGTTTCTATATTCCAATCTGAATTGAAAAGAGGAATTTTTGTATTCCTTTTTCTTGGAATCAAAATCAAATATAGCTAGTTCAATTGGTTTAATTTAAAATCAATTAGAACCTAGAACCATTTCAAAGTGAGTATTGGACATTGAACTTCCACATTTGAACTTCTACTCCAATTGGTTCTTCCGGGCTACTACAAAAGGAGAAATCCAGGTATTTTACTGTATTGTAAATTTCCTTCATTTTGGTTTTTGTTTGAGATTAAGCCAGAAAAATCTCAATCTAGTGGTTATCTGAGGAGAGCTAGGAAAACTCAGAAGTAAGGTTTTTAAATTGTGTAAGCCCATTTGAAAGACACAATTGTGAAGGTTTTAGGTGAACCTGTGAAACCTATTTTGATAGTGAATGCTAATATCCCGTGTGAGGATATTAGGAGTGGAGTAGCAAGCTGTGTGGTTGTTGTTTAACAGTTGGTGTACACACAGGCGAACCACTATATCTCTTTGTGTTTTGTGGATGTGTGAGTTATATTTCCTATCTTTTATCAATCAAGTTTGTGGAATGTATGTGTGGATGTGAATGTTGTAATATTTACATTTCAAGCATTATGGGGAATGTTGTAATAATTTAGATTTAAATTTGTATAATTTATTTCAATTCCTTGCTATTTATTTATTCCTCTTCGGTTTGAGTTTTTGATACGAAGAATGTTCTAGAAATAAGGTTGTCCTACCATAAACCCTTGGTTTTTATGGTGTAAGGTTGTCCTTAGAACAACATTTGTATCAAGCCCTCAATACTTGTTTATTGAGGTTGTCTTTCATTTTAACATTATGAATTGATTTCCTTTATTTGGCTATCTCATTATTTAATTCCGCTATTATTATTTAAAATTTGGCATTGTCCTATTCACACCCCCCCCCCCCCCCTCCCCCAAGCCTCTCAGTCACTAGGCCTCCACCATTTGATGGCTCAAATTATGCCTATTGGAATGCCAGGATGAGGATTTTCCTTAAATCTATGGATGAGAGTGTGTGACAAGCCACAGTGGCTGAATGGAACCCCCTACCACTGAAGTCACTGGTATCGATGGTTCAAAATCAATAATAGTTTCACCATATTTCACTTGGACCTCAGTTCAGAAAAGTGAAAATAGTGCCAATGCAAAAGCACTAAATGCAATCACTTGTGCACTATCATCGGATTAGTTCAAAAGAATTATATCTTATGATACTGCAAAGCAAGCTTGAGATATTTTAGAAATGACACACGAGGGTACTTCAATTGTCAAGAAATCTAAAGTCCAACTCCTTACAATCAAATTTGAGAAAATTCATATGGAAGAAAATGAAATGTTTATGAACTTTTATATAAGATTAAATGACATTGTAAACTCTATGTGGAGTCTTGGCGATAAAATCTCAGAAAGTAAAGTGTGTGCAAAGATACTACCCTCACTTCTTGAACGGTTCAATTCTAAGGTAACCGTGATCCAGGAACTTCGTGATACAGACAATATAAGGGCAGAAGAACTAGTTGGTTCTTTACAAACCTATGAGTTAAACTTTAAAGCTCTTAAAGGTAAATCTATCGCTCTTAAATCTTCTAAATGTATTTCTTAAGAAAATTCTGATTTAGAAAATTCTGAAGATGATATGGCTCTTTTAGCGTAAAATTTTTACAAGATTTTCACAAGTAAAAAGAGGGTTGATTTTTAAAAATCAAATGATAAGAAAAGATCTAAAACTAGAACTTGAAAATCTTTAAAAGATAGTCAATGTTACAACTGCCAAGAATATGGGCATTTAGAAAACAAGTGTCCTAAAAAGGACAAACCCAAAAAGAAGAGTATGTTGGCTACTTGGTATGAATCCTCTAATTCTGAAGCCTCTTCTGAATCAGAAGATTCTGAAACTGAGTCGGACAATGAAGTCAAAGCCCTTATGACTCTAGCCAAGTTCACTTTTTCAGATCATGATGATTCTACTAGTGAAGAAAATCTAAATAGTAATCATGAAAATGAAGAAGATCTTCAAGATGCTTACAATGCCCTATACAAGGAAAGTTGTAAAATTGCCGTAAAACTAAAACTTCAAAAAGAAAAGTTTTTGAAACTTTAAGAAAATTTTGAATCACTTGTTTTAGAAAAATCTCAAATTTCAGATTATTTTAAAAAATCAAAATGTGATTTATAGTTCAAAACTTCCCTGATTGAAAACCTAAAATCTAAAAATGAAAAACTTAAACGTAAAGTCTCTTCTCTTTTGAGTTTAAAGGATACATGAAGATATGCCCAAGGTGATCTAAAGTTAGAAAAACTTTTGTCTAGATCAAGAAAATGTAGTGACCGATCTGGTTTGGGCTACGATAAAAGTGTTCCTCCTAAGCCGAAGAATACTTTCCCTAAGTTTGTGAAAGGAGAATCTTCAAACTCAAAAGGAAATAGCTCTAATCAAAAGTTTTCTAAAAATGTTAAAACTTTTCAATCTTTTAAACTTAAAAGTAATTATATCAACTATAAAAATCAGAATCAAAACCCTTTAACTGAAAAGATTGTTTATTTGCTTAAGGAGCTCTTAAAATCTAACTCAGTGGGTCATTCCTACAACAATTACAAATACAAGAAGATCAACTATACTCCTAAACCCAAAACAGTTATGAAATGGGTTCCTAAGGTTACTTGCTTGGTTGCCCACACTACTTTCAAAACTACAAGCCATTCAAAGTGGTACCTAGACAGTGGATGCTCAAGGCATATGACTGGTGATAAAGGTCTATTCACCAATCTTAAAGACATGACTGATGGGTCAGTCACATTCGGCGATGACAGCAATTGTAAGATTATTAGCCAAGGTATGGTTCAACTCTATAACCTCCCTTTGTTTAAAAATGTTTTATATGTTGAAGGATTAAAACACAATTTGTTAAGCATATCTCAAATATGCGATAACAATCATAGTGTAAGATTTTCTCACCAAGGTTGTGAAATTCTAAATAATAAGGGTTCAGTAATATTAACTGGTCGTGAAACTTCTAAAACTGCTATATTATTAGTTAATCCCGCTCATCTAGTCAAATGTGTTACATGGTCCACACCAATGGGACTGATTTGTGGCATAAACATCTTAGACATGTACACTACCGTAATTTGTATAGACTGAGCAAAAGAGAACTAATAAGAGGTCTACCTAAATTATAAAAAATAGACAAAATATGTGACGAATGCCAGATTGGCAAACAAGCTAGGAGTTCTCACAAGAAGGTGAACTCCAATGCCACATCAAGACCACTCGAGCTTCTCCATATGGATTTAATAAGACCAACTAGGACGGAGAGTCGAGGTGGCAAAAAATACATACTGGTGATCGTGGATGATTATACCAGATTCACTTAGGTAGCTTTCTTAAGGGATAAATCAGAAACTCTTGATGAAGTAAAAAGAGTTCTCAGACGAATCCAAATGAAAAAATGTTCTTAAGTCTGTAAGATCCATAGTGATTATGGATCTGAATTTGAAAATAGCATTTTTGAAAAATTCTATAGCGTTCAGGGAATATCGCATGAATTCTCTGCGCCCAAAACTCCACAACAAAATGGAATTGTAGAAAGAAAAAATAAAATGCTTCAAGAAATGGCTAATGTAATGTTGAATAGTATGAAGCTATCTAAAAATCTTTGGGCTGAAGCCGTAAATACTGCCTCCTATATAATCAACCAGGTTTATACTAGTAAATCTAATAATAAAACGGCATATGAAATGTGGTTTGATAAGAAGCCTACTGTCAAATACTTTCAAGTTTTTGGCAGCAAGTGCTATATTTTACATGACCGTGAAAATTTGGGAAAGTTTGACACTAAAAGTGATGAATGGATCTTTTTATGTTATTCTTTAAACAGTCGCACATATCGCGTACTAAACAAAAGGACTGGTGTTATTCAGAAATCTATTAATGTAGTCATAGACGATCACTTGAATACACCTGCCCTAAGTTCAGATAATAATGAAGTTCTTTTAATTGACAAACCAGATACTTCATCAAGTCAAAATAATTTTGAATTGAGGACTGTTAAAGATCATCCAACCAATCAGATTCTTGGAAACCCTCTCACTGGTGTGTGCACTCGTAAAAAACTTGAAGACATATGTAATTACATATGCTTTACATCCCATATAGAGCCGACAAATGTAAAAGAAGCTCTTACTGATGAAAACTGGATAGTTGCGATGCAAGAAGATCTTAACCAATTTGTGAGAAATGATGTTTGGTATCTTGTTTCTAGACCTAAAGATAAACATAATATTGGAACTAAGTGGATTTTTAAAAATAAGTCTGATGAACTTGGTAATATTATTCGAAACAAGACTAGACTGGTTGTACAAGGGTACACTCAAATTGAAGGCATTGATTATGATGAAACCTTTGCCCTAGTAGCTCGTCTTAAATCAATTAGACTAATCATACCTATTGCTTACTTTAGAAAATTTAAAATTTATCAAATGGATGTGAAGAGTGCCTTTTTAAATGGCGATTTATATGAAGAAGTGTATGTTGAACAACCAACGGATTTTGAAGACCCTAAGAACACTGATCATGTCTACCGTCTTAAAAAGGCTCTCTACGGTTTGAAATAAGCTCCTAGGGCATGGTATGAAAAATTGACTAAGTTTTTACTAAGTTATAATTTTTAAATGGGAAATGTTGATAAAACTTTGTTTGTAAAGAAATATAACAATGATATTTTAATGGTACATATCTACGTTGATGATATTATATATGGATTTACCTGTTCTAACATGACTGTTGAGTTTGCTGATTTAATGAAATCTATGTTCGAAATGAGCATGGTTGGGGAATTAAATTATTTCCTAGGGTTACAAGTAAAACAACAACTTGATGGTATCTTTATTTCTCAAACCAAATATGCTTTGAACTTGATTAAAAAGTTCAGATTTGAGAATGGCAAGAATTTTGATGCTCCTACGAGTATAACTTTAAGACTCTCAAAGGACTTTACAGGTAAAAATGTTGATCCTAAATTATATCGTAATATGATTGGCAATTTACTTTATTTAGCTGCTAGTAGACTTGATATTGTTTTTTGTGTTGGTATTTGCGCTAGATACTAGTCTGATCCTAAAGAGTCACATCTAACTGCTGTTAAGCAGATAATGCGATATGTCATAAGTATTGCTAAATTGGGTCTCTGGTATCCTTATGATACTAATGTTCAATTGGCTGGGTACTTAGATGCTGATTGGGCTGGTAATATTGATGACACGAAATCAACCAGTGGTGGTTGTTTCTATATTGAAAATTGTTTGGTTTCTTAGTTTAGCAAGAAACAAAGTTCTATATCGCTCTCAACTGCTGAGGCTGAATACATCGCAGCAGGAAATGCATGTACTCAGCTTGTTCGGATGAAACGTATGTTAAGCGATTATGGAATTGCACAAGAATCAATGATACTATTTTGTGATAATTCCAGTGCTATAAATATTTCAAAAAATCCAATCCAGCATTCACATACCAAGCACATTAATATTAGGTATCATTACATTCGTGAATTAGTGGAAGAAAAAATAATATCTTTGGAATACATTCCGACCGAGACTCAACTTGCTGACATTTTCATTAAACTACTAGACAAAATCAGGTTTAATAAATGAAAAGTTAATCTTAGTATGTACATTCAAAATTGATTATTCATGCATGTATGTATCATAGTGCATATATATTTGATAATTTATGTGTTTAAATTTCAAAATTTCATGAAAAATGCATATTTTTGTTTGTACACGACCTGTCGTGGATGTGCTCAACCGGTCATGGTACGACTAGTCGAGGACAGGTCAAGACCCGTCATGGAGCGCGCTGGTCATTTTAAAAATTGGGGGAAAATATTTTCTTCTTCATTTGTTCCTTCTCCAACGGGTGTGGCACGACTAGTCATACCCAACTGCTTTATTCTTCAAGGTAAGTGCATCATTTCAGTTTTCCTTGTAGATTTATGCTTTAATCACTCCATTTTCTTTCTTGGAGTGGTTGATTTCAAGTTCTCTTAAAGATTTTGGGGTTTTCTACACCCAAATCTGATCTTTGTAAACCCCACTCTATCCTATTTGCACCTTCTTGATTCTTTGAGTTTCTTCATGCAAATGGATGCTAGAGGGAAAAAGAAAACTTCCCTTGGTCCATCATCTTCTAGATCAACTCCTATCACTCGGCGCCATCTTTGGTCACCCGAAGATGATCCCTCACATGTGCGGGATTTGCATATGTGCAATGTCATTGTTGAACGACCTGTTGATCTTGACCACATTGATCCTTTTAGTATTCTTCCTCTTCTCCAAGCTGTGGGATGGGCTAACATCTTACATTGGGGTGGGCTTGCATACCAATCTATTGCACAGGCCATGTTTGGACACATTTCTGAGTTTTCATCTGAGAATTTAACTTTTAAAATTGATGCTAGAGAAGGTCCATTTGATGTAGACCGCCATCTAATTTCGGGTCTTATGGACATACCGGTCAACGATGAAGGTTTTCCTATTCATATTTAGCTGAAAAACTCTCCGAATCTGAAAAACACATGCTCAGTAGAGATCTATGTAATATGAATGTGCAATGGACTCATAAAGGGAATGCGCTCCCCTTAAAGTATTTGTTACCCAGATACAGAGTTCTCCACAAAATCTTTATTTCAAATCTGTATCCTCGTTTAGGTAACAAAGCTGAATTAACTTCATTTATGGTTCAGGTTTTACATTATATTATCTCTGGTACTAAAGTTTGTCTTCCTTCATTGATATGTCATTCCATCATTCAGTTTCATCTCCATTCAGGTCATAGTGATATTCCATTTGCCTATCTTATGACTGTGTTAGCTAATCACATGTTAGTTGTTATGCCTATTGGAGAGGCCCCTATCCATTATCTTATTTTTAACAATTCAAATATAAACAAGATGAAATTGGAATTGGCTCCTGGCCAAGTAGATGTTGGTGGTGGAGCTGAAGCAAGGAATGAAGATGAAGCTGGTGATCTTCCTGATGATATTAATATGGATGATATCTTTGATGAACTTAAATCTGATTCTACTAATGATCTTGACTGTAACCCATCTGATTTTGATGCTCGTCTTCGTGCTCTTAAGGAGAAAGTTGAAAATATGAATGTGGCCCATGATCTTCAATTTAAATATATGCGCAAGTATCTTAGGTGCATAAATAAGGGCCTTCATCAACTTGATCCTACAATACTTGCTCCTTCATCTGGATCTGATTAAGTGTTTTATCCTTTAGTCCGTATTAACTCTAATACTGTTTTACCTTTGTTGGTGTGTGAACTTTGATTTTACTTCAATTTGGTTAACTGACCTTTGTTTGTGGATTTGAATTGGTTAATAGTTTGTGGACTTTAATTTACTTAAATATTATCTAGTTAATCCTTTTCTTACTCCTGTTTCTTATCCTTTTCCATTTCTTATTTGCTTCCTTTGTCATATTGTGCCAAAATGGGGGAGAAGATTTCAAGTAGTTTGGATTGATTGGAATGGATAATGAATATGGATTGAAGGGTAGTAACATTACTTGTTATGATATATATGTGTGTGCTACTCAGGGGGAGTAAATAAGTAAGGAAGAATTTATGCTAGTTAATGACAACTGGTGCATGATTATTTAACCAGGCTGTAACTGGTTCTCTTATATAACTAGTGCATGATTCATTATTGAGCATGTTGTGCTTTCTTTTTTTTTTTTGAGTATGTTTTGTCACAAATTTGACAATGGGGGAGATTGTAAGTGTTATGGTTTTATGCTCCTTTGGTTGTTAAATTTTGTGGTGCCAAAATATCAATCTATGTCTTGTGTAGCTCATTAGTATATATGATCAAGACATTGCATCACCTCTCTAATACTTTGCTTCAAGTCAAGAACGAAGAACTACTTCAAACCATTTCAAGAAATGCAAGTACAAGCTATAACGGAAGAAGTGATCTTGTTCAAGACCTAAGTCAAGTGTAATTCAAGCTCCAAGAAGTACAACTCAAGATTAAGTGTAATTCAAGCTCTAGAAGATCTCAAGCTCAATGTTACATCAAGTAGAGAGATCTCAAGCTTCAAAATTGTCAAAGTTTAACTATCATATGAAGAAATGAAGTCCCAATGTTCATACCTCACTTTCAAGGTATGATTGACCTTAGATTGACCTTAGGGTAGGTCATTTTGTATACATAATTCAAATTGAATTACTTTACATGTATTTGGACTGTTCTAAGACTAGTCCTAAACTCTGTTGGACTAGTCCTAGCTCTGGCTCGACCAATCCATGAAATTCCAAGACCAGTCTTAAGTTGTTACAAATTTTTAAATTTTTTTGGTTAAGGTATGACCACTCGTAGACTCTGTTCGACCGGTCGTGTGAATAGTGCATGACTCATCCTACGACTAGTCCTGGACCTACGACTCAAATTCTAGCAATTATTCTTGGTTTCTCACGACCAGTTGTAGGATGCTCACGACCAGTCATGGACACCCTACGACCAGTCGTGAAATGGTTTTATTCGATCGCGCTTAAAATTTTAAAAATCTGTTCGGTCTACGACTAGTCGTAGTGTCCTCAGGACCAGTCGTAAATGAGATTTCTGCATCTATAAATAGAACACGAATTTCAGAGTTTAATATCGAATTTCAAGTAAAATCAAGGCGTCACTCTGAGATAACTTTGTGTTCACTTTTAAGATACATTATGCAATTTAATATTATCTTTTATTAGCTTTATTAATTTAATTTTGTTTCTATATTCCAATCTGAATTGAAAAGAAGAATTGTTGTATTCCTTCTTTTTGGAATCAAAATCAAACATAGCTAGTCCAACTGGTTTAATTTAAAATTAATTAGAACCTAAAACCATTTCAAAGTGAGTATTGGACATTAAACTTCCACATTCGAACTTCTACTCCGATTGGTTCTTCCGGGCTACTACAAAAGAAGAAATCCAGGTATTTTACTATATTGTAAATTTCCTTCATTTTGGTTTTTGTTTGAGATTAAGCCAGAAAAATCTCAATCTAGTGGTTATCTGAGGAGAGCCAGGAAAACTCAGAAGTGGGGTTTTTGAATTGTGTAAGCCCATTTGAAAGACACAATTGTGAAGGTTTTAGGTGAACCCGTGAAACCTATTTTGATAGTGAACGCTAATATCCCCTGTGTGAGGATATTAGGAGTGGAGTAGCAAGCTATGTGGCTATTGTTTGATAGTTGGTGCACACACAGGTGAACCACTATAATTCTTTGTGTTTTATGGATGTGTGAGTTATATTTCTTATCTTTTATCATTCAAGTTTATGGAATGTATGTGTGAATGTGAATGTTGTAATATTTACATTTCAAGCACTGTGGGGAATGTTGTAATAATTTAGATTTAAATTCTTGCAATTTATTTCAATTCCTTTGTATTTATTTATTCCTCTTCGGTTTGAGTTTTTGATACGAAGAACATTCTAGAACTAAGGTTTTCCTACCATAAACCCTTAGTTTTTATGGTGTAAGGTTGTCCTTCGAACAACATTTGTATCAACCTCTCAATACTTGTTTATTGAGGTTGTCTTTCATTTCTACATTGTGAATTGATTTCCTTTATTTAGCTATCTTATTATTTAATTCCGCTGTTATTATTTTAAATTTGGCATTGTCTTATTCACCACCCCTCTAGGACATATAGCTTGGCCCTTTCAAAGTCTCTCTCATTTTTCAAATGTCGGGGAATTGAACCTCGTATCGATGCAATCGGAGTTCGAAATCTGATGATATCGACACATGTTTCGATGCCCTCGACCAGCTAGAAAAATGTTTCAAAAGCGTTTAACATTTGAGTTTGTGTCATCGAACGGCTAGTCGATGCAATCGAGAGTATACACTCGATGATATTGACCCTGATCGATGATATCAAACTCTATCATAAATGTGACCATTTTATATCTGTTAGAACCTCTTGCCTATTTATAGAGAGCTTGTCTTTAGTTGCCGGTAGAGAAAAAGAGAGAGTGCTTTTGTGTGCTTAACCCCAGATCATATACCCTTAGCCTTTTTCTCTCATGGAAGTTCATCCTCCAATCCACCCTCATCATTGACATTCAATAGAGTGGATTGGGGAATGAACTTCCGCATTCAAGGATCCTCCAGCTACCATCTTAATGGAAAATCATTAAGCTGGGATGCCTTGAATGCATAGATGATTGGAATCGCTCAATCTCCCTTATAGGAAAATATTTGAGAGTAGAATTCCATTATAACCTTGACCCAACCCGTCGCCATGTATTGGTACATCTTCTGAGTTGCAGATCAAGGAAGCTGAAGTTCTTCATCAAATGAGGAGATCTTCAACAATGCGTTGAAAGGGACTCATCTGCTTATCTGTAAGTTATTAGAGTCCAGAGGAGCCTTGTGATTATTCCTTTATAGGATTGGATTTAAGGTGTTTCTCACCCCTTGCAAGTCCTCTAGGAGGCCTCCAGTGGGAGTGTACATGGTGGGTGCTCTGTGTTGACCCTTGCTCTGTGGAGAGCATAAACATCAGGTCCTTGACCAAGGTGGTCTAAAAGTTGGGTGCATTTTGTTGACCCTTGCTCGTGGGAGCATAAATTAGTGAGGTTCCTTATGTGGATCCTTGGCCAGTGTGCCAAAAATTAGGTGCGTTGTGTTGACCCTTGCTCATGGGAGCATAAACAAGTGAGGTTCCTTGTGTGGATCCTTGGCCAGTGTGCCTAAAATTGGGTGCTATGTGTTGACCCTTGCTTGTGGGAGCATAAAATGTTAGCCTAGGTGTAGGTTGTACTAGTTAGAGGTGAACCTGATTTAAAACCTCTGGTTTGAGGTGAATCTGTTGTGAAACCTCCTTAGTGAAATCTGGTACACACAAGGGTTGAGTGTGTCAGCCGGGAGTGGAGTAGACAAGTAGTCGAACCATTATAAAAATGACTGTGTTTGTGATTGCTATTGTCTTTCATTCCTATGTGATTATATGCTTTCATATTTGATTATCTGAGATCACATCTCACACATTGTCACATCGATCATAAACTCTGATTCGCATCTTGTTTATCTCTTAAAGTAGTTTTATGATTGGATCCTCTATTTGGCTTGGAAGCCATTAGAGTTATTTTGAAGAAATCTTGATTCATGCATATCTACTCAAGACAAGTTTGATAGGATTTTAAATAAACCATAATTTTTTTATAAAAGTCCTATTCACCCCCCTATAGGATATATTGGCATATTCCTACTTCAACTGAAGCGGTCATTAGCGCAATTTCAATTGGTATCAGAGCATGTCTCTCTTAAAGGGCTTCATCGCCTAGAGAGTGATCTTGACTGAAGTTGGTAATATGGTCAAAGGAGAGGGCTCATTGGGAACTAGACCTCTAGTATTTGATGGCTCAAATTATGCTTATTGGAAGTCTAGGATGCATTATTTAGATCATGATGTTTGGACATAGTTGAAACTGGATATGTGCCACCGAGCGATCAAATTGTTCTTGAAAATGGCACAACTATCTCCAAACCTAAATCCAATGAAATGTGGACTGCATTCGAGAAAGAAAAACAATCATCTTAAACAAAAGCAATGAATGCTATCTACTGTGCTGTGTTCCAAGAAGTATTCATGCGACACATCTAAAGAGGCATGGGGTCTATTGGAAACAACCCATGAGGGAGCAAGCACAGTAAAAAGGTCCTAGGTACAACTCTTAACATCTCAATTTGAACACATCAGAATGGAGGATGATGAGACCTTCATGGAATTTTTTACAAAACTGAATATCATTTGTAATTCCATAGGTGGATTAGGAAAGAAAGTTCTGGTATAAAAATTTGTAGGAAAATACTAAGATCCCTACCAGAACGTTTCAACTCAAAAGTTTCAACCATTGAAGAGTGTAGGAATATGGATGAAATAAAAGTAGAAGAACTAGTAGGTTCCCTATAAACTTTTAACTACACTTCAAACAAACTCCAAAATCCAAAAATACTGTCCTCAAAACTACAAAGAACACAACAAATGAGGAAGTAGAAATAATGAGGATGAGCAAATGGCTCTCTTGACTCAAAGGTTCAAAAGATTCTTCAACAAGAACTATGGCCGATCTTTCAGAGGCAATCAGATGGAAAGCAAGCACAATATAGGTAAATCTGCTAAAAAGTTCAAAAAGACTCCTAGTGCTACAATTGCAAGAAATTTGGACATCTGTCCACTAAATGCCCTAGAAAAGCCATGATAGCTACTTGGGATGACACTGAAGAATCAAACTCTGACTTCAGTGATTCAGAAAGTAGGGGAGAGTGAAAGTCATTGAAAATACTCATGGCCTCCACACCCACAAACGTCCCAGTATTAAATGAGAAAATTGATGAACCTCAAATCAAAGAGTCATTTCCATTTAAAGATGAGAAAGAAGAAGAGAAAGATGAGAAGGATAAACTGCATGATGCCTATAATCAACCTTTTAAACATAGCATTCATATCCTTAAAAAACTTGGAATGAGCAAAAATGAGAATAAATTGCTGTAAATAGATCTAGATAAAACACTGGAAATTAATACACATGAGATCAACAATATGCAGCATTACCACTTTAAAAATGACAAGCTGGAAAGAACGAATCTATCCCTAAAATCTGAATCCTTGAAATTGATCAAACAGATTGAACTACTGGAAGATGAAAACATATGGCTCAAGAATGAAAATCATACACTCAAATTTGATGTTGAACAAACTAGAAAATCCGTTGAGATAAACTACAAAATTTCCCAAAGTAGTGACAAATTAGAAAGACTTTTAGGGATGGGAAGACCTAGTAAAGACAAGAGTGGGTTGGGATATGTAAAAGGCAAACCAAGCTCCAAAAATGCAGCACAAACACTTGAGAAATCAGTTGCATCAGGAAATAGAACTAGGGCCACTGTTGTTTGTCATTTACGTGGAGACTCAGGCCACTACAAATTTAAATGCATTACAATTGGAAGGACTCAATTAAATTATGGCTTAAACCTTACTGATAAATATTAACCAACCGAAAAAAAAAAACAATACAAAATGTCAAGAGTCCACCAAGGTACATGGCAGGAGGTAAGAAACATCCGTCTCCACCAAGAATGACAAAGAGAATGGATGATCTATTAAATCAAGTGACCCAACTGAATCAGAAAAAATTGATCAATCAAGGGAATGTGATTCAGTTACCAAATGTGTCCAGAGAAACTCATAGTGAAGTAAAAACAGCGTCTTCAAGAAAAAATGTCACAAAAAGGGTAGTGAAAAATAAAAGAAATTGCCTAGTGACTCACTCATTTTCAAAAACAGGCAACAGTGCTAAGGGCTTGCTAGATAGCAGTTGCTCAAGACATGTAACGGGTGACAAATCCCTTCTCGCAAATTATTCAAATCTTGATGATCGGGTAGTCGCATTTGGAGACGGAAGCACCGCTAAGGTAATGGGATATTGGACTATTGTTGGATTAGAAATGCTTAAAAATGAGAATGCTCTCCTGGTAGAAGTGTTGACACAACCTTCTAAGCATTTCTCAAATATGTGACAACAAACATGAGGTTACATTCAACAAGCTAAAGTGTAAGATCCTGGACTTAACAGGAAAACCAGTTATGAAGGGTCTTTACACCAGTGCTCACTACTATGTCATCAAAAATGATGATCCATATGCCCAGTAACAATTGAGCGTGGAAAACAAGTCCAGGTCATGGCATCAAGACATTGATGGATGTGTGAAATGATGCATTTTTGGCAATTATCATGATATATCTGAGGTTTTTATACCTTAAAAACTCTTTTTGTGCATAAGCATAGCTGATGCTTATAATTGTGGTTTCACAACTTTTTCTACTAATTTCGCTATGTATACAAGCTGATAAGAAAATATTCTATGATATGCATATCTGAAAGGTTATCGAAGTACACAGATCAATGTCATATTCTTCTCTTCGACAAGTCAGTCGATGAATCAAATGACTCCTCGATGACATCGAGAAAAGTTTAGTGACATCAAAGGACTCGCAGAATCAGAACCATAGGTGCATGTACACAATATCAAGCAGATCCAAAGAAATGATACTTATCAACAGTTAAAAGGATCATCAAGTATGTGGCTGGAACAACCACCTTCGGTTTGTGGTACCCATTTCAAACATCTATAGTCATTGTTGGGTACTCCGATGTCGATTGGGCTGAAAATATAGATGATCACAAATCAATCAGTGATGGCTTCTTTTATATTGGAAATTGTTCAATTTATTGGTAGAGCAAGAAGTAAATTTCAATATCTCTATCCACTGCCGAGGCCAAATATATTGCTGCAGGTAGTTGCTGTGCACAACTCCTCTAGTTGAAACCAATGCTACTGGATTATGGGATTGAGCAATCCACAATGACTCTCTTCTGTGACAACACTAGTGCCATCAATATTTTAAAAATCATGTTCAACATTCTCGGACCAAGCATATTGACAATCGTTATCATTTTATCCGAGAACTCGTTGAAGAAAAGATCATTGTGTTGGACTATGTGTTTGCAAAAAGACAACTTGCTGACATCCTAACACAACCTCTTGATGCTAATAGATTTAGTGACCTTCAAAAATCTATTGGAATATGTGTAATTTGATAAAATGCATAGGCAAAATGAGCTAAATTGGCACATCTGAGAACTGAGGCTCTCTCTTTTTTTTTTAAAAAAAAGGGAGAACAAAGAAATTGTTTGGCTTTGGTTGAATGTACATGTGCAAAATTGGCATATTTCCTTGTACTAACCATTGCCCATTATGTATGTCAAAGAAGAGTAAAGCTCAAAAACTTTAAAAATTTTGACATATCCGATGACATTGAACCAGTCTCGATGTCATCGAAGTTGTCTGAAACCTGAATAGTCGTCGTGGGAGATGAAACGTTCAGACACTCTGGAATGTGAAACATCGTATATCAGGAAAGCACCTTCCAACGATCATCAAACCTGACTGGTATCTCTGGTATTGAAGTTCCTCATTTTGTGTAGACATTTTTTTATGGATGGGGAGAATGGTTGGAGATATTTTTTTTGGTTAAATATGCCCATGGTTGGGCTAGATACTTGGTTGACTTGAATATGAGGTAGCGCCGATGGATGGAAACATTGAAAGACTTTAAGTTCGATGTTTCTTACCATCCGGGCAAGGCGAACCTTGTGGCAGACGCGTTGAGTCGCAAGAAGGCTATAGAGTTTGCGGCTCCGCTAATGATAGCAGAATGGGACATGTTGGAGTTTGTGCGAGACTTTGAGCAGAAACTTACGGTGGAAGAGCCATATGAGGTTATCGCACACATTCGTGTACAGCCCCTCATTGACGAGAAGATCGTTGCAGCTCAGGCAGATGATGAGCTTTTGGCGAAGATGAGAAAGCGGGTTGGTACAGATGAGAACTCCGAGTGGAGTGTTGGTTCAGATGAGGGCCTACGATTTCGTGGCCGGTTATGTGTCCCAGACATTCCTGACTTGAGACGGGAGGTTCTCGAGTTAGCTTATAGTTCTAAGCTTGCGATGCATCCAGGTAGCACGAAGATGTATCAAGATATGAGAAGATCTTATTGGTGGGACAACATGAAGGTCCACATTGCTGAGTTTGTATCTCGTTGTCTCACGTGCCAATAGGTCAAGGTAGAGCATCGCCGACCTCCTGGGCTGCTTCAGCCCATGGCCATACCAGAATGGAAGTGGGACTTCATCTCTATGGACTTTATTTCTGGGTTGTCGAGAACGAGGAAGGGACATGACTCTATTTGGGTGATCGTCGACCGATTGACGAAGTCCGCTCATTTCTTACCGATCAGAGTTACAAACTCTGCAGACGAGTTGGCTAGGTTGTATATCAAGGAGATTGTACGTCTGCATGGAGTTCCCTTGGAGATTGTATCTGACAGAGACACGCATTTTACATCTATCTTCTGGACTCGTATCTAGGAAGCGATGGGTGTGAAATTGAAGTTTAGCACCGCGTTTCATCCGTAGACAGATGGGCAGACGGAACATGTGAATTAGATTCTGGAAGACATGTTGCGAGCTTGTGTTTTGGATTTCAAGGACAATTGGGATGATTGTCTCTCTTATGCAGAGTTCGCGTACAATAACAGTTTCCAGGCGAGTATCGGCATGGCTCCTTACGAGGCATTGTATGGTCGCCCGTGTAGAGCACCGTATTGCTGGGCAGAAGTTGGCGAGCGTAATTTGATTGGCCCGGAGTTGGTGCAGGCGACTTCAGAGAAAGTTGACATTATTCAGCGTCGACTTCTGACAGCCCAGAGTAGGCAGAAGAGTTACGCTGATACGAGGCGGCGACCGCTTGAGTTTGAGGTTAGAGACCATGTATTTCTTAAGGTTTCCCCTATGAAGGGAGTTCTGCGGTTCGGTAAGAAGGGAAAGCCCACGTCGAGATTTATTGGTCCATTTCAAATTCTAGATCGAGTAGGAGCGATAGCATACCGCCTTGCTTTGCCCACACCACTTGCGGGCATGCATAACGTATTTCATGTTTCTATGCTGAAGAAGTACGTTCCTAATCCTTTACATATTATCAGTTGGGAGCAGGTGCAGTTGAGAGAGGATGCCACATATGTACTGCGACTGACGCGTATCCTAGACAGGAAGGAGCAGGTATTGCATTGCAAGGTCATCCCTCTTGTGAAAGTACTATGGACGCATCATAGTGAAGAAGAGGCTACTTGGGAGTCTGAAGCTGAGGTCAGAAAGAGCTACCCTCAGATCCTTGAGGAATATGAGAAGGTACGAATTTTAAGGACGAAATTTTCTTTAAGGGGGGTAGATTGTAATGACCCAGAAAATTTTGTGCCAAGACCCGAGTACTACCTCTATTTTCTTTAGAAGCTATTTGTGGGTTACTTAGTGCTAAATTCGATTGCTTGTGAAATTAACATCAATCACTTTAAATTTGATCCGCATGACTCAAAACCTGTAGAATCATTAGCGCTATGTTACTCTGAAATCTGAGATTCAACGCTAAATCTAGTTGCTCCTGGGAATTTTTAGAAGCTTTGGATCAGACCTGGACCGCGCGTCGAAAGTTCGATGGCGATGATCTTAGTCAGTTATGGTCACCATGTTGGACTTGACCATCACCTCAAAAATCAAGTCCAGATGATGTCCTAGGTCGATTTGTTTGAGTCCGGAGTGAAGAGTGTGAGAACGGTGAGAAATTAAATATGATTTTATAAAATCTGAGTCGTGTCGCTTGCGCGATGATTTTAAGCAATCTGACCATTGGATTCTGACCCAATTTCACCGTCGGATCAGGGAAGGTGGCCCAGGCATGTCTTTGTGCTTGTGGACCTGATCGAGTTTCGGTGACCGTTGAATTGAGTGTGGTCTGCCACAGCTGATCTGTAAAGCCGATCGGTACGAAAACTCAGTCTGACCTAGATCCATGGTCAGTGAGCTTAAGTCCGACCGCACATGGAAAAAGGACCAGCAAAAGTATTCCGTTGGATCGAGAGAGGCCTGTTTTGGTCATAACCAAGTATACCTTGACCCTGGGGTTATTTTCATCAATGTTAGGCCTATATATAGACCTTAAAACCCTCACTCTCTTTTCCATACGAATTTCCTAAACCCTAGCTAAGAAAGAGAGAGGAAAAGAGAGAGTAAGTGAGAGAGAAGTTGGTGAATCATTTGAGATTCTTTCCTATTACTCTATATCCTTAAACCATCACTTTTGAATCGTTATTCCGGCGATTCTAAGTTCATCCTTGGGTAAGTTAACCTAACCCTAATCTGTTTTAGAGCTTAGAATAGTTTATGTGTATTGTAGCTCATTTCTATTCTTACCTTAGGTTGTCTAGTCGCCGTTGACGAAGACATATATCATCTGAATTAGTTCGGTGCGCTATTCTTGGTTTAAGGTGCGGACTTTAATCATATAGGTTATGGTTTTCAAGGCTTTCAATGCCAGCTAATGGTTTATTCTTGTTATGGATGAGATTTCACATGCCAAATGCTATGTTTATTATATGTTCCTGATATGTATGTTATATTGAGATTTGTGTATTCTATGTATATGTAGAAAGTACCATATACGTATAAAATATGAACATGTACTTGCCATGATTAACTGTCGTGTACTTATGCTAATTGTATGTGTGACAACTCCTTGGTAAAAGGAATTGTCCAAATGCGTGTATTCCAACATACGTCATGTATGTTGACCTATGTAGTCTAAGTGTTTGTAGAAATGTCTGTATGGTCTAAAGGGTAATAAATTAACCTAATTGCGGGCGTTGAGAAGTGATTCTCAACTCTCCTATTGGTGTGTATGATTTCCTACGTGCATGTCACATTCTTTGTTGTTTAACTTCAAGTATTACTTATGTTTAACTCCATGTTAAGTTGATATTCTTCAAATGCTCACATACTACATGATGTGAATTGTTGTTCCATTACTATTCTAACTTGTTGATATGGATATCTGTTGTAGTGGAATGTGTTTGGGACTATGAATAGTCCAGAAAATCGGTAATCGGCCTTGAGTTCATGGCTGAGGTTGCTTTCGCCACAAAGGGCGTGATTTGACGAACTTGAGTCGTATTAGAGTTGTCGGCAGTGGTTTGGCCACATGGAGTGTTTGCACACTCTATGTCGTTCAACCCAACGTGCGCTCGTGCTAGTCGAGTTCGTCAAGTAACCCGATTGTCCGATGTATGTTCACCATGTATGGACGTTATTGTTTGAATCTAGGGTACCAAACTTACTGATGAAATCCCGTTAACCATTATACCTTGATCCGCTAAGACTCATGAGCCGGACATGGTGGTATGGGACACCGTGGTCGAGTTGTCGGCCTACGCTAGGGTGACGAGCCTCCCCATAGTGACCAGTGAGCAACCAAACTCGTGAGCCAATTATGGTGGTATGGGACACTATATTCATGCTGTCGGCCTGCATTGATTGGTGACGAGCCCTTTGTAGTGACCTCGAGCATACCTGGATACTGCATTAGGGCGACGAGCCTTAGAGTAGTAACGAAGGTATGATAGGCGTGCATTGATTGGTGACGAGCCCTTTGCAGCGACCTAAAACCATATGATCTTATGAGATTGTCTAGGACTGACGACCCTAGAATGGATCACTGTTTGAGAATTGATATGAGGAAGGTACCTTAGCTTCCCAATCCTGCTGTATGAAAAGGACTAATAACAACTTGGTAATCATGTTCATGCACCGCATTACATGTGCCTGGAAGAGGTGGAGCACTTGAGGTGATGTCATGCGTAACGTAAGATGAAGATGCTGAGGGTGTACAGGCGAGGGCACACATCATTCTACATACATCCTTGCACTAACAAGAGTACGTAGGACATGTTTGATTGTTCTACTTTATCATTACTGCTTGATTGAATTGATAACATGTTAACGTTTGCTTTATTGTTCTACTCAGTTGATCACTCACTCCCACATTCTGGGACGGTGTTTAAACACCCACCAAACTCTGTCTTAGATGCAGATATTGATGCGACCCCCGAGGCAGAGCAGGAGTTCGAGGATGATGAGGTTGCATTTTCTTTCATGTAGTTTTTAGGCGGGTTCCTGTGGGTCATGTCCTGATGCGCGGAAATTCTGGGTTTCTTTTGGGAATAGATAATGTCTTTTAATGCTTGTATTTTTTTGATAGCAACACTTGTAATATGACCTGGTATATATACGTATTTCAAGGACTTACACATGTACACTTATGTTTCTTTAAGTCTTCCGCTTGCATCTTTCACTTATCCCTGAATTATGTTTGCAGTTTGGCTTAATCTATTCCATGGTTTATGTACTCATACAGACAACATACATCCATCATTAAATATGTTGCATAAGTGATGTTTTGAAAACTCAGGAGCTGAGTTATGCTCGACCCCCAAATTTCAGGGCGTTACAAGAGTTTTAGGGTGTTTTGGTGTTTTGTCACGTAATTGACAAAGGGGGAGATTGAAAGTGCCCTGGTTTGTCAATTAGCGTGATCGTTGAGTCAGCTAGACAAAGAAGCTCCATAGGAAGATTAATCAACCGTCTGCCTTAATTGGATGTGGGCCCGAACTCACCACAGGTAAATCTTAGCCTCACATCCCATGTCCCAAAACACCAGGTAATTAAAACCCTTAAAATTGATTAGAATATCATAGGGTTTTTGGGTTAGAAATTTTTTTCAAAATTTTAGAAAATCTCTAAGTTTTTTGCCTCTGTCGATTTATCGATAGACTAATCGATGTAATCGGACAGTGCTGTCAATGTCCTTGATGACTAATTGATACCATCGAAATAAGGACAAAAGTTGTCCAGCAACGACATATATCTCTGGACGGAATTATCAATGTATTGATATACCTATCGATATCATCGAACTTTGAATCTCGAGTCTATCGAAGTTGACTCGATAAAATCGACAACACATCGAATGTGTCCCTATTTTTTGAAGGAAAATTGTAAAATCTTTGATATATCGAAGTTCTGATCGATTCCTCGGAATTCAAATTTCGATGATATAGGAAGCACTTCGATGATATCGGTTTTGGACAGTCTGTTTTCCAACAATATTTTCAGGTTGTTCTACCTTGGATCAAGGGTCACTCGATGGAATCGATATTCAAATATCGATGATATCGAGGCCGAGTTGATGGCATCGAGAATAGACATAAACTATCTAGCAAGCTTAACTGGAAAATCCTCTGGATTTATCGATGCATCGACACGACTATCGATATCATCGACATTCAACTTCTGATGATATCGAGTGTGCCTCGATCATTCTTTTAACCTGAAATATTTCAAAGGAAAGTCTCTCTTATTTTTCAAATGTCGAGGAATCGAACCTCATATCGATACAATCGGAGTTTGAAATCCGATGATATTGACACTTGTTTCGATGCCCTCGACTAGCAGGCAAAATATTTCAAAAGCTTTTGACATTTGAGCTTGTGTCATCGAGCGGCCAATCGATGCAATCGAGAGTATATGCTCGATGATATCGACCCTGCTCAATGACATCGAACTCTGTCATAAATGTGACCATTTTATATCCGTTGGAAGCTTTTACCTATTTATAGAGAGCTTGTCTTTAGTTGCTGATAGAGAAAAAGAGAGAGTGCTTTTGTGTGCTTAACCCCAGATCATATCCACTTAGCCTTTTTCTCTCATGAAAGTTCATCCTCCAATCCATCCTCATCATTGACATTCAATAGAGTGGATTAGGGAATGAACTTTAGCCTTCAAGGATCCTCCAGCTACCATCTTAATGGCAAATCATTAAGCTGGGATGCCTTAAATGCATAGATGATTGGAATCGCTCAATCTCCCTTACAGGAAAATATTTAAGAGTAGAATTCCATTATAACCTTGACCCAACCCGTCGCCATGTATTGGTACATTTTTTGAGTTGTGGATCAAGGAAGCTCAAGTTCTTCATCAAAGGAGGAGATCTTCAACAATGTGCTGAAAGGGACTCATCTGCTTATCTATAAGTTATTAGAATCCTGAGGACCCTTGTGATCATTCCTTTGTAGGATTGGGTCTAAGGTGTTTCTCACCCTTTGCAAGTCCTCTAGGAGGCCTCCAGTGGGAGTGTACGTGGTGGGTGCTTTGTGTTGACCCTTGCTCTGTGGAGAGCATAAACGTTAGGCCCTTTGTGTAGGTCCTTGACTAAGGTGGTCTAAAAGTTGGGTGCATTGTGTTGAACCTTGCTCATGGGATCATAAACTAGTGAGATTCCTTGTGTGGATCCTTGGCAAGTGTGCTTAAAATCGATTGCGTTGTGTTGACCCTTACTCGTGGGAGCATAAACAAGTGAGGTTCCTTGTGTGGATCCTTGGCCAGTGTGCGTAAAATTGGGTGCTATGTGTTGACCATTGCTCGTGGGAGCATAAACTGTCAGCCTAGGTGTAGGTTGTACTAGTTAGAGGTGAACCTGATTTAAAACTTCTAGTTTGAGGTAAACCTATTGTGAAACCTCCTTAGTGAAATCCGGTACACTTAAGGGTTGAGTGTGTCAGCTGGGAGTGGAGTAGACAAGTCGAACCATTATAAAAATGATTGTGTGTGATTGTTATTGTCTTTCATTCCTATGTGATTATATGCTTTCATATTTGATTATCTGAGATCACTTCTCACACTCTGTCACATCCATCATAAACTCTGATTCGCATCTTGTTTATCTTTGAAAGTAGTTTTATGATTAGATCCTCTATTTGGCTTAGAAGCCATTAGAGTTATTTTGAAGAAATCCTAGTTCATGCATATCTACTCAGGAAAAGTTTGATAGGAATTTAAATAAACCATAAATTTTTTATAAAACTCCTATTCGCCCCCATCTATGATATATTGGCATATTCCTACTTCAACTAAAGCGGTCATTACCGTAATTTCAGGTCCTGCCCTTCCAGATTGCTGGACAGTGTGGATAAGACCTATAAATCACGGTGGCTTCAAACAGCATGGATAAAATGCATATATCATGTGTGGGCCCCACAAAATTTGTTGATGTCAATACCTTAGCTGCGGGTGGGGTCCACATAAATGGGTGGTCCAGATGAAACTGGATGGATGGCATGAATGAAATACATATATCATGTGACCCACAGAACTTGGTGACGTCAATACACTAGCTTTGTAGCTAATGTAAGGTACGTCAGCCAATCAGCTTCCACAACTGGTGGGTCCCACGTAGGGCCCACCATAATATATATATATATAATAATACTTTTATTATTATTATTGCTATTATATTAGATCCAGTCCAGTGTCCAGACGCTAGACGTTTGGATGGACGATATAAATATAATATATGCATCGTGGTGGAGTCCACACACGTGGCCCACCAACTAAATGGACGGTGTGGATTCACACCAATCCACACCGTCAAGATGGACAGATGGAGTGGATTACACATACATCACGGTGACCCCCTGCTGCTGCTGCACGTGCAACAACAACTGGTAGTGGCTGTTGGCCCACCATCAAAATAGATGGACGGTGGGGATTCAAAACGGATGAACAGTTTGAAGACAACATATGCCTCATGTTGGGACCCACATGATTGGCTGACGTCAGCGGGCAGCAACAGCTACTGCGTGGGTACTCACAACAGATGGACGGTGTGGCTGTAAGCCACATGCATGGGGGTGGATTCCCACTGTCCAAGGTTTAGACTATGAGGATGAGACCCATACGTCAAGTGGGGTCCATCCAGGTGGACCACACGGCTCCATCATCATTAAAAAAAGAGAGGCAGAGAGAGAATGAAAGGAACGAGAAGCGGGGAGGAGCTCCGCCACTATGAGCTCCCCCTTAATCATACAACACACACATCAATGGGCCCCACTTGTCCCATACGTCAAAGATTAAGATCTACTCTAGAACACCCACCGATTTCCACTTCTTTAGGCTTCATAGATTCCTTAGCTCCTAAGCTCTCTCTTTAATGGAGGAAGATGAGGGTTAGATGGTGGAGATGCGAGATTAAGGGGTAGGAAGTGGGCCACACCTAGCTCCTTTTCTTTCCTTAGAGGCCATGGACGGTTTCTCTCTTGTCTTAGTGATTGAGAGTGAAGAGAGAAATGAGAGAGAAAGAAAGAAGTAAGGAGAGGGGGATGGGTGTGATGGGTGTGTAAGCGATGGGATGGAAAGGTTGACTTTAGGGATGGGTTGTGTACTTGGAGATGGGATAAAGTGATGGGTTGTGTACTTGACTTGATTGATTGATTGATTTGACATTAGATAGAGATTCTCTCGGAATTCGTAACTCGCGGTGTTTCTTCAGAAAATACGCGGGCCCACAATTCCTGGCCTGGATATCACATCGGCGCGTGAGACACAGCGACGACGCGATCACATGCGTACAAGTCTTGGGCTGAGCTGACTCAGATCGACAGGATGCGACTTAGGGTTGGACGCAAATGCTATCTACACGTCGCAGGTTGCCGGAATTCGACTGGGAGGACCGCGAGAGTTTACGAAACGGTACAGATTATGATACGGGCCTTGCATCAAGTCTAGTCCAGTCAACTCATGTCTAGTCAAAGTATGTTCAGTCAAAATTATACTAGCTCCACTACTCAAGAGCTTGCTTAAACTATATGTAGCATCAAAATGCTGCAGATACATATGTTCACCTATTTTACTTAAAATATTCTCAAATATGCAATATCCTGATATAATAAAATAAATCATGAAAATCTCATACACTGATTAAACAACATATAAAAATGTATATATTCACCTATTTGTTTGAATCAGGTTCAAATTATAGCGATAGCAAGTTTGTTCAAAATACTTGCTACTTTCTATTCAAAAGTTAATTCTTCGAGATCAACTATACGAATTATGGATTTTCGATTATAATCTGCTTATCCTTCCGAAGAGAACTATGATGTCTTCCTGTCTCTTGCTTTTCTGATGAAGAAGGAAGGTTATCTTATGAAATTCACAAGGACAGAGGAAGATGAAATCGCAAAGAATCATCATTTTCTTCTAGAAGATCTGAAAATTCATATGCATTCTTTGAATTTTTCAAGCAATCCTTCTCTTATGTGAAAGGATTTTTGTGCCGAAGAAGATTGATCCTCCATTTGATCGTAAAACAATCAAAAAAGGATCCAGAGGGTATCTGTTGGGGCATAAAAAATACATGAGTCGATAGGAGTTTGGTTTGTTGCACATCAAGGATCTAAGATAGGCAACCCTGTCCATTACGCGGCCCTCTCTTTGTCATCCCTCTTTGGAAAATCTGTCATAATGAATAGTTCCATGATGAATAGTGTTGCATGGATGAATGTTGCATGGTGAATAGTGTTGCGCATGAATATTGTTGCATCGTGAATAGTGTTGTGCGAAGTGAATAGTGTTGCGCATGAATATTGTTGCGAGGTGAATAGTGTTGTGCGAGGTGAATAGTGTTGCGCGGGATGAATAGTTTTGCTTGGATTTGATGGGTCTGTTGTGTGGTCGTGCAATAAAAGGCCTTCATAGCCCCCTGCTTTGCAATTTTTAGGTCTCCCTTCGAGTTCGATTTTCGACGCATACACCTCTCAAGTGTCGACTCAAAGTAAAGGGTCTTGGACCCGCATAACACCTCTGTTGCTCCGACGGATGCAAAATACACTAAAGTGCTGCTAAAATTGCTATTAAACTGCTTCATTTTTCATTCATTGCACTAATTCTCTGTACTCTATCTTAGAATCAAGGGATAAGAGTATGTAATTGAAATTCAGAATTAATGAAATTTATGATGATGAAGTTCTTATATTTTCTTTGTTAATTATTGAATGATAATCCCCCTATCGAAATTCCTTCCTTTGTTATTGAAATAATGGGGCATCGATTTCATGAGACCATTCCCCCAATCTTTTGTAAATTTTTATATTTAGCTAGCGGTAGACTATGTTACTAAATGGGTCGAAGCGATCCTGTGCTAGAACAATAATCATCAAACGATCATTAAATTCTAAAAAGAAAATATCCTTTCCTGATTCGGAACGCCCTAGCCATTATTAGAGATGGAGGTTAACATTAATAGGCCATTTACGAATTTAATAAAGAAATATGACATCTCCCACAAAGTGAGCACTCCATACCACCCACAAACAAGTAGGTAAGTTGAGATTTCCAATACACATTAAACATATTTTGGAAAAAAACAGTTAACCCTAACCATAAGAATTGGTCAATCTACTTGACTGATGCTTTATGGGCTTACCAAACTACATTTAAGACCCCTATTGGAATGTCTCCCTTTATACTTATCTATGGGAAGGCTTGCCACTTGCGCCTGTGGAGTTGGAATATAGGGCCTATTGGGCTATTAAAAATCTGAACTTCAATTTGGACAACGCTGGCTCGCTGTACAAACTTCAGTTGAATGAACTTAAAGAGATCCGGAATGATATGTATGAGAACTCGAGAATTTACAAGGATGGAATAAAGGTGTTTCATGACCAATGCTATAACACCAGAAACTTTTTAGTACTTGGGTGTTACCTGATAACCTAACTTATGAAACTGCTCATCTTCATTATAGCCCAAATCTGACAATTAGGAGTAATCTTCATTTATGTATCTAACCATCCATCTGTTAATTTGCAAGCTAGACCACCACATCATCAAGTTCAGTGTTCATCGAGACCTAAATGTAACAGCCCGAATTTTCACGGCTAGAGTTTGTACTCGTGCCCAAAGAATCTGGGTGTTAATGATGTATAAATTGGATGTTTTTGAAAAATCGCACTTTTTTTTTTCATTTGGGTCACATTCAAATACATTCATAAAGGTAACATTCACAAGAATAAAATCAATCATATTGATTATATTTCATCAGAGTAAAAGAATAATCAAATGGCATCATAATGGGAGGTTTATTATAACATCAGAGTTTACAGTGGAAGTATAAAACTAAATAGTAATCTGTCTTCTAATCTTTCAAGATAATCTTCTATATGGAAGTAGTCCTTTAAGTCTTTAATCTGTATGTCACTTGCGTCATCTATACGGTTTGGAGAGGGTCAATGCCCTATAGTAAAGGTTATCCTTTTAAGATTAACAATAATTCAAAAGATTCATACAAGTGGTGTAAATATTCTAATACGTCAAGTAATCCACACTACAAGAGGTATCAATGCACAATCGATCTATATGAGATGCATGCCTAGCAAAGTATATGCGGTGTATCACTCTTAACGATAGCCATAATGTGGAATATGATTACAGTTATCCGACTCGACCCACATCCCATACTACGAATATTTGCCGGTGTATCCCACGCTTAACATGGTTTTACACGGTTATCCTAAGATGACCACAACACATATCCCGATGAATACATACCCAGAGATTGAAGCGACTATTTGTGACAACCAACCCCCCCTAACATAGGAATTAATGTACTGCGTATACAGAACGACTCACGTACACCAAAGTGCAACATCACTCGAGAACCCTGGAATTACGTGACGCCTCAGGGCCGCTACCGAAAACACATTTCATCCATGATAATTAACCGATGGCCAAAAGAGGGATTCCCAAATAGTACTTGCACAAAGAAAATATAAACTGAATTATAGGGAACATAAATTGAATCATGAAGAATGTAATCTGAATCATGGAAGTTCTAGAGTAGCAAGATACATGCCTAAGCCTTAAAGATAGACGGCACGAGGCCAACATAATAAAGACAAGAGTGACAATGGTCAATTCGACAAAAGAAGAGTAGCAATGGCTAACTCAATAGATGGAAGAGTGGCAAAGGCCAACTCAATAACAAGAAGAGTGGCAAGGGCCAGCTCAAATAAAGAGACGAGTGGCAGGGCCAACTCAATAAATTTGATAGGGCAGGGCAAGACTTGTATCCATGGCCTCACATAAATTTAGAAGAATCACTTGTATTTGGCATCATGCTATAATCCCAAAGGGCCAATAGTTGTAAGGATATTAACCAAATCAATTGATAGGATAATTCCCAGAAAATATAAACATAAAAGGCAGAATAACTCACCTCAATAAAGGCATGAAAAGGTAGGATAATTCATATCACAAAATGCATGAAAGAGGCTAATGATTGATGGTGAAACATATAATAGCATGGACGATTCAAAGTGATATGTAAAAGGAATACATGTAAAGGCAAGACCAAATTCATGAAGGCACGTATAAAAGCAAGATAAATTTAATGGCTTGAATTAATATAAGCTCAAAGGATTAAACCCTCACCTTTAGTTATTTGATATCTATTAATAAGGTTAAAGGCCTCGAGTAATCTTAGGATCAGAACACACTTTTCCTATCTTGGACTAACGTCGAGTAGCAACTAAGACTCGGTGAGTCAACTCAGCTCACAACCTCTCTCTCTCTCTCTCTCTCTCTCTCTCTCTCTCTCTCTCTCTTTGTTGGACAGACATCTGGTCAGGGCGGACCAGAATTTCTTTTCATCTGGACTTCCCTCCTCCTTTCTCTTTTCCTCCCTCTCTTTGCCGTATTTTTTCTTTTCCCACTAAAGATCATCTTTTATAGTGGCTGGGAGAGTTTTCTAGATTCTTTCCTGCGAAATATTTACGCAGAATATTGCGCAGCAAGGAAACAGAAACATCCCTTTACGCAGTCCTATTTGCTGCGTAACAAGGATTGAAAGATGGCTTGCGTAATGATCGAGATCGGAGTGACCATTGATCCGATCCTTCCGATCTATCTTCATGGAAGCGGTCAAAATTCTTCTTGCAAGGGTTTGAACGGTCTGGATCTTTCCTGAGATTGGGGACTGGTGGTGTAGTTTATCCAATTCTGGGTCCTGGAAACTCACCATTGCGAGCGGGAGGTATTTCTTGGTTCGCGAAGCAGGTTGCGAATGGAAAGTATCATCCGATCTACGATCCTTGTGGGGTCCACTTTCATGAGCATCAGGGGAATCCAATCCTTCCATCAAATCAGCCATGGAGGCTTGGTCCAAGATCTTAAAATGTGAGGCAGGTCCAAGCTTTGGACGACCCATCTAGCTGATCTTGGTGTGATTCTCTGTCTGTCGTTCTTCGGGTTTTGATTGGTGGTGAAACCTACGTGGTTTTGGTCAGAGGTAGGGGTCCACACCTGATGGACGGTCGTGATTATTCAAATGGATGGTTATGGTGGGCCACTGCACGTCTTAAACGAAGATGCCCCTTTAAACTACATTGGGTGGGAGAGTTAGAGAAAGGAACTGTGAATAGATTTGTGCCCACGTGTGAGCTTATCTTCACGTGATAAAAACTAGGGTCTGCTCGGATTCGTCCTAGCTGAAAGATGGACGGTTCGGATCAGCTGTCCAATCATTGATGTTGGGCCCTAGTACGTTCCAGCGAGTGGTCGCTTGCCGGCTAGCGGAAGTAGAGGATGAAGCGGGAGATTTCCTTCCCTCTTGTGAATTGTAACGGGACACGCCGTTTTGAGTGCCATGTGGTTTTGGTGAGTCGCAGGAGTACACTCACCTGGTGTATACACACCACAAATGTGGGGCCCTCCATGAGGATTAATGAAATCCATACCGTCCGTCCTATTCCATGGGTCCTGCTAGGCTATTGGACCATAGATGGTGTAAATCCACAACTCAAGTGGGCCATGCTAACAGGCTATGCCCCGAATCTAACATACGGCTCGTTATATGGGTGGTTTTCCCAAGCGTTGCTATAGCGTGTGGGAGAGTTTCTTTTCCAAATTAGTTCTTGAGTTAGCGGGGTCCACTGACGGTAGAGATCATACCCGATGGGTGCTGAGATCCGGTGATGATAATCTTAGTTGGGACGTGCTTGTTTTAGGAGGAAGAAATGGAGGTAGTTTGTTTTGAATTTGAACACAAACTTACTATGGAAGGGTTGCCGGCTTGGAGAGTCGTGACTTACATTAGCATTAAGTAGGGTTCACTTGTGATGAGTTATTGGTAAATCCATTCCCTCCATCGGTTTCATAGGGTCATGTTAGGGCATGGTCGTGAATATAAAGATGATCGGAAGCTTATCTTGAAAGTTCTCCTAACGGACGCCAATATGGACTTGATCTTAATTGACGGTCCACGTACAATGATCGGGGCTCGATTTTTGGAAAAAGGTGTAGTCAAGTGTTGGACGAAACTTGGTGGTTGATCGATGGTGGGAAAAAGCTAGATCTGAAATATCACCTTTTGCGTCAAAAGGAAAGAACTGGCTTTGATGTTCAATGGTGCAGGATCATAGATCGGGGTCCAAATTTTGTATGACATCGTAGTCATGTGGGGCCAAGGTGTAGTCCAATTTTGAGGTTCGATGGATGGCAGGAAATGGCTAGTATGAAGATTTAGATTTTTAAGGAGTTGATAAGCCTCGAAAGATAATTTTGTGCTTAGGGAAAGGCCTACCAAGGTGGGGTCCTCATACATTACCCTTGGTCCATGTGATGGACAATCTAAGTCATTCTTATGAAGGGAAATATCGAACTATGACTACCCACGAGGTTTCTCTACTCGAAGGAACCAAAATCAATGGTTAGGGGGATGATTTGTCAATTGGGTTACTTTTATAATGATCTAAGAGCTGAAGTTTGACGTGTATGGTTAATTTATGGTACATAGGCATGGTATAAAATTTTACATTAAATGGAAAGTGGGAACCATGTGATCTAGAATTCAGGGGTCTAGGTTAGTGGCATTTTCATAATTATTGTTGATCTATGACTTTTATGAAATCTAATGTTTCTACATGGTTATATGCCCATTTCTAAACCATTCTTATAAAAGAAATTATATCTAAATCATTATAGATAAGGAGTTATTCATCGATTTAGTCAAAGGAAGGTACATATATCGAATCACACAATCAACGGTCGGATGACTTGATTTATGGATGAAGATCATTCCTAGTGGTCAGATTCATGTTCAAGAATAGACGTAAGGTGAGGACAGATAGGTTGGTATCGTACCTATGTACGTGTTACGTTAATTCTTATGGTAATGCTTAAGAACTTTTAACACTCGGGTATTGAAAAATTCAGGGTGTTATAATCTACCCCCCTTAAACAAAATTTCGTCTCCTAAATTTATTTATTTGTTCCACTTGTATTGTTTTGTTATGTTTAGTATTTTACTTTATCCCTCGTGATGTGGATGTACATGTATTGGCGTGAGTGTAGTGGCTATGTGGAAATCGGGATGTTACACCAAAGCATCAATACATCGTCTTTCGAGTCCACAACACTCAAAATGTTAAAATTGAGCACCAACTATTATAATTAAATTATCTGACCACTAATTACCCTTTAAACAAGTTCAAAAACCTTGTACTTCAGTGTGAGTTAAGTTGTGAATAGATCTGATCATTGGAAGATACTTGAATCACCAAGTGTGGTCACCTGATCACCTGATTGACCCCACTCTTCATCTAGTACACTAGAAGGACCTGAAAAAACTGATGAATGGACTAGATCTCATTCACATACATCAGAGTGGGACCCACTGTAACTGCGTGTGCACACGGTGCACATGCGTATGCAACGCATTGAAGCTGTCAACGCGATCAAACCTTGTTGACCCGAGAATTTCCAAAAGAAGAGAATTCTCTGCTTTTAAATTCTCGCCTGACAACAGTTTAAACGGACGGAGTCCATATGCGATGAAGCTGGCCCACCGTGACCATCCATTCAGATGATCCGAACCATCCATCGTAATCAGTGGGGCCCACCAACCACAACCATGTCTGAGTTATGTGCAGTAAAACTCGCACATGTGCACGATCGTCCACCACTCAACAATGCTGACTCCCTCGCCAGATGCGATTATCCTTGCCAATAGGTCCACATCAGCGACTCCATGCTGGCAGATCTGTTCGCTCCAGACACTCAGAGCTCGTCCACGCTGTCAGTTAGAAGTCCCCGTCACGCCTACCATTTCCAGAAATAACTCCCTATCCGACAAAAGGTGAAAAGAATCTCCCTATTTCAGGAATTAGATAATCCCAGCCGTTTCCTGTCTTCTAGAAGCCTCCCACGAGAGATCTGGAATGTAGAATTTAGGGCGACCCGAAAATCTCGTAGCAAACTGAGATTTTGACGAAAACTTCACTATAGCACGAGTTATCTCCATTTTGAAAGGGTGTGTATTTAACAGTCCCTATTTCTCCATAGAATGGGATCCACGAGCCTACTAGGCAGCATCTTAACTGTTTGAACTCATCAGATCTGAGGATCAACCGACCCTTGTGAAAATGCCATGATCAGCTGGTCATCTTCTCCAAGTAAATGTGAAACCCACTGTAACGCCCTGAAATTCGGGGGTCGAGCATAACTCAACTCCCGAGTTCCAAAACATCACTTATACAACATATTGAATGATGGATGTATGTTGTCTGTAAGAGTACATAAAACATGGAATAGATTAAGCCAAACTGCAACATGATTCAGGGATAAGTGAAGAACGCAAGCGGAAAACTTAAAGAAAATATATGTGTACATGTGTAAATCCCTGAAATACATATACTTACTAGGTCAACTTACAAGTGTTACTATCAAAATTACAAGTATTAAAAGACATCAACTATCCCAAAAGAAATCCCAGAATCCCATGCACATCAGGACCTCGCTCACTAAAACCCGCCTGAAAACTGCATGAAAGAAAATGCAGCCTCATCATCATCGAACTCCGGCTCTGCCTCAAGGGTCGCATCAATATCTGCATCTAAGACAGAGTCTGGTGGGTGTTTAAACACCGTCCTAGAACGTGGGAGTGAGTGATCAACTCAGTGGAACAATAAAGCAAAGGTTAACATGTTATCAATTCAATCAAGCAGTAATGATAAAGCAGAATAATCAAACATGCCCTAAGTACTCTTGTTAATGCAATGATGTATGCAGAATGATGCGTGCCCTCACGCGTACACCCTCAGCGTCTTCATCTTACGTTATGCATGACATCGCCTCAAAGTGTGCCACCTCTTTCAGGCACATGCAAATGCGGTGCATGAACATGTTACCAAGTTGTTATTAGTCTTTTTCATACAGCAGGATTGGGAAGCTAAGGTACCTTCCTCGTACCACCATCCAAACAGTGATCCATTCTAGGGTCGTCAGTCCCAGACAGTCTCATACGATCATATGGTTTCAGGTCGCTGCAAAGGGCTCGTCACCAATCAATGCACGCCTATCATACCTTCGTTACTACAATAAGGCTCGTCACCTCAATGCGGTATCCAGGTATGCTCGAGGTCACTACAAAGGGCTCGTCACCAATCAATGTAGGCTGACAGCACGAATATAGTGTCCCATACCACCATAATCAGCTCACGAGTTTGGTTGCTCACTAGTTACTATGGGGAGGCTCGTTACCCCAGCGTAGGCCGACAGCTTGACCACGGTGTTCCATACCACCATGTCCGCATCATGAGTCTTAGTGGATCAAGGTACCATGGTTAACAGGATTTCATCGGTAAGTTTGGTACCCTAGATTCAAACAATAGCGTCCATACATGGTGAACATACATCGGATAATCGGGTTACTTGACGAACTCGACTAGCACGAGCGCACGTTGGGTTGAACGACATAGAGTGCGTAAACACTCCGCGTGGCCAAACCACTGCCGACAACTCTAATACGACTCGGGTTCGTTTAATCACGTCCTACGTGGCGAAAGCAACCTCAGCCACGATCTCAAGGCCGATTACCGATTTCCTGGACTACTCATAGTCCCAAACACATTCCACTACAACAGATATCCATATCAACAATTTAGAATAGCAATGGAACAATAACTCAAATCATGTAGTACGTAAGCATTTGAAGAATATCAACTTAACATGGATTTGAACATAAGTAATACTTGAAATTAAACAACAAGGAATTTGACTTGCATATAGGAAATCATACACCAGAATAAGAGAGTTGAGAATCGCTTCTCAACGCCCGCAAATAGTATAATTTATTGCACTTTAAGTCATTCAGACATTTCTACAAACACTTAGAATACATAGTTCAACATACATGACGTATGTTGAAATACACGCATTTGGACAATTCCTTTTGCCAAGGAGTTGTCCCACATACATCTAGCACAAATATATGACAGATAATCATGGCAATCACATGTTCATATTTTATATGTATACGGTACTTTATACATATACAAAGAATACACAATTCTCAATATAACACATGCATATCAGGAACACATAATAAATATAGCATTTGGCATGTGAAATCTCATTCATAACAAGAATAAACCATTAGCTGGCATTGAAAGCCTTGAAAACCATAACCTATACAATTAAAGTCCGCACCTTAAAACCAGAAATAGAGCACCGAACTTATTCAGACGATATGTCTTCATCAACGGCGACAAGATAACCTAAGGCAAGAATAGAAATGAGCTACAACAACACATAGACTCATCTAAGCTCTAAAACAGATTAGGGTTAGGTTAACTTACCCAAAGATGGACTCAGAATCGCCGGAATAACGATTTAAAAGTGATGGTTTAAGGATGTAGAGCAACAGGAAAGAATCTAAGATGATTCACCAACTTCTCTCTCACTTTCTCTCTTTTCCTCTCTCTTTCTTAGCTAGGGTTAGGAAATTCGTATGAAAAAGAGAGCTAGGGTTTTAAGGTGTATATATAGGCCTAACATTGATGAAAATAACCCCAGGGCGAAGGTATACTTAAGTTATAACCAAAACAGGCTTCTCTCGATTCAACGGAACACTTCCGGTGGGCCTTTTACCACGAGAAGTCGGACTTAAGCTCACTGACCATGGATCTAGGTCAGACTGAGTTTTCGTACCGATCGACTTTACAGATCATCCGTGGCGGACCACACTCAATTCAACGGTCACCGAATCTCGATCAGGTCCACAAGCACAAGGACATGCCTGGGCCATCTTCCCTGATCCGAGGGTGAAATTGGGTCAGAATCCAACGGTCAGATTGCTTAAAATCATCGCGCAAGCGACACGACTCAGATTTCATAAAATCTCATTAATTTCTCACCGTTCTCACACTCTTCACTCCGGACTCAATCAAATCGACCCAGAACATCATCTGGACTTGATTTTCGAGATGATGGCCAAGTCCAACATGGTGACCAACACAGCCTAAGATCATCGCTATCGGACTTTCGACGCGCGGTCCAGGTCCGATCCAGATCTTCCAAAAATTCCCAAGAGCAATTGGACTTAACGATGAATCCCAGATTTTAGAGTAACATAGCGCTAACTATTCTACAGGTTTTGAGTCATGCAGATCAAATTTAAAGTGATTGATGCGAATTTCACAAGCAATCGGGTTTAGCACTAATTACTCACAAATAGCTTCTAAGAAAAAATCGAGGTAGTACTCGGGTCTTGGCACGAAATTTTTCAGGTCATTACAATCTACCCCCCTTAAAGAAAAATTTCGTCCTCGAAATTCGTACCTTCTCATATTCCTCAAGGATCTGAGGGTAGCTCTTTCTGACCTTAGCTTCAGATTCCCAAGTAGCCTCTTCCTCACTATGATGCGATCATAGAACTTTCACAAGAGGGATGACCTTGCTACGCAATACCTGCTCCTTCCTATCTAGAATACGCGTCGGTCGCAGTACATATGAGGCATCCTCGCTCAACTGCACCTGCTCCCAACTAATAATATGCGAAGGATCAGGAACGTACTTCTTCAGCATAGAAACATGAAATACATTATGCACGCCCGTAAGAGGTGTGGGCAAAGTAAGGTGGTATGCTACCGCTCCCACTCGATCCAGAGCTTGAAATGGACCAATGAATCTCGGCGTAAGCTTTCCCTTCTTACCGAACTGCAGAACTCCTTTCATAGGGGAAACCTTAAGAAATATATGGTCTCCAACCTCAAACTCAAGCGGTCGCCGCCTCGTATTAGCGTAACTCTTCTGCCTACTCTGGGCTGTCAGAAGTCGACGTCGAATAATGTTAACTTTCTCTGAAGTCGCCTGCACCAATTCTGGGCCAATCAAACTACACTCACCAGCTTCTGCCCAGTAATGCGGTGCTCTGCACTGGTGACCATATAACGCCTCATAGGGAGTCATGCCAATACTCGCCTGGAAACTGTTATTATACGTGAACGCTGCATACTGAAGAGAATCATCCCAACTGTCCTTGAAATCCAAAACACAAGTTCGCAACATGTCTTCCAGGATCAGATTCACACGTTCCGTCTGTCCATCTGTCTGCGGATGAAACGCGGTGCTGAACTTCAATTTCACACCCATCGCTTCCTGGATACGAGTCCAGAAGATGTAAAATGCGTGTCTCTATCAGATACAATCTCCAAGGGAACTCCATGCAGATGTACAATCTCCTTGATATACAATCTAGCCTACTCGTCTGCAGAGCTTGTGACTCTGATCGGTAAGAAATGAGCCGACTTCATCAATCGGTCGACGATCACCCAAATAGAGTCATATCCCTTCCTCGTTCTCGGCAATCCAGAAATAAAGTCCATAGAGATGAAGTCCCACTTCCATTCTGCTATGGGCATGGGTTGAAGCAACCCAGGAGGTCGGCGATGCTCTGCCTTGACCTGCTGGCACGTGAGACAATGAGATACAAACTCGGCAATATGGACCTTCATGTTGTCCCACCAATAAGATCTTCTCATATCCTGATACATCTTCGTGCTACCTGGATGTATCGCAAGCTTAGAACTATGGGCTAACTCGAGAACCTCCCATCTCAAGTCAGGAATGTCTGGGACACATAACCGGCCGCGAAGTCGTAGGCCCCCATCGAACTTAAAGTCTTTTAATGTTTCCATCTATCGGCGCTGCCTCATATTTAAATCACGCTGCGTGAAAATGTACTTAAGGCTCTTGTGGTTGCAAAAGAGCTCGAACTCCTCTTCACCGTAAATTTCTGCTCAAAGTCACGCACAAACTCCAACATATCCCATTCTGCTATCATTAGTGGAGCCGCAAACTCTATAGCCTTCTTGCGACTTAACACATCCGCCACAAGGTTAGCCTTGCCCGATGGTAAGAAACATCGAACTTAAAGTCTTTTAATGTTTCCATCTATCGGCGCTGCCTCATATTTAAATCACGCTGCGTGAAAATGTACTTAAGGCTCTTGTGGTTGCAAAAGAGCTCGAACTCCTCTCCATAGAGGTAATGTCTCCGGAGCTTTAATGCGAAAAATGACAGCGGCCAACTCCAGGTCGTGCGTAGGGTAATTCTCTTCGTGTTTCCTCAACTATCTCGAAGCATAAGCAATCACCCTGTCCTTCTGCATAAGGACACAACCCAGACCAACGCAAGAGGCGTCAGTATATATTGTATACTTAACCCCTTGCTCTGGCAATACTAGCACAGGGGAGGACGTCAACTTGTCCTTCAGCTCTTGAATAGCTAACTCCGCCATCTCATTCCAAGAAAACTTCAAATCTTTACGTGTCAACTGAGACAACAGTCTGGCTATCTTCGAGAAGTCTCGTATGAAGCGTCGATAATAGCCTGCTAGACTCAGAAAGCTTCTTACCTCAGTAACTGAACCAGGCTGCTTCCAGTCCTGAACTGCAGCTACCTTGGCAAGATCGACAGCTATCCCTTCCTTGGACACCACATGTCCCAGGAACTTGACTTTCTCTTTCCAGAAATCACACTTCTTGAACTGCGCAAAAAGCTGATTCTTCCTGAGAGTATCCAAAACCGCTCTTAAGTGCTCCTCGTGCTCTTGTTGACTCGCAGAATATATCAAGATGTCATCGATAAAGACAATGACGAATCAGAACAAGAATGGGTGAAACACCCTGTTCATCAGATTCATGAACACGGCCGGTGCGTTCGTAAGACCGAACGAACTCATAGTGACCGAAGCTAGTCCTGAAAGCGGTCTTCTACACGTCTTCATTCTTGACGCGCAACTGGTGATACCCTGACTGCAGATTAACCTTCGAAAAGTACCGTGCCCCTTTCAAATGATCAAACAGATCATCAATCCTAGGCAAAGGGTACTTATTCTTCATAGTTACCAGATTCAACCTGCGATAATTAATATATAATCGCAAGGAACCATCTTTCTTCTTCACAAACAAGATAAGTGCTCCCCAAGGAGACACACTAAGCCGAATAAATCCCAAATTCAACAAACTATCTATCTGCTTCCTCAATTCCTCCATTTCACACACAGGCATATGATAGGTGGGCAAAGAAATGGGTGCCGCACCAAGCATGAGATCAATAGTAAAATCAATCTCGCGCTGAGGAGGTAATCCAGGAATCGACTCAAACACATCTTCAAACTCCTAAACTACAGGCGTGCTTTCAAACGTCGATTCAGCCATACTCTCCAACAGAGAAGTATAATAATCAAGACGAAAATGGTAACTGACCTTAACTGGGAAAGTAACTGTCTCACCCTCAGGTCCATGGATTGTCACCAACCTTGCTTCACAATTAATCTCTGCTCGCATCCACATGAGCCAATCCATACCCATAATAACATCGTAATGAAAAAGAGGTGCGACAAAGAAATCAACACGAATCGATCCACTTCCTAGATCAACCCAACAATCCATACAACGCTTGTTCATAACAGAGGAAATCCCCGTAGCGGTAGTGAGCGTCACTCTCTTCATAGAAATAGTACTTAAACTCAAACGCCTAACTGCCGCATATGATATAAGAGAGGTAGTGGACCCTGTATCCACCAACATAGAAACGGGACTACCTTCAATGTGAGCTGTAACCTCGAAAGATCTCGGCACCAAGTCAGACATAGGCGCTTCAGCTGAGAGCGCATGAACTCGAGCCTGCTGCTGATGATTCGGCGGAGGAACCATGGGCCGTTGAGGTGGCCTGAATCTAGGTACAGCAGGTCTGAAGGATGGATGAGCTGGCGCTGAACGAAGAGGTGGAGGTGAAATAACCTGAGGCATCGGACGGCTGATCCTCTGCGGTGGAGTAAAACCACTGGCCGGCATACGCGAAAAGTAAAAATGATCCAAATGCCCCATCTTCCCACAATACAAACAGTGAAGATCATCTCGCATCTGCTGAGCGGGCGGCGCTGGACGCCTACAAGGAGAATCTGCCCGCGGCCTCTTGCTGAGAAAAGGTGCATGTCTGGGAATCATAGGTGCTCGCATATGGGACAACCTATCCCCGTCCTACTCTGCTCGCAAGGACATGCTCACCAACTCCGCATATGAAGAAATGCTAGCACAACATATCTTCGATCGGATCTCAGGACTCAACCCCTTAGAAAATCGCCGCATCCTCATCGGTTGATCACCCATAATCAAGGGAACATAGTGACCTAGCTCAGTGAACCGGTTCTCATATTCCATCACCGATAGCTCTCCCTGGCAGAGGCGAAGGAACTCACTCTCCTTCTCATGTCGGTACGTAACTGAGAAATACTTCTCATGGAAGCGTGCTTCAAACGCCTGCCACGACCACTCATATCCTTCCTCGACAGTATGAAGAACACTGTCCCACCATAAACTGGCCTCCTTCTCAAACATGAAGGAGGCAAGCTCGACCTGCTCAACCTCTAAACAGTGCAGCGGTCTTAGCATCTTAGAGATGCGATCGATCCAGTACTCGGCCTCCTCGGGTCTATGAGAACCCACAAATGTAGGAGGTCGTAAGCGTTGGAATCGTTCAAAAGTGCCGCTCACACTAGCGCTCCCAGATGGGGGCATAAGTGAAGCAGGTGGAGTCGCCCCCACTGACTGAGCAAAGATGAAAGCCATGGAAGACAGGAACTGCTGCTGGTGCTGCTGGTGCTACTGCTGCTGAATCTGTTGCTGCTGCATCAACCGCATCATCTGCTCAAACCTATCAGAAGGCGGAGCAGACGAAGATGCACGGCTCGGCTCAGGAACCAAAGGCGTGACTGGAGGAGCCATAGGTGTCGGCCCAACACCAGCATGAGACGGGCCCGACTGTTGATCCGTCTGGCTATCGCTCAGGGGAGGAACCCCAGTAAGCGACTCAACTAAGGAGAGACGGGCCGAAGTCTTCGAACCCTTAGGAGGCATACCCTACATTCAACAGAGGATGCAACCTGTAAGATTCTATGTCCACATAATCCATCCACACAGCAATCACAGCACAACTTCAAAGATAAACAACATGCATTCCATTTAACAAAATTTGTCACAATACAAGTAGTGTAGTATTACATGAATCATGACAGGGAAAGCATGTGCACTACAACATTTAAAACTTCAAACAACAACAAACCACTTCCAACTACTAATGCCAACAATGACAACACATAGAAAGAAATAACAAAACAAAGCAAAGGATGACTACAACGACAACTACGCGTTGGAATCAGGAGATGGAGGTGGGGCACCCTTATCCTGCAAGTAACACAGGATAGACTTCAAAGTTCAAGTCACCTTCTTGAACTTATGCTTCACAAGGCCTCGAAGATCCATGATATCCTGACGTAGAATAGCCTGCCCTTCCTCAAGCTGAGCGATATGAGCATCCCTGGCAGCCTGATCTGTGCTCTGCTCTTGTGCCACAGGAGGAGAGCTCTCACTCGTATCCTGTGCCTCAACCTCTTCCTCGTCCTACTCTGTTTCTTCTTCAATCTCAGTTCCGCCTTCAGCATAACTCTCAACCTCATCACTCTCTGACTCATCCTCACTCTCTAAGGCTCGTCGACGAGGACCAATGTCCATCTGCTTAAGGGTCGTCAGATTAATGTGACGAACAGGAACCGGCTTTTCTGCCCCAAGCCGATAGCCAAACTCATGTGTAAGCTTACAGATAAGTCGGCCAAATGGGAGCGATTCAGTCCTCCTAGTCGAACGAGCGGTGAGAATGATCTAGCGCAAGACATACATTGGCACACATAGCTTCGCTCCTTGCCCCACCTGGTACAGAAAATCTACCATCAGGCGCGTACACTCGCTGCGGTTGCTCCATCTTGGATATACATTGAACGTACACATGTGGTGAAGCAAGCGAAAGTCGTTCGTCATGTTGGTAGCTAGAAGACTTCTATTAGGCTGTCATTCGACCAGACGACCACACAAGAGCTGGGTGCGATGATCCCTCTCGCGCATACTGTTCAAATTCTTCTCATTGGCATGCACTTCACCAAGTGACACATTGAGGAGTCGGGATATCAAAGAGACGTTGACCGTGGCCTCCCGACCGCTACCACAAGGAATCTTGAACTGCAGAGGCTCTAGCGATCGATCACAAATATTGGCATAAAAAGCTCAAACAGTGCTTGCATTGGCGTGATACTTACCCTCAAACAAGGGACACCAACCAGCTTCTTCCAAGCGCTCCAACAACAAAAACTCGCCATATAGCCGCAGATTAACATGAGCCACAAAAAGGACCCTACGGCCTTCATAGACTCCATATGATATCTCCGCCAATAAGGTCATTCCAATGGGAGCTCTAGGATCAAGGTCTCGCTTGGTCTAGAATTCACGAGCGACGGTCGTGCTCGTGGTGGCACCTCTCAGCCTCCGTGCACGAGATGGGCGGCTAGGCCCGGCTTCATCCACGGGTGCTCTCTTCTTCCCCATCAAAGAAAGAAGGGTAGAGATGGAAAATATGGTCGTGATAAACTCAAACAAGGCCATGAGGAATGAGAGAAAGAGAGAAATTGGAAGAATGGTGAAGCTTCCACACACTTGAGATCCCAAAGAAAGATTTGAGAGCTCAAATGAGAAGAAAAAGGATTGTAAACAGCAATGGGGGTGAGGGTTTGAGATGGGTTGGTGGGGTGTGCACGAAAATGGAAGAAGAAGAAGATTGGGGAGGGAGATTGGTGAAGTTTTGAGAACAACTTGAAGGAAAGGAGAGCTTGGGAGGGTGGATTGTGAAGGAGATAGGGTTTAGGGAAGGTTTTAATCAACAAACCATGGAAAGGTGGGCCCACTAGGCCACATGAGCATCGGCCCGAGCCGGCCCGCTCGGCTTGGCCCGCTGATCGGCGAGGGCTCGCCGAACCGGCGAGGATATCGTCGGTCTTTGGACCATCCGGCGATGGTTTGTCATTTGGGCGAGGTCCTCATGGTCCCTTAGCTCCAAAATGATGTGGGTCCCCCCTGGGCCCCACTGAAAATGTCCCGATGGGCCCCTTTGTTTGATTCGATGCCTATCAGGCCATTAAAGTTAAAATCTGATACAAACAAAGATTTCTTGACGATTGAAGGGTTGAGATGGGATGATAAACCATCTAGACTCATTAATAGATGGTCTAGAAGAGATTTTGGGTCGCTGTGTGTGATCAGGAGAGAGCACAAACTCGATCTCGATGATTGTTTTCAGTAAACTTTCACCGATAGAAGCAACAGGACACATACACAAATTCTACAATAAACTCGCACCCAAATACACTAAAGTGGCTACAGCATGCGGTGTGTGACCATAACCCAGGTCTGGTTTAATCCAATTCATGCTCTGATACCAACTTATAACGCCCTGAAATTCGGGGGTTGAGCATAACTCAGCTCCCGAGTTCCAAAACAACACTTATGCAATGTATTGAATGATGGATGTATGTTGTCTGTAAGAGTACATAAAATATGGAATAGATTAAGCCAAACTGCAACATGATTCAGGGATAAGTGAAGAACGCAAGCGGAAGACTTAAAGAAAATATATGTGTACATGTGTAAATCCCTGAAATACATATACATACCAGGTCAACTTACAAGTGTTACTATCAAAATTACAAGTATTAAAAGACATCAACTATCCCAAAAGAAATCCCAGAATCCCACGCACATCAGGACCTGGCTCACTAGAACCCGCTTGAAAACTGTATGAAAGAAAATGCAACCTCATCATCATCGAACTCCGGCTCTGCCTCAGGGGTCGCATCAATATCTGCATCTAAGACAGAGTCTGGTGGGTGTTTAAACACCGTCCCAGAACGTGGGAGTGAGTGATCAACTCAGTGAAACAATAAAGCAAAGGTTAACATGTTATCAATTCAATCAAGCAGTAATGATAAAGCAGAATAATCAAACATGTCCTAAGTACTCTTGTTAGTGCAAGGATGTATGCAGAATGATGCGTGCCCTCACTCGTACACCCTTAGCGTTTTCATCTTACGTTACGCATGACACCACCTCAAAGTGTGCCACGTCTACAAAGCACATGCAAATGTGGTGCATGAACATGATTACCAAGTTGTTATTAGTCTTTTTCATACAGCAGGATTAGGAAGCTAAGGTACCTTCCTCATATCACCATCCAAACAGTGATCCATACTAGGGTCGTTAGTCCTAGATCATCTCATATGATCATACGGTTGCAGGTCGTTGCAAAGGGCTCGTCACCAATCAATGCACGCCTATCATACCTTCGTTACTACACTAAGGCTCGTCACCTCAATGTAGTATCCAGGCATGCTCGAGGGCACTATAAAGGGCTTGTCACCAATCAATGTAGGCCGACAGCATGAATATAGTGTCCCATACCACCCTAATTGGCTCACGAGTTTGGTTGCTCACTGGTCGCTACGGGGAGGCTCGTCACCCCAGCGTAGGTCGACAGCTCGACCACGGTGTCCCATACCACCATGTCCGGCTCATGAGTCTTAGCGGATCAAGGTACCATGGTTAACAGGATTTCATCGGTAAGTTTGGTACCCTAGATTCAAACAATAGCGTCCATACATGGTGAACATACATCGGACAATCGGGTTACTTGACGAACTCGACTAGCACGAGCGCACGTTGGGTTGAACGACATAGAGTGCGTAAACACTCCGCGTGGCCAAACCACTGCCGACAACTCTAATACGACTCGGGTTCGTCTAATCACGTACTACGTGGCGAAAGCAACCTCAGCCACGATCTCAAGGCCGATTACCGATTTCCTGGACTATTCATAGTCCCAAACACATTCCACTACAATAGATATCCATATCAACAATTTAGAATAGCAATGGAACAATAACTCAAATCATGTAGTACGTAAGCATTTGAAGAATATCAACTTAACATGGATTTGAACTTAAGTAATACTTGAAATAAAACAACAAGGAATTTGACTTGCATATAGGAAATCATACACCAGAATAAGAGAGTTGAGAATCGCTTCTCAACGCCCGCAAATAGTATAATTTATTGCACTTTAAGTCATTCAGATATTTCTATAAACACTTAGAATACATAGTTCAACATACATGACGTATGTTGAAATACACGCATTTGGACAATTCCTTTTACCAAGGAGTTGTCACACATACATCTAGTACAAATACACGACAGATAATCATGGCAATCACATGTTCATATTTTATACGTATACGGTACTTTATACATATACAAAGAATACACAATTCTCAATATAACACATGCATATCAGGAACACATAATAAATATAGCATTTGGCATGTGAAATCTCATTCATAACAAGAATAAACCATTAGCTGGCATTGAAAGCCTTGAAAACCATAACCTATACAATTAAAGTCCGCACCTTAAACCAGAAATAGAGCACCGAACTGATTCAGACGATATGTCTTTGTCAATGGCGACAAGATAACCTATGGCAAGAATAAAAATGAGCTACAACAACACATAGACTCATCTAAGCTCTAAAACAGATTAGGGTTAGGTTAACTTACCCAAAGATGGACTCAGAATTGTCGGAATATTGATTCAAAAGTGATGGTTTAAGGATGTAGAGCAACAGGAAAGAATCTAAGATGATTCACCAACTTCTCTCTCACTTTCTCTATCTTTTCCTCTCTCTTTCTTAGCTAGGGTTAGGAAATTTGTATGGAAAAGAGAGCTAGGGTTTTAAGGTCTATATATAGGCCTAACATTGATGAAAATAACCCCAAGGTGAAGGTATACTTAAGTTATAACCAAAACAGGCTTCTCTCAATCCAACGGAACACTTTCGGTGGCCTTTTTTCCACGAGAGGTCGGACTTAAGCTCACTGACCATGGATCTAGGTCAGACTGAGTTTTCGTACCGATCGGCTTTACAGATCATCCATGGCGGACCACACTCAATTCAACGGTCACCGAATCTCGATCAGGTCCACAAGCATAAGGACATGTCTGGGCCATCTTCCCTGATCCGATGGTGAAATTGGGTAAGAATCCAATGGTCAGATTGCTTAAAATCATCGCGCAAGAGACACGACTCAGATTTCACAAAATCACATTAATTTCTAACCGTTCTCACACTCTTCACTCCGGACTCAATCAAATTGACCCAGAACATCATTTGGACTTGATTTTCGAGATAATGGCCAAGTCCAACATGGTGACCAACACAGCCTAAGATCATCGCTATCGGACTTTCAACGCACGGTCCAGGTCCGATCCAGAACTTCCAAAAATTCCCAAGAGCAACTGGATTTAGCGATGAATCCCAGATTTCAGAGTAACATAGCGCTAATGATACTACAGGTTTTGAGTCATGCAGATCAAATTCAAAGTGATTGATGCAAATTTCACAAGCAATCAAGTTTAGCACTAATTACCCACAAATAGCTTCTAAGGAAAAATAGAGGTAGTACTCGGGTCTTGGCACAAAATTTTTCGGGTCATTACACCCACCTTCTTTAATGACGACCCTTTCATTGATCCAAGTCATTCAATGTGAGGCCCAACTCACCAAAAACACATCCAGAATAATCGTTCCAGCCCATGCAAACATTAGTTAAAGAAAGAAAACCCTAGGAAGAAACTCTCGATCCTTCTACAACTAACCACATAAATAATCCCGTGATTAGTTTAGCAGTGTCTAGAAGCGGATCGGAGCACTTAAATACCCCGATCCTTCTTCGCCCAGGCCTATGTTGCCCTAAATTGCTTCTAGGAGATTTTGGAGATTGATTCAGCTGAGTCTGAAAATGAGTTCCACAACTGGGACGTGCTCTGATCAGGATATGACTCATCCTAACTCCTTCAACAACCAAGAGCAATCACCATTCAGGTATAAAATCAACATCTACTATCTAGTTTTCAAATCTCTCTCAACTCGGTTGCGAGTCCAGTTTCCCAACTGAGTCGAACTAAAAACTAATGCTAGGATCATCTAAGGAGAACTCGGAAAGCATCAGATCCAAGAGATCAGTAATCTGATTCTACAATAAGTAGCCTACCTAAACCTTAACCCAACCAGTTTAATATTTGAGATCTTCAACTAAGCCGACTCGGTTATGACTCACTGATTTCTTGTAACATTCTATCCAGGCACTACCAGCAGTTGTCTACCTGGGAGAAGACTTCTTCCTCCAACAAATCCAAAAAAGTGAGTAGAAGTTAATGTTTACATAACTAGTAGGCCATATGAGAGTTGAGATTAGAAGTCTAAATTTATAATTACTTGGATTTTAGGGTCCTTACATTCACCTCATAAGAACATTGCAAATTAGAGAATACACCCACCCAAGGTGAGGAATATCCCACATTGCTTCTTTCATTTCATTAAATTCCAAGTTAGTTTTAAGCCTAATGGGTAGAGGAATTTAGAGTAGTGTAAATATTGATTTCACTCCTTCTAATCTTTAGTAGATGTCGATAATTATGAACAAATATTCAAAACCCTATTGCTCTAAATCATTCTTATAAGATTTTGTATTATACTTCTTATGCCACCTTTGTAACTGCTTGCTTATGGGTACATTCCTACTAGTTATAATATGATGTAAGAAATCTTGTCTCCATTCATTTTATAAAATGTATGGTGAGGAATTACCCCATTACTTCTGACATACGCTAGACTCCATTTTAGTTTGAATCTAATGTGTATAAAATTTTAAAATAATGTGAATATTAATTTATTCCTTTCATTCCTATTTTGTATTGATGAACATGTGGTAATACTTTATTTCCTATTATTCAAATTCTCTAATTATTAACCATGTGGATAGAATTTGGTCTTGTATTCTCTATTTCACTTTAGCAATTGCAAGATTATAGGCATAGTTCTACTAGTAATGACAAGAGCTATGAAATTTCATTTCATTCTATTTTACAAATCGTACAATGAAGATTATGTGTGGAATGTCATCTTTTGTAAGAAATGTAGAATGGACTTATCAATAGTTTAATCATACTTGACGTGCCACATTTATGAGGCCTCATTTGGACCTAGAGGAATTACAAAGATTCATGTTGAGGTGATGTTTGGATGTTTGATATCTTGCTAAAAGACCTCAAACTTTGATGATGTCTATGACTTAAACAACAATCTTGTTAAATCTAAGGAATGTACATGGGTACCGTGGTGCATGACATCTATGCATGACGTATGAGCTTTACTAAGTGATCAATGTAAGCCAAATTTTGTTCGGTTTACTAAAAGTTCTATTACTTCAGTTAAACCCTCAGAATATGTGCATTTGTACCACTATGGGTCACTCTCTCTTTACATGAGGCTTTTTCGGGTTTTAGAACCTTCTCGAGTATCTCCTGAATATTTTTCCAGGAGGTTAGACACCCTTGGGAGCACTCACCTACATGGTCTTTTTCAGGTATTCAGTCTACTGCAGGTGACCTTTTCTTTTGACAGCTGGATGAGCATGCCTAGATTTGTGACTTGAGCACACATTCATACATCCATACATTTATACACAAGTTCATATTATTCTGGTTATGAATTGATATATTGGTTTAAACTATGTTGAAACTATTTAACATGCATGAATCTTTGCGAAAAATTCCCACTGAGCTTTCACTCATCCAATCGTATTGTTACACCAAATAGATGCAGGTTTGATGATAGATGGAGGCCCCTATGACAAGATTCCAGGGATGGCTGAGGAGGAGTTCAGTAAGGAGGACCTTTATGCCAATGTAGTTAAGCCATTGGAGCTCAATTGCTATCTTAGGATTTACTGGCTTTCGTATTTTAGACTTTAAGTTTTATTTGAGTTGTAATAACAATTCCCTTGCTAAGGGCTTTCATTTTGCTTCCATTTACTTGTATTAAACTTCCTCATTATTACTCTTGATATCCTTAGTTTATGCAATAGTCATCTTACTTGATGTTATGAGATTTGCTATTTATTAGATGTATGATAGTTCACTTCATAATGTAATACTTGGGTTCTCAATAAGGAGTAACAATCCTCGGGTTTTGAGAACTAGGGTGTTACAAGATGGTATCAGAGAGAGAGTTTAGACAAACCTTGCCTTTAGGAAACAAACTTATACAACATTAAATGTCTTAAGTTAGGATGTTGGAATTAGATGTTGGAACTTAGGTGAATCTCCTTTAGATTAGGAGAGATTTTGAGAACATAAAACCCAAACTTAGGTTCCCATTATGAACTATTAATTGTCTAGACTCAGAAACCAAACACTAGGTCCCCTTAAAAATCAATTAGGAATGCCATTTGGATTTATGATAAATTCCATAGAAATTTGAAACCTTAGTCTCCTTTGAAATATTTAGGACAAGTCATTTGAACATAGGAACAAGAACTTTGAATTCCATGTAAATTACCAAAATAGTTACTTGAACTTGGAAACTACCTAAGTACCATGAGAAAACAAATCCCAACTATGATATATCTAAGGTCTGACAAAAACATTCCTTGAACTTGACGTCTAGGGAACACCTTTAGAAATCTAGGATTTAATTTAATTTAATTTTTTTCTTTTGGGTTAGAAATAACATCTTCACAACACTCATCACGTGAAACGAATTTAGGCAATTTAGGAAATTCTTTACCACAATATTGCACATTACATCTTACATAAACACTCCCTAAACTTAAATAATTGTACTATGAATCACAATCTGAACTCTCCCAATACGTCTCTTTAGTTAGAGATAATATTCCTTATAAATTCCAACACCTAGAATTAACTAGAGGAGAAATTATAGATTTTTGGGTAAACTTCTAACCCTAGACTGAGCATATTAGAACTAGATTTGAAAACCTAGGTGAAATTAACAAAATTTTGAACTCGAATTTCCATGTAGAAATTTGAATCCTGAAATTTCAGATAGTACATTAGGTGATTAGAGTGTGTAGTAAAAATGTGTTGGTCATTTGGGACTGTTTTGTAAGTGCTATGGTTTCTAGCTCCTCTAATTGTCAAATTTTGTAGTGCCAAAACCTCTCTTGGAATCTGTGTCTTAACTGGCTCTTCTACATAATGAAGACTTTGCATCACTCAAGAACAAAGATCTTTACTTCAAGAAATGCAAGATTACATGGTCATGTTCGAGTACAACATCAAGTGACTGCTCAATGTTTAAGATTCATAATTCAAGCTCCAAGTCAAGACAAAGTCTTTTTTACTTTGTACCTCAAGCTTAAGCTTCAGAAGTCTTAAGTTCAAGGTTCTCTACATGACATGACACAAGATTCATGAACTTCAAAGAACGATTATCAATTGAAGGAAAAGAAGTTCTCAATGTTCGTACTTCACTAACAAGGTATGAATGACCTTAGATTGACCTTAGGGTAGGTCATTTTGAATACATAATTCAATTAGATCATTTTATAAGTGAATAGACCGTTTCTCGACTAGGCTTAGACTCTGTTCAACTAGTCCTGGCACTGGCTCGACCAGTCTAAGAAATTCCACGACCAGTCCTAAGTTTGTTTCAAATTTTCAAAATTTTTTGTTAAGCCTCGACCAGTCCTAGAGACTGCTCGATCGGTCGTGTGAACAGTGTACTACTCGTGCTCGACCAGTCCTGTGCCCACGAATTAAAGTCCAGTGACTATTTCAGGTTCCACATGACTAGTCGTGGACAGGTCACGACCAGTCGTGAAGGTCTCTCGACCGGTCATGAAGGTCCTATGGTCAGTCGTGGAACAGCTTTATCTAATCACGCTTAAAATTTCAAAAATCTGTTGGTCCTACAACCAGTCGTAGTGTCCTTAGGACCAGTCATGAATGCAATTTCTTCACCTATAAATAAAGCATGAATTTCAATATTTTTCATATAATTCAAAATAAATCAATACGCCAGTCTGAGAGATAAGTTAGTATTCTTTTTAAGCTATATTGTGCTCATTTAATATTCTCTTAATTTAGCTTTGTTATATTTGATTTTGTATTCTATATTCCATTCATATTTAAAGAAGGGATTGAGGATTACATTTTTCTTAGAATCAAAATGTCACGCCCCATACACGGTAACCGGATTCACAAGGAACCCGATGGCCGGTTCTGGCCGTAACAGCCTCCGTAGTACCCCATTCTCGGCTCCTGAAGCAGGTTCCGATCCTGGGATCCTACAAGGAGGATTTCCATAACAATATAACCATTTCCAATATGAGCATACCCAAGATCATAACAAGTAAATCTGAGAATAAAAAAAGGCACATCACAAAATCCACTATGAATTTGAACTTTTACAAGCTTACATAAGGTCCAAAAGGACATACATAAGATAATAAAAGAAAGGAAGGAGGTCTGCAACACTGGGTCCTCAAGCTTAGCTCTAATCCAAACTCTGCCACTGCGACACCTGCCTAGGATCTCCTGCATGCATCAATCGTGCATAAGCTTATAGAAGCTTAGAGGGTGGTGTAAGTGTGTGATAATAGTGCACAGAAGAATAATAGGAGATACAGGAAGGAGACATGCTCAATGAGAATATCACTAGCCTTACCAAGGCTTATCATGAATATGATGCAATGAGTACTGGGCGCCATACCAAGGCAATGCATGAAGGGCTTACATAGCCAATACTAATGCGATGTAAGTAATGCCAGTGCTCATAACCAAACCGTATGTTAAGTATATTTCCAATCATAAGGAAATCACCGAGGTCCATTACACTGCTGGATGACTGCCGCTCTACAGACCCCGCACAGTCAAACGAGCGTAAGAGACCTCACTACCCGCCTGTGGACAACCAATCACCAGCAAGGCCTGACGGTAGCGGACCCATTCACGAGCTGGTCAGACTCAGCCTAGCAATGCCCTCTTACATCAGGCGAGTAAGGCCACACCCCTATCCAACCGACTATACGACAGTGGGAGTCGCGGCCTAATGGTATAAGGCCCTCGTGCGCTCATATATTCCACCCGGTCACGGCGTTGGAGCAGATCCTTGGTACCATGAAAGTTTTAGGAATTTCACCCATGGGCATCCTATGCACCCGGTATGCTCAAGTAACATTTTCGGTGTCCAAACATGGCCATCCACGATGTATTTGTGAAGGCTACAACCCTGATGAAGCAAGGGTGATAATGCTCATATATTATGCAATGCCAGATGCATGAATCATACAATCAACTATGCATCAATTCCAAGCATCCAACATACTCAAGAGGGAATATTACGTCCTTCGGGAAGATAGCATGCAATGCCCAATGGCACAATCATAACCACACACACAGTGTCATCCAAGCATACAATGATGCACATGGGCCATGAAGATGGGTCTAAGCGCATCATGCGACGATATACAAAGTAAATTACATTCCTCCTATCCAAGAAGGAACCAAGACTAGGTACTTAGACAATATCCATAAGGATTCCCACCTCTAGTGGGGGCCCATTTACCTGGGGTAGCCCACGAGACTAAGCATACAATTACATGTCTAAGTAATGTAGAAATGAGCCTAGCAACTGTCTAAGATAAGTATCCAATCACTCTTAAATACAACCGGACCTAGAGGGGTCCATAATGGGAACATTTAACCACCATTCCCCAAAAAGGTATATCAACCATGAACTATATGGATAAAAGGCCCAAGGCCTACATTTAAGATAAAAATAAAAGTAGCCACATACATATATTCCTCATAATAGGCCATAAAAAGATATAATACCACTTTTAACAATATGGCTCTAAGAGGAGAATTAAGGCCCAAGGCCCTATTCCCAATGGTCATAGAATCCATGCATTAAGTTGGACTTGGTGGGCAGCCCGCGTAGACAATATACGGCCCAAAAAAATAGGTTTAAGGTTGGATGAAATGGGCCCCACTACATCAGCCCAATAACTAGCAATTTAAGTAGGTAACCGAGGGCCCAATACTATCCTTACCTCAGCCCATAAGTCCATCAAAATGGTGGAAGTCGGCCCAATGTATGGTTGGGCCAAGCTGGGATGTCCCTGCCCAATCTGGGCTCACTGAATGTCCCAAAATTCTGATCTTAAGATGGGGTCCTCATAAGATCACTAAAAGTGACCCAAAAGAATGCACTGATTAAGCCCAAGGATTATAAGAAAGCATAAGCATGTAACATGTACACAAGTTCTCAATATGGTGAGCCCCACAGCTAAATAAAGTTGTAACCATAAAATTGTACATCAAAGGCCCTTTGATAAACTTTTGGCCCCTTTGACTTCCTGGGCCTGCTAAGGTCCAGAAATTAGTTGAGTATGTGGAAATAATCTCATGAAGGCCAACTATACTCACTAGGGGACCGCACCAGATGGAGAGTGTGTATATATCATGAAAAGATCAAGTAGGCCTACCACTGGATTGTGAGTCCAGCAGCAACCCAAGGCAGAGAGTGCTTCCACAATCGGGCGATCCAAGGCTTGGACGGCCTGGACCAAACATGCATTAAGGTAGGTTCTACATACATGCACATTGAGCCTTAAATAAATAGCCTAAGGTCTATGGTGGGCCTTTAACCATCCATAGAGAAACCTATGAGCTTACCTTAGGATCACCCAGGAGGACATCCAACCTCAACTGGTTTCCAAGAGGTAGCTCACCACTACCCATATAATGAAAGATCTAAGGCCTAAGCAATGTGTGGACTACTAGGCCATACACCAAGCCCAACTCATAAGCCATATAGTGGGCCCTCAAGTAAGATTTGGGCCCAACCACAAAGGTCATAATTCCACCTATTGTGGTGGGCTTCATGGGTAGCCCAGCAATTCATTTACATGGGCAAGTTTCACATTTAACACAAGTGAGTTGGGCCTCACTTTTGGCCTAAGTACAGGGTCAGTTTAATGGGTAGCCATGGGCTCGACTTCTTGTGTATCATTGCCCCTAAGCCCATCACAATAGATAGGAAAGTATAGGCTCAAGATCAATGGGCCCATCCAAAAGAACTGAGTCCACAAGGCCTACTTGCTAACACAAACATGCATATACTATATCACATAATGGGCCCTAAAGAAATGGCCCAAAACAAAAGTCATCCAATTCACACATTATGGTGGGCTTGAGGGCAGCCCATAAGCCCAAGAATACACATGGACAAGGCCTATACTGACAGTGTGGGCCTTGCCACATCAGTCCAAAGACTTAGTAAGGCCCTCCACAATATACATTTATGTGGGCCCCGCAAGTCAGCCCATAATTAAGCATTTCATGAGGGCATCACGGCTAATAAATACACACGGTCAGCCTGTAGACGGCCCGTTAGGCCCGTGAAATAATAAGGTCTGGCCCTGCATGATCTTGGGCTCAAGAAATAGGTTTCTAGCCCCTTGGGCCTATAAACTACCAAAAATCTGGTTAAGGCTAACCCCCAACATCACCACAAAGGTAGGCCTTAAGAGGAACTAATTATGCCCAAAAATGTCTAAGGAAAAAGGCAAGGAGTGTGTGCAATACTCCCTTAAATCTGGTGGGCCACAACAGCTCCAAAACAATCCACTATGGAGCAAATTTGGGCCCCTTGTTGGAATTCCAGCCCACCCACTTTCTAGGCCTGCTGGAATCCAGAAATTTATTTAATTCAGATGGGTTACTGGCCCATGGTGACCCACACATAACATAGTGGGTCCCACCGGATGAGAGGGGAATGCACAACACACATTAGAAGTGGGTCATGCCGCTGGAATACAGGCCCAGCAACAGCCCAAGGTAGGGGCGACCCGTGGTGGGTAGTCCTACGGGCCTGAGTATCTGGCCCAAAACTGACCCAAGTTTGCAGGCCACACCACGATCAGTATAGGGGCCCGATGGCCATAAAAATTTACAAGATGGTCCTCCCATAGGTGGGCCACGAATCCTCAAAATTTTGTAATTTTTGGATGGTCAGAAGTATTTTAATTAATTTAAATAATACAAACCATCAAGAAAATCTGGTGAATCGGGACACCTGAACGTGGTGAGCCATTCCAGCACTTGTCACGGTGTACACAGGGCTCCATTGGCCCCAAAAATTTGTAGGTGAGTCCCACCATAGGTGGAGCACCTCCCTGTAAATTTTCATAAGTTTAGGATACTCAAAAGTATTTAAATTAATCTAAATAATACAATCTATCCAGGGTGAAATATTGCTGGAATATAACTGTCCTGAATTTGGGCCATCCAGTGGGTGGGTTCTGGGCCTCCAAAATTCCTAAAATTTGGACCCAAGGTCCCTCATCAAGCCTAAAACAAGTTGGCATCCAGAAATATGGCCCACCTTCTTAGAAATTATTTTTTTTGAATATTATTTTTATGGGACTATGCTGCTGGACTGCACAGCAGAAATTTCTGGCAGTCCAGTATGTTGCCCCCCCCCCCCCTTTTGGATGCCCAAATAGGATTCCATGGCCTGAAATTATGTGGATAGGTCCTACCATAGGTGGGACACCTCCCTACAAAAATTTAGGATTTTTGGGATAGTAAAAATATTTTATTTAACTCATACAATTTATGGACAGCAAGGTCCAGATTTTTATTTTCCTGCTGCAGCAATGCTGCTGTCCCTGACTTTAACACCCCATTTGAGTGGACCCAGGTCTATGTAAATTTGGAAAAAAGCAAGGCCAACCTTCCTATACAAGTATACAGTAAGGTGGGGTCCACAAAGGTGGCCCACCATTTCAACATCAGGCTGATATTTATGATTTTCCAGCAAACAGTGTGGCTGGACAGTCCAGAAAAATCTAGACCGTCCACCCTCCTTGGCCCACCCTTTTGGGTGATCAAATAGGGACATTTGAAGGTGAGGTTTAGCATACTTTTAGGTGGGGTCCACACCTCAAAGAAAAGTCTAAGAAATCAGGAAAAAGGAGACCACAAACAAGGCCTACAACACATACATTACAACATAAAAAAAATTCCAGCAATCTGGACAGCAACATGTTGCTGTCTAGATCAGCCCAAAAAAATTAATAAATGAAAAATAAATCATAGATTCCACAAGGTGGGGTCCACCCTGATGTGTCATACAACTCCTAGGCCTAGCCCCTCCCCAAGAAAATCTATAAAATCAGGCCCAAAGGCTGTCCAAATCAAGCAGCAAAACTAGGCAGCACAGTTGGGCCGGGGTGTCCAACAACTTGGGCCTGGATGTCCCAAAAATTTAAAAATTCTGGTTGCATGGCACATCAAGTGGGCCACATAATCATTACATCCAAACCACAGAAAGTGGAGAAGAGAAGAAGAAAGGAAATCTCATCAAGATGGGGTCCATGGAGAATGGCCCCATCAAGATCACATGCATGCAAGTGATGGCTAAAAAAAAACTTATCCAAAGAGTGGTGGACCTTCACCATTGATGTGGTGAGTCCTACACTCTCCATATGATGCAACAAAAGATCTATGAAAATAAGAACCATGCAATCTATCCTACATGCTCACCCACTTGTTGGATCTTCAAGATTCTTCAACCACCATGCTCCCTAAGCTTCAAGGAAGGAGGTTCAATGGTGATGATGGATCTTTGATGGTTAGATCTAGGGGAGAAGAAGAGGATAGAGAGCTGGAAAAATTCAGCAATGGAGGACATTTGCAAAGAGGAGAAGAGAGAAATGAAGAAAGAGAGAGGGAGATGAGAGAGTTTCTAAAGTTGAAATGATTACTTTCTTAGAAAAAGATGAGTTTTGAAAAGAGAAAATAATCATTGCTCATGGGATAGGGTGGCTCATCATTGCCTAGAGAAGCTAATCTCATCATGGTTTTCTTGAGAAAAGAAGCCATCATTGCTAGGCTAAAGATGGCTTTCATGGGGAATAGTGCACATGGGGAAATGTGCAATCAGGTGGGTCCCACCAAAAATGCAATCAACGGTCCAAATAATGTGCGGCCCATAACTTTTGATGGACACGCTGGATTTACGCATGAGACCCGGCACTGGAACCGCGACGACGATGCGGTCCCAATGGCATAGGTCTTGGGTCAATCCGAGTCAGGTCTACGTGACCCAACTCAAGGGTGACCGCAATCACTATCCGAAGGTCGAGGGTCGCCGAAATTTGACCTGTATGACCGCGGGACCAAAATACACAATATGCATACTCACACACACACATGCAAACATGCGAACTTGGGTCAAGTCTCACAATCCTCCCTACCAACAAAGAAATTTCGTCCTCGAAATTGATAAAACTGAGATAATAAAATGCATAAGCATCCTCATATATATCAATCGTCAATCAAAAGAAGGAAATGCAAGAAATACAAGCAATCAATCATCAAACAAATAGGTATAACGCTCTTTAATCCCGGCCCAACAACTAGGAGATCTGCACGGTCTACCATAACGTACCTCAAAAGGAGCCATACAGTCTCACTATCTCCTCAATAAACACCTTGCAAGTCGATCCATAGACCAAGAAGCACACACTGGAATGAAATGAGCCAACTTCGTTAAACGATCAACGATAACCTAGATGGTATCGTGTCCGTGCTGAGTCCTCGACAAACCTGCGATGAAATCCATCAATATGTGCTCCCATTTCCATTCTGAAACACTGAACAGCTGCAAGGGACTAGGGGTCTCAGATGATCGGCCTTAACACGCTGGCAAGCATCACACTCGGCCATAAAACTAGCAACTAAGAAAAAAAATACCGGCTTGACAACAAAATAAGCCAACAAGCTCAACATCAGCAATACAAAACTATTCAGCGGGCAAGAACATCTCACCAACCAAAATGGAACACAATAATATCATCGGCCTGACACAGCGATCTTTCCAAAAATGTCGATACTGAGAATCCTCTACGGCAGACTCTAATAGCAATCTGATCAAACAAAAGCCCTTGGATACAAAAGGGGTACGATGCACCAAAACACAAGACATACATACGGAGACAAGAAAAATACCCATAACGACTCCCCTAATAATTAAGGGTCCTTCGAAGTCGCACAAAATCAAGCTTGAGGTGGCTGGGGAGGTGTCTGTCCCCTCTGCATCTGCGGTCTCTGCTGTTGTGGAGGTCCACACTGCAGTCTTGGCTGCTGTCGGGGTCTCGGTGGTGGGAGCCACTATCGCTGCCGCGAGGGAAGAGGGCACTCGCGCCTCTGATGCCCTGTCTGCCCACATCCATAGCAAATGCCAGTAAATGCCCTAGAAGAAGAAGCTGCTGCATGCGATGCTGATGCTCTAGCGGCTTGATAGGCTATGCACCTCTGCTGTCGACGCTGTCGGGAGCTACCAGAGGGGGCCTGCCTCTTCCAGCCTCTCTTCTGATCACGATCCCTCTGTGAACTAGTCCACTTGGCCTCGCCCCGAAGTAGAAATATCGCTAACGGAGCTCGCTACAGAGTCGAATCTCGCAAAAGGGGACTCACACGCTCCTGTTCTGCCTGACCGGGCATCTCAGGAACGGGTTGACGAGTCTGAAGAACATCAGTGACGACCTACATCAACTGCTAGAGATGCTCAGCTCCTACAGGAATCGTCAGATAAGCGGGGGTAGCACTAGCCTCTGGCGGAGGCATAGGTATGGTGGGAGCCTCAGGAATAAGTACAATGAGCTCTAGAGGGGAAACAGGAATCTCAGGTGGTGGAGCAAAAGTCACTCGGACCGCCGGAGCAGAAAGATAACCATGTCCATGGGCACCATGGCCACGGGCGTCACAATCATGGGCACCTCGACTAGACGGCATGGTCTACAGAAAGAACAAAGGTAATGGAAACCTAGGAATTAGAATCCTTGAAGGCTCAAACGGAATGAGGGAAATGCACTCGGGACACTACTTGTCCTAAGATTACAACAGATATGTGATGTTATCCCTAGTTATTCCAAAATTACTTGCTATGCTCTGATACCAACTCCTGTCACGCCCCAAACTCGGTAACCGGATTCACAAGGAACCCGATGGCCGGTTCTGGCCGTAACAGCCTCCGTAGTACCCCATTCTCGGCTCCTGAAGCAGGTTCCGATCCTGGGATCCTACAAGGAGGATTTCCATAATAATATAACCATTTCCAATACGAGCATACCCAAGATCATAACAAGTAAATCTGAGAATAAAAAAAGGCACATATCACAAAATCCACTATGAATTTGAACTTTTACAAGCTTACATAAGGTCCAAAAGGACATACATAAGATAATAAAAGAAAGGAAGGAGGTCTGCAACACTGGGTCCTCAAGCTTAGCTCTAATCCAAACTCTACCACTGCGACACCTGCCTAGGATCTCCTGCACGCATCAATCGTGCATAAGCTTATAGAAGCTTAGAGGGTGGTGTAAGTGTGTGATAATAGTGCACAGAAGAATAATAGGAGATACAGGAAGGAGACATGCTCAATGAGAATATCACTAGCCTTACCAAGGCTTATCATGAATATGATGCAATGAGTACTGGGCGCCATACCAAGGCAATGCATGAAGGGCTTACATAGCCAATACTAATGCGATGTAAGTAATGCCAGTGCTCATAACCAAACCGTATGTCAAGTATATTTCCAATCATAAGGAAATCACCGGGGTCCATTACACTGCTGGATGACTGCCGCTCTATAGACCCCGCACAGTCAAACGAGCGTAAGAGACCTCACTACCCGCCTGTGGACAACCAATCACCAGCAAGGCCTGACGGTAGCGGACCCATTCACGAGCTGGTCAGACTCAGCCTAGCAATGCCCTCTTACATCAGGCGAGTAAGGCCACACCCCTATCCAACCGACTACACGACAGTGGGAGTCACGGCCTAATGGTATAAGGCCCTCGTGCGCTCATATATTCCACCCGGTCACAGCGTTGGAGCTGATCCTTGGTACCATGGAAGTTTTGAGAATTTCACCCATGGGCATCCTATGCACCCGGTATGCTCAAGTAACATTTCCGGTGTCCAAACATGGCCATCCACGATGTATCTGTGGAGGCTACAACCCTGATGAAGCAAGGGTGATAATGCTCATATATTATGCAATGCCAGATGCATGAATCACACAATCAACTATGCATCAATTCCAAGCATCCAACATACTCAAGAGGGAATATTACGTCCCTCGGGAAGATAGCATGCAATGCCCAATGGCACAATCATAACCACACACACAGTGTCATCCAAGCATACAATGATGTACATGGGCCATGAAGATGGGTCTAAGCGCATCATGCGACGATATACAAAGTAAATTACATTCCTCCTATCCAAGAAGGAACCAAGACTAGGTACTTAGACAATATCCATAAGGAATCCCACCTCTAGTGGGGGCCCATTTACCTGGGGTAGCCCACGAGACTAAGCATACAATTACGTGTCTAAGTAATGTAGAAATGAGCCTAGCAACTGTCTAAGATAAGTATCCAATCACTCTTAAATACAACCAGACCTAGAGGGGTCCATAATGGGAACATTTAACCACCATTCCTCAAAAAGGCATATCAACCATGAACTATATGGATAAAAGGCCCAAGGCCTACATTTAAGATAAAAATAAAAGTAACCACATACATATATTCCTCATAATAGGCCATAAAAAGATATAATACCACTTTTAACAATATGGTTCTAAGAGGGGAATTAAGGCCCAAGGCCTAATTCCCAATGGCCATAGAATCCATGCATTAAGTTGGACTTGGTGGGCAGCCCGCGTACACAATATACGGCCCAAAAAAATAGGTTTAAGTTTGGATGAAATGGGCCCCACTACATCAGCCCAATAACTAGCAATTTAAGTAGGTAACCGAGGGCCCAATACTATCCTTACCTTAGCCCATAAGTCCATCAAAATGGTGGAAGTCGGCCCAATGTATGGTTGGGCCAAGCTGGGATGTCCCTGCCCAATCTGGGCTCACTGAATGTTCCAAAATTCTGATCTTAAGATGGGGTCCTCATAAGATCACTAAAAGTGACCCAAAAGAATGCACTGATTAAGCCCAAGGATTATAAGAAAGCATAAGCATGTAACATGTACACAAGTTCTCAATATGGTGAGCCCCACAGCTAAATAAAGTTGTAACCATAAAATTGTACATCGAAGGCCCTTTGATAAACTTTTGGCCCCTTTGATTTCCTGGGCCTACTAAGGTCCAGAAATTAGTTGAGTATGTGGAAATAATCTCATGAAGGCCAACTATACTCACTGGGGGACCGCACCAGATGGAGAGTGTGTATATATCATGAAAAGATCAAGTAGGCCTACTACTGGATTGTGAGTCCAGCAGCAACCCAAGGCAGAGAGTGCTTCCACAATCGGGCGATCCAAGGCTTGGACGGCCTGGACCAAACATGCATTAAGGTAGGTTCTACATACATGCACATTGAGCCTTAAATAAATAGCCTAAGGTCTATGGTGGGCCTTTAACCATCCATAGAGAAACCTATGTGCTTACCTTAGGATCACCCAGGAGGACATCTAACCTCAACTGGTTTCCAAGAGGTAGCTCACCACTACCCATATAATGAAAGATCTAAGGCCTAAGCAATGTGTGGACTACTAGGCCATACACCAAGCCCAACTCATAAGCCATATAGTGGGCCCTCAAGTAAGGTTTGGGCCCAACCACAAAGGTCATAATTCCACCTATTGTGGTGGGCTTCATGGGCAGCCCAGCAATTCATTTACATGGGCAAGTTTCACATTTAACACAAGTGAGTTGGGCCTCACTTTTGGCCTAAGTACAGGGTCAGTTTAATGGGTAGCCATGGGCCCGACTTCTTGTGTATCATTGCCCCTAAGCCCATCACAATAGATAGGAGAGTATAGGCTCAAGATCAATGGGCCTATCCAAAAGAACTGAGTCCACAAGGCTTACTTGCTAACACAAACATGCATATACTATATCACATAATGGGCCCTAAAGAAATGGCCCAAAACAAAAGTCATCCAATTCACACATTATGGTGGGCTTGAGGGCAGCCCATAAGCCCAAGAATACACATGGGCAAGGCCTATACTGACAGTGTGGGCCTTGCCACATCAGTCCAAAGACTTAGTAAGGCCCTCCACAATATACATTTATGTGGGCCCCGCAAGTCAGTCCATAATTAAGCATTTCATGAGGGCATCACGGCTAATAAATACACACGGTCAGCCTGCAGACGGCTCGTTAGGCCCGTGAAATAATAAGGTCTGGCCCTGCACGATCTTGGGCTCAAGAAATAGGTTTCCAGCCCATTAGGCCTATAAACTACCAAAAATCTGGTTAAGGCTAACCCCCAACATCACCACAAAGGTAGGCCTTAAGAGGAACTAATTATGCCCAAAAATGTCTAAGGAAAAAGCCAAGGAGTGTGTGCAATACTCCCTTAAATCTGGTGGGCTAAAACAGCTCCAAAACAATCTACGATGGAGCAAATTTGGGCCCCTTGTTGGAATTCCAGCCCACCCACTTTCTGGGCCTGCTGGAATCCAGAAATTTATTTAATTCAGATGGGTTACTGGCCCATGGTGACCCATACATATCATAGTGGGTCCCACCGGATGAGAGGGGAATGCACAACACACATTAGAAGTGGGCCATGCCGCTGGAATACAGGCCCAGCAACAGCCCAAGGTAGGGGCGTCCCGTGGTGGGTAGTCGTACGGGCCTGAGTATCTGGCCCAAAACTGACCCAAGTTTGCAGGCCACACCACGATCAGTACAGGGGCCCGATGGCCATGAAAATTTACAAGATGGCCCTCCCATAGGTGGACCACGAATCCTCAAAATTTTGTAATTTTTGGACAGTCAGAAGTATTTTAATTAATTTAAATAATACAGACCATCAAGAAAATCTGGTGAATCGGGACACCTGAACGTGGTGAGCCATTCCAGCACTTGTCACGGTGTACACAGGGCTCCATTGGCCCCAAAATTTGTAGGTGAGTCTCACCATAGGTGGAGCACCTCCCTGTAAATTTTTATATTTTGAGGATACTCAAAAGTATTTAAATTAATCTAAATAATACAATCTATCCAGGGTGAAATATTGCTGGAATATAACTGTCCTGAATTTGGGCCATCCAATGGGTGGGTTCTGGGCCTCCAAAATTCCTGAAATTTGGACCCAAGGTCCCTCATCAAGCCTAAAACAAGTTGGCATCCAGAAATATGGCCCACCTTCTTAGAAATTATTTTTTTTTAATATTATTTTTATGGGACTATGCTGCTGGACTGCACAGCAGAAATTTCTGGCAGTCCGGTATGTTGCCCTCCCCTTTTAGATGCCCAAATAGGATTCCTTGGCCCTGAAATTATGTGGATAGGTCCTACCATAGGTGGGACACCTCCCTACAAAAATTTAGGATTTTTGGGATAGTAAAAATATTTTATTTAACTCATGCAATTTATGGGCAGCAAGGTCCAGATTTTTATTTTCCTGCTGCAGCAATGCTGCTGTCCCTGACTTTAGCACCCCATTTGAGTGGGCCCAGGTCTATGTAAATTTGGAAAAATGAAAGGCCAACCTTCCTATACAAGTATACAGTAAGGTGGGGTCCACAAAGGTGGCCCACCATTTCAAAATCAGGCTGATATTTATGATTTTCCAGCAAACAGTGTGGTTGGACAGTCCAGAAAAATCTGGACCGTCCACCCTCCTTGGCCCACCCTTTTGGGTGGTCAAATAGGGACATTTGAAGGTGAGGTTTAGCATACTTTTAGGTAGGGTCCACACCTCAAATAAAAGTCTAAGAAATCAGGAAAAAGGAGACCACAAACAAGGCCTACAACACATACATTACAGCATAAAAAAAATTCCAGCAATCTGGACAGCAACATGTTGCTGTCTAGATCAGCCCAAAAAAATTAATAAATGGAAAATAAATCATAGATTCCACAAGGTGGGGTCCACCCTGATGTGTCACACAACTCCTAGGCCTAGCCCCTCCCTAAGAAAATCTATAAAATCAGGTCCAAAGGCTGTCCAAATCAAGCAGCAAAACTAGGCAGCACAGTTGGGTCGGGGTGTCCAACAACTTGGGCCTGGATGTCCAAAAAATTTAAAAATTCTGGTTGCATGGCACATCAAGTGGGCCACATAATCATTATATCCAAACCACAGAAAGTGGAGAAGAGAAGAAGAAAGGAAATCTCATCAAGATGGGGTCCATGGAGAATGGCCCCATCAAGATCACATGCATGCAAGTGATGGCTAAAAAAAAACTTATCCAAGGAGTGGTGGACCTTCACCATTGATGTGGTGAGTCCTACACTCTCCATATAATGCAACAAAAGATCTATGAAAATAAGAACCATGCAATCTATCCTGCATGCTCACCCACTTGTTGGATCTTCAAGATTCTTCAACCACCATGCTCCCTAAGCTTCAAGGAAGGAGGTTCAATGGTGATGATGGATCTTTGATGGTTAGATCTAGGGGAGAAGAAGAGGATAGAGAGCTGGAAAAATTCAGCAATGGAGGACATTTGCAAAGAGGAGAAGAGAGAAATGAAGAAAGAGAGAGGGAGATGAGAGAGTTTCTAAAGTTGAAATGATTACTTTCTTAGAAAAAGATGAGTTTTGAAAAGAGAAAATAATCATTGCTCATGGGATAGGGTGGCTCATCATTGCCTAGAGAAGCTAATCTCATCATGGTTTTCTTGAGAAAAGAAGCCATCATTGCTAGGCTAAAGATGGCTTTCATGGGGAATAGTGCACATGGGGAAATGTGCAATCAGGTGGGTCCCACCAAAAATGCAATCAACGGTCCAAATAATGCGCGGCCCATAACTTTTGATGGACACGCTGGATTTATGCATGAGACCCGGCACTGGAAACGCGACGACGATGCGGTCCCAATGGCATAGGTCTTGGGTCAATCCGAGTCAGGTATACGTGACCCAACTCAAGGGTGACTGCAATCACTATCCGAAGGTCGAGGGTCGCCGAAATTTGACCTGTATGACCACGGGACCAAAATACACGAGATGCATACACACACACACACATGCAAACATGCGAACTCGGGTCAGGTCTCACACAAAATCAAATAGGGCCAGCCCAATTTGATTTAATTTAAAATCAATTTAGAACCTATAACCATTTCATGAGTGAGTTTGGACATTGAACTTCTACGTTGAAATTCTACTCCGATTTGGTTCTTTTGGGCAGCATAAAAAAGAGAATATCCATGTACTTTACATTATTGTAAATTTGTATTTTGGTTTTTGAGATTGTGCCAAAAAAATCTCTGTTTTGGTTTGTTTGAGGTAATCCAGAAAACTCAGAGTGTGGGGTTTTTGAATTGTGTAAGCCCACCTGAAAGACACAATTGTGAGGGTTTTAGGTGAACGTGGAAAAACCTATTTTCATAGTGAATGCTAATATCCACTGTGTGAGGATATTAGGAGTGTAGTTGTGTCGCTGTTTTTCTAAACAGTTGGTGTACACACAAGCGAACCACTATAATTTCTGGTCTTGTGGTTTGAATGTTTATTTATTTTTGTGGATGGTTGTAATTTCCTTATTTTCATTTGTGAAGAATGTTGTAATCCTCATGTGGATGTGTGAGAATGTTGTAATAGCTTAGATTTTCTTCCTTGCTATTCATTTCTTTATTCCTCTTTATCAGATTGAGTTTTTGATACACAAACTGTTCTAGTAAGGTTGTCCTACCATAAACCCTTGGTTTTTATAATGCAAAGTTGTCTTTAGAACAACGTTTGTATCAATCTCTCAATACTCGTTCATTTGAGATTGTTTTTAAATTCAGCTTTATGGGATTGTCTATTGCTATCTGTATTTAATTTATTTAAATTCCGCTGTTATTTTTTAATTTGACATAGTCTTATTCACTGCCTCCTCTAAGACATATAGCTCGGCCTTTTCAAGTGGTATCACAACCTAATAGCTCATTTTTAATTATTCTATTTGGATTTATTTCCTGAGCTAATCGATTTGAGCTATTTAAGATGTCAAATTTTGATAGTCTTTCAGTCACTAGGCTTCCACTATTTGATGGCTCCAATTATGCCTATTGGAAAGCCAGAATGAGGATTTTCTTAAAATCCTTGGATGAGAGCGTGTGGCAAGCCACAGTGACTAAATGGACCCCTCCTACCATTGAAGCAACTGGTATCGATGGATCTAAATCAATGAAAGTCACTCCTTATTTTAGTTGGACCACTCTTCAGAAAAATGAAAGTAGTGCCAATGCAAAGGCTTTAAACGTCATAACTTGCGCACTATCACCAGATGAATTCAAAAGAATTATATCATGTGATACTGCAAAGCAAACCTGGGATATTTTAGAAATGACACACGAGGGAACAACAATTGTCAAGAAATCTAAAGTCTAAATCCTCACAACCAAATTTGAGGAAATACGTATGGAGGAAAATGAAACATTCATGCACTTTTATACTAGATTAAATGACATTGCTAACTCTATGTGGGGTCGCGGTAATAAAATCCCAAAAAGTAAAGTCTGTGCAAAGATACTACGTTCACTACCTAAACAGTTCAATTCAAAGGTGACCATGATCCAGGAACTTCGTGATATGGATAATATGATGGTAGAAGAGTTAGTTGGTTCTTTATAAACCTATAAGTTAAACTTTAGAGCTCCTAAAGGTAAATCCATCGCCCTTAAATCTTCTAAATGTATTTCTCAAGAAAATAGTAATTCTGATTTAGAAAATTTTGAAGATGATATGGCCCTTTTAGCTAAAAAGTTTTATTAGATTTTCAAAAGTAAAAAGAGAATTGATTTTCAAAAATCAAATGATAAGAAAAGATCTAACTCTAAAACTTGAAAATCTTTAAAAGATAGTCAATGTTACAATTGCCATGAAGATGGGCATTTAGTAAACAAGTGTCCTAAAAAGGACAAACCTAAAGGCTACTTGGGATGAATCTTCTGGCACTGAAGCCTCTTCTGAATCAAAAGATTCTGAAACCGAGTCAGGTAATGAAGTCAAAGCCCTTATGACTCTAGCTAAGTTCACTTTTTTAGATCACGATGATTCAACTAGTAAAGAAAATCTGAATAGTGATCATGAAAATGAAGAAGATCTTCAAGATGCTTATAATGTCCTATACAAAGAAAGTTGTAAATTTGTGGTAAAACTTAAACTTCAGAAAGAAAAAGTTTTCAAAACTTAAAGAAAATTTTGATACTCTTATTTTTTTAAAAATCCCACATTTCAGATTGTTTTGAAAAAACTAATTGCGATTTATATTTCAAAAACTCCCTTATTGAAAATTTAAAATCTGAAAATGAAAAACTAAAACTTGAAGTATCTTCACTTTTGAGTTTAAAGGATACATGGAGGTATGGCCAAGGTGATCCTAAGTTAGAAAAACTATTATCCGGATCTAGAAAATGTGGTGACAGATCCGATTTGGGTTACAACAAGAATATTCCTCCCAAACATAAGAATATTCCTCCCAAGTTTGTGAAAGGAGAGTCTTCAAACTTAAAAGGGAAAAGTTCAAATCAAAATTATTCCAAAAATGCTAAAAATTTTCAACCTAAAAGCAACCATATCAACTATAAAAATCAAAATCATAATCCTTTAGCTGAGAAAATTGTTGATTTACTTAAAGAGCTCTTAAAATCTAACTTAGTGGGTCGATCTTATAACAACTACAAACACAAGAAGACCAACTATACTCCTAAACCCAAAACAGTTATGAAATGGGTTCCTAAGGTTACTTGATTGGTTGCCCACACAACTTTCAAAGCATCAAGCCATTCAAAGTGGTACCTAGACAGTGGATGCTCCAGGCACATGACTAGTGATAAAGGTTTGTTCACCAATCTTAAAGACATGACTGATGGTTCGGTCACATTTGGTGATCGTAGCAACTGCAGGATTATTGGCCAAGGTACGGTTCAACTTTCTAACCTCCCTTTATTTGAGAATATTTTATATGTAGAAGGTTTAAAACATAACTTATTAAGCATTTCTCAAATATGCGATAAAAATCATAGCGTAAAATTTTCTAACCTAGGGTGTGAGATTTTCAATAAAAATGGTTCTGTAATATTAACTAGTTGCAGAACTTTTGAAAACTACTATATTATAACTGATTCTAGCTCTTCTAATTTATCATGTTACATGGTCTATACTGATGAGACCGAATTATGGCATAAACGCCTTAGACATGTACACTACCGCAACTTATATAAATTGAGCAAAAGAGAGTTAGTAAGAGGTTTACCCAAAATACAGAAAATAGATAAAATATGTGGCGAATGACAGATTGGCAAGCAAACTAGGAGTTTCCATAAAAAAGTAGACTCCAATGCCACATCTAAACCACTTGAACTCCTCCATATGGATCTTATTGGACCAATTTGAGCGGAGAGTCAAGGTGGCAAAATATATATTCTGGTAATCATTGATGACTTTACCAAATATCCATGGGTAGTTTTCTTAGGAGACAAATCAGAAACTCTCGATGAAGTTAAAAGGGTACTTAGACGTATCCAAACTGAAAAAGAGACTCAAGTCTATAAGATCCATAGGGATCATGGATCGAAATTTGAGAATAGTAGTTTTGAGAAATTTTGCAGTGATCAGGAATATCAGATGAATTCTCTGCGCCCAAAACACCACAATAAAATGGTACAGTGAAAAGAAAAAATAGAGTGCTTTAAGAAATGAAAAATGTTATGTTAAACAATATGAAGCTCCCTAAAAATCTTTTGGCTGAAGCCATAAATACTGCATGCTATATAATTAACCGTGTTTATACTAGAAAATCAAACTGTAAAATGGCTTATGAAATGTGGTTTGATAAGAAACCTACTATCAAATACTTTCAAGTTTTTGGTAGCAAGTGTTATATTTTGCATGATCGAGAAAATTTGGGTAAGTTTGACACCAAAAGTGATGAAGGGATATTTTTAGGGTATGCTCTGAATAGTCGAGCATATCGGGTTCTTAATAAGAGTACCAGTGTTATTCAAGAGTCTATTAATGTGGTCATTGATGATCACTTGAATACACATGTCTCAAGTTCAGATAATGATGAAGTACTTCCAATTGATAAACCAGATTCTTCATCAAATCAAAACAACTCTGAACTGAGAACTGTTAAAGACCATTCAACTAATTAAATTCTTGGAAACCCTCTCACTGGTGTACGCACTCGTAGACAACTAGAAGATGTATTTAACTACGTGTGCTTTACATCTCAGATAAAATCAGCCAATGTAAAAGAAGCTCTTACTGACGAAAACTGGATAATTGCGATGCAAGAAGAGCTTAATCAATTTGTTAGAAATGATGTTTGATACTTAGTTCCTAAGCTAAAAGATAAACATATTATTGGAACTAAGTGGATTTTTAAAAATAAGTCTGATGAACTTGGTAATATAATTCGAAACAAGGCTAGATTGGTTGTACAAGGGTACACTCAAATTGAAGGCATCGATTATGATGAAACCTTTGTCCCAGTAGCTCGTCTTCAATCAATCAGACTATTTATATCCATTGCTTGCTTTAGAAAGTTCAAAATCTATCAAATGGATGTAAAGAGTGCTTTTTTAAATGGCGATTTGCATGAAGAAGTGTATGTTGAACAACCATTGGGTTTTGAAGACCCAAAGAATACTGATCATGTCTATCGCCTAAAAAAAGCTCTCTATGGCTTAAAACAAGCTCCTAGGGCATGATATGAAAAATTGACTAATTTTTTATTAAGTCATAACTTTATAATGGGAAGTGTTGATAAAACTTTATTTGTAAAGAAACATAATGATCACATTTTAATAGTACAAATATATGTTGATGATATTATTTATGGATCTACCTGTGCTAACATGACTGTTGAGTTTACAAATCTTATGAAATCTAAGTTCGAAATGAGCATGGTTGGGGAATTGAATTATTTTCTAGGGTTGCAAGTTAAACAATAACCTGTAGGTTTCTTTATTTTTCAAACCAAATATGCTTTAAACTTAGTTAAAAAGTTTGGATTTGAGAATGGAAAATCTTTTGATACTCCTATGAGTACGACTCTAAAACTCTCAAAGGATTCTACAGGTAAGAAAGTAGATCCTAAATTGTATCGCAGTGTGATAGGTAGTTTGTTGTATTTAACTACAAGGCGACCTGATATTGCATTTAGCGTAGGGATTTGCGCTAGATATCAATCTGACCCTAAAGATTCACATTTAACTATTGTTAAGTGGATTATGCGATATGTCACAAGTACAGCTAATCTGGGTCTTTGGTATCCTCATGATACTAATGTTCAATTAGTTGGTTACACTGATGCTGATTGGGCTGGTAACGTTGATGATAGGAAATCAACTAGTGGTGGTTGTTTCTATGTTGGGAACTGTTTAGTTTCTTGGCAAAGTAAGAAACAAAGTTCCGTATCGCTCTCAACTGCTGAAGCTGAATACATTACAGCTGGTAATGCATGTACTTAGCTTGTATGGATGAAAAGAATGTTAAGCGATTATGAAATTGCACGGGATTCTATGGTTTTATATTGTGATAATTCCAGTGCAATTAATATATCTAAAAATCTAATCCAACATTCATGAACCAAGTACATTGACATTAGATATCACTACATTCGTGAATTAGTGGAAGAAAAGACAGTTTCTTTAGAATACATTCCGACTAAGAATCAACTTGCTAACATTTTCATTAAACTGCTCGACAATAGCAGGTTTAATAAATTGAAATTTGATCTTGGTATGTGCAATTTGAATTAATTATTCATGCATGTATGTATCATAGTGCGTATATTTGTTATATTAATTGTTTAAATTTTAAAATTATGTGAAAATGCACATTTTTGGTTGTGCACGACCGGTCGAGTACATACTCGACCAGTGGTGGCATGACCAGTCGAACATGTACTTGACCAGTCATGTAGCGTGTCTAGTGCTTTAATTTGGTGGAAAAACCTTTTTCTTCTTCATTTGTGCTTCTTCTCCAATGAGTCTAAGCTCGACCGGTCGTACCCACCTTTCTAGATCTTCAAAGTTTGTGCGTTAATTCCATTTTTCTTGTAGATTCAAGCTCATATCACTTCATTTTCATACTTGGAGTGATTTATTTCTTGTCACATTGAGGTTTTTGGGGCTTTCTTCTCCAAAATTTGATTTAGAGAAAACCCACTTTATATCTTCTGCAACTTCTTGATTCCTTGTATTCTTAGTTGCAAATGGATGCTAGAGGCAAAAAGAAAAACTCTCGTGGTCCTTCAACATCCAGATCATCACCAATAACAAGGCGTCACCTTTGGTCACCTAAAGATGATCCTCCATATGTGCAGGATTTAAGATTGTGCAATGTTATTGTTGAGCGACCTGTTCATGTTGAACATCTTGCTACTTTTGATATCCTTCCTCTTCTCCAATCTGTAGGATGGGATAACATTCTACATTGGGATGGGTCGACATACCAATCTATTGTGCAAGCTATGTTTGTATGTATTTCTGATTTTTTAACTAAAAATTTAACTTTTATTGTAGCAACTAGAGAAGGTCCATTTGAGGTAGACCGACATCTAATTTCTGGTCTAATGGACATACCTGTCAATGATGAAGGTATTCCTATCAACACTATAGTAGATAAACCATTTGAATCAGAAAAATGTATGCTTACTAGAGCATTGTGTATAGATGCGCAATGGAGTCAGAATGGGAATGTGCTTGCTTCAAAGTACTTGTTACCCAGTTATAGGGTCCTTCACAGGATTTCAAATATTTATCCACGTTCTGGTAACAAAACTAAACTCACTTCTTTCATGGTTCGGATTCTACATTCCATCATTTTTGGTACTAATGTCTGTCTTCCTTCTTTAATCTATCATTCCATCATACAATTCCATCTCCATCCTAGCCATATTGATATCCCTTTTGCATAACTTATGACTGTGTTGGCCACCCATATGTTAGTGGCTATGCCTGCTAGAGAGGCTCCTATTCAACACCTTATTTTTAACAACTTAAATATAAACAAGATGAATTTGAGGTTGACTGATGGTCAAGTCAATGTGGGTGGTGGTGGAGTTGAAGCAGTAAATGAAGAAGAAGGCAATTTACCTCTTGATGACATAAACATGGACGATATCTTTGATGAGTTCAAATCAAATTCTGAGGCTAACCTTGATTATCAGCCTTCTGATTTCGCTGAGAGGTTGCATTCTCTTAAGGAACAGGTGGGTTAAGATTTGTGTAACCTAGGATTCACAATTTGCCTATATGCGTAATATATGAGGCGCATTACTAAGGGTTTACATCAGATTGATCCATCTATTCATGCTCCCTCTTTAGGATCTGATTAGTTTTTTTCTAATCTTGATTTATAATAACTTTAATGCTACTTGGTTTATTTTGTCTTATGAGGTTATACTTGACTTAACTTTATAGTACTTGGTTGAACTTGGTTACTTATGTTTGAATTTGGCTTTCTTATTGATTTAATAAGTTGTCTATCTTGATCATTTATTCCTCAATACTCTTCTTATTCTTCCTTCTTTATATTTTTACACTTCCATGTATTAGTTTCTTCATTTGACATATTGTGACAAAAATGGGGAGAAGGTTATCATACTTGATATATGATATGTGGATTGTGGATGGGTTGTTTGTGAATGGTTCTATTTTGCGAGGGGGAGTTAAGTAAAGGGGAGTATTGTTGGAGGAATTGAAGTGAATTGATGATCTATTTTCATAACTGGTGCATGATTCTTTAACCAGGTTGTAACTGATTTCTTTTTATAACTGGTGCATGATTCTTTATGCGTATAATGTTTATGTTTGTATGGAGTATGTTTTGTCATAAATTTGACAAATGGGGAGATTGTATGTGCTATGGTTTCTAGCTCTTATAATTGTTAAATTTTGTAGTGCCAAAACCTCTCTTGGAATCTGTCTTAACCAGCTCTTCTACATAATGAAGACTTTGCATCACTCAAGAACAAATATCTTTACTTCAAGAAATGTAAGATTACATGGTCATGTTCGAGTACAACATCAAGTGACTGTTCAATGTTCAAGATTCATAATTCAAGCTCCAAGTCAAGATAAAGTCTTTTTACTTTGTACTTCAAGCTCAAGCTTCAGAAGTCTCAAGTTCAAGGTTCTCTACATGACAAGACATCAAGCTTCATGAACTTCAAAGAATGATTATCAACTAAAGGAAAAGAAGTTCTCAATGTTCATACTTCACTAACAAGGTATGAATGACCTTAGATTGACCTTAGGGTAGATCATTTTGAATACATAATTCAATTAGATCATTTTATAAGTGAATAGATTGTTTCTCGACTAGTCCTGGACTCTGTTCAACTAGTCATGGCACTGGCTCGACTAGTCTAAGAAATTCTACGACCAGTCCTAAGTTTGTTTCAAAATTTTAAATTTTTTTTATTAAGCCTCGACTAGTCCTGGAGACTGCTTAACCGGTGATGTGAACAGTGCACAACTCATGCTCGACCAGTCCTACACTCACGAGTCAAAGTCCAGTGACTATTTGAGGTTCCACATGACCAGTCATGGATAGGTCACGACCAGTCGTGGAGGTCCCTCGACTGGTCGTGAAGGTCCTACGACTAGTTGTGGAATGACTTTATCCAATCGTGCTCAAAATTTTAAAAATTTGTTGGTCCAACGACCATTCGTAGTGTCCTCAGGACCAGTCGTGAACGCAATTTCTTCACCTATAAATAGAGCACGAATTTCAGAGTTTTTCATTCAATTCAAGATAAATCAATATGTCACTCTGAGACATAAGTTAGTATTCTTTTTAAGCTATTTTGTGCTCATTTAATATTCTCCTAATTTAGCTTTGTTATATTTGATTTAGTATTCTATATTCCATTCATATTTGAAGAAGGGATTAAGGATTACCTTTTTCTTAGAATCAAAATCAAATAGAGTTAGCCCAATTTGATTTAATTTAAAATTAATTTAGAACCTAGAACCATTTCATAAGTGAGTTTGGACATTGAACTTCTATGTTGAAATTCTACTATGATTTGGTTCTTTAGGGCGACATAAAAAAGAGAATATCCACGTATTTTACATTGTTGTAAATTTCTGTTTTGGTTTTTGAGATTGTTCCAGAAAAATCTCTATTTTGGTTTGTCTAAGGTAATCCAGAAAACTCAGAGTGTGGGGTTTTTGAATTGTGTAAGCCCACCTGAAAGACATAATTGTGAGGTTTTAGGTGAACGTGGAAAAACCTATTTTCATAGTGAACGCTAATATCCATTGTGTGAGGATATTAGGAGTGGGGTAGTTGTGAAGCTATTTTTCTAAACAGTTGGTGTACACACAAGCGAACCACTATAATTTCTGGTCTTATGGTTTGAATGTTTATTTATTTTTGTGGATGGTTGTAATTTTCCTATTTTCATTTGTGGAGAATGTTATAATCCTTATGTGGATATGTGGGAATATTGTAATAACTTAGATTTCCTTCCTTGTTATTCATTTCTTTATTCCTCTGTATCAGTTTGAGTTTTTGATACACAAACTATTCTCGTAAGGTTGTCCTGCCATAAACCCTTGGTTTTTATGGTGCAAGGTTGTCCTTAGAACAACGTTTTTATCAACCTCTCAATACTCGTTCATTTGAGGTTGTTTTTAAATTTAGCATTGTGGGATTATCTATTGCTATCTGTATTTAATTTATTTAAATTCCGCTATTTTTTTAAAAAAATTTTGGCATGTCCTATTCACCCCCCCTCTAGGACACATAGCTCGACCTTTTCATGTTTCACCTAGAGTCCAAGCACTCTTATTATAAAAATAGAAAATTTCATGATATTCCCAAGTGTTTAGCATAATCGGGACCACGAACTGATGGAATCACATTTAAGCAAAGCATAAGCGGTTTGATCCAAATTTTAATCCTAACAAACCTCAATGATCTCAACGCCTTGATCACATAGAAGATTGAGATTTACCAGGATTGGAAGACGATATTGGCGATTCCACTATTCTATGCAGGCAAAGGGTCGATGTATCGGGCTCAAACCTACTACAACCGACAACCATCGGTTCGTATTAGCCAGAACACTAAAAAATTATATTGTACTTCAACTGGCTGGAAACCATCATTGAAAACAAGAAGAAATGCAAAGAGAGATAATATTATTATTAGTTGTCACCTGAACAAACCTATAAACCTAACAAATGTTAAAAAAATAAATAAATTATGACATAGCTAGCATTGACATATATCCATGGTTTTAGAAAGTACCGAAAAGAGATCTAAAATTTTATAGAACCATGTACATTAAACACTTGGTTGGTCTTGAGACTTAAGAGTTACAGTAGATTTAGATGTATCTTGTCAAGAATACGGGTTGTGATTCCGCATTTCTACAGATGATAGATAAGTACACAATTTGGATGATTTTATTACTTGTAATAATGTTATCTAGTATAAGCATTATCAAATCTCGAGGACGAGATTTCCTTCAAGGGAGGTAGATTGTAACAACCCCATTTTATTTTATTTTATTTTATTTTGTTGTTGTTAGCTGAATACCTTTATACAAACATAAAACCTTACAGAAATTTTTTTTAAAAATGAATTCTTAGAAACACTACAAATTAGATTATTCCTATTCATGGTAGAAGTACCAAATCTCGAGGACGAGATTTTCTTTAAGGGGGGTAGATTGTAACACCCCGTACTTTTTAGTACTTGGGTGTTACCCAATAACCTTACTTATGGAACTACTCATCTTCATTATAGCCCAAATTTGACGATTAGGAGTAATCTTCATCTATGGATCTAACCATCCATCTGTTAATTTGCAAGCTGGACCGTCATGTCATCAAGTTCAGTGTTCATCGGGACCCAAAGCATCAATACACCGTCATTCAAGTCCACAACACTCAAAATGTTAAAATCAAGCACCGACTATCATAATTAAATTATCTGACCACTAATTACCCTTTAAACAAGTCAAAAAACCTTGTACTTTAGTGTGAGTCAAGTTGTGAAGAGATATAACCATTGGAAGACACTTGAATCACCAAGTGGGGTCCACTTGATCACTTGATTGACCCCACTCTTCATCTAGTACCCTAACAGGACTCGACAAAACTGATAAATGGACTAGATCTCATTCATATACATCAGAGTGGGTCCCACTGTAACTATGTGTGCACACAGTGTACATGCACATGCAACACACTGAAGTTGTCAACACGGTCAAACCGTGTTGACCCAAGAATTTCCAAAAGAAGAGAATTCTCTGCTTTCAAATTCCCGCCCGACAACAATTTAAATGGACAGAGTCCGTCTGTGATGAAGCGGGCTCACCATGACCGTCCATTTAGATGATCCGAACCGTCCATCATAATCAGTGGGGCCCACCGACCACAACCATGTCCGAGTTATGTGTAGTAAAACTCGCTCACGTTTGTGATCATCCACTCAGTTAGTAATGCCGACTCCCTTGCCAGATGCAGTTATCCTTACCAACAGATCCACATCAGTGACTCCTCACTAGCAGATCTGTTCGCTCCAGACACTTGGAGCTCATCCACAATGTCGGCCAGAGTCCCCATCACGCCTACCATTTCTAGAAATAACTCCCTATTCGGCAAAAGGCGGAAAGAACTCACTATTTTAGGAATCGGATCATCCCAGTCGTTTCTCATCTTCCAGAAGCCTCACATGAGAGATCTAGAACGTAGAATTTAGGGCGACCCAAAAATCTCGTAGTAGACTGAGATTTTGACAAAAACTTCTCTATAGCGTGAGTTATCTCCATTTTGAAAGGGTGTGTATTTAATGGTCCCTATTTCTACACAGAATGGGACCCACGAGCCTCCTGGGCAGCATCTTGACCATTTAAACTCATTAGATCCGAGGATCAACCGACTCATGCGAAAATGCCATGATCAGCTAGTCATCTTCTCCATAATAGACGTGGAACCCACCTTCTTTAATAACGACCCTTTCACTGATCCAAGCCGTCCAATGTGCAGCCCACCTCACCCAAAAAAGATCTAGAATAACCACTTTGGCCCATGCAACCATTAGTGAAAGAAAGTAAACCCTAGGAAGAAACTCTCTATCACGCCCTAAACTTGGTAACCGGACTCACAAGGAACTCGATAGCCGGTTCCGGTCGCAATAGCCTCCGTAGTACCCCATTCTCAATTACTGGCTCAGGTTCCGATCATGGGATCATACAAGGAGGATTTTCATAGCATAAATCTAATCCGATAGAGCATACCCAAGATCATAACACAATAATCTTAAAAAGTAACCATAGGAACGCATTGCAAAATCCACTAGAAATTTAAACTTTTACAGGTACATAAGGCTTAAAAGGAAATACATAAGATAAGAAAGGAAGAGAAAAGTCTACAACGGGTCCTCAGCACGCTCCAATCCAATGCTCCACCACTACTGCGCCGACCTAGGATCTCCTACACGCATCAATCGTGCATAAGCTTATAGAAACTTAGAGGGCAGTAAAGGTGTGTGACAATGGTGCTTATAAGAAGATAGGGGAGAATGCAGAAGGTAACATGAATAATATTAGCTGCACCGAGGCTAAGCTATGAATGCAGTAAGCCATACCCAGGGCTATGCAATGCAATACATGAGTACTGGGTGCCATACCAAGGTGATGTAACATAAGGCTTATACAACTGATGCCAATGCAATGCGAAGTAATGCTAGTCCTCATATCCAATCCACACATCAAGTATAGTTCCATCATAAGGAATCCACTGGGGTCAAGTACACTACAGGATGTCTGCCGCTCTCCAAGACTTGCACAGTCAAACGAGTGTAAGAGACCTCCCTCCTTACCTGTGGACAGCCAATCACCAGTGAGGCTCGCCGGTAGTGGATCCATTTTATGAGTTGGTCAAACTCAGCCTAGCTATGCCCCCCTCAATCAGGTGGGTATGGTCAAACCCATCTCAACCGACCTCAATAGTGAGAGTCGCGACCTAACGATATAAGGCACTCAGGTGCTCATGTTTTGCACTCGGTCTCGGCGTTGAGGCATCTCCTCGGTACCATGAAGGTTTAGGGGCTTTCACCCATGGACATCCTATGCGCCCCAAATGCTTAAGTATCATTTTCGGTGTCCACGCATGGCCATCCATGATATACCTGTGGAGGCTACAGCCTTGATGAAGCAAGGGCGGATATCCCCATGTTATGCAATGCCAGATGCATGAATCACACAATCACCCATGCATCAATCCCAAGCATCCATCGTGCTCAAGAGGGGAAACTCCATCCCTCGGGGAGATACCAACCTGTCCTACACAATAGCATAACCATGGCTAATCATACCTCAACCAAGCATGCATATGATGCATATGGGAGTGGGCCATGAAGATGAATAGGGGTGCCATTAAGGTGAAGTTGAACTCTCTACCTAACCATAAAGGGTCTAGGCACTTAGACAATCCCTCATAAGCAATATATAACTTCTAGTGGGGGCCCATTTACCTGGGGTAGCCCATGAGACTAAGCATACAAGCTACGGGCCTAAATAATATAAAGATGGGCATAACAAGAGCCGAAGGTGGGCATTCAACCACACTTAGAGGAGTCCATAAAGGGGACATTCAACCACCATTTCCCCAAGGCATCCAACCACAACCATATAGTTACGAGGCCCAAGGCCCACATCCAAACCATATACACAAGTCCCACAAACGGCATAAGGAAAGGGCCAATACTACCATCAACAATCATGGGCCCAAAGAGGGAAATCAAGGTCCATGGCCCAAGTCCCAATGGCCATAGGACCCATACATTTAGTTGAACTTAATGGGAAGCCCATGAGCATAAAAACATGGCCCAAAAATAAGTCTAAGTTGGGTGAAATGGGCCCCACTACAGCAGCCCAATAACCAGCAATTTAAGTGGGCCACCAACGGCCTAATACCACTCTTATTTCAACCCATAAGTCCATCAAAATGGTGGAAGTCAGCCCAACATATGGCTAGGCCAAGCTAGGACGTTCCAGCCCAATTTGGGCCCACTGGAAGTCCCAAAAATCTGGTCTATATTTGGGTCTCACAAATAATCATCAATGAATGCCCAACTATGCATTAATTAAGCCCAAGGAATTCCAAATATAAGTGTGTAACATACACCCCTGATTTCTTAATATGGTGGGCCCCACATTCAATGCAAGTTTAGCCAAAACAAGGTTTATTTGAGGCCCTTACTGGATTTTCAGCCCACCCAGTTTCCTGGGCCTGCTAAAGCCCAAAAACTTGTCAAAATGTTTGGGAATTATGCACATGAGGGTCAGCAATACTTCACAGGGGCCCCACCAGATAGGAGAGAGGGAATTTTTTTACCACAAGACAAGTGGACTTGCTACTGGACTATAGGCCCAGTAGCAGCCCAAGGCATGGGCGTTCCAGGCCTGGGCGGTCCAAGGCATGGATGGCCTGGGCCATACACATCAACAAAGTGGGCTCCACAGGCCCCAATGGTGGGCCCCACAGGGGATGTCTACCTAGGGTGGACCCTTCCCATGTGGGCCACACCCAATGAGAAGGACGATGTGGATGAAAACATATATCATGATGGGCCATCACGTTGGACGGCCAACCATGTTGGACGTCTAGCATGGACCGCTAGTCCAGCTCAATGGGCCTCACAATCAAGGCCCTAATGGGCCCTAGAAAATCAAAGATGAGTCCCCAATAATCATACATAAGGCCTAATGGGCTGGGACCCAAAAAGTTCAGTAAACACAAAGAGGATAGCAAGGTTCAAGAAAATTTCTGCATTGCATGTTACTGTCCTAAATTTAGGCGCTCCAATGGAGTGGGTCCAGAGCTTATAAAATTCTGGAAATTAATAGCAAAAAATTCTGGCAGTCCACCATGTTGGCACACTCTTCTAGATGCCCAAATCAGGTCAGTTGTGGCTGAAATTTGGCATGCTTATAGGTGTGGTCCACACCTTCAAGAAGCATATATTGCATGGTACTAACCACCCCACCAAATGTCCAGAAATTAGTCCTTAAGATGACCTAAAAATCTGTCCAAACAGATCTGGACAACAACATATAACTGAAAGAAAATAAATATAAACATCATTTAAAGGAGAAATTAATCCAAGAAAATCATGGTATGAACCACCCTAGTGGACCCCACAAACATCCAGACCCTTGCTATCATCAAAATCACCTTGCATGTGCCCCTTATAGGTGTATTTTGGGGCCACACGTCCAAGGGTGGACTGTCATGGACGTCCACCCCTGGAACGCTTTGGATTTTGTTGGACCACAAGGTGGGTCACGCACATATGATCAAAAGCATAATCAAAGGGAAATGAAAGATTCGACCACAAGGGAAGGGTCTCCGCCTCATTGAGGCCCTTCCCCATGTATACACATTCCACTATCACATGATATACAAGATCTACATGATCATGGGATTTCTACTTAGGATCTATGGTGGAGATGTAATCTCTACCTAGGATCAGGGGTCTAGATGACCCAAAGATCCTTGATCAAAGAGGGAAAAAGCCATGAAGGGATCCATGGAGGATGGCCCCTTGCATGGAACATGCATGTAATGTAGGATGGGCTGTGGGCCACATCCATGGAGTCCTGGGGCCACCACCATTACTTGATGGGCCCCACAAGTTCCAACATAAAGGAAGAATGAAGAACAAATAAGAAACTAAAGTAATCTGAAATTGAAATTTACATGCACACCCACCTAAGAATCAAGTTTGAAATCTACACCACCATCAACTAGAAATTCTAAGGGAGATGATTCTACGGGTGAGATGGGTTGAAGAAGGTGGGATTGGAGGGTATTTGGGAGAGAAGGGGCTGGAGGTTTTGGAGAGGTGGGACGTTGAAGTTTTGCTAGGAAGGGGAGAGAATGAAGAGTTAGAGAGAAATGAGAGGAAAGGAGGGTTGCTTGGAAGGTGTAGAAGCGTAATTATGGTTTCTCTCTAAAAGAGACTACCTAGAAAAGAGAAGGTAATGGTGGAGATACAACAAATGTTCATAAGGTCTAGGGTAGGCTCTAGATTTTCTAGAAACCCTAAACCTAAGCATGACATCATCCACTATATGGGGAATTGTGTGGAGCTAGGGTGGGGTCCACCATCCACACATCAATGGTCCATATCGAGTGTGGCCCATAACTTGTGATGTACACGTCAGTTTCATGCACAGGATGCGGCGTTGGAACCACGACGCCGATACGGACGAGATAACATAGGTTTCGGGTCGATTCGAGTCAAGTCAATGTGACCGAATTTAAAGCTGACCGCAAACACTAACCGTAGGTCGCGGGTCACCTGGATTTGACCGGTAGGACCGCAAGACCTAAAGGAACGATGTGCATACTTAGGTTAGGGTCTTACAACTCTTCTTACCAACAAAGAAATTTTATCCTCGAAATTTACCAAATCCAAGTCAAAAGGGAATGTAGAAACACCATCATATATAACTATCAACAATCATAAGAGAAGGCAATACATAGAATCATACAACAATCAAGCATCTAATAGATGGGGATAACACTCTCGAATCTCAGCCTCACATTACAAGACGGCTCAGCCTCCTAATGATGAGCCCATTGCACATTCACTAGGGGAATGACCTTGGATCTGAGAACCCGCTCCTTCCGATCAAGGATACGAATCGACTGCTTAATATAGGAAGTATCCTCGCGGACCTCAAGGGGTTGTCAATCAATCACTGGAATGATGTTCGACCCACACTTTCGCAATGTAGATACTTAGAACACATTGTGGATCCCAGATAAGTCTGAGGGTAAGGCAAGCCTATAGGCCACAATGCCCATGCGCTCATTAATCTTGAAAGGTCCAATGAATCTCGGGGTAAGCTTGCCCTTCGCTCCAAACTAAACCACGCCCTTCATAGGTGAGACCTTGAGATATACCATGTCCCCGACTTTAAACTCAAGGGGTCGAAGCTGACGATCAGCAAAACTCTTTTGCTAGATTTGAGCTGTGCACCTGATAATATCTACAACCTCTGACGTATGCTGCACGAGCTCGGGACCTAGGAGACGATGCTCTCCAACCTCGGTCCAACAGCTAGGAGATCTACATGGTCTACCATACAGTGCCTCAAAAGGAGCCATGCCAATAGTTGCCTGATAATTGTTGTTATACACAAACTCGGCAAGGCACGAATGCTCATCCCAACTACCTGCAAAGTCAATCATACAGGTTGTGAGCATATCCTCAAGGATCTGGTTGACCATTTCAATCTGCCCATCCATTTATAGATGATAAGCGGTACTGAGATGCAAAGTGGACCCCATTGCCTGCTTGAAACTCCTCCAAAACTGAGACGTAAATATGGGGTCTTGATTAGATACGATCGAAACTGGAATTTTGTGCAGTCTCACTATCTCCTCGATGAAATCCTTGCCAACCGATCCATAGTCCAGGAAGCATGCATCGAAATGAAATGTGACGACTTTGTCAGACGATCAACGACAACGCAAATGACATCATGACAGCGCTGAGTCCTTGAAAAACTCATGATAAAATCCATCGACACATGCTCCCACATCTAAATTGGAACGCTCAAAGGCTGTAAGGGACCAGAGGGTCTCTAGTGATTGGTTTTAACACGTTGGTAAGTGTCACACTTGGCCATGAAGCTAGCAATCTGGCATTTCATCCCCAACTAAAAGTACTGCCTCCTCATATCTCTGTACATCTTCGTGGAGCCCGGGTGACTGGTAAGTCTCGATCAGTGTGCCTCGGTCATTAGATCACGATGCAATTTTGTCATGTCTGGGACACACAATTGGCCTCTGAAGCGTAATCCACCGTCGGAACCAATCTGACAGTCTGACTGCTCCACGGATGCTACCTCTGCTCGGTACTCCTGAAGCGATTCGTCCGTCTACTGAGCCTCGATCACCCTAACAACCAAAGAGGGTTGAATCAACAAGCTCGAAAGTTGAACCATGAAAAAATGCAGACTGAACTTAAAGTCAAACTCTGAAATATCCTCGAGCATCTGTCACTCTCGAACCATCATCTGTGCCACCAGGCCTCGTGGCTAATGGCTGAGCACGTCTGCCACCACGTTCGCCTTACTCGGGTGGTACTGAAGGTCGAAGGCATAATCCTTCAATAATTTCATCCATCGCCTCTGTTGTATGTTCAACTCGAACTGCAAAAATAAATACTTCAAGCTCTTATGGTCCGAGAAGAGATCAAACTTAATCCTATAAAGATAATGCCTCCACACCTTCAATGTGAAGACAACTGCTACTAGATCCAGATCATGGGTGGGGTAGTTCAGCTCATAGACCTTAAGCTAGCATGAGGCATACGCCATAGACTTCTCGTGCTACATTAGAATAGCACTCAGGCCAACTCTGGAGGCATCGATAAACACAAAAAAATCATCACTCCCATCAGGAAGAGTAAGGACAGGAGCGGACGTGAGGCAGTCCTTCAACTCCATAAATACCTCCTTGTAGGCGTCACACTAGACAAACTCAGCACCCTTCCACATCAACTAGGTCAACGGTGCTGTAATATGGGAGAAACCCTTAATGAATCATCGATAATATCCTACCAGACAAAGAAAGCTACAGATCTCGGACGCGTTCGTGGGCTGGCCCCACTGATGCACTGCATGAACCTTGGAAGGGTCCACAACGACACCCTCCCTCGTCACCACGTGACCAAGGAACTTCACCTCCTCCTGCCAGAACTCGCACTTCTCCAGCCTCACATATAGCTGGTGAGCACAGAGGGCCTCAAGCATAACGTGCAAATGCATCACATGGTCCTCCCGGGTCCTCAAATACACTAGAATATCATCAATGAACACCACAATAAACTGGTTAAGGAATGGCCGAAAGACCTCATTCATCAGCTGCATAAACATAGTGGGCACATTGGTCAGCCCCAAAGACATGATCAGAAACTCAAAGTGACCGTAGTGCGTCCGGAATGCTGTCTTCGGTATGTCCTCCTCTCAGACCCGAATCTGATGATAACTGGAGTGCAAGTCAATCTTAGAAAAGAACTAGGCACCCTGCAGCTGGTCGAACAAATCATCAATCCTGGAAAGTGGATATTTGTTCTTGATAGTGATCCTGTTGAGCTCGCGGTAATCCACACAGAGCCTCAACGAGCCATCCTTTTTCTTCACGAACAAAACCAGGGCTCCCCATAGGGAACTACTGGGATGAATAAAACCCAACTCCCAGAGTTCATCCAACTGCTCCTACAGTTCCCTCAACTCCATCAGTGTCATCCAGTAGGGGGCCTTTGAGATACACCTTGCCACAGACTCCTTGACAATACAAGCCAACAAACTGGACAACAGCTCTCCTCTGGGCTTAGCAACGAACTAAAATACTGGCAAGCCAGGAATATGAAACATGACTGTCCTCACGGCACAATCTAAGATAGCATGGTACTTGGCAAGCCAATCCATACTCAGGATAACATCAAACTTCGCCATTGGCAACACAAACAAATCGGTGGGCAAGAACATATCGCTAACCAAAACCGGTCAAGAAGGGCAACAACATCACAAAACGGAGGACTTCCCCAAGGAAGTCGAAACGGCTAAAGCCTTAGACACAGACTCGGATAGAATACCAGTCGATCGGCAAAACTTCTTAACCATGAAAGAATGAGAAGCATCGGAATCAAACAGAGCATGAGCAACACAAGTAGAAATAAGGAGAACACCCTCGATGGCTCCACCGGAAGAAGACTGCAGGTCCTGGCCCTGCGCTTACTTCACAGAATAGAATCTACCCTGAGCTGGAAAAGGAAGCAAGCCTGAAGACTGGAGATCCTGACTCTGCACCTGTTGTGTGGCAATATATACTCGACTTAGGGACTGTGGGGGAGGTACATCTCCCCTCTACTGCTGCTGTGGCCACTGTGGAGGCTTGCCTGGCTACCTCTGCTGCTAAGGAGGAGCCTAGGAGAAGGAGCCTGATGTTGCGCTCGCTACTGATGCCACTACTGCTGAGGATGATGGGGAGGAGGCAACTATGGTGGCCTCTGTTGTTGTAAGGGGAGAGGGCAATCACGCCTTCGATGCCCTATCTACCCACATCCATAAGAGATGCTAGTAAATGGATCGGGGAAGGAGCTACTGGCTGTGCCGATGATGAAGCTACTGACTGCGCTGCGGGATGCCTAAACTCAGATCAACCACCTCCGCCTCTATTGACGGTGCTATTAGGAGCTACTGGAAGATGCCCTCCTCTTCCGGTCTCCACCGGAACTCTGATCTCAAGTCCTCTGGGACATGGCCTAGTCCTCCTCATACACCAATGCTATATGGACAAGCTGATCAAACATCGTCAAGCAATGCCCCACCACGCGACAGCAGAGAGTGGGATGCAAACCGTTATGAAAACGGGGAGCATTCCTCCTCTCGTCATCAGTGAGATAGGGAGCGAATCTAGAAAGCGCTATGAAATGGGCCTCATACCTTAGACTAGAGTCTTAAACTCCATAGCCCGCTGATCTCGAACATGCTCGAGGAAGAATTTCTGGTCGAAGTGGACCACGAATTCCTCCTAAGTCCAAATAAAATTGTGCCTAGCCATCCTCGATACTGATGACCACCAATGTCGAGCCTCACCCTATAGAAGGAAGGTGGCTAATAGAACTCTCTGCTCATTGGTACACTGAATGGTGTCAAAAATCTTCTTCACCTCAGTGCGCCATAACTCTGCTGCCGAGGGATCGGGCTCACCCCTAAACCGCAGGGGATCATGCTGCCTAAACTCGCAGAGCAGCGCACTCGCTAGTAACTACTGAGACTGCACAAGGGCCTCATGGACAGGCTGACGGGACTGAAGGGCAGTAGCGACGACCTGCATCATCTGTTGAAAATGCTCAATCCCTACAGGAACTATCAGGAAAACAGGGGCGACACTAGCCTCAGGTGGAGGCACAGGAGCAGTAAGAGCCTTAGAAACTGGAATAGCAGGTTCAGGTGGGGTAATAGGTGCCACTGGGGGTGGAATCACAACCTCAGGTATAGGATCGAGACTAAGGTCCACAACGGGTGAGCAGGATGTGCTCGGGTTGATTAGGTCTCTGGAGCAGAATGAGAATCATGACCATGGGCACCATAGCCACGGGTGCCTCACTTAGGCGGCACCACCTACAAAATAGCAAAGACAATGGGTGCTGTAACGCCCTGAAATTCGGGGGTCGAGCATAACTCAGCTCCCGAGTTCCAAAACATCACTTATGCAACATAATTAATGAATGATGTATGTTGACTGTATTAGCACATAAACATGGGATAGATTAAGCCAAAACGCAGATATGATTCAGGGATAAGTGAATAAAGCAAGCGGAAGACTTATAGTAAAATATGTGTACAAGTGTAAGTCCCTGAATTACATATACAACCAGATCGTGTAAAAGTGTTATTTATCAAAATTATAAGTACAAGTTACATCATTTCAGTTCCCAAAATAGTAATCCCATAGATCCCGCGCAACAGACCGAGGCTCGCTAGAACCGTCCGATATAGGAGAAGGCCTCGGTCATCCGCTCGCTTGCCTCGACGGCCATCCACATCCGCAACATCGGGCCTAAGGAGTCCGGTGGGTGTGTAACACCGCCCCGAAACGTGGGAGTGAGTGATCAACTCGGAACAATAAGTCACTGGTTAACATGCTATCAGATCAAACAGTAATGATAAAGCGGGACAATTAAATAAATCCTAAGTACTCTTGTTAATGCAAGGATGAATGCAATATCATGCCCGCCCTCACGCGTACACACCCACCCTCCTCATCTCACGTTACCCATGACATCGCCTCAAACTGCGCCACATCTCCAAACCACATGCAAAACCGGAGCATGGATATGATTACCAAGTTGTTATAAGTCCAATTCATACAAGGATTGGGAAGCTAAGATACCTTCCTCATATCACCATCCAAAGTGATCCATACTAGGGTCGCAATCCTAGACATCTCATACGATCATATAGTTGAGGTCGTAGCAAAGGGCTCCACCAATCAATGCACGCCTTTCATGCCCTTACTACCAGATCGGCTCGTCACCTCCTTGCGGTATCCGGTATGCTCGAGGTCACTACAAAGGGCTCACCAATCAATGTAGGCCGACAAAAATATAGTGTCCCATACCACCATAATCGGCTCAGAGTTTAGTTGCTCACCGGTCACTACGGGAGGCTCGTCACCCCAGGAGACAGCCTGACCACGGTGTCCCATACCACCATGTCCGGCTCATGAGTCTTAGCGGATCGGGTACCATGGTTATTAGGATTTCACTGGTAAGTTCGGTACCCTAGAAGCGTCCATACATGGTTAACATACACTGGACAATCGGGTTAGTTGACGAACTCGACTAGCACGAGCACACGTTGAATTGAACGACATAGAGTGCGCAAACACTCCGCGTGGCCAAACCACTGCCGCCAACTCTAATACGACTCGGGTTCGTCTAATGCGTCTCACGTGGCGAAAGCAATCTCAACCACGACCAAAGGGTCAATTACCGATTTCTTGGACTAAGGCATAGTCCCAAACATCCTACACTACGACAGATATTCATATGGAATGTAAAACAGTAATGGAACAACCACTCAAATCATGGTGCATACACATCTGAAGAATATCAATTTAACATAAATGTAAGCATAGGAATGCTTGAATTTAAATAACTTGGAATGTAAATGCATAAGTGAATTCATGCGCATCCATAGAAGTATTGAGAATCACTTCTCAACGCCTGCATTTAGTGTAATCAGTTACACGTAGATCATTCATGCATTTCTACAAACACTTAGCATTCATGGAACAACATACATGACGCATGTTGAAATACGTGCACTTAGACAATTCCTTCTTCCAAGGAGTTGTCATACATGCATCTAGCATACATACATGACCAAAAATCATGGCAAACATAAGTGCGTATTTTATACGTATACGGTACTTTATAAATACACTTAGAATACACAAATCTCAATATAGCACATGCATATCGAAAGCAATGTAAACATAACATTTGACATGTGAAATCTCATCCATAACAAGAATAAATCACTAACGGGATTGAAAGCCTTGAAAACCATAACCTATACACTTAAAGTCCGCACCTTAAGCAAAGAAAGAAACAAACTGATTTAAACGAGTTGTCTTCGTCAACGGCGCAAGAATACCCTAAGATAAGGATAGAAATGAGATACAACAACACCAAGTCTAATCTAAGCTCTAACACAGGTTAGGGTTAGGTTAACTTACCCCAAAAGAACTCAGAATCGTCAGAGGAACGATTCAAAGTGAAGATTCAAAGGTGAAGAAGAACAAGGAAGAATCAAGGTGATTCACCAACCAATCTCTCTCACTTCCTCTCTCTTTTCCCTCTCTTTCCAAGCTAGGGTTAGAGAAAATTCGTATGGAAATGAGAGCTAGGGTTTAAGGACTATATATAGGCCTTAAAATGATGGAAATAACCCGGGGTCAAGGTATACTTAGGTTATAACCAAAGTACGCCTTTCTCGATCCAACGAAGCACTTGGTGGGCCTATAACCACGAAAGGTCGGACTTAAGCTCAGACCATGGATCTAGGTCGGAGTTTTTACAGATCAGCAGTGGCGAACCACACTCAATTCAACGGTCACAAAATCTATCAAGTCCACAAGCACTAGGATATGCCCGGGCCAACCATCCTGATCGGAGGGTGAAATTGGGTCGAAATCCAACGGTGGAATGCTTAAAATCGTCGCGCCAGCGACTCAATTTCATAAAAGCTTATTAAATTCCAACCGCTCACACTCTTCACTCCGAACTTAACCAAATCGACCCAGACATCCGATCGACTTGATTTTCGAGGTGAAGACCAAGCCCAACGAAAAACCTAAGATCATCGCCATCGGACTTTCGCCGCGCGGTCCAGATCCTTTCAAAAATTCCCCAGAACAACCGGATTTAGCGATGGATCCCATATTTCAGACGTAGCGCCCACTAATCTACACGTTTAGAGCCATGGAATACAATTTAAAGTGATTGATGCGAATTTCACAAGCAATCAAGTAGAGCTAATTACCCCAAAAACAACTACTTAAGGAAAGATTAGCACAAAAATTCCAAGGTCGTTACAATCTACCCCCTTAAAGAAAATTTCGTCCTCAAATTCATACCTTCATATAATCCTCGAGGATCGGAGGGTAGGTCTTCCGACCTCAGCTGTTCCCAAGTAGCCTCTTCTACGCCATAATGCAACCCCTTCACGAGAGGGATAACCTTGCACGCAAACCGCTCCTTTCTATCCAGAATACGTGTCGGTCGCAGGACATAAGTGGCATCCTCACTAAACTGCACTAGCTCCCAACTGATAATATGAGAAGGATCAGGAACGTACTTCTTCAGCAAAGAAAAGTGAAATACTGTATGCACTCCCGCAAGAGGTGTGGGCAAAGCAAGGCGGTAAGCTACTGCTCCCACTCGATCCGAACTTGAAATGGACCAATAAATCTCGGCGTCGGCTTCCCCTTCTTACCGAACCGCAAAACTCCTTCATAGGAGAGACCTTGAAAAAACATGATCTCCCACTACGAACTCAAGCGGTCGACGCCCCGTATCAGCATAACTGCTCTGTGCTGCTAGAAGTCGACGTCGAATGATGTCAACCTTCTCTAAAGTCACCACCAACTTCGGGCCAAGCAAACTACGCTCACCACCGCCCAACAATGTGGTGCTCGCACGGCGACCATACAACGCCTCGAAGGGAGCCATGCCGATACTCGCCGGAAACTATTATTATACGCGAACTCGGCATACTGAAATCATCCCAACCGTCTTTGAAATCCAAAACACAAGCTCGCAACATATCCTCCGGACTTGATTCACGCGCTCCGTCCGCCCATCTTTGCGGATGAAACGTGGTGCTAATTTCACACCCATCGCTTCCCGGATACGAGTCCAGAAGATATGAAACGCGTGTCTCTATCGGACACAATCTCCGGAACTCCATGTCGACGCACTATCTCCTTGATATACAACCTAGCCAACTCGCTTGCAGAGTAAGTGACTCGATCGGTAAGAAATGCGCCGACTTCGTTAATCGATCGACGATCACCCAAATAGAGTCAAATCCCTTTCTCGTCCCCAACCCGAAATAAAATCCATAGAGATGAAATCCCACTTCCATTCAATTATGGGCATGGGCTGAAGCAGTCGGCGATGTTCGGCCTTGACCGACTGGCACGTGAGACAACGAGAAACAAATTCGGCCTTGACCTTCATATTGTCCCACCAATAAGACCTCTTCATATCCCGATACATCTTCGTGCTACCTGGATGCATCGGCTTAGAACTATGGGCTAACTCGAGAACCTCACGCCTCAAGTCGGATGTCGGGAACACATAACCGCCACGAAAACGTAGGCCCCCATCAAAACTAACACTCCAGTTCCCATCTGTACCAACCCGCGGCCTCATCTTCACCAAAAGCTCATCATCCGCCTGAGCTGCAACGATCCTGGCTGTACACGAATGTGGGCGATAACCTCATACGGCTCAACCACCGTAAGCTTCCCAAAATCGCGCACGAACTCCAACATCTCCCACTTGCTATCATTAGCGGAGCCGCAAACTCAAAGCCTTCTTGCGACTCAACGCATCCGCCACAAGGTTCGCCTTACCGGGATGGTAAGAAACATCGAACTTGAAGTCCTTCAATGTTTCCATCCATCTCTGCCTCATATTCAAATCACGCTGCGTGAAAATATACTTAAGGCTCTTGTGGTCCAAAAGAGCTCGAACTCCTCACCATAGAGGTAATGTCTCCAAAGCTTTAATCAAAAATGACCGCGGCTAAGTCGTGCGTAGGGTAATTCTCTTCATGTTTCCTTAACGCGCGAAGCATAAGAATCACCCTGTCCTTCTGCAAAGGACACAACCCAGGCCAACGCGAGACGCATCAGTATATAAATATACTTAACCCCTTGCTCGGCAATACTAGCACGGGGCGGACGTCAACTTGTCCTTAACTGAAAAGCTAACTCCGCTGCTCACTCCAAGCAAACTTCAAATCTTTCCGTGTCACCTGCGAACGGTCCGGCAATCTTCGAGAAGTCCCGAATAAAGCGTCGATAATATCCTGCAAGGCCAAGAAAACTCCTCACCTCGTTAACCAAACTCCTGCACTGCACCTACCTTGGCAAGGTCGACGGCTATACCTTCCTTGGACACCACATGTCCCGGGAACTTGACTTCCTCTTTCCAAATCACACTTCTTGAATTGCGCAAAGAGTGCTCCCTCAGAGTACCCAAAACCGCTCTTAAGTGCTCCTCGTCCTCGCTCGCCGAATAAATCAAGATGTCATCAATAAATACAATGACGAATCAAAACAGGAAACACCCTGTTCATTCGATCCATGAACACGGCCGGCGCCAACCGACATCACAAGGAACTCATAATGCCGGCCGTCCTGAAGCGGTCTTCACGCCCCCATCCTGGCGCCGGATGATACCGATCAGATCAACCTTGAAAAGTACGTCCCCCTTCCCGATCAAACAGATCATCAATCCGGGCAAGGGTACTTATTCTTCAACATGAGCCTGGGATAATCAATACACAATCGCAAGGAACCATCCTTCTTCTTCACAAACAAAACAGTGCTCCCCAAGGAGACACCCTGGCCGAATAAAACCCAATTCTAGCAAACCATCTATCGCTTCCTCAACTCCTCCATTTCACTGGAGGCATCCGATAGGTGGGTAAAGAAATGGGGGCCCACCTGGCATAAGATCGATAGCAAAATCAATCTCACGAGGAGGTAATCCAGAATCGACTCAAACACATCTTCAAACTCCCGAACTACCCGCGAATAACCAACGCCGACTCGGCCGAACTCTCCAACAGAGAAGAATAAAAATCAATACGAATAGGGTAATTGACGAACCGGGAAAGTAACAATCTCGCCCTCAGTCCATGGATCGTCACCGATCTCGCTTCACAATCAATCTCCCGCATCCTCGTGAGCCAATCCATACCCATAATAACATCGTAGTGATAAAAGCGGTGCGACTAGCAAATCAACACGGATCGATCCACTTCCATGATCAATCACAACACAACACTAAAAACAAACCACATGCATTCCATTAACCAAAATTGTCGCAATACAAGTAGTGCAGCAATACATGAATCACGACTAGGAAAGCATGAAAACAACAACATCTAACACTACAAACAACCACAACTACTACAACCACTAACTGCTACCACACTACAACAACTCCAACTACAAGCCAACAACGGCTACACCCCGAAAGAAACCACACACAAAGCAAAGCCGGCCACGACGATGCTACTCGTCGGAGTCAGGAGACTGAGGCGGAGCACCCTTATCCTGCAAGCAACACATGATAGACTTCAAATTCCGGGACATCTTCTTGAACTTGTGCTTAACCAAGCCTCGAAGATCAACCATCTCCTGGCGTAAAGCGCTTGCCCTTCTTCAAGCCGGTAAGACGGGCATCTCTGGCAACCTGCTCTGCGCCCCTGGCACCACAGAAGGAGAGCGATCACTCGAATCCTGGTGCCCCAATCTCTTCCTCGTCTTGCTCTGCTTCTTTCTCAACTCCACCTTCAGTATAACTCTCATCATCACCACTCTCGGACCGGCCTCACCCTCGAGGCAAGCCGACGAACCAACCTCCATCGCCTTAAGGGTCCTCAAGTTGATATAGCGAACAGGCCGGCTTCTCTCCTCCAAGCCTATAGCCAAACTCATGTGCGATCTTGCAAATGAGGCGGCCAAAGGGAAGAGACTCGGTCCGTCTACTCGAACGAGCGATGAGAATAATCTGGCGTACGTCGGCACACACAACTTCGCATCCTGCCCCACCCGATATAGAAAATCTACCATCAGGCGCGTACACTCGCTGCGGTTGCTCCACCTTGGGTATACATTGAACGTAAAGATGTGGTGAAGCAAACAGAAGTCGTCCATCATGAAGGAATAAGGCTGCCATTCAACCAGACGACCACACAAGGATCGGGTGCGACGATCCCTCTCGCGCACACTGTCCACATTCTTTTCGCCAGCATGCACTTCCCCAAGTGGCACCTTCAAGAGTCGGGATATCAAAGCAACATTGACAATTCCAACTCGACCGCTACCACAGGGAATCTTGAACTGCAGAGGATCCAGCGAAGGCTCCAGAATGTTGGCATAGAAGGCCCGAACAGTGCTAGCATTCGCGCGATACTCGCCTTCGAACAAGGGACCCCAACCGGCCCCTTCTAGGCGCTCCAACAAAAAGAACTCTCCAAAAAGCCGCGGATCAACATGAGCCTCAAAAAGGACTCTACGCCCCTCATAGACCCCATGCGACAATTCCGCCAACAAGGTCCTACTGACAGGAGCTCGAGGATCGAGGTCCCGCTTCGTCTAGAACTCGCGCGTGGCGGACGTGCTAGCGGCGGCACCTCTCGGCCTCCGTGCACGGGTTGGGCGGCTCGGCCCGGCTTCATCCACGGGCGCTCTCTTCTTCCCCATCAAGGAAAGAAGGGAAGAAATGGAAAAGATGGCCGTCACAATCTCAAAGAGGGCCATGAGAAATGAGAGAAAGAGAGAAATAGGAAGATGGTGAAGCTTCCACACAACTATGAGCCAAAAAGGGAATGAAATGGCTCAAATGAGAGGGAAAGATGGAGAAATCAGCGATGGAATGGAAGATTTGAGAATGGGGTGATGGGTTTGCACGAAAATGGAAGGAAGATGAAGATTTGGGAGAGATTTGAGAGAGTTTGGAGAGGTTGTTGAAGAAAAGGAGAGCTTGGAAGAGGGTTTTGTAAAGGAAATAGGTAAAAGGAGTGGTTTTAAAGTGAAAACCGTGGAGGGGTGGGCCACACAAGCCTCATGGACGATCGGCCCGCGTCGGCCCGGCCCGCCTGGCCCGCCGACCGGCGATCCCTCGCCGATCTCTGGACATATCGGCGATGCCTCGCCGATTTGGCGAGGTCCTCCTGGTCCTCCTTGGTCCAAATGATGTGGTTCCCCCCTGGGTCCCACAGAAAATACCCCGATTGGCCCCTTGTGTAATTTGAAGCTTATCGGGTCATTCTGACAGAAATCTGATACAAACAGCGATTTCTGGAAGGTTTAAAAATGAATAATGGGAAGGTAGACCATCTACACTCATTAATAGAGGGTCTAGAACAGGTTTCGGGTCGCTGTGTGTGATCAGGTAAGGGTACAGACTCGATCTCGGCAAAGGGTTTCAAGAAACTTTCGCCGATAGAAACTACGGAGCACAAACACAAAGCGATGATAGACCCGCACCCAATTACACTATAGTGGCGACAACGTGCGGTGTGTGACCATAACCCAGGTCCGGTTTAATCCAGATCATGCTCGATACCAACTTGTAGCCCCGAAATTCGGGGTCGAGCATAACTCCTCCCGAGTTCCAAAACATCACTTATGCAACATAATTAATGAATGATGTATGATTTGTATTAGCACATAAACATGGGATAGATTAAGCCAAAACGCAGATATGATTCAGGATAAGTGAATAAAGCAAGCGGAAGACTTATAGTAAAATATGTGTACAAGTGTAAGTCCATGAATATACAACCCGATCGTGTAAAAGTGTTATTTATCAAAATTATAAGTACAAGTTACATCATTTCTTCCCAAAATAGTTTAATGCAATGCACGAGGCTCGCTAGAACCGTCCCCGCATATAGGAGAAGGCGGCCTCATCATCATCCATCCGCTGCCTCAGACGTCGCATCCACATCCGCAACATCAGGGCCTACAGAGTCCGGTGGGTGTGTAACACCGCCCCGAAACGTGGGAGTGAGTGATCAACTCTGGAACAATAAGGCCTGGTTAACATGCTATCGTTCAATCAAACGAATGATAAAGCGACAATTAAATAAATCCTAAGTACTCTTGTTAATGCAGTATGAATGCAATATGATGCGTGCCCTCACGCGTACACCCTCGCGTCTTCATCTTACGTTACGCATGACATCGCCTCAAAGTGCGCCACATCTACAAAGCACATGCAAATGCGGTGCATGGATATGATTACCAAGTTGTTATTAGTCCAATTCATAAGCAGGATTGGGAAGCTAAGATACCTTCCTCATATCACCATCCAACATTGATCCATACTAGGGTCGTCAATCCTAGACATCTCATACGATCATATAGTTGAGGTCGTAGCAAAGGGCTCGCCACCAATCAATGCACGCCTTTCATGCCCTTACTACCACAGATCGGCTCGTCACCTCCTGCGGTATCCAGGTATGCTCGAGGTCACTACAAAGGGCTCGTCACCAATCAATGTAGGCCGACAAAGCACGAATATAGTGTCCCATACCACCATAATCGGCTCACGAGTTTAGTTGCTCACCGGTCACTACGGGGAGGCTCGTCACCCCAGCGTAGGCCGACAGCTCGACCACAGTGTCCCATACCACCATGTCCGGCTCATGAGTCTTAGCGGATCGGGTACCATGGTTATTAGGATTTCACGGTAAGTTCGGACCCTAGATTCAAGCAGTGTCCATACATGGTTAACATACACCGGACAATCGGGTTACTTGGCGAACTCGACTAGCACGAGCGCCCGTTGAATTGAATGACATAGAGTGCGCAAACACTCGCGTGGCCAAACCACTGCGACAACTCTAATACGACTGGGTTCGTCTAATGCGTCTCACGTGGCGAAAGCAATCTCAACCACGACCAAAGGGTCAATTACCGATTTCTTGGACTAAGGCATAGTCCCAAACATCCTACACTACGACAGATATTCATATGGAATGTAAAACAGGAATGGAACAACCACTCAAATCATGGTGCATACACATCTGAAGAATATCAATTTAACATAAATGTAAGCATAGGAATGCTTGAATTTAAATAACTTGGAATGTAAATGCATAAGGAAATCATGCGCATCCATAGAAGTATTGAGAATCACTTCTCAACGCCCGCATTTAGTGTAATCAGTTACACGTAGATCATTCATGCATTTCTACAAACACTTAGCATTCATGGAACAACATACATGACGCATGTTGAAATACTGCACTTAGACAATTCCTTCTTCCAAGGAGTTGTCATACATGCATCTAGCATACATACATGACCAAAAATCATGGCAAACATAAGTGCGTATTTTATACGTATACGGTACTTTATAAATACACTTAGAATACACAAATCTCAATATAGCACATGCATATCGAAAGCAATGTAAACATAACATTTGACATGTGAAATCTCATCCATAACAAGAATAAATCACTAAGGGATTGAAAGCCTTGAAAACCATAACCTATACACTTAAAGTCCGCACCTTAAGCAAAGAAAGAAACACCGAATTCGAGTTGTCTTCGTCAACGGCGCTAGAATACCCTAAATAAGGATAGAAATGAGATACAACAACACCAAGTCTAGTCTAAGCTCTAACACAGGTTAGGGTTAGGTTAACTTACCCCAAAGATCTCAGAATCGTCCGAGGAACGATTCAAAGTGAAGATTCAAAGGTGAAGAAGAACAAGGAAGAATCAAGGTGATTCACCAACCAATCTCTCTCACTTCCTCTCTCTTTTCCACTCTCTTTCCAAGCTAGGGTTAGAGAAAATTCGTATGGAAATGAGAGCTAGGGTTTAAGGACTATATATAGGCCTTAAAATGATGGAAATAACCCTATGGTCAAGGTATACTTAGGTTATAACCAAAGTACGCCTTTCTCGATCCAACGAAGCACTTGGTGGGCCTATAACCACGAAAGGCGGACTTAAGCTCACCGACCATGGATCTAGGTCAGCCTGAGTTTTGTACCGCTCTTCAGATCACCCGTGGCGGACCACACTCAATTCAACGGCCACAGAATCGATCAAGTCCACAAGCACTAGGATATGCCCGGGCCAACCTCCTGATTCGAGGGTGAAATTGGGTCGAAATCCAACGATCAGAGTGCTTAAACGCGCAAGCGACACGACTCATTTCATAAAAAGCTTATTAAATTCCAACCGTTCTCACACTCTTCACTCCGAACTCAACCAAATCGACCTAGAACATCAGATCGACTTAATTTTTGAGGTGAAGACCAAGCCCAACTCAGTGACCGCAACAGCCTAAGATCATCGCCATCGGACTTTCGACGCGCGGTCTAGGTCCGATCCAGATCTTCCAAAAAATCCCCAGAACAACTGGATTTAGCGATGGATCCCAGATTGAGTAAAGTAGCGCTCACTAATCTACACGTTTAGAGCAAAGCAGAAACAAATTAAAGTGATTCATGCGAATTTCACAAGCAAACAAAAAAAGCGCTAATTACCCCAAAAACAACTACATAAGGAAAGAATAGCACAAAAATTCCAAGGTCGTTACAAAGGGATCAGAATCTTACAGGCTCAACGGAACGAAGGGAACGCTCTTAGGAGACGACTTGTCCTAAGCTCACAGTAGACATGCAATGTTATCCCAAGTTATTCTAAGAATATTTGTTATGCTCTGATACTAACTCCTGTCATGCCTCAGACTCAGTGACTGGATTCACAAGGAACCCGATAGCCAGCTCTGACCGCAACAGCCTCCGTAGTACCCCATTCTCGAATCTTGGCTTAGGTTCCAATCTTGGGATCATACAAGGAGGATTTTCATAGCATAAATCTAATCCGATAGAGCATACCCAAGAACATAACACAGTAATCTCAAAAAGTAACTATAGGAACGCATTGGAAAATCCACTAGAAATTTAAACTTTTACATCTACATAAGGCTCAAAAGGAAATACATAAGATAAGAAAGGAAGAGAAAAGTCTATAATGGGTCCTCAACATGCTCCAATCCAATGCTCCACCGCCACTACGCCAACCTAGGATCTCCTGCACGTATCAATCATGCATAAGCTTATAGCAAGCTTAGAGGGCGGTGAAGGTGTGTGACAATGGTGCTTAAAAGAAGATAGGGAAGAATGCAGAAGGTAACATGAATGATATTATATGTACCGAAGCTAAGCTATGAATGTAGTAAGCCGTACCTAGAGCTATGTAAAGTAATACATGAGTACTAGGCACCATACCAAGGCGATGCAACATAAGGGTTATACAGCCGATGCCCATGCAATCATAAGGAATCCAATCCTCATATCTGATCCACACATCAAGTTCAGTTTCATCATAAGGAATCCACTGGGGTCAAGTACACTGTAGGATGACTGCTGCTCTCTAAGACCCGCATAGTCAAACAAGCGTAAGAGACCTCACTACTCGCTAGTGGACAACCAATCACCAGCGAGACTCAATGGTAGCAGACCCATTTCTGAGCTGGTCATACTCAGCCTAGTCATGCCGCCTCACTCAGGCAGGTTAAGGCCAAACCCCATCTTAACTGAGCTCGCAATAGTGGGAGTTGTGGCCTAATGGTATAAGGCACTCAGGTGCTCATGTTTTCCACTCGGTCTCGGCGTTAAGGCGTCTCCTCGGTACCATGAAGGTGTAGGGGCTTTCACTCAGGGGCATCCTATCAAATGCTCAAGTATCATTTTGTGTCCACACACGGCCATCCATGATATACCGGTGGAGACGTCCCTGATGAAGCAAGGGTGAATATCCACATGCTATGCAATGTTAGATGCATGAATCACACAATCACCCATGCATCAATCCCAAGCATCCATTGTGCTCAAGAGCAAAAAACTCCATCCCTCGGGGAGATACCAACATGTCCTACATAATAGCACAACCATGGCCAATCATACCTTAACCAAGCATGCATATGGTGCATATGGGAGTGGGCCATAAAGATAAATAAGGGTGCCAATGAGGTGAAGTTGAACTCTCTACCTAACCATGAAGGGTTTAGGCACTTAGACAATCCCTCATTAGGAATATATAACCTCTAGTGGGGCCCATTTACCTGGGATAGCCCACGAGACTAAGCATATAATCTATGGGCCTAAATAATATAGAGATGGGCCTAGAAAGAGACTAAGGTGGGCATTCAACCACACTTATAGGGGTCCATAATGGGGACATTCAACCACCATTTCCCCAAGCCATCCAACGACAACCATACAGTTATGAGGCCTAAGGCCCACATCCAAACCATATACACAAGTCCTACAAAAGGCATAAGGAAAGTGCCAATACTACTATCAACAATCATGGGCCCAAAGAGGAAAATCAAGGACCAAGGTCTAAGTCCCAATGGCCATAGGACCTATACATTTAGTTGAATTTAATGGGAAGCCCATGAGCACAAAAACAAGGCCCAAAAATAAGTCTAAGTTAGGTGAAATGGGCCCCACTACATCAGCCCAATAACCAGCAATTTAAGTGGGCAACTAAGGGCCCAATACCACCCTTATCTTAGCCCAACATATGATTGGGCCAAGTTGGGACGTTCCAGCCTAATTTAGGTCCACTGAAAGTCCCAAAAATTTGGTTTATATTTGGGTCCTACAAATGATCATCAATGGACGCCCAACTATGCATTAATTAAGCCTAAGAAATTCCAAGTATAAGTGTGCAACATGTATCTTTGATTTTTCAATATGGTGGGCCCCACATTCAATGCAATTTTAGCCAAAACAAAGTTTATTTGAGGCCCTTGCTGAATTTTCCGCCCACCCAGTTTTCTAGGCCTGCTGAAGCCCAGAAACTTGTCAAAGTGTTTGGGAATTATCCTCATGAGGGCCAGCAATACTTCACAGGGGCCCCACCATATTTGAGAGAGAGATTTTTTTTACCACAAGACAAGTGGGCCTGTTGCTAAACTGCAGGCCCAGCAGCAGCCCGAGGCATGGGCGTTCCAGGCCTAGGCGGTCTAAGGCATGGTCGGCCTAGGCTATACACATCAATAAGGTGGGCTCAACACGCCCCAATGGTGGGCCCCACAGGGGACGTCTACCTAGGGTGGACCTTTCCCACGTGGACCACACCCAATGAGAAGGACGGCGTGGATGAAAACATACATCATGGTGGGTCATCATGTTGGACGGCCAGCCATGCTGGACATCCACCAGCTGGACGTCCAACATGGACCACTGGTCCAGCTCAATGGGCCTCACAATCAAGGCTCCAATGGGCCTTAGAACATCAAGATGAGTCCCCAATAATCATACATAAAGCTCAATGGGCTGGGGCCCAAAAAGTTCAGCAAACACAAAGAGGACAGCAAGGTTCAAGAAATTTTATACATTGCAATTTGCTATCCTAAATTTGGGCGCTCCAATGGAGTGGGTCCAGAGCCTCTAAAATTCTAGAAATTGAGGCCAAGGTCCCTCATCATGTCTACAATAGGATGGAACCTAGAAAGATGGCCTACCTATGCCAGAAAATTTAGGAATTATGGTCTTATGGAACAATGTTGTTGGACTACACAATAGAAAATTCTGGCAGTCCACCATGTTGGCCCACTCTTTTGGATTCTCAAATGGGGTCAGTTGAGGCTGAAATTTGGCATGCTTATATGTGGCATCCACACCTTCAAGAAACATATATTGCATGGTACTAATCACCCCACTAAATGTCCAGAAATCAAGCCTCAAGATGACCCAGAAATCTGTCCAGATAGTTTTGGGTAGCAACATATAGCTGGAAGAAAATAAATATAAACATCATTTAAAGGGAAAATTAATCCAAGAAAATCATGGTATGAACCACCCTAGTGGGCCCCACAAACATCCAGACCCTTGCCATCGTCAAAATCACCTTGCATGTGCACCTTATAGGTGCATTTTAGGGCCACATGTCTAAGGGTGGACTATCATGGACGTCCACCCCCCTGGAATGGTCTGGATTTTATTAGACCACAAGGTGGGTTATGCACATATGATCAGAAGCATAATCAAAGGGAAATGAAAGATTCGGCCACAAGGGAAGGGTCTTCGCCTCATTGAGGCCCTTCCCCTTATCACACATGCATACACATTCCAATATCATATGATATACAAGATCTACATGATCATGGGATTTCTACTTAGGATATATGGTGGAGATGCAATCTTCACCAAGGATCAAGGGTCTAGATGACCCAAAGATCCCTGATCAAAGAGGGAAAAAGCCATGAAGGGATCTATGGAGGATGGCCCCCTGCATGGAACATGCATGCAATGTAGGATGGGCCATGAGCCACATCCATGGAGTCTGGGCCCCACAAGCTCCAACATGAAGGAAGAATGAAGAACAAGTAAGAAACTAAAGAAATCTGAAATTGAAATTTACATGAACACCCACCTAAGGATCAAGCTTGAAATCTACACCACCATCAACTAGAAGTTTCAAAGGAGATGATTCTTTGGGTGAGATGGGTTGAAGAAGGTGGGATTAGAGGGTGTTTGGGAGAGAAGGGGCTGAAGGATTTAGAGAGGTGGGACGTTGGAGGGTTACTAGGAAGAGGAGAGAAGGAAGAGTTAGAGAGAAATGGGAGGAAAGGAGGGTTACTTGGAAGGTGTAGAAGTGTAATGATGGTTTCTCTCTAAAAGAGACTACCTAGAAAAGAGAAGGTAATGATGGAGATACAACCAATGTTCATAGGGTCTAGGGTAGGCTATAGGTTTTCTAGAAACCCTAAACCTAAACATGACATCATCCACTACATGGGGAAACGTGTGAAGCTAGGGTGGGTTCCACCATCCACACATCAATGGTCCATATCGAGCGTGGCCCATAACTTGTGATGTACATATCGGTTTCATGCACGAGATGCGACATTGGAACCACGGCGCTGATATGGATGAGATGGCATAGGTTTTGGGTCGATCTGAGTTGGGTTAATGTGACCAAACTTAAGGATGACTGCAAACACTAACCGTAGGTTGTGGGTCACCGGATTCGACCGGTAGGACTGCTAGACCTAAAGGAATGATGTACACACTTGGATTAGGGTCTTACACTTCGATCCTTCTACCGCTTACCACATTACTAATCCCGTGATTAGTTTAGAAGTGTCTAAAAGTGGATCGGAGCACTTAAATACCCCGATCATTAGGGCAACATTCCGAAAATAGAAAGAAAAGATAAGAATAGAAAGAGGGAAAGAGATAGAGAGAGGGAGGGAGAGCAACTGATGGAACGAGTTGCTAGTTACTACTGCAACTCGACATAGTTGACATAGAAAGTGGGTTAGAGTCAGATTTTGACCCATTCTACCATCAGAAAAGAAGGGAATGTAGGAGAAGGGAAGAAGAAGCTTGCTGCAAAATACTGCTGATGAACTCGTCCGCACTAGCAGAGTCATCTTTGTGCTGACTCCCCACCCTTGCCTAGTCCTGAACTCACCAATCTGTAAGCCCAACATGACCACACCTCCACTGTCAATAGCATTTCAATATTATCCTCTAATCGAGTCACGCATCATCATCTCAGCTCAATAAACCGACCAGACTCATGCGGCCCACTAACTGGACGCCCCAAACTCCAGTCACACCACTCCATTCTAGCTGAGTTCCTTCACATCTAAGCCGAGCCATGAAGCTGGCATCATACCGAGTCAAGCCTGTCTTCCCCGAACAATAAGATAGATCTTATCTCCACCCCAGCCTGTGTTACCCCAAATCACTTCTAGGAGATTTTGGAGATCGACTCAACAGAGTCTGAAAACGAGTTGCCCGACTGGGACGCGCTCTGATTAGGATACGACTCATCCTAACTCCTTTAACAACCAAGAGCAATTACCATGCAGGTATAAACCAAAGCCCTACTATCTACATTTGAAACTTCTCTCTCAACTCAGTTGTGAGTTGACTCGTCCAGTTTCCGATCTGAGTCAAACTAAAACTGATGCCAGGGTCATCTAAGGAGAACTTGAGGAGCATCGGAACCAGGAGACCAGTAATCTGATTCTACAACAAGTAGCTTACCTAAACCTTAACTCAACCAATTTACTATTTGAGAGCTTCAACTAAGTCGACTCGGTTGCGACTCACTGATATCTTGTAACATTCCATCCAGGTACTACCTGCAATTGTTTACCTTGAAGGACACTCCTTCCTTCAACAAGTCCAAACAAGTGAGTAGAAGTTAAGGTTCATATAACTATTAGGCTATATGTGAGTTGGGATTAGAAGTCTAAACTTATACTTAGATTTTAGGATCCTTACACTCACCTCATAAGAACATTCCAAATCAGAGAAAATACCCACCCAAGGTGAGGAATATCCCTAATTGCTTCTTTCATTTCACTAATTTCCATGTTAGTTTTAAGCCTACTGAGTAGAGGAATTTAGAGCAATGTAAATATTGATTTCACTCCTAATCTTTAGTTGATGTCGATAATTATGAACAAATATTCCAAACCATATTGCTCTAAATCATTCTTATAAGATTTTGTATTATACTTCTTATGCCACATTTGTAACTGCTTGATTATGGGTACATTCCTACTAGTTATAATATGATGTAGGAAATCACGTTTCCATTGATATTATAAAATGTTTAGTGAGGAATTACCCCATTAGTTCTTACATATGCTAGACTCCATTTTAGTTTGAATTTAATGTGTATAAAATTTTAGAATAATGTGAATAGTAATTTATCCCTTTCATTCCTATTTTGTATTGATGAACATGAGGGAATACTTTATTTCTTATTACTCAAATTCTATAATTATTAACCATGTGGATAGAATTTGGTCTTGTATTCTCTATGTCTAGATTATAGGCATAGTTCTACTAGTAATGACAAGAGCCATGAAATTTCATTTCATTCTATTTTACAAATTGTACAATGAAGATTATGAGTGGAATGTCATCTTTTGTAAGAAACATAGAATGAACTTATCAATAGTTTAATCATACTTGACATGTCACATTTATAGGCCCTTATTTGGACCTAGAGGAATTATAAAGATTCACGTTGAGGTCATGTTTGGATGTTTGATATCTTGTTAAGAGACCTCAAGCTTTGATGATGTCTATGACTTAAAGTGCAATCTTGTTAAATCATCGAATGTACATGGGTACCATGGTGCATGACATCCACGCATGACATATGAGTTTTTCTGAGTGCTCAATGTAAGCCACACTCTTTTGGGTTTACTAAAAGTTCTATCACTTCGGTTAAACCCTCAGACTATGTGCATTTGTACCACTATGGGTCTCTCTCTCTCTCTTTACATGAGGCTTTTTCAGGTTTTAGAACCTCCTCAGGTATATCCTGAATATTTTTCCAGGACGTTAGACATCCTTGGGCGAACTCACCTACATGGTCTTTTCCAGGTAGTTAATTTACCACGGGTGGGGTTTTCTTTTGACAGCTGGATGTGCATTCCCAGATCTTTGACTTGAGCATACATTCATACATCCATACATTTATACACAAGTTCATATTATTCTCGTTATGAATTTATATATTGGTTTAAACTATGTTGGAACTATTTGACATGTATGAATCTTTTTGGGAAATTCCCACTGAGTTTTCACTCATCCAATCATGCGGTTACACCAAATAGACGTAGGTTTGATAACAGGTGAAGACCCCTATGACGGGATTCCAAGGATGACTAAGGAGGAGTTCGGCGAGGAAGAATTCTATGTAGATGTAGTTGAGCCATTGGAGCTCAACTGATTAAGATTTACATATTTCGTATTTTAGACTTTACGTTCTACTTGAGTTGTAATAAAAATTCCCCTACTATGGGATTTCATTTTGCTTCCATTTACTTGTATTAAACTTCCTTGCTATTACTCTTGATATCCTTAGTTAATGTTGTAGTCATCTTTCTTGATGTTAAGAAATCTGCTTTGATTTGATGTATAGTAGTCCATTTTATAATGTAATACTTGGGTTCTTAATGAGAAGTGACTATCCTCGGGTTTTGAGAACCAGGGTGTTACAAAAAATGATATTTAATATTCATTCTTCCAGGTCAGAAAGTCCTTTTGTTTACTTCTCGGTTACATCTTTTTTCAGGTAAACTATGATCTCGTTAGATCGGTCCTTTCACAATTACTAATGTTTATCCTCATGGGGCTATCGAGATTTAGAATCCAAACAATGACAATATTTTAATAAATCACTAACTGGGATTGAAAGCCTTGAAAACCATAACCTATACACTTAAAGTCCGCACCTTAAGCAAAGAAAGAACAGCCGAACTGATTTAGACAGTTGTCTTCGTCAACGGCGCAAGAATACCCTAAGATAAGGATAGAAATGAGATACAACAACACCAAGTCTAATCTAAGCTCTAACACAAGTTAGGGTTAGGTTAACTTACCCCAAAGAACTCAGAATCGTCCGAGGAACGATTCAAAGTGAAGATTCACAGGTGAAGAAGAACAAGGAAGAATCAAGGTGATTCACCAACCAATCTCTCTCACTTCCTCTCTCTTTTCCACTCTCTTTCCAAGCTAGGGTTAGAGAAAATTCGTATGGAAATGAGAGCTAGGGTTTAAGGACTATATATAGGCCTTAAAATGATGGAAATAACCCTAGGGTCAAGGTATACTTAGGTTATAACCAAAGTACGCCTTTCTCGATCCAACGAAGCACTTCGGTGGGCCTATAACCACGAAAGGTCGGACTTAAGCTCACCGACCATGGATCTAGGTCAGCCGAGTTTTCGCACCGACCGGCTCTTCAGATCAACCGTGGCGGACCACACTCAATTCAACGGTCACTTAATCTCGATCAAGTCCACAAGCACTAGGATATGCCTGGGCCAACCATCCCGATCGAGGGTGAAATTGGGTCGAATCCAACGGTCGAATGCTTAAAATCGTCGCCAAGCGACCGACTCAGATTTCATAAAAAGCTTATTAAATTCCAACCGTTCTCACACTCTTCACTCCGAACTCAACCAAATCGACCCAGAACATCAGATCGACTTGATTTTCGAGGTGAAGACCAAGCCCAACTCAGTGACCGCAACAGCCTAAGATCATCGCCATCGGACTTTCGACGCGCGGTCTAGGTCCGATCCAGATCTTCCAAAAATTCCCCAGAACAACTGGATTTAGCGATGGATCCCAGATTTCAGAGTAACGTAGCGCTCACTAATCTACACGTTTAGAGCCATGCAGATACAATTTAAAGTGATTGATGCGAATTTCACAAGCAATCAAGTAGAGCGCTAATTACCCCAAAAACAACTACTTAAGGAAAGATTAGCACAAAAATTCCAAGGTCGTTACAGGTGCAAAGGGATCAGAATCTTACAGGCTCAACGGAACGAAGGGAACGCTCTTAGGAGACGACTTGTCCTAAGCTCACAGTAGACATGCAATGTTATCCCAAGTTATTCTAAGAATATTTGTTATGCTCTGATACTAACTCCTGTCATGCCTCAGACTCAGTGACTGGATTCACAAGGAACCCGATAGCCAGCTCTGACCGCAACAGCCTCCGTAGTACCCCATTCTCGAATCTTGGCTTAGGTTCCAATCTTGGGATCATACAAGGAGGATTTTCATAGCATAAATCTAATCCGATAGAGCATACCCAAGAACATAACACAGTAATCTCAAAAAGTAACTATAGGAACGCATTGGAAAATCCACTAGAAATTTAAACTTTTACATCTACATAAGGCTCAAAAGGAAATACATAAGATAAGAAAGGAAGAGAAAAGTCTATAATGGGTCCTCAACATGCTCCAATCCAATGCTCCACCGCCACTACGCCAACCTAGGATCTCCTGCACGTATCAATCATGCATAAGCTTATAGCAAGCTTAGAGGGCGGTGAAGGTGTGTGACAATGGTGCTTAAAAGAAGATAGGGAAGAATGCAGAAGGTAACATGAATGATATTATATGTACCGAAGCTAAGCTATGAATGTAGTAAGCCGTACCTAGAGCTATGTAAAGTAATACATGAGTACTAGGCACCATACCAAGGCGATGCAACATAAGGGTTATACAGCCGATGCCCATGCAATCATAAGGAATCCAATCCTCATATCTGATCCACACATCAAGTTCAGTTTCATCATAAGGAATCCACTGGGGTCAAGTACACTGTAGGATGACTGCTGCTCTCTAAGACCCGCATAGTCAAACAAGCGTAAGAGACCTCACTACTCGCTAGTGGACAACCAATCACCAGCGAGACTCAATGGTAGCAGACCCATTTCTGAGCTGGTCATACTCAGCCTAGTCATGCCGCCTCACTCAGGCAGGTTAAGGCCAAACCCCATCTTAACTGAGCTCGCAATAGTGGGAGTTGTGGCCTAATGGTATAAGGCACTCAGGTGCTCATGTTTTCCACTCGGTCTCGGCGTTAAGGCGTCTCCTCGGTACCATGAAGGTGTAGGGGCTTTCACTCAGGGGCATCCTATGCACCCCAAATGCTCAAGTATCATTTCTGGTGTCCACACACGGCCATCCATGATATACCTGTGGTGGATACGTCCCTGATGAAGCACGGGTAGATATCCACATGCTATGTAATGCCAGATGCATGAATCACACAATCACCCATGCATCAATCCCAAGCATCCATCATGCTCAAGAGGGAAAACTCCATCCCTCGGGGAGATACCAACATGTCCTATACAATGGCACAACCATGGCCAATCATACCTTAACCAAGCATGCATATGATGCGTATGGGAGTGGGCCATGAAGATGAATAGGGGTGCCAATGAGTAGAAGTTGAACTCTCTACCTAACCATGAAGGGTTTAGGCACTTAGACAATCCCTCATTAGGAATATATAACCTCTAGTGGGGCCCATTTACCTGGGATAGCCCACGAGACTAAGCATATAATCTATGGGCCTAAATAATATAGAGATGGGCCTAGAAAGAGACTAAGGTGGGCATTCAACCACACTTATAGGGGTCCATAATGGGGACATTCAACCACCATTTCCCCAAGCCATCCAACGACAACCATACAGTTATGAGGCCTAAGGCCCACATCCAAACCATATACACAAGTCCTACAAAAGGCATAAGGAAAGTGCCAATACTACTATCAACAATCATGGGCCCAAAGAGGAAAATCAAGGACCAAGGTCTAAGTCCCAATGGCCATAGGACCTATACATTTAGTTGAATTTAATGGGAAGCCCATGAGCACAAAAACAAGGCCCAAAAATAAGTCTAAGTTAGGTGAAATGGGCCCCACTACATCAGCCCAATAACCAGCAATTTAAGTGGGCAACTAAGGGCCCAATACCACCCTTATCTTAGCCCAACATATGATTGGGCCAAGTTGGGACGTTCCAGCCTAATTTAGGTCCACTGAAAGTCCCAAAAATTTGGTTTATATTTGGGTCCTACAAATGATCATCAATGGACGCCCAACTATGCATTAATTAAGCCTAAGAAATTCCAAGTATAAGTGTGCAACATGTATCTTTGATTTTTCAATATGGTGGGCCCCACATTCAATGCAATTTTAGCCAAAACAAAGTTTATTTGAGGCCCTTGCTGAATTTTCCGCCCACCCAGTTTTCTAGGCCTGCTGAAGCCCAGAAACTTGTCAAAGTGTTTGGGAATTATCCTCATGAGGGCCAGCAATACTTCACAGGGGCCCCACCATATTTGAGAGAGAGATTTTTTTTACCACAAGACAAGTGGGCCTGTTGCTAAACTGCAGGCCCAGCAGCAGCCCGAGGCATGGGCGTTCCAGGCCTAGGCGGTCTAAGGCATGGTCGGCCTAGGCTATACACATCAATAAGGTGGGCTCAACACGCCCCAATGGTGGGCCCCACAGGGGACGTCTACCTAGGGTGGACCTTTCCCACGTGGACCACACCCAATGAGAAGGACGGCGTGGATGAAAACATACATCATGGTGGGTCATCATGTTGGACGGCCAGCCATGCTGGACATCCACCAGCTGGACGTCCAACATGGACCACTGGTCCAGCTCAATGGGCCTCACAATCAAGGCTCCAATGGGCCTTAGAACATCAAGATGAGTCCCCAATAATCATACATAAAGCTCAATGGGCTGGGGCCCAAAAAGTTCAGCAAACACAAAGAGGACAGCAAGGTTCAAGAAATTTTATACATTGCAATTTGCTATCCTAAATTTGGGCGCTCCAATGGAGTGGGTCCAGAGCCTCTAAAATTCTAGAAATTGAGGCCAAGGTCCCTCATCATGTCTACAATAGGATGGAACCTAGAAAGATGGCCTACCTATGCCAGAAAATTTAGGAATTATGGTCTTATGGAACAATGTTGTTGGACTACACAATAGAAAATTCTGGCAGTCCACCATGTTGGCCCACTCTTTTGGATTCTCAAATGGGGTCAGTTGAGGCTGAAATTTGGCATGCTTATATGTGGCATCCACACCTTCAAGAAACATATATTGCATGGTACTAATCACCCCACTAAATGTCCAGAAATCAAGCCTCAAGATGACCCAGAAATCTGTCCAGATAGTTTTGGGTAGCAACATATAGCTGGAAGAAAATAAATATAAACATCATTTAAAGGGAAAATTAATCCAAGAAAATCATGGTATGAACCACCCTAGTGGGCCCCACAAACATCCAGACCCTTGCCATCGTCAAAATCACCTTGCATGTGCACCTTATAGGTGCATTTTAGGGCCACATGTCTAAGGGTGGACTATCATGGACGTCCACCCCCCTGGAATGGTCTGGATTTTATTAGACCACAAGGTGGGTTATGCACATATGATCAGAAGCATAATCAAAGGGAAATGAAAGATTCGGCCACAAGGGAAGGGTCTTCGCCTCATTGAGGCCCTTCCCCTTATCACACATGCATACACATTCCAATATCATATGATATACAAGATCTACATGATCATGGGATTTCTACTTAGGATATATGGTGGAGATGCAATCTTCACCAAGGATCAAGGGTCTAGATGACCCAAAGATCCCTGATCAAAGAGGGAAAAAGCCATGAAGGGATCTATGGAGGATGGCCCCCTGCATGGAACATGCATGCAATGTAGGATGGGCCATGAGCCACATCCATGGAGTCTGGGCCCCACAAGCTCCAACATGAAGGAAGAATGAAGAACAAGTAAGAAACTAAAGAAATCTGAAATTGAAATTTACATGAACACCCACCTAAGGATCAAGCTTGAAATCTACACCACCATCAACTAGAAGTTTCAAAGGAGATGATTCTTTGGGTGAGATGGGTTGAAGAAGGTGGGATTAGAGGGTGTTTGGGAGAGAAGGGGCTGAAGGATTTAGAGAGGTGGGACGTTGGAGGGTTACTAGGAAGAGGAGAGAAGGAAGAGTTAGAGAGAAATGGGAGGAAAGGAGGGTTACTTGGAAGGTGTAGAAGTGTAATGATGGTTTCTCTCTAAAAGAGACTACCTAGAAAAGAGAAGGTAATGATGGAGATACAACCAATGTTCATAGGGTCTAGGGTAGGCTATAGGTTTTCTAGAAACCCTAAACCTAAACATGACATCATCCACTACATGGGGAAACGTGTGAAGCTAGGGTGGGTTCCACCATCCACACATCAATGGTCCATATCGAGCGTGGCCCATAACTTGTGATGTACATATCGGTTTCATGCACGAGATGCGACATTGGAACCACGGCGCTGATATGGATGAGATGGCATAGGTTTTGGGTCGATCTGAGTTGGGTTAATGTGACCAAACTTAAGGATGACTGCAAACACTAACCGTAGGTTGTGGGTCACCGGATTCGACCGGTAGGACTGCTAGACCTAAAGGAATGATGTACACACTTGGATTAGGGTCTTACACTTCGATCCTTCTACCGCTTACCACATTACTAATCCCGTGATTAGTTTAGAAGTGTCTAAAAGTGGATCGGAGCACTTAAATACCCCGATCATTAGGGCAACATTCCGAAAATAGAAAGAAAAGATAAGAATAGAAAGAGGGAAAGAGATAGAGAGAGGGAGGGAGAGCAACTGATGGAACGAGTTGCTAGTTACTACTGCAACTCGACATAGTTGACATAGAAAGTGGGTTAGAGTCAGATTTTGACCCATTCTACCATCAGAAAAGAAGGGAATGTAGGAGAAGGGAAGAAGAAGCTTGCTGCAAAATACTGCTGATGAACTCGTCCGCACTAGCAGAGTCATCTTTGTGCTGACTCCCCACCCTTGCCTAGTCCTGAACTCACCAATCTGTAAGCCCAACATGACCACACCTCCACTGTCAATAGCATTTCAATATTATCCTCTAATCGAGTCACGCATCATCATCTCAGCTCAATAAACCGACCAGACTCATGCGGCCCACTAACTGGACGCCCCAAACTCCAGTCACACCACTCCATTCTAGCTGAGTTCCTTCACATCTAAGCCGAGCCATGAAGCTGGCATCATACCGAGTCAAGCCTGTCTTCCCCGAACAATAAGATAGATCTTATCTCCACCCCAGCCTGTGTTACCCCAAATCACTTCTAGGAGATTTTGGAGATCGACTCAACAGAGTCTGAAAACGAGTTGCCCGACTGGGACGCGCTCTGATTAGGATACGACTCATCCTAACTCCTTTAACAACCAAGAGCAATTACCATGCAGGTATAAAATCAACGCATGCTATCTAGTTTTCAAATCTCTCTCAACTCGGTTGTGAGTTGACTCGTCCAGTTTCCCAACTGAGTCGAACTAAAAACTGATGCTAGGGTCATCTAAGGAGAACTTGGGAAGCATCATATCCAAGAGATCAGTCATCTGATTCTACAACAAGTAGCCTACCTAAACCTTAACCCAACCAATTTACTATTTGAGATCTTCAATTGAGTCGACTCGGTTATGACTCACTGATATCTTGTAACATTCTATCCAGGTACTACCAGCAGTTGTCTACCTGGGCGGACACTTCTTCCTCCAACAAATCCAAACAAGTGAGTAGAAGTTAAGGTTTACATAACCAGTAGGCCATATGTGAGTTGAGATTAGAAGTCTAAATTTATAATTACTTGGATTCTAGGGTCATTACATTCACCTCATAAGAACATTGCAAATCAGAGAATATACCTACCCAAGGTGAGGAATATTCCACATTGCTTCTTTCATTTCATTAAATTCCAAGTTAGTTTTAAGCCTACTGAGTAGAGGAATTTAGAGCAATGTAAATATTGATTTCACTCCTAATCTTTAGTTGATGTCGATAATTATGAACAAATATTCCAAACCATATTGCTCTAAATCATTCTTATAAGATTTTGTATTATACTTCTTATGCCACATTTGTAACTGCTTGATTATGGGTACATTCCTACTAGTTATAATATGATGTAGGAAATCTCGTCTCCATTTATCTTATAAAATGTATAGTGAGGAATTACCCCATTAGTTCTTACATATGCTAGACTCCATTTTAGTTTGAATTTAATGTGTATAAAATTTTAGAATAATGTGAATAGTAATTTATCCCTTTCATTCCTATTTTGTATTGATGAACATGAGGGAATACTTTATTTCTTATTACTCAAATTCTATAATTATTAACCATGTGGATAGAATTTGGTCTTGTATTCTCTATGTCTAGATTATAGGCATAGTTCTACTAGTAATGACAAGAGCCATGAAATTTCATTTCATTCTATTTTACAAATTGTACAATGAAGATTATGAGTGGAATGTCATCTTTTGTAAGAAACATAGAATGAACTTATCAATAGTTTAATCATACTTGACATGTCACATTTATAGGCCCTTATTTGGACCTAGAGGAATTATAAAGATTCACGTTGAGGTCATGTTTGGATGTTTGATATCTTGTTAAGAGACCTCAAGCTTTGATGATGTCTATGACTTAAAGTGCAATCTTGTTAAATCATCGAATGTACATGGGTACCATGGTGCATGACATCCACGCATGACATATGAGTTTTTCTGAGTGCTCAATGTAAGCCACACTCTTTTGGGTTTACTAAAAGTTCTATCACTTCGGTTAAACCCTCAGACTATGTGCATTTGTACCACTATGGGTCTCTCTCTCTCTCTTTACATGAGGCTTTTTCAGGTTTTAGAACCTCCTCAGGTATATCCTGAATATTTTTCCAGGACGTTAGACATCCTTGGGCGAACTCACCTACATGGTCTTTTCCAAGTAGTCAGTCTACCGTGGGTGACCTTTTCTTTTGACAGCTGGATGTGCATTCCCAGATCTTTGACTTGAGCATACATTCATACATCCATACATTTATACACAAGTTCATATTATTCTCGTTATGAATTTATATATTGGTTTAAACTATGTTGGAACTATTTGACATGTATGAATCTTTTTGGGAAATTCCCACTGAGTTTCCACTCATCCAATCGTGCAGTTCCACCAAATAGATGCAGGTTTGATGACAGATGGAAGCCCCTATGACGAGATTCTAAGGATGGCTGAGGAGGAGTTCGGCGAGGACCTTTATACCGATGTAGATAAGCCATTGGAGCTCAATTGATATCTTAGGATTTACTTGCTTTCGTATTTTAGACTTTAAGTTTTGTTTGAGTTGTAATAACAATTCCCCTGCTAAGTGATTTCATTTTGCTTCCATTTACTTGTATTAAACTTCCTTGTCATTACTCTTGATATCCTTAGTTTATGCAGTAGTCATCTTACTTGATGTTATGAGATTTGCTATTAATTAGATGTATGATAGTGTACTTCATAATGTAATACTCGGGTTCTCAATAAGGAGCAACTATCCTTAGGTTTTGACAACCAGGGTGTTACAAGTACATTCTTTGTAAATCATTCATCCAGGTCAGAAAGTCCTTTTGTATAATTCTCGGTTACATCTTTTTTCAGGTAAACTATGATCTCGTTAGATCGGTCCTTTCACAATTACTAATGTTTATCCTCATGGGGCTATCGAGATTTAGAATCCAAACAATGACAATATTTTAAAAGTGAATGGACATCAATTAAAGCCATTTGTTGAGAAATTTGATTCAGAGGACATGTCCATACCTCTGATTGATCCTGTTTATTAGGATTGTCCTCCTAGTCTGAGGGAGGTATAGTTAGGTTTATTTCTTTCATATATATGTTTAGGATAGTTTGCTTTTTGCTGTTTTAGGATAGTTTGCTTTCTGTTGGTTTAATTCTTGTGCTAACCCATCTTCACACCAAGATCATTGAAAAGGCCTCAAAATTCCTTCTCCAAGTATTACCTTTCCATCACTTCTCTTTTCTTTTCATTACCTCTTTTGCATTATATGATTACTTTTTTTACATTGAGGACAATGTGGATTTTTCAGTTGGGGATGGAGGATTAAGTAAACTAATCAATGTTTTCTCAGTTTTGAGTAAAATTTTGAAAATTTTCAATATTTCAAGTTAAAATCTGTTTGGGAAGCGATGAATTATGTACTTAAGAATGCCTTGAGTATGAGAAGATAGAGATTGAATTTTCGATTATTAAAGTTTAATCAACTAAGTAATTTATCACCTAAGTTCTTGCGCTCAATGAATTAAAAGGAAGTTTGAATATCATGTTAATCTAAATCATAAGACACATTCAATTTGTCTTCTGTAAGACATACTAGAATTCCTGATTGTTATTATGTGAATCATTGATAGATGGTGAGAATCAAGTCTGGAGAATTTTATCCACCTTAAAAGAAGAAAAGAACTAGTTAAAAAATATGAGATCGACAAAAAGGTCATGTATTATATAAAAAAAGGAATAAAAAGAATGAAAAGATTGAAAAAGAGTGCAAAAAATAAAGAATGACCATTGATATAAAATCAAAAACTAGAAAAAGAAGGAGAAGGGGATAAGTTCGGAATCAGTACTTGAGTTTCAAACCAGTCTTGAATCGCTGATCTTGGCTAACATTATGAAATGATAGTATTCATACGGGAAGTAGGTTGATTTTCACTGAACACATTGAAAAATGTGTTAGGTAAACTATGCTCTGATTTAATGGATAAAGAACTTATTTGATTGGTTGCTTATGTGATTTGGTTTTAGGTTTTCAAAATCTCACTTTCGTATCTTATTTCTACCCATTCATACTTAAGTGCACAAAAGATTGTTTTCTAAAAGAGATTTCTGACATTAAGCATTGAGATTTAGTTTACGCATACTTTGCTCAGGACTAACAAAATGTTGGTTGGAGATTGTGTTGAGGGTAAAATATTGCATATTATCCCTCATTTATATCTTGGTTTTATGAATATGATACTGCTTAATGTCCTATTTTATTCATGTTTGTGTTGCAAGGTGAATTAAAGAGCTTAGATTGGAAAAGGTACTAAAAGCATGGATTTGTCGCTCAATGATCACCAAGGTAAAGAACGGATCTTAGGAGACACAGATTGAAGATTTCAAGGTCCCAAGATTCAAAAAAACTAAGTGGAGAAGGAACAAAGTCAAAAGAACAAGTACATAATTCATATTGACTGTGTCATCGATCACCGTTCGATGACATCGAAGACGTATTTGATGACATCGAACATGGGTCGATGACATTGAATTTATGAAAGAAAATCTTATTGGTTGCTGGACAAATTGAAGACATTTTTCGATGACTCGAGGACTTCTTCGATGACTAGGAGCCTTACTCGGTGACATCAAATTTTCTGTGGATTTTCGACAAAATTCACTGGACTGTTTTGGACATATTATCGATTCCTCGAATAACGTTCAATGACATCGAAGACACCTTCGATGATATCGAAGGTAGGTTCGATGACATAGAAGATTACGCAGTCCGGACGAATCTCGACGCAAGGCGGGGTCCATAGATGGACGACCGATGATGGATCAATTAAAACCAATGGGCCCCAAGCATTTGGGTTAACCACTAGAGAATGATGAGAATGAGTGGAACAAGGCCTAAGGGAAGGTCACAATGTGGACATCCAACCATCATTGCCCATCAATGTGGACATTTAACCAACATTGCTCCCAAGGAATGACGCTCATAGGGCTAAACGTATAATTAGCCCACAGCCTCATACAAGGGCCTAATATACATCATCATGGGCCTTAATTACATCAAATGGGCCGAATTAATCAAATGAGCCGAGTCAAATGGGCCGGTACAAATGGGCCGAATCAATTGGGCTGATTAAATGGGCCGAATCAAATGGGCCGGTACAAATGACCCGAATCAATTGGGCCGAATCAAATGGGATGGTCAAATGAGCCGATTAAATGGGTTGAATCAATTGGGCCGATTAAATGGGCCGAATTAAATGGGCCAGTACAAATGGCCCAAATCAATTGGGCTAAATCAATTGGGCCGGTTAAATGGGCCGAATCAATTGGGCAAGTCAAATGGGTCGAATCAATTGGGCCGATTAAATGGTTTAAATCAAATGGGCCGGTACAAATGGGCCTAATACACATCACTATGGGCCTCTAACCATGGACTCCAAATAAATCACAATGGGCCTCAACCTATGGGCCCCGAATACGTCATATTAGGCATCTCAAATGCAAGAAGTAGGCTGCACCACTTAGGTTGCACCATTTATCCATCTATCAAGATCATTTTTAGAGCATTATCCAAACAATGAATTAGATCAAAAGATCATCTAGACCATACCACAATTGGCAGTGGTGATAATAATTTCCACAATTAAATTTTCAGTGGACCCACCATACCATTTATTTCCCATCCAGTCTATTCATAGGGTCAGAAAGACCTGATCTTAGAAGAAAAACAAATATCAGATTGATTCATGACTTTTGTAATCCCAAAAGGGGGTTTCAATGGTAGACGTCCAAACCCATTGTTTGCTGTAGTGTGGTCCACCTGATAACTGAATCTGTCTTATTTTTAGTTTCAAGCCTTGAAACGAGCTTGCCAAATGGTTGGACGGATCAGATGTAACACGTACATCAGTGTGGGGTCAATATACATGGCCCAACACATAAAAGGGATATACGGTTTGAATATTTGCAGCAAGGTGGGCTCCCACGTGGATGTGGCCCCACCGCAACATACATATATGTATATTAAATATACATCTGGTGGGTCCCACGTGGGGCCCACCATATTATATCATATAATATAATATAATATAATATATTATATACTTAAATATAATATATATATATATATATATATTATATTATATTTAAGTATATAATATATTATATGGGGGGAGTGGCTGCCCAGATCCACCGTCCGGATCCATCTGGACCATGCAGATCCACATGGGTCCCACATGGGAGTGGCCCACACAACATATATTTTAATATAATATAAAGTAATGCATAATATTATATATTATGTAAAAATACATTACATGTAACATGGCAGGAGGCTGTTGAGATGGGTCTGGAAGGTGCAGATTCACATGGCACTACACCAAAATCGTCATTTAGGAACTATTTAAAACCATTCCTAAATGCTTCAGGAGCAGTTTCAAACCGTTCCTAAATGAGGCGTCACAGAAAAACAGGAATGGTTCAGAACCATTTTGGGTACCATTACGATTGTTAGAAACGGAATTTTAGGAATGGTTTTAAACCGTTCTGGTGCCAACGGTCACATTTTAGGCACAATTTTAGAAACGATTTTGAATGCTTATTAATGTTGCCAACGGTCACATTTTGGGACAGAATTTTAAGAATAATTTTAAACCCCTTCGTTCATTGTATGAGAGAGAGAGTGGGGTATGTAATCTACTTGTATTATATGATAGATAATTACACAAATAGAAGAAAAAAACAATAGAATGATTCACACACATAATAATCTTTTCCTTCTTTTATAGTACACATTTCAATTTCAATTCTAATTTCCAATTTCAATACAACATTTCATTTCCAGGCTTCTACAATCCAACAATTCCTTGCTCTTTTCTAGAATGATCACTGCCTTCAGATATGACATCCGCTGCAAATCCTCCTCTTCAATGTCTTCTCGTCCATCCCCCACAAATCAGTCCACTCAAATATGGCATGTCCCATCACTATTGTCTTACAACCTGTTGTAGTACAAAAAAGGATTAAATTTACAATGAAATAAAATAGATTCCCAAACATACCAAATACACCAAGTCGATAAATCCACATGAGAATGCCCCATGTGAAACTAATGGAACTGCATACGTGATTAAGGGTGTATTTGGATACACTATTGAACTGAACTACAATTATTAGTCTAACAAAATCAAAAGGAACCAATTATGATTTCCTTCCATCATATTCACATCAAGGGTATGGACTCCAAATCCAAGTTGGGTTACCATCATGTTGGACCCGAAAGGAACACTAGGGGCTACTTTGACATTATGAATACCAACAAACATCATTAAAATTTGTGGATGCAAAATTCAACTCACTTGTGCATCCCAACACAACGAAAACACCCTTTACAGCAGTACGACAGCCTATAGAACAGTCTTCTCGAACGAAATGTTTAGATTTCATAATGTTGTTCAAGAAAGGATGCCTATTCTATTGAATTCTTTCCAGTGACCCACCATGTATAAGACATGGCCTAAAAACCAAGCATATCTGCTCAACAGTGGGCCATGTGTTGATCAGTTCTTTTAAACTGGCAATTTTCTCCATACTTCCAATCAACAGGCTCTCTAATTGAGCATATGATCCCAGATTCACAGCTTTCAACTTTCTTTTTTCAAATCTATTAATGATTTAAAGAAGTAGAATTGAAAGTGAAGTTGCAAGTAAAAAAGCACAATTCATATACACACCTATTGTTGTAGATAATTTAGCTCGACGACATCATTGTCAACAATACCTAAGCGGCCTAAGAAGAGAAAATACATAATCAGTCTAAACAAATGCAGCATAAAGCAAAATACTATAGTTACTGAAACAACAATAAAGAGCAAATACCAAAATACTTTATTTACTGTAAGTGATGAAAGTTAATTCATGGATAAGCAAAAGCATTAATCAATCTAAACAAATGCAGCATAAAGCCAAAGAACCTGACATTGAAATCAAGACATGATCATCATGCTATTGAATGTTCAGCAGAAAAACTTCTTGAATTTACATGAGAAGAATGGTCTGATGCCTTCACCTAAAAATAGAAAAAGTTGACAAAGAAATTGAATGGGCTGTGCAATCATATTGTTGCAAAGAACAACAAAATTAATCCATAACTCTTAAAGAAAAATAATAATAATAATAACCACCAATAGCTTGCATTTAGAATACATATCTTGCCTACCACCCTGCTTCTTGGGCTAGCACGTTCAAAATAAATTCCAGCTGATGAATGGCCTTTTTGCCTTTTTGGAACAACAGTGGAATTAGGAAAGGAAAATTAAGACATACTCAATTCAATGAAGTCCGTCATGCAGATGAAGAGCTCCACAATGTGATGGCCTTTTATGTACCTAACTAACAAGCTGTTTGGCATTATAAAATTTCGAGTATAAACAAGAATGTAAATGGAGCGATACACAACCAAACAGTAAAATACAATGGCAAATAAATTCCCTAAACACAAGTATAGCACATAAAACCCATTTGATTAATTGTAATAAGCATAACAGTTAATATCTCAGACTTGATATGTTCAGCCTATTGGGCCCCACATTGAATGTTAACTTTAACATACAAAGCTGTGTTGGATATAGGCTCTATACAAACATATGGATCAGTCCAACTGGACCTAGACTTTTGCAGACTTTGGATATAGGCTCTATATTCTCAACTGCAATCCATTTATGCCTTTCAAGTAATTTATCTACCTTCAGGGAGCAATCTTTCCTCCAGGAACGCATGCTCTTGAATGTCTACATCAGCAAGTTAGGGAGTAATACCACTGTCTTGCTGCTGCCTTGAAACTATGAAGGTAGCTCCAATTCCCACAAAAAATAAAAGAAAAAGAAAAGGCAAAAAAAAAAAAAAGAAGCCAAAACAGGACCATGCCTTCGCAGGCATAGCTATATATCCATTTGATGGGGATCACACACACACAAACACACACACACACACACACACACACACACATATATATATATTGGCTGACCCTTCAACTGGAGGGTAGCTTGTCCTTTCAATTCATTGATGACAGTAGCCCTTTCCCACTTCTCTTCTTCTGTGTGTAGCCCACACATGAGCATGGTATGAGGGGGCCGTGCAACAAAGATACTGTGAGCCCCACTATGATGACTGCATCACATCCGGTTTATGTTAGCGTCAGCCCAAAAAATAAGGCAGATATAACGCTCGAGTGGGCCACAACATAGGAAAAAGTGGGCATTGTTGCACACTATTGAAACCCGAATCTCTTTCTTTCTGCATGTAGCCGCACCCTAAAAAATTAATAATAATAATAAATAATTTAAAAAAAAAAAAAAAAAAAAACTAATCATAGTATAGAAGAACAATGATGACGAACTCTGCTTTTGTTCACAACATCTAATAAGCATATACCAGCTGAAACTGAAATGAAATACTAATTGTTGGCATTATATTTCATAGACAGCCCAAATAAGTAGACATGTATGTGAAAATGTACATGTACATGCTAGCTGAAACTGATAGAAAAGACTAATTGTTTGCATTATATTTCAAAGACTGCTGCCTAATAGCCTATTGGAAGAAAAAGAATCACTTTGGATGAAAGGTGTTACCTTGCAGAGATGGTGCATGAGAGTCATCTTGCTGTTAAGGGCACGTGTGTCAATGAGTTTAAGAGTTGGCAATTATCATTAGTTTGGTTTCTAGGAAGCTTTGTCAAAGAAATGTACTTACCAAAGATCACATGAATCATAAGCAATTAACGTGTCAAGAGTTAAACCTTCCTCAATTTTCACCAGTCCACTTCTTAATTTGCAACCATCACCATCCAAACAGATAACTGCCTACAAGTTAATAGTTATATAAAAATCAGTGGTAGACAATGATTTTCCATTCTGGATACCTCCACCAAATATCATAGAACTTCAACTACTAAAAAAAATTACATTCTTTGTATTAACTCCAAGTTAGAACAAGAACAAATGTAATGTTAATCTATTGTATGACAATTCTGTACCTACATTCTTTGGTCATATATTGGCTCTTATAGTTATTAAATAATAATAAAAAAACAAGATTTAGCATATTGGTACTGAAAATCATCACCCATTGTCCACATGATGTGATTTGTACGTGTCACATTTGGCTGTTCATCAAAGCCAAATAAAATCCATGGGCTGCATTGTACTCTTATCAGAAACCACTAGGACACTTCATATGAAGAGTACACAAAATTCTTACTTGAGTCCTAGCAGCATCAATGAAATCATTTGTGTATTCTTCAACATTGTAGTCATATAGACGAGGATCATCCTACAATTGTTCCATGATAGCAATGAGGAGATACAGTTATAACAAAATCTAGATGAGTACATGAGAACTGTCATAAGAAGTAGGTACCTGTATAGGTGAAGATTCATCATTGACTTCAAAATGGAAACCATTTGGAGGACTATAATGAACAGGAAAGGCACTTGTGAAAATTTGGTGGTTGGACAACATGATATGTCAGCAAACTATAGAAATTTAAAATAATAAATAAATAACAGAACAAGAACTCGAAGTTTCATACCTGAGAAGAAGAACCAAAAGTCTTTGAAACCATTTTTCAGTTTCCCCAACAATGCATGGGTACAGATTTCCATAAAAAGATTATAAAGATTGTAAAACAGAGTAAATTCATATGTATTATTCTGAACTCCAAAATTGGGCACTTATGTATTGTACTGGAAGGAGCTATTTCACATCCATGTGACAAACCATTGTAATACTTCAAAGAACCAAGTTTAGGCTTGAATCCTTGTTTAAGTTCTTGAATGTCATTGACAACAGATTACAACCACATACAGTGAAGAGTAGAAACAAGAAACTATATGCAGAAAACTGCTTTGTGCTTTGTACAATTTACCAATAAGAGAAATATGCTCAGCTGCAAATAGTAATCAATCAATTCAATCAAGTCAAAGATAACCCCTCAATCTATTTCACAAAAGCAGCTATGTTTCAAGTTGAAAATGTCATATAAGAGCCATCATTTTTAATTGAGCATGACGTTGAGAATTCTTCAGAAAAGACAACAGAAAAAATAATAATAAAGAGATCTTGGAGCTCAGCTTCAGTTGAATTTTGCCAAAGAGATCTCATCATAGTACACACAGTTCTTTGGTAGTGATGCAGCCTACATTAAAGAACATCAAATTTATATTAGCAAAATACTTGTGTTGCAATTATAATTCAAATACCACACAACTACATTTTACCTGTTGATGCAAAAGTCTCGATAGCAAAAATAAAAATCACTCTTCTTCATTCAATATGTCTCCAGTTGAACACTTGCCAAATGTGGCACTTGTCTAGTTTCAAAACATCAGAGTGTGTCATATCAATGGTACTTCAATAAATACAAAACACGTGACATGATGCATTCAGACGACATTTGGAACCATGGCATCTGGCAAGAAAAAGATCACAGGCATAAATGATAGTGAAATTTGAACTATGTGTGCACATGTTTCTCTTATTTTTGTAATACCATAACCAGAGCCGGAGCAAAAAAGACAAAAAATGAATATTGTATGCAGACAAAAACTAGAAGCATAACCCCAGAGTGCAGTGTCAGAGAATATCCACAACCAAGACCCAAGACAGTTTCCAGCCATATAGAGTAAAACAGATCCAATTTTCCCACAAGCGGGAGTAAGAGTGGATGCAATCGGATACAGTTGCCAGCTTGAAGTCACATTTTTTAGGGTGTTTGAGTTGGAGTCTAAGTCTAAATCTTCATACTGAGTTTGATATCCTTATTTAAAGATTTGTAATTTTGTTTCCAAAAGATCGACCTCATCATGTCCTTCCTTGCACCACACCGGGGTCCACATGCAGAGAGAGTCTAATGATTTGAACCAGAAGTGGCTGCATTCTATCGAGCCATATCCCTGATGCAAATGCACTCATTGACAATGAGCAGCAATGTTTGTATCTCCACGTGTGACAAAAATAAATAAATAAATAAATAACTACGCTACGGAAATAACAAAGGAGCTGAAGGACTTGATGACTAAACCAAGGACCCATGCTTGTATTTGTTATGTGATGAGATGGTCTATTTTCCATGTAATAAAATAGGGAAGTAACTTCGATACTCTGGCTAGTGCGATGGATGATACGCAGGCATTTTGAAAAGTACTTAGAAATTGCATAAGTGGCTTACAAGTACTTCAAAATTAAACTGTCTAAGTAACGGGTCGCATCTAGATGTATCATGAATTAAACATTATGCTCATTTGATTATGTGACTATCGGATTGGTTGACATTGATTGGATGGTTATAAATGAAAATATCGAAATGATCCTATTTCAACAAAATCTGAGGTTAGGATGGTTCAACGAATTTGATTTTCGGACTGCATCTTAGAAACAGTTATTTACACAGCTTAGTCAGTTTGATTTGAGTTAATGCATGGCGCGTGTACAATTCTGAGTGCCTGTGCATCAAGCGTCCTGCCAGAGTATTAAATAACTCCACTATAAAATACAAGACTTTTGGCTTCCGAAGGCCAGACACACACTCCCTTAAGCTTTTGATCTACCTCGTCAGATGGGCCACAGTTTATGAAACAAATGGACGCCAGATGGAAAAAAAGAAAGAAAGAAAGAAAGAAAGAAAGAAAAGACATTCCATCAAAACTAATATCACAACCAGTTAATGCATTCTCTTCCCAATCATCCGTGTGATATCAAGTCTCAAACAAGTATCAAATAAAATAAATAGAACTGCTCTAACTAATTATCCTATATTCTCATCCTTAGTTAGATTACAGAGATGTTACAGACATAAGAAAACAAGATTTGGTTTTTTGCTTTTCAATTGAAAATTGCTTTGGTTGTGTTGATTATTGATTTTCCAATGTTGTTTTACTTGTCTTCACCTTACAAAAGACATTATTCTTTTATTTTCTATTTCATGGTCCTCAAATGCTATTGTCACAGGCCATAGTTGTCAATAAAAAGCTTAGACCATAATTAGCACTAAAACAGGTAATATCTCAATCAAACCATCACTTGCAGTTGGCTGAAAGTTGTTCTACCCTGAATGTTTGAGTTCTATCTTTTCCCTACACATGTAGTGTCATGTCAATCGAGGAACTGGGATTTAAAAATACAAATGGGGAAACAGACTTCCCGAAAAGAGATAATATGGTAAACTAGAACCTTCATGGTTTTCTAAAGCAGGGAAATAGGGGATTTATCAATATTACAACAAATGTTGTAAGAAGGGGTTGGGTGTACTTGTCTGCACGCTGCTGCTGCTACTGCTGCTGCACTCACTCCCTCCCTTCAGTCTTCCCCATTCAAATATGGACGATAGATATGGAGCTGCTGTTGCTGCTTCTACAATGTTAAATACCCCATATGTTGGGGACTATCGTGGGATTGTGGATGTTGTAGGGAGAGGGAGATCGAGAGAGGGAGGGAGAGTGAAAGGGAGATCAAGAGAGAGGCTTGAGATCGGGAGAGGGAGATCGAGAGAGAGGATTGAGATTGGGAGAGGGAGATCGAGAGAGAGGGAGATTGAGAGAGGGAGAGGGAGATTGAAAGAGAGGGAGATTGAGAGAGGGAGAGGGAGATCGGGAGAGGGAGATCGAGAGAGAGGGAGATGAGGAGAGGGAGATTGAGAGAGAGGGTTGAGATTGGGAGAGGGAGATCGAAAGAGAGGGAGATTGCATTTTAGCGTTTTGGGCATTTTGGAGGGATTAGGGCGTTTTGGCGATGAAAATAATCCAGTAGTCTATGGCATATTTATATAAATGTGACTGTCGGGCCATGTGGGGTCCACATAGAGGGTTCTAATAGAATCCATTCCGTCCATCTGTTTTAAAATAATACAATAGACTATAATAATAAGAAATAAGAATATACAACAGTCAATCAGGACACACAAACAAAAAAGTGAAAGTAACAACGTACAATAACAACTATTCGAGTACGGTTCACTATCGTTTCAAATCAGATACTGCTTAAAGCCGTTTTAGAACCAAAAAGCCAACCGTACCAGTTTGGCAATTTTGGTGTAGTGTGGGTTAAAGGTGGGTCTGACGTGGAAGTAGCCCACCCTAATGTTATGTAATATAATATATTATATTATATGTAACATATATAATATATAATATTATGGAACCAGGTCCAGCGTGTGGGACTTCCCACCGACCCAACAGTGGACGGTGTGGATCTCTCTTGAAACGTAGTGGGCTATATCATCTGATTGACGGAGTAAATATAACACATATTGGTGGGCCCACTCCATCAAAAGGGGAAGAGAGAGAGAGCGAGAAATGGTGAGATGAGGGACCCCGCCACTATGGGCCCCTCACTTATACAATGCATACATCAAGTGGGTCCCACAACAAGCGGGCCCTAAAATTTAAAATTTAACGGTGGATCACCCACCTATCGGCCTTCTTCCTTAGCTCATTGAACTCCTATACTCCTTGCCTTCAATTTTAATAGAGGTTGATGATGAATGAATGGTTAAGATGGGAGATGAGAGGATAGGAAAATGGTCCACACTCTTGGATTTGGGAGAGAGCTTGGACGTTGGGTGTTTACTCTTGGGAGTTAGAGAATTGTTAAAGAATGTGAGAGAGAGAGAGAGAGAGACAGAGAGGAATGATAGATTGATAAGCAATGGTAGGATGGGTGTTGTAAGGAATGAGGATGGGAAGGTATGGGTTTAGTTGAAAATTGTGTAAAAGAGGAATGGGTGGGGAGAGAGAGAGTTGACTTGAGGAAAAGAGAGAATGGGTGCTTGTACTTAGGATAAGGTGAGGTGGCATTGAGGTACGGAGGATGTACTTGACTTGATTGATGGGATATGTTGTAGAGATTCTCTTAGAATTCGCAACTCGTGACGTTTCTTCGGAATGAACGCGAGCCCACATCTCCTGGCCCAGGTATTGGATCGGTGTGCGAGTCACGGCGTTAGAACCGTGGCGACAGCACGGTCGCTAGGGTACAAGTTTCGAGTTGAGTTGACTCTGATATATAGGACCCTACTTAGGATCGCTCGCAAACGTCGGATACAGGTCGAGGGTTGTTGGAGTTCGACCAGGAGGATCGTGAAAGCCTACGGAACGGTACGAATTATGATACGGGCCTTACAACTCTCCCCTCCAAATAAAAAAAAATTTTGTCCTCAAAATTTACACTATTATTGCAAGTAAACATAACTCATAATAGAAGAGGAAACAAAGCATCATCATATAAAATCAGAGATAGCATACAAGATACAATATATGATCAATCATCAAAGAGATGGGGATAACGCTCTTGAATCTTGGCCTCATGCTCCCAAGATGCCTCGTCAATGGAATGGTGATCCCACTGAACCTTCACCAAGGGGATGACCTTGGTCCGTAGGACCTGCTCCTTCTGATCAAGGATACGAACTGGTTGCTCAATGTAAGAAGCGTCCTCACGAACCTCCAACGGACTGCATCTGACCCACACTTCCTTAACATAGAAATATGAAAAATATTGTAGACACCAGACAACTGAGATAGCAAGGCAAGCCGATAGGCCACAGCGCCTATGCACCCAATGATCTCGAATGGTCCTATGAATCTCAGGGCAAGCTTGCCCTTCGCTCCGAATTGAACCACGCCCTTCATGGGCGAGACCTTTAGATACACTCTGTCCTTAACATCGAACTCTAAGGGATGACGCCGACGATCAACAAAACTCTTCTGCCAGCTCTGAACTATGTGCATCCTCTTCTTGATGATATCGATAGCCTTTAACATCTGTTGCACAAGCTTGGGACCTAGGAGTGCCGCTCTCTGACCTCGGTCCAACAACTCAGAGATTTACACGGTCTACCATATAACACCTCAAAAGGAGTCATGCCAATGGTCACCTGGCAGGTGTTGTTGTATGCGAACTCAGCCAACCGTGGATGGTCATCCCAGCTACCCCCGAAGTCAATCACGCATGCCTAAAACATATCCTCAAGGATCTGATTAACCATCTCTGTCTGGCCATCAGTCTGCAGATGGAACACCGTGCTGAGCTACAATATAGTCCCCATTGCTCTCTGAAAGCTCTCCCAAAACTGAGATGTGAACCTTGGGTCTTAGTCAGAAACGATCGAGACTGGAATGTCATGCAGTCTCATAATCTCCTCGATGAATAACTTCGCAAGCCTGTCCAAAGACTTGGTCACACGAATCACAAGAAATGTGCCGACTTCGTCAGGTGATTCACGACAATCCAGATGGAGTCATGACCGTGCTGAGTCCTCGGCAAGCCCATAATGAAATCTATCAACACGTGCTCCCACTTCAATGTCGGGACGCTCAATGGCTGCAATTGACCAGGGGGTCTCCGATGATCAGCCTTGATAGGTTGGCATGTGTCAAACTCGGCCACAAAACTAGTGATCTGGTGCTTCATCCTTGCCCAAAAATACTGTCGCCTCATATCACGGTACATCTTCGTCGAGCCAGGGTGGATAGAAAACTGCCATCGATATGCCTTAGCCATAAGATCTCTGTGTAACTCAGGAATATCCGGGACACCTAATCGACTTGTGAAGTGAAGTCCACCATCAAAACCAATCTGCCAATCTGACTGACCCTCGGATGTTGCCTCTGCTCGATAATCCTGCAATGACTCATCTGTCTACTGAGCTTCGATCACCCTCGTAACAAGAGAGGGTTAAAGACTGCAAACTAAAATTCAAGTCACACTCTGTTATATCCTCGACCATCGTCCACTCCTGAATCATCATGTGTGCCATCAGGCCTCGTGCCTGATGGCTAACGACATCTGCCACCACATTCGCCTTGCCTAGGTGGTACTGGAGATCAAAATCATAGTCCTTCAGGAGCTCCATCTAATGCCTCTACCTCATGTTCATCTCGGACTGAGAGAATAGGTATTTCAAGCTCATGTGGTCGGAGATGAGCTTGAACCTGACCCCATAGAGATAGTGCATCAACACCTTTAGTGTGAAGATGACTACTGCTATCTCCAAATCATGTGTGGGGTAGTTCAGCTCATGGACCTTGAGCTGACGAGACACATAAGCCACTGGTCTCCCATGCTCCATCAAGACAGCACCCAATCTAATACGCGAAGCATCGGTAAATACAACAAATCCATCACTCCCAGAGGGAAGAGTGAGGACAGGGGCGAACGTCAGACGGTCCTTCAGATCCATGAATGCCTGCTCACATGCGTCAGTCCAAACAGAATCTACGCCCTTTTGAGTCAACCTGATCAACGGGGCTGCAATATGGGAGAAGCCCTCAATGAAACGCTAATAATAGCCCGTTAAATCAAGAAAAATGCGGATCTCAGATGCAGTCGTGGTCTAGCCCTACGGACGCACTACCTCAGCCTTTGAAGGGTCCACTGCGGCACCCTCCCTCGTCACCATGTGACTGAGGACTTCACCTCCTCTACCAAAATTCACACTTCTCCAGCTTCATATACAGCTGGTGGGCACGGAGGGTTTGCAATGTAATCTCCAAATGTTACCCATGCTCCTCATGGGTCCTCGAATATATCGGAATGTCGTTGATGAACACTACAACAAACTGATTGAGATACGAACAAAAGACCTTGTTCATTAGCTGCATGAATACTACGGACGCATTGGTCAGTCTGAAGGACATAACCTGAAACTCAAAATGACCATAACGCATCATAAAAGCTGTCTTCGGGATGTCCCCCTCTCGGACTTGAATCTGATGATAACCGAAACATAGGTCAATCTTCGAAAAGAACTGTATACCCTGTAGCTGATCAAACAAATAATCTATCCTTGGGAATGGATACTTGTTCTTGATTGTGACCTGGTTGAGCTCGTAATAATCCACGCAGAGCCTCAACTAGCCATCTTTCTTCCTGACAAAGAGTACTGACACTTCCCAAGGCGAACTACTTAGACGAATGAATCCCAACTCGTGCAACTCATCCAACTATCGCTGCAGCTCTCGTAACTCCATTGCTGCCATATGGTATGGGGCCTTCGAGATAGGCGCGGTACCGTGCACAAGATCAATCTGGAACTCAATATGCCGATGAGGCGACAAACCCAGAATCTCATGGAACACGTCGAGGAAATCACAAACAATCGGCAACTGATCAATACATGTGGCAACAGACTCCTCAATGGCGCAGGACATCAAACAAGACAACGGCTCCCCTTGGGGCTCTACAACGAACTGAAACTGTGGCAAGCCTGGTATACAGAACGTGACTGTCCTCACAGAACAATCTAAGATGGCATGGTACTCAGTAAGCCAATACATGCCCAAAATAACGTTGAAATCTAACATTAGCAGCATGTACAAGTCGGCGGACAAGAAAATCTCTCCCAACAACACAGGGCAAGATGAATAAAAGTGGCCTAACATTGTAGTCTTCCCCAAGGGCGCCGATATAGTCAACCCTTCTCGAGCAGACTCTATCGATAATCTAGTCGAATGGCAGAATCCTTCAGACATAAATGAGTGTGAAGCACCGGAATCAAATAAAACTTGAGCGATGCATGTAGAGATTGAAAGTATACCCTCAATGACTCCTCTAGATGACTGCGGGTCCTATTGAGCCGCGTAGAACCTAGCTTGAGCTGGCTGGGGAGGTGTCTGTCCCCTCTGAGGTCCCTGCTGATGCTGTTACCTCAGCGGCTGCTTATACTGCTGTCTCTGCTGCTAATGGGGCCTCGGCGGCTGAGGTAGCTGCGGTCGCTGCTGATGGAGTCGCTGCTATGCTGGAGGCTACTATGGCCCTCTCGGCTACTATAGATGAGGGCAGGGGCACTTATACACGCGGTGCCCTATCCCACCACATCCATAACAATTCCCTATAAACGACTGTTGGGGTGGCGCTGGAGGTGCCGCTAATGCTGCTGGTGATCTGGCAAATAGGTGGCCCTTGTGCCTCTGTGGCCGTCGATGCTACTGGGAGCTATTGGAGGGGGCCTGCCTCTTCTGACCCCTCCTCTGATCTCGATCACTTTATGTATTGGCCCACTCAATCTCATAAATCTAAGCTCTCTGCATTACCGCCTGAAAGGTCGGGAGCTCATGCCCAATAACACAGCCGTAAAGGCCGTAACGTAAGCAGTTCTTGAAACGACGGATCTTTCGCTCCTCACCATCAACCAAATATGGTGCAAATCTTGAGAGTGCCATAAAACGAGTCACATACTGTGCCACATACATGTCTCCCTACACTAAGGTCTCAAACTCTAATGCTCACTGCTGACGAATGTAGTCGGGGAAGTACTGCTGCTCGAATCAGTCTATAAAATCCTCCCATGTCTAGACAAAATCAGGCCCTGCAACATGAGTAATGGAGGTCTACCAGTGCTCGGCCTCACCCTAGAAAAGAAATACTATCAACCAGACCTGCTGGTGGGTGTACACGCCATAGTATAAAAAATCTTCTCCACATCGGAGATCCACCTCTCGGCTGCTGTCGGATCTGCCTCGCCCTGGAAACACGGAGGATCGACCTGTTTAAACTCTCGAAGAAGGGCACTCGCGCGCTCCTGCTCTGCCTGGGCTCGCGAAACAATAGGGCGTCTGTCCTGTCCTTGAAGCGCAGCTGTCATAACTTGCAAATCTGTTGTAACTTGGAGGCACTCATAGGTACGGTTGGATTTGCACCGGTCTTATGTGGAGGAACGACATCCTCAGGCTAGGGAGCAGGGATCTCTGGGGGTGGAGCAGGAGTCGTAGGTGGTAAAGTGAGAGTCTCAAGTGGTGGAACGAGAGTCACTCGGGTCGCACTCCTAGGCAGCATGTCCTAAAAAAGAACAAAGGCACCTATCAATCCTTAAGAACTCTTGAAGGCACGTTAGGGGACTAAATCGGAAGGTTACGCACTCGGAACCTAATTATCCTGAACTCATATTAAATATGTGATGTTGTCCTAAGTTGCTCCCAAGTTTTGCTTTGATACCAACTTTTCTCACACCCCAAACTCGAAAACTGAGTTCACAAAATTCCCGATCACCGAATTTGGCACTGACAACCTCCGTAGTACCCCATTCTCGACTCTCGGCACCCATACACCAGGTTCCGATCCTGAGATTCTACAAGGAGGATTTCAAATAAGATTTTGATTCGTAATAAGCATAACTATAAGCATAACCCACAAACAACAACCAACAACATCATCACAAATCCACTATGATAAAAAAAACTTTTAAGATACAATAGGTATAGTGCACAAAAGGAAATACAATATCAAAAATAAAAAAGCTCCGGAAGTCTATTGCACGCTCCGATCTCAACGCTGCTGTGGTGTCCTAGCGTTACCTATATGCATCAATCGTGCATAAGCTTATGGAAAGCTTAAAGGGCGGTGTAAATGTGTGCACAACATGAGCGTGCTTAGAATGCAATGTCAAAGTAATGTGGAATAATGCTGATGAGTACATAAATGTAATAAGTCCTACCAAGGCAATGCGGTGCAAGACATGAATGTCATTGCTCTTATTAAGACCATGCGATGCGAGATGCAATTCAAGCATGCCAATCCACATATCAATGCAGCTCATCACTAGAGCATCAAATATCTGTATGGTTCTTATTCTGGATAATCACCGGGGTTTAGTACACTCTAAATGACACTGCTCCTTTCCTAACTGCGTAGTCCAAGTGAGAATAAGAAACCTCACTATCTGCCTGACCATAGTCTACCAATACCTATCTGGCACGTCGATAGCGGACCCATTCATGAGCTGGTCAAACTCAGCCTGACAATGCCCCCTGCCCTCGGCGGGTAAAGCCACACCCCTTTCTAACCGACCACGATACAATGGGAGACACAACCTTCTGGTATTTGGCCCTTGTGCACTCATGTATCCACTCAGTCTCGACGTTGAAGTCATCTTCTGGTACCATCAGATTTAGGGATTTTCACCCAGGGACATCTATGGTGGTCCAATGCTAGAAATAGTATTTTCGGTATCCAATCCAGCCATCCACGATGTGCCTATGGAGGTAACGACTCTGATGTCGCTAGGGCATACAATAATCACAATGATACAAATGCAAAGTTCATGAATTACACAGCCCAATCATGCATCAATCCTGTGCATACCGTGTGCTCATGTGGGATAACTCTGCCTATCAGGGAGTCCCATAAACCACCTGCACTATGGCATATGCAATGGCCAATCACATCTCATAACAAACATACAAATGATGTGTATGAGCATGTATCATGATGTTATGCTATCACAAACTCATAATCAGCAATGGTAGTCGGCATCGGTAATCAGCGTCGATAATTAATCTCGATGCAAGGCAGGGTCCATAGATGAACGACCGATATTGGATCAATTAAAATAAATGGAGCCGACCATTATTGCCCATTAATGTGGACCTTTAACCAACATTGCTCCCAAGGAATGACGCTCATAGGGCCAATCGTATAATGGGCCCACGACCTCATACAAGGGCCTAATATACATCATCATGGGCCTCAATTACATCAAATGGGCCGAATCAATCAAATGGGCCGATCAAATGGGCCGAATCAAATGGGCCAGTACAAATGGCCCAAATCAATTGGGTCGAATCAATTGGGCCGATTAAATGGGCCGGTACAAATGGCCCGAATCAATTGGGCCGAATCAATTGGGCAGATTAAATGGGCCGAATCAAATGGGTCGAATCAATTGGGCCAATTAAATGGGTCGAATCAAATGGGCCGGTACAAATGGCATGAATCAATTGGGATGATTAAATGGGCCGGTCAAATGGGCCGAAACAATTGGGCCGAATAAATGGGCCAAATTAAATGGGCCGGTACAAATGGGCCTAATACACATCACTATGGGCCTCTACCCATGGGCTCTAAATACATCACAATGGGCCTCAACCCATGGGCCCCGAATACATCATACTAGGCCTCTCAAATACAACAAGTAGGCTACACCACTTGGGCCGCACCATTCATCCATCTATAGAGATCATTTTTAGAGCATTATCTAAACAATGAATCTGATCAAAAGATCATCTGGACCATACCACAATTGGCAGTGGTGATAATAATTTCCACAATTAAATTTTCAGCAGGCCCACCATAGCTTTATTCCCCATCCAGTCTATTCATAAGGTCACAAAGACCTGATCTTAGAGGAAAAACAAATATCATATTGATTCATGACTTCTGTAATCCCAAAAAGGGGTTTCAATGGTAGACGTTCAAACCCACTGTTTGCTGTTGTGTGGTCCACTTAATAATTGGATCTATCCTATTTTTAGTCTCAAGCCTTGAAATGAGCTAGCCAAATGGATGGACGGATTAGATGTAACACATACATTAGTGTGGGGTCCATATACATGGTCCATATAACATATTATTATATATATATCTAAGGGGGAGTGGCTGCCCAGATCCACCATCCAGATCCATCTGGACAGTGCAGATCCACATGGGTCGCACATGGGAGTGGGCCACACAACATATAATTTAATATAATATAATATATTGTATAATATTATATATTATGTAAAAATACATTACATGTAACATGGCAGGAGGCTGCAGAGATCCATCATCCAGACCTATCTGGACAGTGCAGATTCACATGGGTTAAAGGTGGGTCCCACGTGGAACTGGCCCACCCTAATTTTATGTAATATAATATATTATATTATATGTAACATATATAATATATAATATTATGGAACTAGGTCTAGCGTGTGGGACTTGCCACCATCCCAATAGTGGACGTTGTGGATCTCTCCTGAAACATGGTGGGCTATACCGTCTGATGGACGGAGTAAATATAACACATATTGGTGGGCCCACTCCATCATAAGGGGAAGAGAGAGAGAGAGGGAGAGAGAGAGAGAGAGAGAGAGAGAGAGAGATGGTGAGATGGAGGGACCCCGCCACAATGGGCCCCTCACTTATACAATGCATATATCAAGTGGGTCCCACAACAAGTGGGCCCTAAAATTTGAAATTTAACGGTGGATCACCCACCTATCAGCCTTCTTCCTTTGCTCCTTAAACTCCTATTCTCCTTGCCTTCAATTTTAATGGAGGTTGATGATGAATGAAGAGTTGAGATGGGAGATGAGAGAATAGGAAAATGGGCCACACTCTTAGATTTAGGAGAGTGCTTGAACATTGGGTGTTTGCTCTTGGGAGTTAGAGAATTGTTAGAGAATGAGAGAGAGAGAGAGGAATGATTGATTGATAAGCAATGGTGGGATGGGTGTTGTAAGGAATGGGGATGGGAAGGTATGGGTTTAGTTGAAAATTCTGTAAAAGAGGAATGGTTGGGAGAGACAAAGTTGACTTGGGGAAAAGAGGGAATGGGTGCTTGTAATTGGGATAGGGTGAGGTGGCATTGAGGTATGGAGGGTGTACTTGACTTGATTGATGAGACATGTTGTAGAGATTCTCTTAGAATTCGCAACGCGCGCTTTTTCTTCGAAATGAACGCAGGCCCACATCTCTTGGCCTAGGTATCGGATCGGTGCGCGAGTTACGGCGTTAGAACCGCTATGACGGCGTGGTCGCCAGGGTACAAGTTTCAAGTCAAGTTGACTCTGATATGTAGGACTCGACTTACGATAGCACGCAAATATTGGATACAGGTCGAGGGTTGCCGAAATTTGACCAGGAGGACCATAGAAGCCTATGAAATGGTACAAACTATGATATGGGCCTTATACGTAGGTAATACAGCTCCTCCTGCCTAGAATACCGAGCAACTCTCTCCCCTCATCCTCTTGATGAGAAGTCGAAAGCCGCTAAGACATCTCAACACACAGGTAGCGCGACGAGGAAATCTCAAATAGAAGATTACCATCGGTGGATACCAAGAAGCCATGATCAATAAATTGCTGCTCCTCAAATGGCTCATAAAAGCTGATAGCCAATCCAACATTAGGAAATTCTAGCTCAGTAATCTCATCCATCAGATGCTAGCCTAGAAGGTGTCAATGAAGCGACTGCTCCACTACCCATCGAAGATATGAACAATCGCTAAGGGTGGCCCTCAAGACTTGAATCCAAGCGCAACAGCTATTAAGCAACCATCCTAGAGTTCTCAAACTCGAGTGGCAAGACCTTGAGTCAACCATGGAAGGGGACAACGTCCAAAGCTCAAGAATGCAAAAGTTAGAATCTCCTGCTAGAATCTGAACTGGCATAGTAATCTAATCAGGTGGTAAGAAAAGTACGATTGCAAACCTACGATGATTAGAGTTTGTCTATGGGCACTGCAAATGATCGGAGGGCATACAAATCAGGAAGACTCTTAACGGATCTCTCAACTATGCAATTGTGTAAACATCTAACGATATAAGGACTCACTCATACCTGCGATATGTTGAAGCCTCCTTGTAATATAGCGAGGGATATCTGTAACACCCCATACTTTTCAGCACTCGGGTGTTACCGTGTAACATAACTTAGTGTAAATACAAACTTATCTTAAGCAAACATTCACGTTCATTCTATTCTCAATCTGACCATTGAAAGAAATCCGCACATATAGATCAAGCGATCGATTCAAGATGGACCACCGCCGTCCATGGATAGTATTGAACCCTAGATCATTAAAGTAATCGTCCATCAGGTCACGAAGCCCAAAATTGATAATCCACGTTGATCGTAACCTAAAACATAGATTTAGGGTAGCGACGACCCTAATTCGTTTCCCTGAGAAGATCTCCCCTCCATGCGAGAAAGGAGACATGGTAGAAAATCTAGCGAGATATCGGGGCAACATGATCATGGATGAGATTGGTGGGCCCCACAGTAGTCAGTGGACCCATCTAGTCCATCCAAATGGCTCAGATGACCATCTTAAGCCGTTGATTGAAACTTTCCATGGACGGTGCCTTCATCTTCTCCGATCAACCGGGAAACCCACCAAGATGATGTGGGCCCCATTTTTTTATCACAAATGCTGATCTGGTGGGCCATGATGGTGGGAATTCATCCCACATGCTAGATTAGTACTGAAAAGGAGAGATTAACCAGCCCTAGAGGGGGGTGAATAGGACTATGCCAAATAATAAAATAAAGTGTAGAAATAGTAAATAAATCAGAGGTTTCAATTGCAATGGTATTAAAATGTTAATTCAAACTGGTTTGTAGGACAACCTTTGTCACTCGCTAAACTCAGAAACCGGGTTCACAAAATTCCCGATCGCCGAATCCAGCACCGATAGCCTCCGTAGTACCCCATTGTCGGCTCCTGGCATCCATATACCGAATTCCGATCCTGGGATCCTACAATTAGGATTTTTAACATAAACTTTTTCTCTAGGAGAAGCATAACCATAAGCATAACCTAGACATAATCAATAACAACACCACATAGCCACTATAATCAAAGCGTTCGAGTACAATCTATAAAGGGAAATACAAGATAAGTATCAAAAGGTCCAAAAGCTCTGCCACATGCTCCTACATCAACTTGACTGCATCCTAGCGTCACCTGCATGCATCTATCATGCATAAGCTTATAAAAAGCTTAAAAGGTGGTGTAAGTGCGTGCAAGGCATGTGCCAAGCATATAAATATCAGAGTAAGCAGAAACACTGGCAAGTCCATAAATTCCATTAGCCTTATCCAGGCTATATATCAAATAAATCATCACTTTAGTCAGCATCACCATAAAATACATAATAAGCCAAATGTCATATTTAGGCCATTCAGTGCAAAATCATGGTAAACCAAATGTCATAAGCTGAGGGTGCAATGTAATATGTAAATGACAAAGCTGGAGTGTGTAGTCGAGATGGTATCGCAAGCTGTGGGGTTCATCACAAGGGACTTCTATCCAAACCAGTCCCATACTTAAATTTGGATAGCCAGACTCAATGGGGTAAACTCCTGATCTCAGGTTGGTTGTGCTCCCCAACTAAAATTTTGGCCATCGCAAAGGTACACATAACGAATTAGTTACGCACCACCAACTCGAGTGGATAATGAATGGATGGATGAATGAATTAAATACTGAGTACGCAACTCCTGATCAGTAAGTCCACATATCAATATTGTACATCTCTGGGATCATCATCAGGGTCTAGTACACTCAACACCACCTTGCCGCCCCATCTAAGCGCACAACTGGGTAAGTGAAAAAGACTACACTATCCACCTGCCAATATCGGGCTCAGCTCGTCGATAGCGGACCCATTCCTCAAGCTGGGTCAGACTCAGTCTAGTCATTGCCCCCTCACTCGGGCGGGTAAGGCCACACTCCCTTCCAACTGATCACGACATAGTGGGAAGCGCGACCTCCCAATATTCGGCACTGGGTGCTTATGCATCCACTCGGTCTAAACGTTGGAGCATCCCCTGGCCACAGGGGTTTAGAGAATTTCACCCATGGACATCTAACGTGCCCTATGTCATGAACCAAACATTTTCAGTGTCCCATCTGGCCATCCACGATATGCATATGGAGGCCGTAGCCCTAATGTCGCCAGGGCACCAAATAATCATGTCACAAAATGCGAGATGCATGAGTCATACCATCCAGTCATGCATCAAACCTGCGCGTACCGTGCACTCATGTGGGGTAACTCCGACTCTCAGGGAGTCCCATAAACAATCAGCCCAATGGCACATGCTATGCTCAATCACTCCTCATAACAAGCATACATATAATACGTATCGGCATGTATCATGAAGTATACTAAGCATGATTATAATCACATATATCATGGTGGGCCTATATAAGGCGGCCCATGGCCCGCAATAATGAATAAATGGTGTGCACATAATCACACACACATGGTGAGCTTCACACATCATAATTGGGCCTCACACATATAATGAGCCTCACTCATATAATAAGTCTCACACAAGGGCCTCATACATCACAATTGGCCTCACATAGTCATAATGGGCCTCATAGAATCACAATGGGCCTCATATAATTACACAATGAGCCTCATATAATCATGATGGGCCTTATATAATCACAATGAGCCTCATATAATCACAATGGGCCTCACATAGTCACAATGGGCCTCATAAAATCCACAATGGGCCTCATACAATCACACAATGGGCCTTATATAATCACGATGAGCCTCATATAATCACAATGAGCCTCATATAATCACAATGGGCCTCACATAGTCACAATGGGCCTCATATAATCACACAATGGGCCTCATACAATCTCAATGGGCCTCATATAATCTCATTGGGCCTTAAACGTACAATCACAATGAGCCGCATACAATCACACAATGAGCCTCATACAATCACAATGGGCCTCATATAATCACAATGAGCCTCATATAATCGCAATGGGCCTCATATAATCTCAATGGGCCTCATACAATCATAATGCTATGCTAACACATACTCAGTGCGTATACTAACATCGTCGTAGTCAATAATCGGCCTATATATATGGCGGGGTCTATAGGAGGACATCAGATCTAATCTATAACATGAGGATCGGTCCTCAACAGTGGATATACCAAATCTAATACCACCGATCCTTCCATCTAGAGTGATGATGTACTCTCCTCATATCAAGGATGGGCCTAGATGGACTACTCAGATCAAGAATGGGCCTAGATAAATAGATGACCTACTCATATCAAGAATGGGCCCAACAACGGGCTCTAAGGAGGATTACAATGTGGACATTTAACCATCATTTCTCTTACAATAAGGACATTTAACCACCATTGCCCCCAAGGTGTGGCCCATTTAGGACCTATCCTATAATGGGGTCTATGGTCTTATACTAACTAGGAAAATGGATGGGCATCATAAACATCATCACATACATCATGGTGGAATCACACATCACAATTGGGACTCAACACATAGGCCTCATATGCACCACAATGAACCTCATCACAAAGGCCTCATACACACCACAATGGGCCCCATCATGTGGGCCTCATGAAACTGCTCATGGCTTAGGGACAATGGATGGGCAGCATAAATATAATACATACAACAAAGTGGGCCTCATAAGGTTACCCACGATGGACACTCAACCACTATTATCCATAGTGTAGTCCACTTGGGATTGGGCCTACTCTCAATGGGGCCCACGACCTTGAGAAAAGGGATGGACAACATGCATATAGCACATACAACAAGGTGGGCCTCATCAGGTAGCCCCAAGGTGGGACGCTTCAACCCAACACATATCATGGTGGGTGTCCACTTGAGATTTGGATCTGCTACAGCTGTGTGGGCCCACACCATAGAGCGGTCCACACCACATTATCACCAGTGGGCCCCACACTGATGGCCAGCATGTCTTAACAACTGTAATGACTAGGAAAATTTTGTGCCATGACCCGAGTACTACCTCTATTTTCCTTAGAAGCTGTTTGTGGGGTAATTAGCACTAAACTTGATTGCTTGTGAAATTAGCATCAATCACTTTAAATTTGATCTGCATGACTCAAAACGTGTAGTATCATTAGCGCTACGTTACTCTGAAATCTGAGATTCATCGCTATATCCAGTTATTCTTGGGAATTTTTGGAAACTTTGGATCGGACCTGGACCGTGCGTCGTAAGTCCGATAGTGATAATCTTAAGCTATATTGGTCACCATATTGGACTTGGCCTTCACCTCAAAAATCAAGTCCAGATGATGTTCTGGGTCAATTTGATTGAGTCCGGAGTGAAGAGTGTGAGAACGGTGAGAAATTAAAAGGAGATTTTATGAAATCTGAGTCGTGTCGCTTGTGTGATGATTTTAAGCAATCTGACCGTTGGATTCTGACCCAATTTCACCCTCTGATCAGGGCCTCAGAGAGTGAGGATGAGGCAGAGAGCAATGATGATGAGAGTTATGCTGAAGGTGGAGCTGAGATTGAAGAAGAAACAGAGCAGGACGAGGAAGAGGTTGAGGCACAAGATACGAGTGATAGCTCTCCTCCTGTGACACCAGAGCAGAGCATAGATCAGGCTGCCAGGGATGCCCGTCTCACACGGCTTGAGGAAGGGCAGGCTATTCTATGCCAGGATATTGTAGATCTTCGAGGCCTTGTGAAGCATAAGTTCAAGAAGGTGACTCGAACTCTGAAGTCTATCCTGTGTTGCTTGCAGGATAAGGTTGCCCCACCTCCATCTCCTGATTCTGACGAGTAGTTGTCGTTGTAGTCGTCCTTTACTTTGTTGTGTTATTTCTTTCTGGGTGTAGCCGTTGTTGGCTTTGTAGTTGGAAGTTGTTTGTTGTTGGTTTGAAGTTTTAGATGTTGCAGTTCACATGCTTTCCTATCGTGATTCTTGTAATGCTGCACTACTTATATTGTGACAAATTTTGTTAAATGAATGCATGTTGGTTATCGTTGAAGTTGTGTTGTGATTGTTGTGTGGGTCGATTCTTGTTGACCTTTTTGTCGTACCTCTTTTTCATTACGATGTCATTATGGGTATGGATTGGCTCACGAGGATGCGAGTAGAGATTGATTGTGAAGCAAGGTCGGTGACAATCCATGGACCTGAGGGCGAGACAGTTACTTTCCCAGTTAAGGTCAGTTACCCTTTTCGTCTTGATTATTATATTTCTCTGTTGGAGAGTATGGCTGAATAGGTGTTTGAAAGCACGCCTGTAGTTCAGAAATTTGAAGATGTGTTTGAGTCAATTCCTGGATTACCTCCACAGCATGAGACAGACTTTACTATCGATCTCATGCCTAGTGCGGTACCCATTTCTTTGCCCACCTATCGTATGCCTCCGAGTTTCTCGAAAGTTGATCTGCAGTCAGGGTATCACCAGTTGCGCGTCAAGAATGAGGACGTGCAGAAGACCACTTTCAGGACTAGCTTCAGTCACTATGAGTTCCTTGTGATATCGTTCGGTCTTACGAACGCACCGGACATGTTCATGGATCTGATGAACAGGGTGTTTCGGCCATTCTTATTCCGATTCGTTATTATCTTTATTGATGACCTTTTGATTTATTCTGTGAGTCGAGAAGAACACAGGAGCACTTAAGAATGGTCTTGGATACTCTTAGAAGGAATCAGCTTTTTGCGCAGTTCAAGAAATGTAATTTTTGGAAAGAAGAAGTCAAGTTCCTGGGACATGTGGTGTCCAAGGAAGGGATAGCTGTCGATCTTGCCAAGGTAGCTGCAGTTCAGGATTGGAAGCAGCCTGGTTCAGTTACTGAAGTGAGGAGTTTTCTGGGTCTAGCAGGCTATTATCGACGCTTCATACGAGACTTCTCGAAGATAGCCAGACCGTTGTCTCAGTTGACACGGAAAGATTTGAAGTTTGCTTGGAATGAGAAGGCGGAGTTAGCTTTTCAAGAGCTGAAGGACAAGTTGACGTCCGCCCCTGTACTAGTATTGCCAGAGTAAGGGGTTAAGTATACGATATATACTGACGCCTCTCGCGTTGGCCTGGGTTGTGTCCTTATGCAGAAGGACAGGGTGATTGTTTATGCTTCGAGACAGTTGAGGAAACACGAAGAGAATTACCCTACACACGACCTGGAGTTAGCAACTATTATTTTCGCATTAAAGCTCTGGAGACATTACCTCTGTGGAGAGGAGTTCGAGCTCTTTTACGACCACAAGAGCCTTAAGTATATTTTCACGCAGCGTGACTTGAATATGAGGCAGCGCCGATGGATGGAAACATTGAAGGACTTTAAGTTCAATGTTTCTTACCATCCGGGCAAGGCGAACCTTGTGGCAGATGCTTTGAGTCGCAAGAAGGCTATGGAGTTTGCGGCTCCGCTAATGATAACAGAATGGGACATGTTGGAGTTTGTGCGAGACTTTAAGCAGAAACTTATGGTGGAAGAGCCGTATGAGGTTATCACGCACATTTGTGTACAGCCCCTCATCGACGAGAAGATCGTTACAGCTCAAGCAGATGATGAGTTTTTGGTGAAGATGAGAAAGCAGGTTGGTACAGATGAGAACTTCGAGTGGAGTATTGGTTCAGATGGGGGCCTACAACTTCGTGGCCGATTATGTGTCCCAGACATTCCTGACTTGAGATGGGAGGTTCTCGAGTTAGCCCATGGTTCTAAGCTTGTGATGCATCCAGGTAGCACGAAGATGTATCAGGATATGAGAAGATCATATTGGTGGGACACATGAAGGTTCACATTGCTGAGTTTGTATCACGTTGTCTCACGTGCCAGTAGGTTAAGGCAGAGCATCGCCGACCTCCTGGGTTGCTGCAGCCCATGCCCATAGCAGAATGGAAGTGGACTTCATCTCTATCGACTTTATTTCAGGGTTGCCAAAAACGAGGAAGGGACATGACTCTATTTGGGTGATCGTCGACCGATTGACGAAGTCGGCTCATTTCTTACCGATCAGAGTCACAAACTCTGCAGACGAGTTGGCTAGATTGTATATCAAGGAGATTGTACGTCTGCATAGAGTTCCCTTGAAGATTGTATCTGATAGAGATACGCATTTCACATCTATCTTTTGGACTCGTATACAGGAAGCGATGGGTGTGAAATTGAAGTTCAGCACCGCGTTTCATCCGCAGACAGATGGGCAGACGGAACGTGTGAATCAGATCCTGGAAGACATGTTGCGAGCTTGTGTTTTAGATTTCAAGGACAGTTGAGATGATTGTCTCCAGTATGCAGAGTTCGCGTGTAATAACAGTTTCCAGGTGAGTATCGGCATGGCTCCCTATGAGGTATTGTATGGTCGCCCGTGCAGAGCACCGCATTGCTGGACAGAAGTAGGCGAGCATAGTTTGATTGGCCCAGATTTGGTGCAGGCGACTTCAGAGAAAGTTGACATTATTCGACGTCGACTTCTGACAGCTCAGAGTAAGCAGAAGAGTTACACTGATACGAGGTGGCGACCGCTTGAGTTTGAGGTTGGAGACCATGTATTTCTTAAGGTCTCTCCTATGAAGGGAGTTCTGCGGTTTGGTAAAAAGGAAAAGTTCACGCCGAGATTTATTGGTCCATTTCAAATTCTAGATCGAGTGGGAGTGGTAGCATACCGCCTTGCTTTGCCCATACCTCTTGCGGGCGTGCATAACATATTTCATGTTTCTATGCTGACGAAGTACGTTCCTGATCCTTCGCATATTATTAGTTGGGAGCAGGTGTAGTTGAGAGAGGATGCCACATATGTACTGCGACCGACGCGTATTCTAGATAGGAAGGAGCAGGTATTGCGTAGCAAGGTCATCCCTCTTGTGAAAGTTTTATGTACACATCATAGTGAGGAAGAGGCTACTTGGGAATCTAAAGCTGAGGTTAGAAAGAGCTACCCTCAGATCCTTGAGGAATATGAGAAGGTATGAATTTCAAGGACGAAATTTTCTTTAAGGGGGGTAGATTGTAATGACTCAGAAAATTTTGTGCCTAGACCCGAGTACTACCTCTATTTTCCTTAGAAGCTATTTGTGGGGTAATTAGCGCTAAACTCGATTGCTTGTGAAATTAGCATCAATCACTTTAAATTTGATCTGCATGACTCAAAACGTGTAGTATCATTAGCGCTACGTTACTCTGAAATCTGGGATTCATCGCTAAATCCAGTTGTTCTTGGAAATTTTTGGAAACTTTGGATCGGACCTGGACCGCGCGTCGTAAGTCCGATAGCGATAATCTTAGGCTGTATTGGTCACCATGTTGGACTTGGCCATCACCTCAAAAATCAAGTCTAGATGATGTTCTGGGTCGATTTGATTGAGTCCAGAGTGAAAAGTGTGAGAACGGTGAGAAATTAAAAGGAGATCTTATGAAATCTGAGTCGTGTCGCTTGCACGATAATTTTAAGCAATCTGACCATTGGATTCTGACCCAATTTCACCCTCTGATCAGGAAAGGTGGCCCAGGCATATCATGATGCTTGTGGACCTGATCGAGTTCCGGTGACCGTTGAATTAAGTGTGGTCCGCCATGGCTGATCTGTAAAGCCGATCGGTACGAAAACTCTGTCTGACCTAGATCCATGGTCAGAGAGCTTAAGTCCGACCTTTCGTGGAAAAAGGCCCACCAGAAGTGTTCCGTTGGATCGAGAGAGGCCTGTTTTGGTTATAACCTAAGTATACCTTGGCCTTGGAGTTATTTTCATCAATGTTAGGCCTATATATAGACCTTAAAACCCTAGCTCTCTTTTCCATACGAATTTCCTAACCCTAACTAAGAAAGAGAGAGGAAAAGTGAGAGAAAGTGAGAGAGAAAGTTGGTGAATCATCTTAGATTCTTTCCTTTTGCTCTTCATCCTTAAACCTTCACTTTTGAATTGTTATTCCGGCGATTCTGAGTTTATCCTTGGGTAAGTTAACCTAACCCTAATCTGTTTTAGAGCTTAGATGAGGCTATATGTTGTTGTAGCTCATTTCTATTCTTGCCTTAGGTTATCCTGTCGCCGTTGAAGAAGACATATCGTCTGAAATCAGTTCGGTGTTCTTTTCTAGTTTAAGGTGTAGACTTTAATCGTATAGGTTATAGTTTTCAAGGCTTTCAATGCCAGCTAATGGTTTATTCTTGCCATGGATGAGTTTTCACATGCCAAATGTTATGTTTATTTTGCGTTCCTGATATGCATGTGTTATATTGAGATTTGTGTATTCCATGTATAAGTATAAAGTACCGTATACGTATAAAATATGGACATGTGATTGCCATGATTATCTGTCATATATTTGTACTAGATGCATGTGTATCAACTCCTTGGCAAAAGGAATTGTCCAGATGTGTATATTCCAACATACGTCATGTATGTTGACCTTTGTAGTCTAAGTGTTTGTAGAAATGTCTGAATGATCTGGTGTGTAATATATCAACCTAGTATGGGCGTTGAGAAGCGATTCTCAACTCTCCTATTAGTGTGTATGATTTCCTTCAGGTAAGTTACATTCCTTGTTGTTTAATTTCAAGTCTTACTTATGTTTAAGTCCATGTTAAGTTGATATGCTTCAAATGCTCACATACTACATGATTTAAACTATTGTTCCATTACTATTCTAAATTCTATGTGAATATCTGTTGTAGTGGAATGTGTTTGGGACTATGAATAGTCCAAGAATTGGTAATCGGCCTTGAGATTGTGGCTGAGGCTGCTTTCGCCACAAAGGATGTGTTTTGACAAACTCGAGTCGTATTAGAGTTGTCAGTAATGGTTTAGCCACACGGAGTGTTTGCGCATTCTATGTCGTTCAACCCAACGTGCGCTCGTGCTAGTTGAGTTGGTCAAGTAACCCGATTCTCCGATGTATGTTCACCATGTATGGACGCTATTGCTTGAATCTAAGGTACCAAACTTACCAATGTAAATCCTATTAACCGTTGTACCTTGATCCGCTAAGACTCATGAGCCGAACATGGTGGTATGGGACACCGTGGTCGAGCTGTCGGCCTACGCTGGGGTGACGAGCCTCTCTGTAGTGACCAGTGAGCAACCAAACTCGTGAGCCGATTATGGTGGTATGGGACACTATATTCTTCTTGTCCGCCTACATTGATTGGTGACGAGCCCTTTGTAGTGATCTCGAGCATACCTGGATACCGCATTGAGGTGACGAGCCTTAGTGTAGTAACAAAGGTATGATAGGCGTGCATTGATTGGTGACGAGCCCTTTGCAACGACCTGAAACCATATGATCGTATCAGATGATCTAGGACTGACGACCCTAGAATGGATCACTGTTTGGATGGTGATATGAGGAAGGTACCTTAGCTTCCCAATCCTGCTGTATAAAAACGACTAATAACAACTTGGTAATCATGTTCATGCATCGCATTTGCATTGCTTTGAAGACACGGCGCACTTTGAGGCGATGTCATGCGTAACGTAAGATGAAGATGCTGAGGGTGTACCGCGTGAGGGCATGCATCATTCTACATACATCCTTGCACTAACAAGAGTACTTAGGACATATTTGATTATTTTGCTTTACCATTACTGCTTGATTGAATTGATAACATGTTAACCTTTGCTTTATTGTTCCACTGAGTTGATCACTCACTCCCACGTTCTGGGACGGTGTTTAAACACCCACCAGACTCTGTCTTAGTTGCAGATATGGATGCGGCTCCTGAGGCAGAGCAAGAGTTTGATGATGATGAGGCTGCATTTTCTTTCATGCAGTTTTTAGACGGGTTCTAGTGAGCCTTGTTCTGATGCATGAGATTTTAGGTTTTCTTTTGGGTATAGATGATGTAATTGATACTTGTAATTTTGATAGTAACACTTATAAGTATGACCTGGTATGTATATGTATTTCAGGGATTTACACATGTACACTTATATTTCTTTAAGTCTTCCGCTTGTGTTCTTCACTTATCCCTGAATTATATTTGCAGTTTGGCTTAATCTATTCCATGTTTTATGTACTTATACAGACAACATACATCCATCATTAAATATGTTGCATAAGTGATGTTTTGGAACTCGGGAGCTAAGTTATGCTTGACCCCCGAATTTCAGGGCGTTACAACAACGTACATAGAAAGGTGGGCCATATGGTGGGCGGTCAACCCAACAGGACGCTGGACCTACTGGACGGGCTGGATGGAATACATAAATATAAGGTGGGCTTCATCAGTGGGCCTTATACATCATTAATGGGACTCAAATAATTCTATGTAAAGCAGACTTTTGGCATAGGGTTGGTTCTGGGTCATTTTAGAGTCAGATTCATGATCACATGGGGCCTACATATGGTGAAAGAAACTAACCACCTAGTAGCCCTATGTATGGGCTTTACAAATTATAAGACAGACCTCATTGGTTGGGTGAGTACAAGTTATGATGATGGCCTAAACATGGGTACTTGGAGAAACTGTGCAGGAAATATAGTGCAAAATTTGTTTTAGCCCAATTTAAAGTATATCCCATGACCACAAGGGACCACATTTCAATGTGCCGTTAGGTGCCCTTGGTTGTACTATATATGCACTTTAAAAATTATAAGTTGGGACCAACTAGTTGTGCACACGTAATATTTGGTATAGGGTCATACATAAGCACTTTAATTTTCTCTACAACCATACCCTCCCTGATCATGTGAGGTCTGATTTGGCCCAATTAAAATATTACTTATCTATTCCTTAGTGTAGGTTAGAGGTTCCAAGTAGTGGCCTACTCTAACCTCCAGCGTGTGATCCACTATAAAGGCCCAAAGTTGGTACAAAACACAAATAATCAAACAGTTTTCAGAAATGGAGTCTGTCACAACTTAGGGCCCTATCTCCAAACACTTAGGGAATCATTCCTGATTAAAAAGGTGGGACATCTCAGCTCACTTATATAAGGATTAAACATCCCCCAAAGTGGGACCCTTAACTACAGAGTGTGGGGCCCACTGCAAGGTGTCAAAGAGGCCTACATGCAATACAGACTTAGAAAATTTCAGCAAACAGAAAGTGCAAAAGAAATGAAATAGATCCAATGGTAAGTGGGACCCACATGCTAGTAAAGCATAGATAAGAGACACACATCAATACACATGGCTGTCCAAATTAAATGAACTAATAAAGCACATAAATCAAAAGTGGCCTCATTACCAAGTGGGTCCATAATAAGAGGATGAATGTTATAGTCAACATACATACAACACACAGGTGGCACATGAAATGCCTTGATCAAATATCTATGATAAGATTCTATGTTGGAAAATTTGAGCCAATGAATGGTTTGGGAATATGTCATTTAGGCTGTATATAGGTTTCCAACCATACAGAGCCTGGGATCCATCTGGACCATACAAAACAATTTAAAGTTTATCCTTATGGAAGTATCTATCGGTCCAGAACTTTCTAAATTTTGTCATGAAAGAATCCGACTATAGGGACCATATATATGATTATTTACTATCTCAAGTAAATTAAGAACAAATATCAAATACATCTGACCATTGCAATCACGGATATGGCCCACACAAGAATGGTCATAACAAGCTCTCAAATACATTGTTCGTATAAGTCCAAGATCTCAGCCATCCGAACTCCGATCGAGGTTTATTATATACCGTTGGAAAGCTAGTTTGATTTTCTATGAATCCAACGGAATATATATTTTTAATACATTCATTAAAGGAATTAAAAATGGGTCCGTTATTAGCAAATCAGAATCCTGTATGTGTTACTGGATAACAGCCCAGTAAACTTGATGGTACGGATGATTGGACCGTTGGATGACTACAAAATTTGACCTAGAGTTAGATCATATCATGATTCATAATATTCCCAAGTTTCAACTCCGATCTTATCACAATTGATTTTATATGATTTTTAGAACTCGTTGTCCATATACAAAAATAGGATTACAGGTGAAGAGTGTGGATATAATGTTCATCATTGTGGGCCATACATCAGGAAATCAGGTGAGAAACCTTATTCCCACCACACAAATCAGGGCTTAAATGGCTTTAAACAAATATCATATTAATAAACATCATAATGAGGTCCATGGAGAATGACCCCATCATGGATACATGCATGCAAATCATGACGGGCCATTGGCCACACCTAGGGTCTAAGATGGGATCCCTCCCATTAATTGGTAGGTCCCACTTGTCCCATACATTGAAATGAAGAAAACTAACCTAAGAAGCACCCACCTAACTTTCTTCTTCTTCCCTTATGCTCCAATGCTCCTATAAAGCTCCTTCAACGGTGGATATAATTATCTAAAGGTTGGATTGGTGGGGATCTAAGGTGGAAGAGGGCTAGACTTTTCTCTAATGGTGGGACATCCATTGCTCTCGTAATGGAGAAATGAGGAGGAAAGAGGGAGGGAGAGAGAGATAAGAGAGAGAGAGAGGGGTGAAATCATTGCATGTAAGGGAAATTATGACTTATGTAAATCATGGGAAGAGAGAAATGATTATTTGTAAGTAATCATGGGCTAGGGTGACATCATCCTACCCTATGTAGGCTACGGTGATGTCACCATCAGAATTGCTTTCAAGGGAATCCACATGGACACGTCGATTCCCACAATATGCGATCAACGATCGAGATAATGTGCAGGCCGGATCTCACAATCTAAGCGTTGCATTAGCACATGAGATGCGGCGTTGGAACCACGGCGACGATGCGGTCGAAATGGTATAAGTCTCGAGTTGAGTCGGCTTAGATTCATAGGACGCAACTCAGGGTTGGTCGCAAACGCTATCTACAAGCTGCGGGTCATTGAAATTTGACCAGGAGGATCACGGGATCCTAATGAATGGAATGGTCACTAGGACATAGGCCTGAAAACCTTCACCCAAACAAGTTTAGGTAGGACAACCTTATTTCACGTAACTTGTAAGAATCAAAATTTCAAACCAAGCAAGAGTTAATAAAAGCTAAACTATTACAGGCATTCACCACTTTAACTTAAAAAGATTACAACCATTCACCACGTAAACATAAAAGGCATTCACCACAACACCAAGAATTATAGTGGTTCGGTGTGTCAGCAACTGTTCTCAAACAGCCACACCTACTTCACTCCCAATAATTATTATCCACATGATATTAGCTTTCACTATAAATAAGGTTTTCACAGGAACACCTTAAAACCTGATATAATTGTGATTTTATTGGGCTATCACAAATAAAAACCCCTCACTGAGATTTTCTGGCTATCTCAGGAATACTAAATGAGATTTTCTGGCTATCTCGATATAAACCAAAATATAAAAGAAATATATATTTATCTTCACCTTTGAAGACATATCTGTCGATGTATCCATATAACCACTACTCCTGAATGTAGATCGTTCAATGTTCAGTTATATAGATAGGGGTTCAAGGTTCTAGAGTGATTTTAAATAGATTCAAACTAATGGCTACTTGTTTGAATTCCTTTAAGATATCAAAAGAAGAGTATTTACTCTCTTTATAAAATGAAATTGATAGTATAAGAGATCAAGGAATTAAACAAAAAGCTATTAAAAATATTTAATAAATATCGTGCAATAGCTTGAGCATAACAGGGACTTCTCTCTCTCTTGAAGAAGGATTTAATAGACTTGAATTGTATTTTTGGATTGAAAGAAGGCCTCAATTTATAGGAAAAGAAGTTGTTGCTTCAGCTCGTCTAAGACAGTCTTTGACTTGTCTAAGAACCAGATTTTGTTCCAATAAATTTTTAAATTTGAGCGCAATAAGATAAAACAGATTTTCATCTGGTCAAAGGCCCTGCTCGACTGGTCGAGGGTGCAAGAAATATGACTGATTCAGTTGTTGGACTTTGAGTCGAGCAACCCTCGACTGGTTGAAGGCCCACCTTCGACTGTCAAAGATGTAACAGAAAATCCGTTTTTCTTTGATTTGAACTAGGACTAGTTAACAATTTCTTAGACTAGTTGAGCCACAACTCAGACTAGTCGAACCTTAGCAAAAAATAAGTACAAAAACCCATTTAAACTATATTTTAAAAGTACCTAAAACTAAGGTCTTTCTAGGGTTCATAATACCTGAAATGACTGAACTTTGAAGTAGATTAGATACTTAAACTTTATGGAGCTTGATTTTCTACTAGTTCTTCATTAAAGCTTGAATTTCTTAATGGAGCTTAATCTTCTACTAGAACTTTAGTAGAACTTGAACTTAACTTGAACTTTCCATCTTGATCTAAGAAGAACTTGAACCTTCCATCTTGATCTTCTAATTGACTTGAGCTTTAGGAGAGCTTGAACTTTCTATCTTGATCCACACTAAAAGGCTACTTCATAAGCTGTTTTGTCTAAATGAAATTTGACAAACAAGGTGTGTTTTACACATTATAGCACTTACAATCTCCCCTTTTGTCAATTTTGTGACAAAACACTTATTATTACAACAATTAGAATGAAGGCTTGTATTCTTGATCCCATGTTGTAGAAGGTTTATTTCACCTTTGATGAACTAGCGAAAAATTTTCTACTCCCCCTCAATCTGAGCTTCCCCTATATTTTGACATACAAACTTCCATGCATTCTCATACAATCATATCATTCATATCCATCATACATTCATGAATCATGCATTCTGTTAATGCACTCATCTTGCACATATGTTTGTCAATCATGTGACTAGTTGTGTCAAGTAGTCAGAAGAATCCTTGGCAAATGAAGACCGACGACGTAACTAGAGCAAAAGCCTAAGCTGCAAAGTTAGAATCCAAAGAAGCTTCTACGATCTAGATCTTGCCTATATATGATTCTAACTCAGATAGGAAAACCCACTTAGATCATCTATTTCAAGCCATTCTAAGTTCATATCGTCTACCCTTTTAGACTTGGCTTTAAGAAGTTCCAAGCTGTTGAATGGTTTAATGGACAAGAAGTTAAAATTGGAAATCTATCCACATTCGGTAGGAAAATGGTTCCACCGAATGGCTCCTTCGGTAGCACCGAAGATACCTTCAGTGTTATAGAAAGTGCCCAAAATGTTCCAGCAGCTTTCAAAGAAAATTCGGTACCACCGACTAGAATTTCGGTATCACCGACTCCTACCAATGAACAACTTTCGGTACCACCGAAAGTGACAAAAATTATCTAGCAAATTCAGGATCAAATTCGGTACCCCCGAGTGACATTTTAGTACCACCGACTATATTTCGGTATTACCAAATGTTCACTCGATAGCACCAAAAATTAGCCATTATAGATTCGTTGGGCCCTTTTCTTTATAAATATAGGACCCAAAACCTTATGGAAAGTGTGGATTAAGGCATTTCAGAGTCCTTGACAGGTTTAATTCCAAAGTCATTGCTATACAGGAATTGAGAGATACCGATGTTATGAAAGTTGAGGAATTAGTTGGATCTCTACAAACCTATGAGCTGAATTTGAAAGCTCCTAAAAACAAGTCCACAACCCTTAAATCCTCAAAATCTAAATCCAAAGTTACAAATATAAATATCGATAATGAGGAAAATGAGGATGATATGGCAATGTTAGCTAAAAACTTTTATAGAATTTTTGAAAAAAAAAAATAGACCAGATTTTCAAATTTTGATTAACAAAAGAAAAGGAAATTCAAATTTTTAGAAATCAAAATCTAATGACACCCAATTCTTCAACTGTTCTGAATATGGGCATCTAGCTTCAAAATGTCCTGAGAAGGATAAACCTAGAAGAAGAGGCATGATCGCCACTTGAGATGAATCATCAAAATCTGAATCTAATTCAAAAATTGACGAATCAGACAAAGAAACTGAGAATGATCAAAAGGCCTTAATGACCATAGCTAGAATCACTTCTACAGACGAAGGTGAAATGTCTGACTATGAAACCCATGGAAGTGATTCTAAAAATAAAGATGATCTTCAAATTGCTTTTGATGCCCTATACAAAGAAAGTTGTAAGATTGCAACCAAACTTAAAACTCAAAAAGAAAACTTTTCTAATATAAAATTAGAAATAAGAAATCAGTTATGGAAAAATCTCATTTTTCTGATTGCTTTGAGAAAACCAAACTAGATTTAAGTCTGAAAATTTCTGAAATTGAAAATCTTAAAACTAAAAGTGAGAATTTAAAATTAGAAGTTACTTCTTTTAAAACTTCAAAAGAGACTTGAATATACACCTAAGGTGACTAGAGACTTGAAAAATTATTAACTGCATCTCAACAAAGTAGTGAAAATTTTGGCTTGGGATATATTAAAAGTCGCATAGAAAAATCTAAAAATTCTGCTCCCATATTTGTAAGAGAAGAATCCTCAAAAACTAAAGAAGACAATATGAAAGAAGTAAAGAATATTGAAAAATCATTTAAAAAACTTCTAATCCAAGAACTAATGCCAACTATCATAAATATGAAAAGAGAAGCAATAATCCTCCCCTAGCAGATAAGATAATGGACTTGCTTAAAGAACTCTTCAAATCCAACTCTAGAAATAACAGAGTATGGAGAAACAAGAAAAAATCTTACTCTTAAACACAGCGAATAGTAAGAGATCCTCATAAACCCAAAACCATATTGAAATAGGTTTCAAAAGATAAGTGTCTTATTATCCACACAGCTTTCAAAGCAAGTAGCCATTCAAGATGGTACCTGGATAGTGGATGTTATAGACATATGACAGGTGATAAAGAGATTTTATCAGACATCAATCAAATTGATGGTGGCTCAGTGACATTCGGAGATGGTAGCAACTACAAAATCATCAGAAGAGGTAATATAAAACTTCTAAACCTACCTATCTTTAAAGATGTCTTATATGTTGAAGGTTTAAAACATAATTTGCTAAGCATATCTCAAATCTGTGATAATAATCATAGTGTTAATTTTTCAGATTACGGATGTGAGATAATTAACAATCAAGGCCATATAATATTAAATGGTCGAAGAACCTCTAAAAATTGTTATATCATTGATGATTCTTCTTCTACAAATCACTCTTGTTACATGTTTTGAACAGACGAAACTGAATTGTGGCATCAACATCTTCGACATGTAAACTATAGAGACCTATATAAATTAAGTAAAAGAGATCATCTTCGTGGTTTATCCAAATTGAAAAAGTTAGAAAAGAAAGTAGTGGTGTCTGTCGAATGGGCAAACAAATCAGGAGTAGTCACAAAAAAGTGAACTCCTTAGCCACTACAAGACTCTTGAACTACTCCATATGGACTTAGTTGGACCAACCCGAACGGAGAGTAGAGGCGGTAAGAAATACTTTCTAGTTGTAGTTGATGACTACACTAGATACTCTTGAGTAGCCTTCTTAAGAGAAAAGTCGGATGCTTTTGACGAAGTAAAAAAGTTATTTAAATGCATTTGGACTGAAAAAGAACTGTCTGTGATCAGAATAAGAAGTGACCATGGCACTGAATTTCAAAATAGTAATATTGATAAGTTCTATAATGACCATGGAATATTACATGAACTTTCTGCTCCTAAAACGCCTCAGCAAAATGGTGTTGCCAAGAGGAAAAACAGAGTTCTATAAGAAATGAGGAGTATTATGCTTAACAGTAAAAAATTAACAAAAAATCTATGGGCTAAAGCCGTTAATACTGCTTGTTATATTATTAATCGATTTTATTTAAAAGCAAGTAAAAATAAAATAACTTATGAACTTTAGTTTAATAAAAAACCTTTTGTGAAATATTTTCGTACTTTCGGAAGCAAATGCTTCATTTTATGAGATCGGGAATATTTGAGAAATTTTGAAGCGAAAAGTAATGAAAGTATATTTTTGGGGTATGTTCTAAATAATAGAGCATATTGTGTCTTGAATGGGTGATACAAGAATCTATAAATATTGTTATCGATGATCAAACTATCACTCCCAATTTTGATCATGATGATGAAATTACTATTGTCAATTAATCTGAAACATCATCAAAATCAGATCCAACTGAGAATAGATTAGTCAAGGATCAACTGACTAATTAAATACTTGGTAACCCTCACACTGGTATCCAAACTAGAAGACAATTGGAAAACATATGCAATCATGTGTGCTTCACTTCCCAGATAGAACCGACTAATGTCAATAAAGCCCTTGCTAATGAAAATTGGATTTTGGCTATGTAAGATGAATTGAATTAGTTTGTCAGAAATGATGTTTGGTATCTAGTTCTTAGACCTTCTGACAAACATATGATTGGAACTAAAAGGATCTTCACAAATAAATCTGATGAATTTGGTAATATTATAAGCAAAAAAGCACGATTAGTTGTAAAAGGGTACACTTAAATTGAAGGAATTGACTATGATGAGACCTTTGCTCGAGTTGCTCGACTTAAGTCCATAAGGTTATTTATTTCCATCGCATGTAATATAACTTTTAAAATATAGCAAATGGATGTTAAGAGTGCCTTCTTGAACGGTGACTTAAATGAGGAAGTTTATGTAAAACAACCTAAAGGGTTTGAATATCCTAAACTTCCTAACAATGTATACCATCTTAGAAATTTGATGATAAACTACCATAAATTACCAAAACTATTACAAGCAATAGATCTATTGAAAATGAAAATTTTCTACAATTACATGTTGTCGATGGGCTGCGCATATCTTTTTCATCTTAGATTTTTTACATTTAGTGTCTTCTTAAAAATTACTTCTAATCATGCCAGGAATCATCTTATGTAGTTAAATTTGAAGTTTTTTATTTTTAGTATATTTTATTAATTTGGGTAGTCTCTACTATAGTCGAATTAGGGTTCTTGATTAGGGTGATTACAGCCAAATTACCATTTTCGCTAATTGTGGAAAGGGAATGCTATAAACTTAACTAATCCAAACCTTATTTGATAGACATAAGAAATCTCATCACCCAATTTATTACAAAAACACTTTGATCATCCAAATAAGCTCTAAACTGCTCATTTGTCACACCCCAAACCCGGAAATCGAATTCATGGGAATCTCGATCTCCGAATCTGGTGCTGACAGCCTCTGTAGTACCCCATTCTCGGCACCTAGCATTCATATGTCAAATTCCGAACCTGGGATCCTATAAGGAGGATTTTTTTTTAATATAAATTTAACTCGTAAAAAGCATAACCACAAGATTACCCAATTCATAAGGGCAACATCATCAGTACATATCCACTAATATAATCATTTGAGTACAATGCTGAAAGGGAAATATATAAATTGAAAATCAAGCTGTGAAAGACCGATGCACACTCCAAGCTTAATATTGCTGCAATCTAAACATCACCTGCATGCATCTATCATGCATAAGCTTATAGAAAGCTTAGAAGGTGGTGTAAGTGTGTGCACAAGGTAAGTGCCAAGTATTCAATATAATGCCATCATTATACAATACTGGAAACACTGGTAATTCCATAAATCGTACAATATCGAAATAAGTAGAAATGCTGACAAGATCATGAATTATCAGAGTAAGCAGAAAAACTGACAAGATCATAAATCATATGCTAACAGAGTAAGCGGAAATACAGACAAGTCCACGAGTCAATCAATATTAGAATACGCAATATAGAATAGATATGCATATGAGGAGTCATAAAGAGCCAAATACCAGCTGCCGAGGATGCGATGCAATATGCGGTGTGAATGGAATAATCATGCTAGAGTGTGAAGTCGAGATGATAGTACGTAGTATCACAGGCTATGGAATCCATCACAAGGGACTTCTATCCAAACCAGTCCCATACATAAATTTAGATAGTCAGACTCAATGTGGTAAACTCCTGATCTCAAGTTAGTCGCGTGCCCCAACCAAAATCCTGGCCATTACGAAGGCACATGTAACAAATAGTTGCGCACCACCAACCCAAGTGGATAATGAATGAATGAATGCATGAATGAGTATGCAACTCCTGCTCACTAAATCCACAAATCAGTACAGTTCATCTCTGGGATCATCACCGGGGTTTAGTATACTCCAAATGGCATTGTCGCTCTCCCAGCCGCACAGTCCAAGTGAGCATAGGAAACCTCACTATCCGCCTGGCCAATAGTTTGTCAATACCTATCCGGCACGTCGATAGCAGACCCATCCACGAGCTGGTCAAACTCAGCCTAGTATTGCCCCTACCCTCGGGCAGGTAAGGTCACACCTCCTCCCAACCGAAAACAACACAGTGGGAGACATGGCCTCCTGGTATTCGGCACTCGGGCACTCATATATCCACTCGGTCTTAAAGTCAGGGCATCTCCTGGCCATAGAGGTTTAGGAATTTTCACCCAGGGACATCTATGGCGCCCATATGCTAGAACCAAACATTTTCGGTGTCCTATTTGGCCATCCACAATATGCCTGTGGAGGCTACGGCCCTGATGTCGCTAGGGCTTACAGTAATCATAATGCGAGATGCATGAGTCATACAATCCAGTCATGCATCAATCCTGCGCATCCCGCGTGTTCATGTGAAATAACCTCCACCTATCAGGGAGTCTCAGAACAACATGTTCAATGACATATGCAATAATCAACCACATCTCATAACAAACATGCAGATGATGCGTATGGGCATGTATCATGATGCTATGCTATCACATACTCATAATCAGTATCAATAACCAGCATCGACAATCGACCTCGACAATGTGGACATTTAACCAACATTGCCCCCAAGGAATAGCCCACATAGAGCCAAACATATAATGGGCAAACGACCTCACACAAAGGCCTAATATACAACATAGTGGGCCTTACTTAAGGGCCACATATACACAACAAGCGGGCCCTGCTCATGGGCCTCAAATACACGACATGTGGGCCCTACACATGGGTCTTAAATACATCAAATGAGCCATGCATCATGGGCCATGAATACATCACAATGGGCCTTTCTCATGGGCCTAACATACGTCGTAATGGGCCTTTCTCATGAGCCTAACATACATCATAATGGGCCTTTCTCATGGGCCTAACATACATCATAATGGGCTCCATAGCCTGGTCCTCAAATGCATCCCAATGGGCCTCATCGCATAGGCCTCATATACATCATATTAGGCCTTAAACACGGCCTAAATGCACATCACAACGGTCCTCAAATACGGGCCGCATATACATTGCATTGGGCCTCAACAATCGGCCTTGGTAAATCAAAATCGGCCTCGACAAGCGAAATCAGCCTTAATACTTAGCCTCGACAATCAGAATTGGCCTATATAATCAGCCTCTACAAATCGGAATCAGCCTATACAATCGACCTCGACAAATCAAAATCGATCGATAATCAAAATCGGTAAATCGGTCACGTCAATTAGAATCGACAATCGGTCATGATAATCGAAATCGGTAATCAGTCACAATAGTCGGAATTGATCGATAATCGAAAACGGCAATTGGCCACAACAATTGGGATCGCTCAATAATCGGCCTTAATGATCAGAATCGGCAACGACATCAATGAGAATGGCCTAACAAGGCATAAGGGAAGGTTACAATGAGGACATCTAACCATCATTGCCCATCAATGTGGACATCTAACCAACATTGCTCCCAACAAGTGGCCCATATAGGGCCAAACATGTAGTGGGCTCACAACCTCATACAAGGGTTTGATATACATCACCATGGGCCGAATACAAGGGCCTAATGTAGGTCACCATGGGCCACGAGCCATGGTCCTCTAATACATCATTGTGACTATGACCCATAGACCTCAATATACATCAAGTGGACCGCATTAATGGGTCTCATATACATGACAGGTGGGCCCTGCACATGGGCCTCAAACATACAGCATGTGGGCCCTACACATGGGTCTCATATACATCTAATGGGCCACGCACCTGGGCCTCGAATACATCAAGTGGACTACATATCATGGGCCTAATACATATCACGATGGGTCTTGCCCTTAGGCCACGAATACATCACAATGGGTGTTGCCCATAGGCCTCAAATACATCACAATGGGCCTCATACAAGGGCTACAGACACAACAGGTGGGCCCTGTATATGCAACAAGTGGGCCTACTCATCACAGCCGGTCCTACCAGCGGCCCAGCCAAAGAACAACCTGGATAACATACACATCACGGTGAGTTGCGTCATTGGGCTGCACCATTGGGCCTCATATACAACAACTGGGCCGCACCAACGGGTCGGACCAATGGCCCTCATAAATGTTGAGTGGGCCACACCATCTACATCATTCATCTATTTTAAGAGATCATTTTAGAATATTACCTAAAAATGAATCATATCAAAAGATCAGCTGGATCGCACCCCAAATAACGGCGGAGATGATGATTGGAAAATCATATGGACCATACCACAAATAACAGTGGAGAAAATGATTTTCACCGTTTAAAATCTACGGGGCCACCATTATGTTATTTTCCGTCCAATCTGATCATAAGGTTACATAAACCTGAATTAGATAAAAACAATTTCATATTGATCCCGAACTTCTAAAAATCCAAACGAGTTCAATGATAGACGTTCAATCTTCCACTGTTTATGTAGTGTGGTCCACTTGATAGATGGACGGTGTAGATATATAATACATATATCTGGTGGGCCCCACCATTCAACCCATCAGAACGGCAGGGATAAAACATATATATATATATATATATATATATATCGCGAAATGGACCCCACATATGCACAGTTGGGGTATAACATATATCCCAAGTGGGACCCACACTAGCTAACGTAAATACAGTAGCTATACATAGCTGGTGTGAAACGCACTAGCCAATCTGTTGTAAGCAAGTGGGTCTCACGTGGGGCCCACCATATATATACATATGGTATAAATATATAAATATATATATATATATTATGATTATTATTATTATTTTAAACTCAACATCCAATGTCCAGAGGAATGGACAGCTGGCTGAAATGCATATGTAAAGTGACCCACCGTCCAAGCAATGGACGGTGGATACAACACATCATCAGGGTAGGGCCCACCAAGCCGTGGTTCACAAATCCAGCCCATTCAATAAGTATGTCCCACCTAGTTAAGGGGTTAGACCGAGTTTCGGAAGCATCCGAATTTCAGATGGGCCCCAGCAAGTGTATATATATGTTTTAGGCATGTTTCCACATGATTTTGGATGATGTGGGCCACTTGAGTTCCATGTGCAGCTGACCTTTGGGGACATCCCATTTTTTAAGGGGACCCATCAAACGCACAGTGTAGATGTTCCACATACATCAATGTGGGACCAGTGGTGGGGCCTACCCTGTCGTTCCAAGCAAAGGACGCTACTTGTTGCAGCGTCCTCTGGACGCTGATAGCAACAGTGTCTTCCACCCCTTTTTCTTTTCTTTTTTTACAGGTTATCATAAGTGGGGCCCACATTAGTAGAATCCACCCCGTCGGTTGGGTTCCCTGGCTTGAGACAGGCCTAACAAGCTCAATTTTAAGTGTATATGATGCATATAAACATCACAGCAGCCCCCAACAGTTTATATCACCAAGACCGCTGCTTTTCACGATGTGGCTCATACGAGATTCGGATTAGCATCATTCTTCGGCTCAACGCCTAAAATGGGCTAAGGAATCGGATGGACGGTGTGGATTAGTTCTATACATCAAGGTGGGGCTTGCATGAGTGGCCCACCCCAAAACTTTAAAAGGCTATATATATATATACATTTTGTTAGCTGTTAGTACATGCACATGTCAGTACACGCACTCCATGTTAGCTATCAACATGTCCAGCGTCCCTGGACGCTGGATGGCAGGGATAAACACAGGCATTGTGGTGGGTCCCACATGGAAGTGGACCACATTTCATTAAGGTGAGTCCCACATAAACGTGGCCTACCATGTATATGTATATATATATATATATATATTAATATAATATTAATATATTATATGATATTTAGTCCAACAAGTGGGACCTCCCACCATCCCAACAATGGACGGTGGATCTCGCCTGAAATGCAGTGGGCCACACCGTCTGATGGATGGAGTAGGTTTAACACAAATAGGTGGGGCCCACTTCATTCTAAGGGGAGGATAGAGAGAAAGAGATGTAGCGGAGGGACCTCGCCACTATGGGCCCCTCCTTGATCATACACATACATCAAAATGGGTCCCATCATAAATGGGCCCTCAATTCATCAAATCCAAATAAAAATCAACCACCTCGAGATTTCTTCTTCCTTCTTCCGCCAATGCCTGATAAAATCCCAAAGGGACAATTTCAACGGTTAAGATGGGCTTAGGATGTTGGGATCAGGTGGTAGAAAGGTGGGCCACACTAGCTCTCTCTCCCATAGAGCTTGGACATGGGTTGCTCTCATGGAGCTTAGGAGGAAAATGACAGATAAATGAGAGATGTGATGTAAAGAGAGAGAGAGAAGGATGGGAGGTGATGTTTTTTGTTGACTTTTGGGTGGAAAGAGGAATGGGTGTCATTCCTTGTTGGTGAAAATGGGATGGATAGGTAAGGTCGTGTACTTGACTTTCATTGATGGATTGATGTGATGTTTAGGGTAGAGATTCTCTTGGGGATTGTGACGCACGGTGTTTTCCTCAAACTGAACGCAGGCCCACATCTCTTGGCCTGGGTATCGCCTCGGTGCGTAATACGCGACATCGGAACCGCAGCGACGGCATGGTCACTAAGGTATAAGTCTCGGGTTAAGCCGACTCTAGAATACGGGACACGACTCAAGGTTGCACGCAACTGTCTATAACAGATCGCAGGTCATCAGAATTCAACCGGAAAGACCGCAGAAGCCTACAGAACAGTACAGGTTAGGATACGGGTCTTACAGCTCTCCCCACCAAATAAAAATTTCATCCTCAAAATTTACAGAAAAGACATGGAAAGAGGAAACATCATCAAGTATATATGTGAAGGCATAATCAATCTGCAAAGTGATGAAGATAGCGGTCTCTAATCTCAACCTCGCACCCCTAAGATGCATCATCGACCCTATGGTGACCTTACTAATCTTCGGATTATGCAGTCCTGCAATTTCAACGATAGGTGGCTATGTCAAATCTCTAAGTTATTCGAACTTAGGGATCTAACCATTTTAAGTTCTCAACAATCATACAGTGAAGGGTAACTATCAGCAAATATGTGATGTTATCTTCAGGTATTCCCAAGTTATTCTTTGATACCAACTTTTGTCACGCCCCAAACCTGAAAATCGGATTCACGGGAATCCTGATCGCTGAATTCGGTGCCGATAGCCTCCGTTGTACCCCATTTTCGGCTCCTAGCATTCATATGTCAGATTTCGATCCTAGGATTCTACAAGGAGGATTTTTTTAATATACATTTAACTCGTAAAAAGCATAACCACAAGATTACCCAATTCACAAGGGCAACATCATTAGCATAGGAAATACATAAATTGAAAATCAAGCTCTGGAAGATCGCTGCACACTCCAAGCTCAACACTGCTGTAATATAAACATCACCTGCATGCATCTATCATGCATAAGTTTATAGAAAGCTTAGAGGGTAGTGTAAGTGTGTGCACAAGGTAAGTGTCAAGTATTCAATACAATGTCATCATTATATAATACTGGAAACACTAGTAATTCCATAAATGTGCAATATTGGAATAAGTAGAAATGCTGACAAGATCATGAATTATTAGAGTAAGCAAAAATACTGACAAGATCATAAATCATATGCTAACAGAGTAAGCGAAAATACGGACAAGTCCACGAGTCAATCAATATCAGAATACGCAATATAGAATAGCTATGCAAATGAGGAGTCATAAGGACCCAAATACCAGCTGCCGAGGATGCGATGCAATATGCGGTGCGAATAGAATGATCATGCTGGAGTGTGAAGTCGGGATGATAGTACGTAGTATCGCAAGCTATGAAATCCATCACAAGGGACTTCTATCCAAACCAGTCCCATACCTAAATTTAGATAGTCAGACTCGATGTGCTAAAGTCCTAATCTCAGGTTATTCGTGCACCCCAATCGAAATCCTGGCCATTGCGAAAGCACACGTAACAAATAGTTGTGCACCACCAACCCGAGTGGATAGTGAATGAATGAATGCATGAATGAGTATGCAACCCTACTCATTAAATCCACATATCAGTACAGTTCATCTCTGGGATCATCACCGGGGTTTAGTACACTCCAAATGGCACTACGGCTCTCTCAGCCGCACAGTCCAAGTGAGCGTAGGAAACCTCACTATCCGCCTGACCAATAGTCTGCCAATACCTATCCGGCACGTCGACAGCGGACCCATTCACGAGCTGGTCAAACCAGCCTAATATTGCCCCCTACCCTCGGGCAGGTAAGGCCACACCCCCTCCCAACAGACCACGACACAGTGGGAGACACGGCCTCCTGGTATTCGGCACTCGGGCGCTCATGTATCCACTCGGTCTCAATGTCGGGGCATCTCCTGGCCACGGAGGTTTAGGAATTTTTACCAAGGGACATCTATGACGCCCGTATGTTAGAACCAAACATTTTTTATGTCCCATTTGGCCATCCACGATATGCCTGTAGAGGCTACGACCCTGATGTCGATAGGGCGTACAGTAATCATAATGCGAGATGCATGAGTCATACAATCCAGTCATGTATCAATCTTGCGCATACCGCGTGTTCATGTGAGATAACCTCCGCTATCAGGGAGTCTCAGAACAGCATGCTCAATGACATATGCAATGATCAACCACATCTCATAACAAACTTGCAGATAAAGCGTATGGGCATGTATCATGATGTTATGCTGTCACATACTCATAATCCGTATCAACAACTGGTATCGACAATCGACTTCGACAATGTGGACATTTAACCAACATTGCCCCCAAGGAATGGCCCACATAGAGCCAAATTTATAATGGGCCCACGGCCTCACACAAAGGCCTAATATACAACATAGTGGGCCTTACTTAAGGGCCACATATACACAGTAGGCGGGCCTTGCTCATGGGCCTCAAATAAACGACAAGTGGGCCCTACACATGGGTCTTGAATACATCAAATGGGCCAGAATACATCACAATGGGCCTTTCTCATGGGCCTAACATACATCGTAATGGGCCTTTCTCATGGGCCTAACATACATCGTAATGGGCCTTTCTCATGAGCCTAACATACATCATAATGAGCTCCATAGCCTGGTCCTCAAATGCATCCCAATGGGCCTCATCGCATAGGCCTCATATACATCATATTTGGCCTTAAACACGGCCTAAATGCACATCACAACGATCCTTAAATACGGGCCGCATATACATCGCATTGGGCCTCAACAATTGGCCTCAGTAAATCAAAATCAGCCTCGACAATCAAAATCAGCCTAAACAATCGGAATCGACACTCGAAATCGGACTTGATACTCAGCCTTGACAATCAGAATTGGCCTATATAATCAGCCTCTACAAATCAAAATCGGCCTATACAATCGGCCTCGATAAATCAGAATCGATCCATAATCAAAATCGACAGATCGGTCACGTCAATTAGAATCGACAATCGGTCATGATAATCGAAATCGGTAATCGGTCACAACAGTTGGAATTGATCGATAATCGGAATCGGCAATTGGCCACAACAATTGGGATCACTTAATAATCGGCCTCAATGATCGGAATCGGCAATGGACATCGATGATAATGGCCTAACAAGGCCTAAGGGAAGGTCACAATGAGGACATCTAACCGTCATTGCCCATCAATGTGGACATCTAACCAACATCGCTGCCAACGAGTGGCCCACATAGGGCCAAACATGTAGTGGGCCCACAACCTCATACAAGGGTTTGACATACATCACCATGGGCCGAATACACGGGCCTAATGTACATCACCATGGGCCATAAGCCATGGTCCTCTGATACTTCATAGTGGACTATGACCCATAGACCTCAATATACATCAAGTGGACTGCATTAATGGGTCTCATATACATAATAGGTGGACCCTGCACATGGGCCTCAAACATACAACATGCGGGCCCTACACATGGGTCTCATATACATCTAATGGGCCACGCACCTGGGCCTCGAATACATCAAGTGGACTACACATATGGGCCTAATACATATCACGATGGGTCTTGCCCTTAGGCCAAGAATACATCACAATGGGCGTTGCCCACATGCCTCGAATACATCACAATGGGCCTCATACAAGGGCTACAGACACAACTGGTGGGCCCTGCATAAGCAGCAAGTGGGCCTACTCATCACAGTTGGTCCTACCAGCGACCCAGCCAAAGAACAACCTGGATAACATACACATCACAGTGAGTTGTGTCATTAGGCTGCATCAATGGGCATCATATACAACAAGTGGGCCGCACTAATGGCCCTCATAAACGTCGTCTACATCATTCATCTATTTTAAGAGATCATTTTAGAATATTACCCAAAAATGAATCATATCAAAAGATCAGCTGAATCGCACCCCAAATAGCAGCGGAGATGATGATTCAAAAATCATATGGACCATACCACAAATAACAGTGGAGATAATGATTTTCATCATTTAAAATCTACGGGGCCACCATTACGTTATTTTCCATCCAATCTGATCATAAGGTTGCATAGACCTGAATTAGAAAAAAAAACAATTTCATATTGATCCTGAACTTCTGAAAACCCAAACAAGTTCAATGATAGACGTTCAATCTTCCACTGTTTATGCAGTGTGGTCCACTTGATAGATGGACGGTGTAGATATATAATACATATATCTGGTGGTTCCCACCGTTCAGCCCATCTGAACGGCAGGGGTAAAACACACACACACACACACACATATATATATATATATATATATATATATATATGTGTGTGTGTGTGTGTATATATCACGAAGGGGACCCCACATATGCACAGTTGGGGTATAACATATATCCCAAGTGGGACCCACACTAGCTAACGTAAATACAGCAGCTATACATAGATGGTGTGAAACGCACCAGCCAATCTGGTGCAAGTAGGTGGGTCTCACGTGGGGCCCACCATATATATACATATGGTATAAATATATAAATATATATATATATATATATTATGATTATTATTATTATTTTAAACTCAACATCCAGCGTCCAGAGGAATGGACGGCTGGCTGAAATGCATCTGTAAAGTGACCCACCGTCCAAGCAATGGACGGTGGATACAACACATCATCAAGGTAGGGCCCACCAAGCCGTGGTTCACAAATCCAGCCCATTCAATAAGTGTGTCCCACCTAGTTAAGGGGTCAGACCAAGTTTCGGAAGCATCCGAATTTCATATGGGCCCCAGCAAGCGTATATATATGTTTTAGGCATGTTTCCACATGATTTTGGACGGTGTGGGCCACCTGAGTTCCATGTGCAGCTGACCTTTGGGGACATCCCATTTTTTAAGGGGACCCATCAAACGCACAGTGTAGATGTTCCACATACATCAATGTGGGACTAGTGGTGGGGCCTACCCTGTCGTTCCAAGCAAAGGACGTTGCTTACTACAGCGTCCTTTAGACGCTGATAGCAGCAGCGTCTACCACCCCTTTTTCTTTTCTTTTTTTACAGGTTGTCATAAGTGGGGCCCACATTAGTAGAATCCACCCCGTTAGTTGGGTTCCCTGGCTCGAGACAGGCTTAACAAGCTCAATTTTAAGTGTATTTGATGCATATAAACGTCATAGCGACCCCCAACAGTTTATATCACCAAGACCGCTGCTTTTCATGATGTGGCTCATAAGAGATTCGGATTAGCATCACTTTTCGGCTTAACGCCTAAAATGGGCTAAGGAATGGGATGGGCGGTGTGGATTAGTTCTATACATCAAGGTGGGCCTTGCATGAGTGGCCCACTCTAAAACTTTAAAAGGCTATATATATATATATACATTTTGTTAGTTGTTAGTACACACCCATGTCAGTACATGCACTCCATGTTAGCTATCAACACATCCAGCGTCCTTGGATGCTAGATGGCAGGGATAAACACAGACATTGTGGTGGGTCCCACACGGAAGTGGACCACATTTCATCAAGGTGAGTCCCAGATGAATGTGGCCCACCATATATATATTAATATAATATTAATATATTATATGATATTTAGTCCAGCAAGTGGGACCTCCCACCATCCCAACATTGGACAGTGGATCTCGCCTGAAATACAGTGGGCCACACCGTCTGATGGATGGAGTAGGTTTAACACAAATAGGTGGGGCACACTTCATTCTAGGGGGAGGATATAGAGAGAGAGAGATGTAGCGGAGGGACCCCGCCACTATGGGCCCCTCCTTGGTCATACACATACATCAAAATGGGTCCCATCATAAATGGGCCCTCAATTCATCAAATCTAAATAAAAATTAACCACCTCGAGATTTCTTCTTCCTTCTTCCGCCAATGCATGATAAAATCTCAAAGGGACAATTTCAATGGTTAAGATGGGCTTAGGATGGTGGGATCGGGTGGTAAAAAGGTGGGCCACACTAGCTCTCTCTCCCATAGAGCTTGGACGTGGGTTGCTCTCATGGAGCTTAGGAGGAAAATGAGAGATAAATGAGAGATGTGATGTAAAGAGAGAGAGAGAGAGAGAGAGAGAGAGAGAGAGGGATGGGTGAGAGAGTGATAGGTGATGGTTTTTGTTGTCTTTTGGGTGGAAAGAGGAATGGGTGTCATTCCTTGTTGGTGAAAAAGGGATGGATAGGTAAGGTCGTGTACTTGACTTTCATTGATGGATTGATGTGATGTTTAGGGTAGAGATTCTCTTGGGGATTACGATGCACGGTGTTTTCCTCGAACTGAATGCAGGCCCACATCTCTTGGCCTGGGTATCGCCTTGGTGCGTAATATGCGGCATCAGAACCGCGGCGACGACACGGTCACTAGGGTACAAGTCTCGGGTTGAGCTGACTCTGGAATACCGGACATGACTCAAGGTTGTACGCAACTGCCGACAACAGATCACGGGTCATGAATATTCGATCGAGATGACCGCAAAAGCCTACGAAATAGTACGGGTTAGGATACGGGTCTTTCATCATTAGTGGACCATTATTCTTGAAATTATAGAATACTGTCCATCTTACAGGGCTTAATAATCATCACGGGTGCTGAGCTAGGGTAGTTTCTAGAATCGCTCAACTTGGGCCAAAGGCTAGGTGCATGGAATGTGCAAATGCCCTAGGCAAAAACTTAAAATTTAAGTGAATTGGGCTCTCTGCTCTTTCGCGAAGTTGTGACTTTCCAACAGTTGGGTTTCAACCAAACTTGAGGTGTGAATTAAGGATATTTTTTCACACACATTCGTATAATCATGGCCCCGAACGATCATCGACAACCTTCAGTTGTAAGTGGGGCCCCCACGGCTAATCGGAGTGTTTAATCACCGCCCGATTGTGTCCAAACATAAATCTCATAGAAAGACACTTGCCTCATGTTGTTGATAAGCTAGTGGCTACCTTGAAAGGCCCTGTGAGTTGAGAACAACCTCCCCCAGGGTAGTTTTATTGAGAAAAGAGTCACCGGGGCTATTTATGCACATTCTAGCACTATAAATAACCCCTCATTTCCAACCTCTCACTCCCATACGAATTTTCAATTGCAACTAGAGATAGAGAGGAGAAGAGGGGAAGGAAGTATGGGAGAGGGTTTTATTGGAGGAGACACACCTTGTCCCTACTAACTAGCAACATAGTTGTGACCGCACCGCATCATCGGAGTTGCCCTTACCAAAACTAGAGGTAAATTAGCAAGTCCCTTTTAGAGGTTTGAGTCTTGAAAATAGGATGCATGAATCCTATTGAGCTAACTATACCAGTGTAGGGCACTGGTAAGTAGTCTCGCGAAGCCTTAGCCCTAGGGGCAAGTCCGAATTTGACGAACCAGCCCAAGGTGCCGACTATGACCCCATAGGTTGCCATTTATCTAACCCCGTTCCACAATTAATGATTTGTGTTGTGAATGGATAAATGCTTGCCATCTTGTGAATACTCATATGACGTGATTTACTTTCCATAATTTTATATCTTTGTATAATGAAGCTTGCATGTTCGAAAGGATATTAGAATAAGTAGGATTATCTAATTTATTACTCATGCTTCCTCTTACTCACCTGTGTATGCACTTAACCTATTTTACCTTTCATGAATTGCTGCCCTTGTCATGATGCAACTAACATGTTCGATAAAAGGCTCAATCAAGTAGAATTTCATGATTTATTATTCATACTCCTCCTTGTAGTCGTGGTGGTTAATTTATTAGTATTATTGATTGACTGGGACTACTTAGGTAGTCGGGTTGGCCGGCAAACCATGAAAACACGAGGGTGGCCCCGATTGGGTCGGTCGCCCCAAACTAGTTTGATTGACCCGGGCTGAATGCAGACAACTGATAGTAGTCAAACTACACAGGATGCTTACACCCAATGCCGGTTACACCATTGTTCACCCAAGTTAACCAAACTAGCCTAATAGACAACCAACCATGTGTGTCTACCATGTGTGTCCACCATATATGATCATGCATTCCTGAATCTAGAGTACACTATACCCTTGAGAGGTCTACTAATAACCATTAGTCATATGATCCCCGAATCTTTGGAGCTAGGTATGGTTATATGGGACACTATGTCTGTGATGTTAGCCTATACTGGGGTGACAAGCCTCCTCGTAGTGACCGTAAGTGATTTATTCACAATCTTACATATCATATGCATTCAGCTGGGAGTGACGAACCCAGGCAGATCAAGGATCGTAGGCACGGAACCGCTACGACCGCCCTAGGCCTAGTGATCTGGATTAGGCTATTAATAAAATGGAGGTGTTCCCGCTTCCCTAATTTTGTTGGATGAATAGAATTAATTAACTACTCTGCTGTAACAACCTGATTTTTCAAGTCTCGAAAACTCGGGTGTTAACTTACAAAAATCGAAATTAGAGTGCAAGAATGAGACACAAACGCAGTGATCCATTTCATAGCAATTCAAACCTAAATCCTAGTCCACCCAACTGGGGACTTTTAGCACAAACCATGTGATCCAAATGTTCAAGTGACAGAAAGAAAATAGTTGCTACTGTTGGTTGAGGCCATAGAACTCTGCCAGGTCTTGATGAGGCTCCTCTTCATAGAAGTCTCCTCCCTCTCCTGAGGGGGTAGCGCCCATATCTGCCTCACAAGTGCCTTCGTCTATACCTGCACTGTCTGTACAGTTATAGGTTCATAGAATGAGTGGCCAGATCAGTGAGGACGCCCCTCAAGATTTCATATTGCCAAATTAACTAAGCATTATTCCCAAAATAGCAGAAATATAGAGTAGTTCTCATTTCAAATCAACTTACGTATAATAATGCATGTGTGTATGTCATCAAGGGATGCATATCCAGCTGGCCAGGCAAATGGACCCCTTTAGACAGACGGTTTATTCAGAACGTAATGTGGTAATGGGCCTTTCAAATGGTCGGCCCAACCCCAGGAAGGTGATGGGCCTTTCAAACAGTCTGCCCATCAAGTAGGATAGTAATGGGCCTTTCAAATAGTTGGCCCAACCAACAGGGTAGTGATAGGCCTTTCAAACAATCGGCCCCACAAACAGGATGGTAATGGGCCTTTCAAACAGTCGGCCCAACCAACAAGGTAGTGATAGGCTTTTCAAACAGTTAGGCTTACAAACAGGATGGTAATGGGCCTTTCAAACAGTCAGCCCAACCAACAGGGTAGTGATAGGCCTTTCAAACAGTTGGCCCTCACAAATAAGATGGTAATGGGCCTTTCAAACAGTTGGCCCAACCAACCGGGTAGTGATAGGCCTTTCGAACAGTTGGCCCCCACAAAAATGATGGTAATGGGCCCTTCAAACATATAGCCCAACCAACAGGGTAATGATAGGCCTTTCAAACAGTCGACCCATTCAAAAACGGGAGTGCCACGTATGCATGTTTATTCAGGACATTTCAAATAGCCATTTTATGTGGGCATTCGAATAGTGTTATGATTTAATATTTATAGGCATGCATTACACAAATCTCCGCACTACATACATAAGTCTTCCTAAAATAAGTATTTAGCACATGATTAGATTCAACAACTAATGTATACATTCTAGAGGGCTGGGCATATGAATAACTAACACAAATAGCCTGGGGACTGTATATGCAAATAATCCAATATCTAAAGCAAATAGCCATGAGACTGAGCGTGTAGATTGTATGTCCAAATAATCCAATATCTGAAGCAAATAGCCATGAAACTGAGCATGTAGATAATTTCAGTAAATAATGTAATTAGCCTTGCGAACTGAGTCATTATTAATTTGGTGGCGTTTGGTTGAACTAACATGTAGCCAATGGTGGAAAAGTAAAACTTCATAGATTAACATCCTCACCTAGGAGTTGCTAACCTCCTCGGTGTGAGTGCGATTAAGGTTGAGTCCTATATGTCTTCCTCAAATATGGAGTGAGGTGAAAGAGTTTGTGTAGGACTTTCAAGAAATTTCTTGTTGTGTTCAGGACTGTCACTGAAGAAGGATGGGTCCAACACACTTGGGCATAGTTTTGGTTTGCATCCACCCCTCAACTGTTACTGAAGTTTTAGTTCAGGTCAGGGTTCGGGAAGTTGGCCCCCTGCTCCTGAAGTCGTTACAACTAAATAGGTAGTGGTCGATTTGTTTGAACATACCAGGCGAGTCGGCCTGGTCAGCACCAACCTGTGGATGGAGTTGGCCAGGGGGTTTCTCTAGCGTGAAGAGTAGCCGCTCGCCCTTAGCAGTAGTCAGACGGAGTGAGCCTGACTGAAAAAGTCGGGACTCGCCTGAACCAGATTGCAACGAGTTTGCCTTTCATTGGAGGGGAGAGCGGACCGCACCAATCCCTTCCTATTCTTTCTCTCTTTTTTCCTCCCACACCCCCTTTATCATTCCACACCTTTCTTACTCCCTCTCAATGGTGCCTTTCCGGGCTGCACTTACCCGACTCGATCCGATTCCGACAACTCGACTCGGTGCAGTGATGCAACTGATTTTTACACTCAGTCACATGTGCTCTCTTTCACTCCCTCTATGTGATCATTGGTCCTAATCTTGAGGTGCTAGGGCTTTATTTATAGAGCTAGAGCCGCACCTAGCTCTCTACAGATGGTTCGGGTGCAACTGGATTGGGCCCACATTCACTCCCTCTCTGTTCAACGTGGAGGTGATCTGATAGTGGGGATATGTTTTCGTCACCATGGCCCACACCGAATGGGAGATTTAGATCTAGAGATGGGACCCACAGTCTTGCGGTGGGTTTTTTGTCCGAACGAAGAGGATGATCGCCTGTTAATGGCAAATTCCTATGGTTGGTGTATCTGGCTGATCCATTCAGTTTGGTGGGTCTGGATGGGTCCTGTGATCACTATGGGGCCCACAACCTAAGCTACTGATTGCCCGCCTGACTTCTCATGCGGTTGGCGATACATCGGGAACCCCTTGCTACCCTGATGCGGGCAGTCCGGATGATTTTCAGAGCCCGAGCTGAGGGCTCGGATCATGCCAGCTTGATTCTTCCCAAGAAGGTAAACTACTAACCTTCTCTCTGTAGGAACATGAATGTATGTCCTTTCCTGGCGTTGAAGGCACGGCTGGGATTCATCCCGGATGGAGGGTTGAGATTTAAGGGAGAGCCTGAACACGGATCTCCAGTGTGGCATAACTATAGCCTGGGAAAGAACAGCATGAGACCCTTCCATGATTGGGCCCGAGCTCGTGTATCCGCGATTGTGCTTGGTTACGGTGTGAAAACCAGGTTCTGGTCGACCGTGCAAGGCCTTCTCAATGGACGGTTCTGATCTGTGTGAGGAGACCTGATGGTGGACCGCTGAGTCATCCGATTAAACTTCCTGTTGACGGGAACGACGGACGAGGGAGGAGTCCTGACGATTTCAAAACTTTTGCGTCAAACACTATTTGACCCAATTCATTGTTTGGCGAAATTCGGGTGCAGGCCCTGTGGTGCACGCACACCTTGTCGTGGGGCTCTGCCTCATTCATGCCATTCATCCTCCATGGGGGCCATCATCGAGGCTTCTTGGCCATTGATATTGAGGATGGGGCAGATATGAGGGATAGTGGGGCCGTACTTGCCCCTTTTTCGGTAATCCCTCGACCTGTGTTGTGTATCTTGACTAATGAGTGACCTAAGACCTACAAGCTGATTTTAGTAGGGTTTGGTCACCTATTAAGGCGCCATCAAATACTTAAATCTCCAAGGTTTAGTGTGAACCCTTGGTTGGTGTGATGGCCGGGTTTGGTGGCCTGATCCATTGACGAGGGTTCACCTAATGGTTTAGTTTAGGTCATGCGTAGATTTAGTTAGGTTAAATTTATGTTTGGGCTAAGTGAGATCAAGTGTAAGTGGGATTAAGTGCTAATGCTTGAGTATAGAAAACATGGGGCGCTACAATCTACCCCCCTAAAAAAAATCGCCCTCGAAATTTACCTAAGGCGTGTTGCTGAACAGGTGAGGGTATTTTTCATTGACCTCAACTTCCCGTTCCTAGGTCGCCTCTTCTTCTTCGTGATGTGACCAAAGGCCCTTGATTAATGGGCTAGTCTTGGTTTGTAAGACCTGCTCCTTGCGATCCAAGATCCGGATAGGCTCCTCGGTGTAAGAAGCGTCGTCTGTAAGCTCGATTTGCTCCTAGCTAACAATATGTGACTCATCTGGAGTGTACTTCTTTAGCATGGATACGTGAAAGACGTTGTAGATGCTGGAAAGGGCAGTAGGTAGTGCAAGTCGGTATGCCACAACTCCAATACGATCCAAAATTTTGAAAGGTCCAATGAAACAAGGTGCTAGCTTCCCCTTCTGCCCGAACCTCATCAAGCCCTTTATTGGTGAAACCTTCAGAAATACTTGATCTCCTGCCACAAACTCCAAGTTGCATTGACGATGGTCTGCATAGCTCTTCTGCCTGCTCTGGGCGGTACAAAGCCGCTGCCGAATAACATCGATCACTTGGGTGGTGACTTGGATAAGTTTAGGTCCTAACAAACTTCTCTCTCCCACTTCTGCCGAACACTGTGGAGCTCAGCAGGGGCGCCCATAAAGAGCTTCATAGGGCACCACACCGATGCTGGAATGGAAGCTGTTATTGTAAGTGAATTCTGCGAGGGCTATGTGATCGTCTCAGTTGCCCTTGAAGTCAAGAACACATGCTCTCAGCATGTCCTCTAGGATTTGATTCACTCATTTTGTCTTCCCATCTGTCTGGAGGTGAAAGGTTGTACTGAACCTGAGTTCAGTGATGAGCTCCTCTTGTAACCTCCTCCAAAAAGTGGACATGAACCGGGGGTCACGATCTAATATGATTTCTAGACGAACCCGATAAGATTGAACGACTTCACGAATCTACGGCTTAGCTAGATTGTCAGTCGACTCTGTCGTACAAATGGGAAGGAATTGAGCAGACTTTGTCAGCCTATCTACGATGACCCATATCGAGTAATGTTTCTTCTGAGTCCTTGGAAGTCCAACAATGAAATCCATAGAGATGTTGTCCCACTTTCATTCTGATAACGGTAGCGGCTGAACAAGGCCTGCAGGTTTGCGATTCTCGGCCTTTATCTTCTGGCACACCATACATCTTGCTTCGAAACTTGCGATGTCTCTTTTCATGTTACCCCACCAATACTGTCTTTTCATGTAGTTGTACATATTTCCCTGGGTGTATGGCCATCCAGGAGTGATGTGCCTCTAACATCACTTCTCTCCTTAAATCTGCATTGTCAGGTACACATACTCGTCCTTGATATCGGAGATCGCCATCCCCACCAATCCTCCAATCGAGCATTTCCTCGCTCTTACACCTCTCCTTCATTTTGGTAAGCCATTCATCTTGGTCTTGTGTTGAAATCACTTGGCGAACCAGGTTTGGCTCTGTTGTCAGAAGAGCCACATAAATATCTGGCTCATCGAGAGTGAGTTGGACATTGAAGTACTAGATGAATTCCATCATTTTCCATTCCTTGATCATTAGAGTGGCTATTAGCTCATGCTTCTTCTTCCGACTCAAAGCATCGGCCATTGAGTTTGCCTTACTAGGGTGGTAGGATATATCAAAGTGGAAGTCCTTAAGGGTCTCTATCCACCGACGCTGGAGCATGTTCAAGTCCTTCTGTGTGAATATATATTTCAGGCTCTTGTGGTCGCAGAATAACTGCAATTCCTCCACATAGAGATAATGTCTCCATATCTTTAGAGCAAAGACTACAGCTGCCAATTCTAGGTCATACGTCGGGTAATTCTCCTCGTGCTTCTTCAACTGTCGAAAAGCATAAACAATCACCCTGTCATTCTGCATTACAACACAGCTTAAACATAAATTTGAAGCATTGCTATATACCACGAATGTCTCCTCTTCTTGTGAAAGAGTGAGCACTGGTGCAGATGTCAGTATCATCTTCAGCTCCTGGAAGGCCGCTTCCGAGTTCATATCCAAGGTGAATCAAGCGCTCTTTTTTGTCAACTGAGTGAGCGGTCATGCGATCATGGAGAATTCCTTAAAGAAACGCCTGTAGTACCCGGCCATGCCCAACAAACTTCGAACCTCAGTGACTGTGGTAGGCTGTTCCCACTTGGATACTGCTTCTACCTTAGCGGGGTCGACTGATATGCCTTCTGCTTTCACCACGTGTCCCAGGAACTTCACTTCCCCTTACCAAAACTCGCATTTGGATAGCTTAACGTATAGTTGATTCTCTTTCAGCGTGTTTAGGACCGTTTGTAGTTGTTGTTCATGCTCCTCTTGGCTTTTGTAGTAAACCAAGATGTCGTCAATGAACACGATCACGAATCGGTCCAGATACGGCATGAAGACACGGTTCATGAGGTCCATGAACACTGTTGGAGCATTTGCAAGGCCAAAAGACATTACCAAGAACTCGTAGTGTCCGTAGCGAGTTCTGAATGTCGTCTTAGGGATATCCTTATCCCTAATCCTCAGCTGGTGATACCCTGACTACAAATCAATTTTGGAGAAATACCTGGTGCCCCTGAGTTGGTCGAACAGGTCTTCGATGCACGGTAGAGGATATTTGTTCTTTATCGTGACTTCATTTAGTCATCGAAATCAATGCAGAGACGCATCGACCCATCCTTCTTTTTCACAAAAAGGACCAGAGCTCCCCACAGAGAAACGCTAGGGCGGATGAAGTCTTGGGTTAGCAGTTCATCTATCTAGCTCCTAAGCTCCTCCATCTCGCAAGGGAGCAAGCAAAGTGGGTAATGATATGGGGGCAGTTCCGGGCTTGAGGTCTATGCAGAAGTCTACTACTTATTTTGGGGGCAACCATGGTATCTCTTGAAATACTTCGAGGTAATCCTACACTATTGGGATTGGGTTAATGGTAAACTCCACTGATTCTGGTTCATCTAGGGCTTGCAGCCTTGCGAATGCATCGTGCCTATTTCTGCCCTTCACTGTAAAGGTGGCTTGTCCAGGGATGGTTATAGTGACCGTCCTACCACGGCAGTCCATCACTGCCCGAACTTGAGATAGCCAATCCATGCCTAGGATGACGTCGAACCACCTTATGGGCATAAGGACCAGGTCCACGGCCACATCGCGGTCTGCAAGGGTTAGGGAACAAGCCTTGCATAATTTGTCTATCTCAATTAATTTTCCCATGGGCATGCATTCGGGTTATGTTCAGTTCTAGTCTACTTGCAATGATAGAGTCTATGAAAGATAATGTTGTGACAAAATCGAACAAGGTAAATAAAGGGGTAACATTGATATGAGTTGTTCTGCATATTGCCTAAGATGGTTCTCCTTTAGCTTCGGCGGTGGTGACAGCATACATACGGGCGGGAGGATTCTTCTGTTGTGCTAGGGCTCCGGCCTTGGACGGTTGTAGCCTTACTGCTGGCCTGACTGTTACTTGGAAGCGAGGGGGATGATTCCCCTTGGGTGGGGGCGTGAAGCCCTCATCCCCCATTCTCTTTTAGCAGAAACGGATCGTATGCCCCTCTTTCCCACAATAATTGTAACTTTTAGCGGTAAATGCTGGTGCGACAGCCGCTAGTGGGCCCCTAGGACGTCCTTCTAGTGCTGGTGGGGCAGGATGCACCTGCCTTAGCCTACCCGGGGAATCCTTAGCTGGGAGGCGCGACCTCGTGGTGCGCTCAAAATCTTTCTTGACTCGCATGGCCATATCTACCAGTTCGGTGAAGTCTTCAAAGTCCCAAGTGCATAATCGCGATTGGATTCCTGGCCGGAGACCCTCCTTGAACTTTTGCAGTTTATATTCCGTGTCTTCCAGGGCCTTATGCATGAATTGCGAGAGCTTGTCAAATTGAGCCTCATACTGGGCCACCGTCATACTGCCCTATTCTAGTTTTAAAAACTGGGCTATCTTCTCATTCCTGCATGACCGGGGGAAGTACTTCTCTAGGAACTTGGTCTTGAACCCCGCACATGTCTAAGCGTACGTGGTTGGGATGCCCCGCTGCATACTCTGTCACCAGTTTTTCGCTCCGCCCTCTAACAAGTAGGTAGCCAAATTTACCATCTACAAATCGGAACACTCCAGAGGCCGCATCAACTTGGTGATCCTTGCCAACCAGTGCTCTGCCTGCACCGGATCTGGCGCCCCTTCGAACATTGGCGATCGAAGCCTTTGGAATCGCTCGAAGATATATGTACCCCTGCCATCTCTGTCTCATGACCCTTCCCTGCGGTCCCTACTTCGTAAAGACTCCACCATGAGTGCGTACATGTCCTGCTACTGTTGCATAAACGAGTCCTATTGCTGCTGCATAGCTACAGCCATCTGCCCAAAGGCTGTGAAGGCGGCATCCCTAGTCTGTTCCCCTGCGGTTGCCTCAGGGGTAGGCACCTTTCGCTTAAAATATTGTGACAGCAACCCCAATGTAAAGATCTGAGGGGAAGGAGAGTCCCCTATTACTTCTGATATGTTGTCAGCGTTTGCTACTCCAGGAAGAAGGTCGGGCGTATATTCAGGGTTATGCTCTCTTTGGCGCACGGTCGATGGGATGGGATGAATATCCACCTTATTGGTCTGCTAGGACCGCAATACGGGTGGCATGGCTCTCTGAGAGGTAAAAATATAAAAATAATAAATAAATAAAAATAAACTCATGGTTTAGGTGAAAGAGTTGTGAATTACCATGGTGTGACTATGACGAAAGCGTTGTGTATTTGTCGACATATCGACTCTAGGCCATCATCTTCCCTATCATCATTAGTTGGACGGTCTTATGGACAAGCCATACTTAAATACCGTGATACTCACATAAATGTCTTGCCTAACCCGACGGGCTCATGGTCATAAAACTTCCAAACAAAGTCTCTTTAGGTGGGCTGGACTATATTCCTTGCCTGTGAAGATTCTGGAAAACCATCTTTGTTTTTTTTTTTTTTTTTGCGAGGTCATGAAAATCGAGGCATTGGAAGCGTTGTTTCCAGATCCCTATGTCCTTGCCGGGGTGGGGGGGTGGTTAGAATCTTCTTTTATCGATATAATCTTCTTACCATGATCAGTGTAAGGAATCACCTATACTCTGTATTGCTCAAGTCGTCATCCTGCATGATACGTGATTCCAATTTATCCATTGGTTCCACACCTATCCTCTTGCTAAGCCTACTTTGTTCTAGTCTCTTTGGGACATGCCTTAGTCCTAAACCCAAGTCTATTAGAATATGAATGCTCCAGCGAGTTTTGACGCTAAATGTCCACAGCTCAATCGAGCGTCCCATCTTCCATATCGTGGCTTCTCTGCGCATCATGGTAGGAACAATGTCCTAATGTGACTACTCCCTATAAGTGGGGCCCGTCGTGTCGGTGATGCTAACCATTAATTCAATGGTTCCACACAGAGATCACAGACGAGAAAGAGTTCAACTTTGCATTAATTAATAGCCTTCTATAAGTAGGCCACTAACTGTAAGGAGCATTAGATAAAATGTTGGGACTTCAGATAAATGAATTATGATATCATATTCTTGCGAGGTCAATACATATGCCTTTGTAAACTGTAGGATATCTTGTACTCTAAATGCATATTTCCCCTATCCATGGTACTACGGGGTTGATGGAATATGTAGGTTATTGTTGGGATCACCACTGAAGCTAACGCATGTACTGTGTATTCTTGTGACTCTGATCATCAATGATATATAACTGTAACTTCTCCTAAATATAGGTTATAATCCTAACATAGCATCCAATCTACAATCTTGATTTATACTGGACTCGATGCTTAGGAACCTCGGTTTGTTGCCCATTAGCTATCACATGGAACTCTACGTTCATCATAAACGTATTTAACGTCACCTAGAAAGTTGTTTTAGTGAACCTAGGATTCCTTATCTATACCGGGGATTCCCTTGTAGGTTCAAGTGTCCTCTCTGCTAATGTCTGGGGGACCCTAAGTGTCTATGTTTGTTCATCCTAACTATTTTCTATGGGGGAAATTTCCTGAATTTCACCTAAGTTAATTCCTTATAAAATTTGTACATCAACCCCACAGCCTGGCTATCTCAGACTCGGGCTCTGATACCAACTGTAACAACCCAACTTTCCAAGTCTCAGTAACTCGGGTGTTATCTTACAAAAATTGAAATCAGAGTGCAAGAATGAAACACAAACGCGGTGATCCATTTCTTAGCAATTTAACCCTAAATCCTAGTCCACCCAGCTGGGGACTTTTAGTACAAACTATGTGATCCAAATGTCCAAGTGGCAGAAAGAAAATAGTTGCTACTGTTGGTTAAGGCCATAGAACTCCGCCAGGTCTTGATGAGGCTCCTCTCCATAGAAGTCTCCTCCCTCTCCCGAGGGGGTAGCGCCCATGTCTGCCTCACAAATGCCTTCGTCTATACCTGCATTGCCTATACGGTTATAGGTTCAAAGAATGAGTGGCCAGCTTAGTGAGGACGCCCCTCAAGATTTCGTATTGCCAAATTAACTAAGCATTATTCCCAAAATAGCAGAAATATAGAGTAGTTCTCATTTCAAATCAACTTATGTACAATAATGCATGTGTGTATGTCATCAAGGGATGCATATCTAGCTGGCTAGGCAAATGGACCCCCTTTAGACAGTCAGTTTATTCAGAACATAAAGTGGTAATGGGCCTTTCAAATGGTCAGCCCAACCACAAGAAGGTGATGGGCCTTTCAAATAGTCAACCCGTTAAATAGGATGGTAATGGGCCTTCAAATAGTCGGCCCATTCAACAGGGTAGTGATAGACCTTTCAAACAGTCGGCCCCCACAAACAAGATGGTAATGGGCCTTTCAAATAGTCGGCCCAACCAATAGGGTAGTGATAGGCCTTTTAAACAGTCAGCCCTCACAAACAGGATGGTAATGGGCCCTTCAAACAGTCTGCCAACCAACAGGGTAGTGGTAGGCCGTTCAAACAGTCGGCCCATTCAAAAATGGGAGTGCCATGTATGCATGTTTATTTAGGACATTTCAAATAGCCATTTTATGTGGGCATTCGAACAGTGTTATGATTCAAGATTTATAGGCATGCATTACGCAAGGGCCGCCAAATTTTGACGGTCGTATTACTTAAAGGACGGTCGAAAACCGTCATTTTTATTGACGAAAAAAAGACGGTCATGGACCGCCCTTAAAAAGGCGGTCCTGAACCATCCTTAAAAAGGACGGTTAAGATTTTAAAGGACGGCCATCGACCGTCCTTAAAAAAGACGGTCTCGGACCGCTCTCTGATAAGCATTCAAAGGACGGCTATAGACCGCCCTTAAAAGGACGGCCATGGACCGTCCTTAAAAAGGACTGTCGTAGACCATCTCTGATCCGTCCTTTCAAAGGACGGTCATGGACCGCCCTTAAAAAGGATGGTTATGGACCGTCTCTTATGAGCCTTCAAAGGACGGCCATAGATCGTCCTTTAAAAGGACGTCATGAACCGTCCTTTTTATGAGGGTCAATATACACTGCTACAATATATTTCATCATATTCTTCCTAATATACACCGTTATATAATATATTTCATCATATTCACATTCACATCCATCTAAACAACCCAAACCACATAAATCCAACATAAACTACATTCATCCAAACATAAACTACATCCATCTAAACACAAGCAATCTTATCCACATTACATTCATCCACACATAAATACATATAAGTTTAACATCATAAATAAAAAAGAAAAAAATTAGCAACAATTTTCTTTGTGTGTCTTTCACCTGAAAAACAAATATTAAACCAACAAAACATTATAATTCAGAAATCATGAAAAATTGCATAAACTTCTTCCAAAAAAGTGGGCACTTTTTAAAAATAAAACTGATCATTAAAACAGGTTTAGGTTTAGGTTTTAAGTTTTAGGTTTAGGTTTTAGGTTATAGGTTAACATTAAGGTTATAGGTTTTGGTTTAGGTTTAGGTTTAGGCTTAGGTTATAGGTTTAAGTTAAGGTTTAGGTTTTAGTTATAGGTTATACTATATAGGTTATTTAGGGAGTTGAGAATAGGTTAAGGTTAAGGTTTAGGTTTAGGAAATCGGGTCCGAGTTCGGGATCGTTTAGGTTTGGGTTATCAAGTTTAGGTTTAGGTTTTAGGCTTATGTTTAGATTATAGGTTTAGGTTATAAGTGCAGTAATAGGTTTAGGTTTATGTTAGGTTATAGGTTAAGGTTTAGGTTTAGGAAATCGGGTTCGGGTTCGGGATCGGGTTTAGGTTTGGGTTTTCAAGTTTAGGTTTAGGTTTAGGTTTAGGTTAGGGAGTTGAGATTAGGATTAGGTGTAGGTTTAGGTTTAGGGATTTGAGAATACATTTCGATTTTAGGTTTAGGTTTAGGTTTTAGGCTTATATTTAGGTTATAGGTTTAGGTTTAGGTTAGGTTATAGGTTAAGGTTAAGGTTTAAGAAATCGGATTCGGGATCGGGTTTGGGTTTGGGTTTTCAAGTTTAGGTTTAGGTTTAGGTTAGGGAGTTGAGATTAGGATTAGGTGTAGGTTTAGGTTTAGGTTTAGGGATTTGAGAATACATTTAGGTTTTAGGTTTAGGCTTAGGTTCTAGGTTATAGGTTTAGGTTTAGGTTAAGCTTTAGGTTAAGCTTTAGGTTTAGGTCATAAGCAATAGGTTTATGTAATTGAGAATATTTTAATGTTTAGGTTTAGGAAATTTTGTACGGGTTAGGGAGCGGTTTTAGGTTTGGATTTTCAAGTTTAGGTTTAGGTTTAGGTTAAGGAGTTGAGATTAGGATTAGGTGTAGGTTTAGGATTAGGGATTTGAGAATACATTTAAGTTTTAGGTTTAGGTTTAGGTTTAGGTTAAAGTTTAAGCTTAGGTTTAGGTTTAGGTTTAGGTTTAGGTTATAAGTTATAGGTTTAGAGAATTGAGAATAGGTTAAGGTTTAAGTTTAAGAAATCGAGTTCGGGTTTGGGATCGGGTTTAGGTTTGGATTTTCAAGTTTAGGTTTAGGTTTAGCTTAGGCAGTTGAGATTAGGATTAGGTGTAGGTTTAGGTTTAGGGATTTGAGAATATATTAGGTTTTAGGTTTAGGTTTGGGTTATATGTTATAGGTTTAGGTATAGGTTTTGGTTTAGGTATAGGTTATAAGCTATAGGTTTAGAGAATTGAGAATAGGTTAAGGTTTAAGTTTAGGAAATCAGGTTCCGATTCGAGATCGGGTTTAGGTTTGGGTTTTCAAGTTTAAGTTTAGGCTAGGGAGTTGAGATTAAGATTAGGTGTAGGTTTGGGTTTAGGGATTTGAGAATACATTTAGGTGTTAGGTTTAGGTTTAGGTTATAGGTTACAGGTTTAGGTTTAGGTTTAGGTTAAGGTTATAGGTTATAGGTTTAGGTTTAGGAAATTGAGAATAGGTTAAGGTTTAGGATTAGGAAATCGGGTTCGGATTCGGGATCGGGTTTTAGTTTGGGTTTTCAAGTTTAAGTTTAGGTTTAGGTTAGGGAGTTGAGATTAGGATTAGGTGTTGGTTTAGGTTTAGGGATTTGAGAATACATTTAGGTTTAGGTTTAAGAAATCGGGTTCGGGTTCGGGATCAGGTTTAAGTTTGGGTTTTCAAGTTTGGGTTTAGGTTTAGGTTAGGGAGTTGAGATTAGGATTATGTGTAGGTTTAGGTTTAGGGATTTGAGAATACATTTAAGTTTTAAGTTTATGTTTAAGTTATATGTTATAGGTTTAGGTTTAGGTTAAGGTATAGGTTTAGGTTTCAGTTTAGGTTATAAGCAATAGGTTTAGGGAATTGAGAATAAGTTAAGGTTTAGGTTTAGGAAATCGGGTTCGGGTTTGGGATCGGGTTTAGGTTTAGGTTAGGGAGTTGAGATTAGGATTAGGTGTAGGTTTAGGTTTAGGGATTTAAGAATACATTTAGGTTTTAGGTGTAGGTTACAGGTTTAGGTTTAGGTTTAGGTTATAAGCTATAGGTTTAGGGAATTGAGAATAGGTTAAGGTTTAGGTTTAGGAAATCGGGTTAGGGTTCGGGATCGGGTTTAGGTTTTGGTTTTCAAGTTTAGGTTTAGGTTTAGGTTAGGGAGTTAAGATTAGGATTAGGTGTAGGTTTAGGTTTAGGGATTTGAGAATACATTTAGGTTTTAGGTTTAGGTTTAGGTTATAGGTTACAGGTTTAGGTTTAGGTTAAGGTTTAGGTTTAGGCTTAGGTTTAGGTTATAATTTATAGGTTTAGGGAATTGAGAATAGGTTAAGGTTTAGGTTTAGGAAATCGGGTTCGGTTCAGGATTGGGTTTAGGTTTGGGTTTTCAAGTTTAAGTTTTGGTTTAGGTTAGGGAGTTGAGATTAAGATTAGGTGTAGGTTTAGGTTTAAGGATTTGATAATACATTTAGGTTATAGGTTATAGGTTACGGGTTTAGGTTTAAGCTTAGGTTAAAGTTATAGGTTATAGGTTTAGGTTTAGGTTTAGGTTTAGGTTATAGGTTGTTTGTTGAGGTTTAGGTTTAGGTTATAAGATATAGGTTTAGGGAATTGAGAATAGGTATAGGTTTAGGTTTAGGAAATCGAGTTCGGGTTCGAGATCGGGTTTAGGTTTAGGTTAGGAAGTTGAGATTAGGATTAGGTGTAGGTTTAGGTTATAGATTTAGGTTTAGGTTAGGTTATAGGTTAAGGTTTAGGGAATTGAGAATAGGTTGAGGTTTAGGTTTAAGAAATTGGGTTCGGGTTCTGGATCGGGTTTAGGTTTGGGTTTTCAAGTTTATGTTTAGGTTTAGGTTACGAAGTTGAGATTAGGATTAGGTGTAGGTTTAGGTTTAGGGATTTGAGAATACATTTAGGTTTTGGGTTTAGGTTTAGGTTATAGGTTACGGGTTTAAGTTTAGGTTTAGGTTAAGGTTATAGGTTATAGGTTTAGGTTTAGGTTATGGTTTAGGTTTAGGTTTAGGGAATTGATAATAGGTTAATGTTTAGGTTTAGGAAATCGGGATCGGGTTTAGGTTTAGGTTAAGGAGTTGAGATTAGGATTAGATGTAGGTTTAGGTTTAAGGATTTGAGAATACACTTAGGTTATAGGTTTAGGTTTAGGTTTAGGTTATAGATTTAGGTTTAGGTTAGGTTATGGGTTAAGGTTTAGGGAATTGACAATAGGTTGAGGTTTAGGTTTAGGAAATCGGGTTCGGGTTCGAGATCAGGTTTAGGTTTAAGTTTTCAAGTTTAGGTTTAGGTTTAGATTAGGGAGTTGAGATTAGGATTAAGTGTAGGTTTAGGTTTAGGGATGTGAGAATACATTTAGGTTTTAGGTTTATGTTTAGGTTATAGGTTATAGGTTTAGGTTTAGGTTTAGGTTTAGGTTTCGGTTTAGGTTATAAGCTATAGGTTTAGGGAATTGAGAATAGGTTAAGGTTTAGGTTTAGGAAATCGGGTTCGGGTTCGAAATCGGATTTAGGTTTGGATTTTCAAGTTTAGGTTTAGGTTTAGGTTAGCGAGTTGAGATTAGGATTAGGTGTAGGTTTAGGTTTAGGGATTTGAGAATACATTTAGGTTTTCGGTTTAGGTTTAGGTTATAGGTTACAGGTTTAAGTTTAGGTTTAGGTTAAAGTTATAGGTTATAGGTTTAGGTTTAGGTTTAGGTTTAGGTTATAAGATATAGGTTTAGGGAATTAAGAATAGGTTAGGTTTAGGTCTAGGTTTAGGTTTAGGGAATTGAGTTTAGGTTATAGGTTTAGGGAAAGGTTCGGTTTAGGTTATAGGTTTTGGGATTTGAGAATAGTTTTAGGTTATAAGAGGTTGGGTTATAAGTTAAGGTTTAGGGATTTGAGTTTAGGTTATAGGATTAGGTTTAGTTTTAGTTTTAGGGATTTGAGTTTAGGTTATAGGTTTAGGTTTAGGTTCTAGGTTTAGGTTTGGGTTTTGGGATTTGGTTTTGATTATATGTTTTGATTTAAGTTATAGATTATAGGTTTAGGTTTTAGGTTTTGGTTTTAGGTTTAGGTTTGTTTTAGGTTTTAGGTTTTAGGTTTTGATTTAGGTTATAGGTTAACGGTTTAGGTTATAGGTTTTGGATTTGAGAATGGGTTCGGGTTTAGGCTATAGGTTTTGGCTTTAGTTTAGGTTATAGAGGTTTTGGTCTTGGTTATAGGTTATAGGTTTAGGTTTAGGTTTAGATTATGGGTTATAGGATTTGAGAATGCATTTGGGTTTAGGATATAGGTTTTGGTTTTGGTTTTTGTTATATGTTTTGATTTAGGTTTAGGTTTAGGTTTAGGTTAAGGTTATAGGTTTAGGTTTAGGTTTAGGTTAAGGTTATAGGCATAGGTTAAGGTTTAGGTTTAGGTTTAGGTTATAAGATATAGGTTTAGGGAATTGAGAATAGGTTAAGGTTAAGGTTTAGGTTCGGGTTCGAGATTGGGTTTATGTTTGGGTTTTCAAGTTTAGGTATAGGTTTAGGTTAGGGAGTTAAGATTAGGATTAAGTGTAGGTTTAGGTTTAGGTTTTAAGTTAAGGTTTAGGTTTAGGTAAGGTTGAGGTTTAGGTTATAGGTTAAGGTTTTAGGTCATAGGTTTTGGTTTAGGTTAAGGGTATGGTCCTGCAAAGCAAATATAGATATAAACACGGTCATCCGACGCAAATGGCCAGGCCCTTCCAATGCTGTCCATAAAAAATAGACCGTGTTATCAGGGTCATAATAGCGGTTCCCTCTTTCCAGGGAATCCCGCTCTTCCAAATAGCTCCGACGCACATCCGGTCTGCTCCATTAATTTTGATCAAATATATAAACACGGCATGTCCAAATGGTCAGGCCCCTCCAATGCTGGGAAATGGATATCTTCATCATGGTCATAACAGCGGTTCTCATCTTTCAGGGACCCTCGCTCAACATCCGAATAGCTCCGACGCACATCCGGGTCTACTCCATCAATTTCGAGTAAATACATAAATATGGCCATCCAAATGGCCAAGCCACTCCAATGTTGTCCATAGGAAATGGACACTTCATCATGGTCATAACAAAGAATTCTCACCTTTCACGGACCCCGCTCAACATCCGGATAGCTCCGACGCACATCCGAGTCCGCTTATTTAAATAAAATGGATTATCAAGATCATTTAAATAAAATCAGGTCCAATCAATAATCTGACCTGGAGGATTCTGTTAGCATTGTTGACGGCACCTCGAATCTTGTTTTAGGGCCTAGAAAGTCAAAATTAGATACAAAAATTAGAAAAACCAAAGAAATTTAAGAAAGATAGTCAAAGTCCATGTGAATGAGCACAAGTATGCACCTACATATGAATTCTGAAAAGCTATTGCATATCACAAAAAATAATAATAACAATAATAAATAAATAAATAAATAAATAAATAAATAAAAATCCTTGCGTTTGGTTATTCAACAAAATGGGTTAGAATGAATTCATTTACCTAATTCATGGAAACCTTGCGTTTGGATATTCAACAAAATTGAATTGTAATAATTCAATTTGGTTCAATAAACTCAGATTTCTAAGAAGGATTTAATGGTTTTAAATCTATGGTTTTCTGGAAAAGGTCCATTTCCTGAACGTCAAATTCAACGGGGAAAGTAACATGGTTAATATTACTTTTCACAGTGCAAAGTTTCAATTATGTCTCTTCTTTATCTTCCATTTTTTTCTTAACAAGAAAATCCATATTTACTAATATTTCCATTTTTCTATTTTTCAAAAGAATGAGTTCGGACTTCGAAAGCGTCAGCTCCAGCACTCGTACTTTCAGCCCAAACCCTATCTAAGGACTCCAAAATTACCAAGTACTCATAAACATTCATTGCAAGCATTTTCTATCTATGTGCATGACGACCATACTGTTAAGATCAATCCTCTTATTTTCATTTACATAAACTAGTGGATGACAAATTATGTGTAACATACAGAGACGGTTCAGCCACTTGTGCAATTAGGGAAGGTTCAAAAGGGCCAGATTTTCACTTTGCAGACCTTGAAAATAGAAGGCAAAACAACTCTGTCAAATTGGACACTAAATAAACAAGCAGCATTATCTAAATCATGAAATGATATACTACACATAAATAATATGAGAAATATCTGATAATCTATCTGAACATTCTCATTTCAACTATGTAATCATCCTAGATATTTACACAGTTGTGTCATTTTTTTAAATGATGGAATTTTATTAATAATCCAAAAGGCCACACATATACTTGTAGTTATAAACAAATTACTGTTGCAAGCTTAGCTGCAGGAGGAATCGAACCAACAACAATGTAAGGTAACAATGCAAGGTTTCTCAAATTACTCGAAGCATGAGGAATCAGACCAGTCAGATTGTTTCGTAGCAATGTCAACTCAACCAAATTCTTGAAATTCCCTAATTCTTTTGGTAACTCCAACAGGAATGTTGCTACACATTTTAAAAGTCACACTTTACAATTCAGAATGAGATCCAAGTAGTGAATCAGGTGGGCCTTTTGATGTTGCTACACATTTTAAAAGTCACATGATTAGTTAGAACAGTCAATAAATGAACAACCATGGATAGAAATAAGCTATAGCCCGCATTCAACCAGAAAAATCCTCATTAAATGGCTTGAACGATCTGACCATGGTTCTCCATTAGCAAAACTAATTGCTAGGGCAAACATGTCTAAGACCTGCTGGCATAATATATCATCATCTCGAGTCGGGTCTCACAACAGTACTTACCTGATTCCATTTCTAATGCAAGTCAGCCCAAGCAACATCTTCTTGCAACTGGATGAAGTGTGTAAGTGCAAAGAGGCTTGTTACAGGTGATTCGGTCCTTTTTCATCTGGTATGCTTGTTCAGATCCTCATGCCACCTATCCTATGCATGCAGCATTTCAACCTGTCATGTCATATATAATTTGCATCTAACACTAAAATATATTGGTTTCATCATCAGAAATGAAAGAATCAGTTAATCCTGGGAATCTGGCATGCTAATCAGCTACAAACAGTCATGCCTTTGTCACTATATATATTAACTTCTTAAATTGTCTTTCATAAAAAGAAAGAAATAGTTACTGACCATATGCAGTGGTGGATTTCATGCATGAGGGTTTGTATGTGGATTTCACAGGTTTGTACTCTCAAGGCAAGGAGTGATGATATACTCTCCTCCATCTCTTTGAGTGTCCTTAACAATTGCATCACAATCAAATTTTCACTGGTACAATTTGGAATGTACAAAATAACGGAAAGTAGATTACTGAATCACAATTTCATGTAAAATCTTTCTGCCAGCTCTAGATTCCTGAGGTATTTCAAATCTACCCTATGATTAGAAGCTAGATTTGAAGAAAGAACATTATGGAATCAGGTCACAATGTGCACACTGAAAATAACTTAGAAAAGGATGAAGCTTGTGGAGAAAGTTTTTGCAGCTCTAGCAAACCCATTTGTAAGTATTAGATCATTCAAGTGCAAATTATTAAGAAAGTTTTTTAGTGTGGTACATGTGAATTAAAACTGCACTAATAGTAAACTGTTAACTATAAGAGGAACTAAGGCAATGGTAATTAAACGATAAACAAAAAATAACGAAAAAAAAAAGATAGATCTTATCCAAATAAGTGTGTTGGCATGTGTGACAAGCAAGCATATTTGGTTGAAACAGAATATAGGAGTTTTTGTAACATTGCTAGATAGGTCACAGATTCTAATAAGGTTGCAAGTACAAAGGAACATACCAACAAAAAAGTAAGATTAAGAAATCCTATGAGCCCTTAGGCTCTAATAACATGTTAAGAAGCAGGAGAGAATTTGTGAGAAAAAGAGCATATGGGGCTGGAATGTCCAGCTCACTCTTATTTATAATATTAGAAGAAAATGAAAAATTACATATTATGCCTTATACTAAGGAAAAACTAAAGGGTAAGGGGCAAATAAAGAAGGCATGAAACAAAGATAAATGGCTGAAAAATTGGGGATAAAGGTCCATAACATATATAAAACCCAGGTGTATTTACCTGTGGACCCAGTCATCCTTCTAAAAAAATTCCATGTGGGCTATGCTCACAGATATCTGGAAATGATTACAAATCCAATATTGTCTCCAAAATCCAGAAAGGACACAACATTATAACTAATCCAACATCTGTAAAATACCTACTATCAAAGGAGAAAATAATGATAATATTTCATACCGGAAAATGTTTCTCAACATCAGCAACATCGTTCACGAGCGAAGCTCTCGGATCGTCCAACGATATTGCAACTATTTTCCAATCAAGCTCCCCCTCATCAATCATAGCCAAACCTGCTAGGGTCTTGACCTTGAGACATTCAAACGGAAAAAAACTCGAGAAAACCAAAAAATTTGGAAGAAAGAAAATGCAAAAACCGTGGAAAAATCAAATGGCGTTTATGAAACCCCAAAAATCGCTGCTTCGGAAAATTTACACCAAAATGCAGAGATTTTCTTCTATTATGATAAATCATAGAAAGAAAAAGAGGAGGAAATCGAAACGAGGTACCTGAAAATCTCCCGATCGCAAATTCCTGGCAACGTAAATGAATGTCTAAACAGGAATTCCAGCGAATTTTGTTTGAAGGGAGGCGCGGCCTCCTCTACTTGGAAGATGGATTTGGAAGATGGATTCGGAAATCCTCTTCTAAAATGAATGTAACTTTCAAATCCAACAGTTGTGAGTTTTTCATCATTTATAAAATAAACTATATTAAAAGCCGTACATATAATGGACCATTTACAGATGATTAAGATAGTCTTCTATAGGAAAAAAGTATAAATATTAGCCATTTACAACTAGACCCATCATTTAGATGGTCTGGATAACACCATCTCATTGCCACCATTGTTCTGAATGAGTCACCACCATTTTACATCAAATACAAAACTCACACATTGTCACTGTACAATAAAAAACCAACCGGTTGAGCTTTGGATCCGGTAGCGTTGAGCTTTGAATCTGGTAGGCTCTATGGGTCCCACCATGATGTATATGTTTTATCCCCGCCATCCATCCATTTCTTAACGTCATTTTAGGGTTGATCCCTAAAAATGAGCTTGATATAAATCTCGTGGACCACACCCCATGAAAATAATAGTGATTGGATATCCATCACTAAAATCCTCCTAAGGCCCACTGTACTGTTTATTTGACATCCAATTTGTTTATTAGGTCATACAAGCCTAGATGAAGGGAAAAACGAAAATCATCTCAATCCAAAACTTTTATGGCCTCCAGAATATTTTTAATGGTTCACGCTCATTCGACATTGTTTCCTGTAATGTGGTCCATTTCAGATTGGGATATACCTCATTTTTGGTCTCATGCCGTAAGATGATTTTTAAAAATAGATGGATGACATGGATTAAACACATACATCATGGTGGGGCCCATAGAGCACCAACCACCAACCATTGGCCGGTGTCCGAAGGAGTAGCCAATCCGTTTCCCCTTATTTGTGGTGCGGTCCATTTAATCTTTGGATATGATTCATTTTTGGATAATTCTCTAAAATGATCTTGAAAAATGGATGAACGATGTGGGTTGATCCCAAATTTTTGGTAAATCCAAAACTTAAGTGAACCATGCCACACGAAACAATGTGAAATAATGATTTCCACCGTTATTACCTTCCTTGGGCCCACAATAATGTTTATTTGTCATCCAACCTGTTCATAATATCAAAAAGATATGAATGAAGAGAAAACACAAACATCAGCTTGATCCAAAACTTCTATGGCCTCCAAAAATTTTTCAATGGTAGAGGTTCAATCACACTATTTCTTGTGGTGTGGTCCACTTGAGCTTTGGATATGCTTTGTTTTTGTTCTTTAGACTTCAAATTATCTGTTAACATGGATGAACGGAGTGGATAAAATAAATAAATAATGGTGGACCGCACAGAATTTACTCAATATGCTAAGGGTAATTTGTAACTCACCTAAATGGAGTGGGGAGGGGTTTCCTTAAAACATTCATAATCATATATTGGGCTTGACTAAATGTGATTCACATATCCAACCCACTCATTATGTGTGTCCCACCAAATGCTATTATATGTTTTAGGGATGTCTTCGCATAATTTTACATGCTATGGCCCAACTGAGTTTTGTATACAACTGATTTTTGGACTTAAAGGGAACACATCAAATGCATGGTGTTGATGTTCTACACACATCATGGTTGGGCGCACAGATTAACTTCATGGGAAGTTCCCATGAGGTGACCTTTTATAGTACCATTTCATTATTTAGGTAACTCCTTCGTGGGTGTTACTCTAACCGTGTAGGGCCCACCTTGATATATTTTATATATATCGACTCTATCCATTCACTCTATTTTACTGATCATTACCCTTAATTTGACTAGTTACTCGCCTCGATCATACTACATATGAGAAAGATATTGGGCAAACAAGATTGATCAACAATTTGAGTGAATTTTGATTTAAACATATGAAGTTATTTACTCTTCATGTTCGGACTAATCAGATTGTCCAAAAACAGTTAAAGGTTGTTCATAATATCAAAAATATATAAATAAATAGAAAATGCAAACATCAGCTTGATCTAAAACTTCTATGGCCTCTAAGAAATTTTAAATGGTAGAGGTTCAATCACACTATTTCCTGTGGTGCGGTCCACTTAAGCTGTGGATATGCTTCCTTTTTGTTTTTTAGACCTTAAATTATCTATTAACATGGATGAATGGAGTGGATAAAATAAATAAATAACGGTGAACCCCACAGAGTTTACTCTCGTAAAGGTAACGAGTAACTCACTTAAATGTAGTAGAGAAAGATTTCCTTAAAACATTCATAATCATATATTGGGCCTACCTAAATGTGATTCGCATATCCAACCCACTCATTATGTGTGTCCCACTTAGATGAGGTGCCAGACCAAGTTTTAGCCGCATCCAAAACTCATGTGGGCCCCACCAAGTGCTTTTATATTTTTTAGGATGTCTTCACATAGTTTTAAATGGTATGGCCCACTTGAGTTTCGTTTACCGATAATTTTTGACATATCTCATAACCTAAAGGGGACACGTCAAATCCACGGTGTTGATGTTCGACACACATCATGATGGGGCCCACAAAACTTACTAACATCAATTCTTAGGTTCTCACGAGGTCTGTAAGTTGGGTCACAATTTTAACCAGAATATTTGGCCCATTTTACATGTATAGTCCATTCACTCTATTTTACTATCAATACTCTCAATTTAACTAGTTACTTGCCTCAATCAAGCTACATATGAGAAAGATAATGGGCATGCAAGATTGATCAACAATTTCTGAAATTTGATTTAAACATCTGAAGTTATTTACTCTTCAATTTGAACTGATTAGATTGTCTAAAAATGATTAAAGGTTCAATTAGTGGATGTGCCTAATAATTTAGTAATTTTATTTTTCACATATAAATTTAACTTCTTTTTTTTCAAAGTGTATATATATATATATATATATTTTTTACTCTTTTAATTAAATATCATTTTTATTATAAATAAATTTAACATTTTTTTTTTACAAAATTTATTTTTCTTTTTTAAAATATATATTTTTTTACAATTTGTCAATTTTTTTCACAATTTTGTTTAATTTTTTAAATTTTCTTTTCAAAATATCATTTTTTTTTTCAAAATTATCAACATTATTCAAAGTTCTTAATTTATTTTTTCAAAATCTAAATTTTTATAAAATTACAATTTTTTTTAAAAATTTAAAATTTTTTTAAACATTGTTAATTATTTTTCTAAGCTTCTCAACTATTTTTTTTTTTCGAAATTCATAATTTTTTTAAGCTTCTTAATTTTTGACCTCAGCATTAGAGACGGTCTTTGACAGAGCTATATGACGGTTTAGGACCGTCTCTAATAGAGACGGTCTTTGACAGTCTCCCATAGAGACAGTCTTTGACAGTCTCTAATAAAGACGGTCTTTGACAGGGCTATAAGACGGCTAAGAACCGTCTCTAATAGAGACGGTCTTTGACAGTCTCATATTACAAGTAAAAGACGGCCTATGACCGTCTCTAATAGAGACGGCCAATGACCGTCTCAGATGACCGCATATAAGACGGTCAAAGACCGTCTCTAATGCGGACGGCCAATGACCGTCTCAGATGACCCATATAAGACGGTCAATGACCGTCTTAAATGATTTGAGGACGTTCAAATTTTGAAGACAATATTAAGGACGGTCAGGGGCCGTCTAAAATTTTAGAGACGGTTTATGGCCGTCTCTAAAGCGTCTTTAAACCAAGCAATTTTAGAGACGGTCCAGGACCGTCTCTAAATCTGTCCTTTTTTTCCATTTTTTATTTAGGACATTTCAAATAGCCATTTTATGTGGGCATTCGAACAGTGTTATGATTCAAGATTTATAGGCATGCATTACACAAATCTCCATACTACACACACAAGTCTTCATAAAATAAGTATTTAACACATGATTGGATTCAGCAACTAATGTATTCAGTCTAAAGGGCTGGGCATGTGAATAACTAACACAAATAGCCTGGGGGGACTGTATATGCAAATAATCCAATATCTAAAGAAAATAGCCACGAGACTGAGTGTGTAGACTGTATGTGCAAATAATCCAATATCTGAAGCAAATAGCCATGAAACTGAGCATGTAGATAATTTCAGTAACTAACGTAATTAGCCTTGCGAACTGAGTCATTATTTATTTGGTGGCCTTTGGTTGAACTAACACGTAGCTAATGATGGAAAAGTAAAACTTCATAGATTAACATCCTCACCTGGGAGTTGCTGACCTCCACGGTGTGAGTGAGATTAAGGATGAGTCCTATATGTCTTCCTCAGATATGGAGCGAGGTGAAAGAGTTAGGGTAGGCCTTTTAAGAAATTTCTCATAGTGTTCAGACTGTCACCGAAGAAGGATGGGTCCAACACGCTTGGCCAGAGTTTTGGTTTGCATCCACCCCTCAACTGTTACTGAAGTTTTAGTTCAGGTCAGGGGTCGGGAAGTTGGGACCTTGCTCCTGAAGTTGTTACAACTGAATAGGTAGGGTTCAATTTGGTTGAACAGACCAGGCGAGTCAGCCTGGTCAGCACCAACCTGTGGATAGAACTGGCCAGGGGGTTTCTCTGGCGTGAAGAGTAGCTGCTCACCCTTAGCAGTAGTCAGACGGAGTGAGCCTGACTGAAAAGTCGGGACTCGCCCGAACCAGATTGCAACGTGTTTGCCTTTCCTTGGAGGGGAGAGCGGACCATACGAATCCCTTCTTATTATTTCTCTCTTTTTCATCCCACAGCCCCTGTATCTTTCCACACCTTTCTTACTCCCTCTCAATGGTGTCTTTCCGGGCTGCACTGAACCGACTCGATCCGATTCTAACAGCTCGACTCGGTGCAGTGCGACACCTGATTTTTACAAACGCTCACTGTGCTCTCTTTCACTCCCTCTATGAGATAGTTTAGTCCTAATCCTGAGGTGCTAGGGCTTTATTTATAGAGCTAGAGCCGCACCTAGCTCGCTACAGACGGTCCGGGTGCAGCTGGATTGGGCCTACATTCACTCCCTCTCTATTCAGCGTGGAGGTGATTTGATAGTGGGGATATGTTTTCGTCACCATGGCCCACCTAATGGGCGATTTAGATCTAGAGATGGGACCCACAGTGTTATGGTGGGTTTTCTGTCCGAACGAATAGGATGATCGCCTCATAATGGTAAATTCCTATAGATGGTGTATCTAGCCGATCCAGTCGGTTTGGAGGGTCCGGATGGGTCCCGTGATCACTGTGGGGCCCACAACCTAAGCTCCTGATTGCCTGCTCGACTTCTCGTGAGTTTCTCCTGCCACAACCCCTTATTCTCATGCGGCTGGCGATGCATTCGGGAACCCCTTGCTACCCTAATGCGGGCAGTCTGGATGATTTTCAAAGCCCGAGCTGAGGGCTCGAATCGTGCCAGCTTGATTCTTCCCAAGAAGGTAAACTACTAACCTTCTTTCGATAGGAACATGAATGCCTGTCCTTTCTTGGCGTCAAAGGCATGGCTGGGATTCATCCCGGATGGAGGGTTGAGATTTAAGGGAGAGCCCGCACGCGGATCTCCAGCGTAGCATAACTCCAACCTGGGAAAGAACAGCGCGAGACCCTTCCTTGATTGCGCTCGAGCTCGTGTATCCACGAATGTGCCTGGTTGCGGTGTGAAAACCAGGTTCTGGTCGACCGTGCAAGGCCTTCTCAATGGACGGTTCTGATCTGTGTGAGGAGACCTGATGGTGGACCGCTGAGTCATCCGATTAAACTTCCTGTTGGTGGGAAAGATGAACCAGAGAGGAGTCCTCTAGATTTCAAAACTTTTGGGTCAAACGATGTTTGACCTGATTCATAGTTCGGTGAAATTCGGGTGTAGGCCCTGTGGTGCACGCACACCTTGTTGTGGGGCCCCCAGTGGTGTGTCTGCCTCATCCACACTATTCATCCTCCATGGGGGCCATCATTAAGGCTTCCTGGCCATTGATATTGAGGATGGGGCAGATATGAGGGATAGTGGGGCCATACTTGCCCCTTTTCCAGCAATCCATCGGCCTGTGTTGTGTAACTCGACTGATGAGTGACCTAAGACCTACAAGATGATTTTAGTAAGGCTTGGTCACCTAATAAGGTGCTATCAAATAGTTAAGTTTCCAAGGTTTAGTGTGAACCCTTGGTTGGTGTGATGGCCGGGTTTGGTAGCCTGATCCATAGACGAGGGTTCACCTAAGGGTTTAGTTTAGGTCATGCATAGATTTATTCGGTTAAATTTATGTTTGGGCTAAGTGGGATCAAGTGTAAGTGGGATTAAGTATTAATGCTTGAGTATAGAAAACGTGGGGCGCTACAGTCTACCCCCCTAAAAAAAAATTCCACTCTCGGAATTTGCCTGAGGCGTGTTGCTAAACAGGTGGGGGTATTTTTATTTGACCTCAACTTCCCGTTCCTAGGTCACCTCTTCTTCTTCGTGATGTGACCAAAGGACCTTGATTAATGGGATAGTTTTGCTCCATAACACCTGCTCCTTGCGGTCCAAGATCCGGATAGGCTCCTCATTGTAAGAAGCGTCATCTGTAAACTCGATCTGCTCCCAGCTAACAATGTGTGACTCGTCCGGAGTGTACTTCTTTAGCATGGATATGTGAAAGACGTTGTGGATAGTAGACAGAGCAGTAGGTAATGCAAGTCGGTATGCCACAGCTCCTATACGATCCAGAATTTTGAAAGGTCCAATAAAACGAGGTGCTAGCTTCCCCTTCTCCCAAACCTCATCAAGCCCTTCATTGGTGAAACCTTCAGAAATACATGAACTCCTACCACAAACTCCAAGTTGCGTCGACGATGGTTTGCATATCTCTTCTGCCTGCTTTGAGCAGTACGAAGCCGCTGCCGAATAACATCGATCACCTGGGTGGTGACTTAGATGAGTTCAGGTCCTAACAAACTTCTCTCTCCCACTTCTGCCCAACACTGCGAAGCTCGATAGGGGCGGCCATAAAGAGCTTCATAGGGTGCCAAACAAATCCTGGACTGGAAGCTGTTATTGTAAGCGAATTCTACGAGGGCTAGGTGATCGTCCCAATTGCCCTCGAAGTCAAGGACACATGCTCGCAGTATGTCCTCCAGGATTTGATTCACTTGTTTTGTTTGCCTATTTGTCTGGGGGTGAAAGGCCGTATTGAACCTGAGTTCAGTGCCGAGCTCCTCTTATAACCTCCTCCAAAAAGTGGATGTGAACTGGGAGTTACGATCTAATATTATTTCTCGAGGAACCCCAAAAGATCGAATGACTTCACGAACGTACAGCTTGGCTAGATTGTCAGTCGAATCTGTCGTACGAATGGCAAGGAATCGAGCAGACTTTGTCAGCCTATCTATGATGACCTATATCGAGTCATGTTTCTTCTGACTCCTTGGAAGTCCAGCAATGAAATCCATAAAGATGTTGTCCCACTTCCATTCTGATAATGGTAGTGGCTGAAGAAGGCCTGCAGGCTTGCGATGCTCACCCTTTATCTTCTGGCGCACCATACATCTTGCTACGAAACCTGCGATGTCTCTTTTCATGTTACCCCACCAACACTGTCTTTTCACATTGATGTACATCTTTGTACTCCCTAGATGTATAGCCATCCTGGAGTGATGTGCCTCTAACATCACTTCTCTCCTTAAATCTGCAATGTTAGGTACGCATGCTCATCCCTAATACTGGGGACCGCCATCCCCACCAATCCTCCCATCAAGTATTTCCTCGCTCTTGCACCTCTCCTTCATTTTGGTAAGCCATTCATCTTAGTCTTGTGTTGAAATCACTTGGCGAACCAAGGTCGGCTCAGCCGTCAGAAGAGCCACATAAATATCTGGCTCATCGAGGGTGAGTTAGACATCTAAGTCCGGGACGAATTCCATCATTTCCCATTCCTTAATCATTAGAGTGGCTATCAGCTCATGCTTCTTCTTCCGACTTAGAGCATCGGCCACAGAGTTTGCCTTACCAGGGTGGTATGATATATCAAAGTGGAAGTCCTTAAGGGACTCCATCCACCAACGCTAGCACATGTTCAAGTCCTTCTGTGTGAATATATATTTCAAGCTCTTGTGGTTGCAGAATAACTGGAATTCCTCCCCATAGAGATAATGTCTCCATATCTTTAGAGCAAAGACTCCAGCTACCAATTCTAGGTCATGCGTCAGGTAATTCTCCTCATGCTTCTTCAACTGCCGAGAAGCATAAGCGATCACCCTGTCATTCTGCATTAGAACGCAGCCTAGATCTAATTTTGAAGCGTTACTATATACCACAAACGTCTCCCCTTCTTGTGGAAGAGTGAGCACTAGTGCGGATGTCAGTCTCATCTTCAGCTCCTGAAAGGCCGCTTCCGCGTTCACATCCCAGGTGAATTGAGCGTTCTTTTTCATCAGCTGAGTGAGCGTTCTTTTTCCAAGTGCGAACCTGGAGAATTCCTTAATGAAACGCCGGTAGTACCCGGCCATGCCCAAGAAACTTTGAACGTCGGTGACTGTGGTAGGCTGTTCCCACTTGGATACTGCTTTTACCTTAGCGGGGTCGAATACTATACCTTCTGCTTTCACCACGTGTCCTAGGAACTTCACTTCCCCTTCTCAAAACTCACATTTGGATAGCTTAGTGTACAGTTGATTCTCTTTCAGCATGTTTAGGACTATTCGTAGGTGTTGTTCATCCTCCTCTTGGCTTTTGGAGTAAACCAAGATGTCGTCAATGAACACGATCACGAACTGGTCTAGATATGGCATGAAGACATGGTTCATGAGGTCCATGAACACTACTGCAACATTTGTGAGGCCAAGGGACATTACCAAGAACTCATAATGTCCATAGCGAGTTCTGAATGTCGTCTTAGGGATATCCTCATCCCTAATCCTCAACTGGTGATACCCTGACCACAAATCAATTTTGGATAAATACCCAGTGACCCTGAGTTGGTCGAATAGGACTACGATGCGTGGCAGAGGGTATTTGTTCTTTATCGTGACTTCGTTTAGTCACTGATAATCAATGTAGAGATGTATCGACCCGTCCTTCTTTTTCACGAAAAGGACCGGAGCTCCCTACCACTACGCCAAAACTGCGAAAAAAGGACGGTCCAAAACTGTCTCAAACGACCAAAAAGGACGGTCATGGACCGTCGCAAGGGCCGTCAAATTTTGATGTGTCATATTACTCAAAGGACGGTCGAAAACCATCATTTTTATTGACGAAAAAAAGGATGGTCATGGACCGTCATAAAAAAGGACGGTTGTGAACCGTCCTAAAAAAGGACGGTCTCGGACAGTCTCTTATGAGCCTTTAAAGGACGGCCATCGACCGTCCTTAAAAAAGACTGTCGTAAACCGTCTCTGATGAGCCTTTAAAGGACGGCCATAGACCGTCCTTAAAAAGGACTGTCATGGTCCGTCTCTTATGGGCCTTCAAAGGACGGCCACAGACCGTCCTTTAAAAGGACGGTCATGGACCGTCCTTAAAAAGGACTGTCATGAATCGTCCCTTATAAGAGGGTCAATATACACCTGTTACATCATCATATTCTTCCTGATATACACCTGTTATATAATATATTTCATCATATTCACATTCACATCCATCTAAACCTAAACTACGTAAATCCAACATAAACTACATTCATCCAAACATAAACTACATCCATCTAAACCCAAACTACATAAATCCAACATAAACTACATTCATCCAAACATAAACTACATCCATCCAAATACAAGCAATCTTATCCACATTACATTCATCCACACATAAATATATATAAGTTTAACATCATAAATAAAAAAAAGAAAAAAAATCAGCAACAATTTTCTTTTTGTGTCTTTCACCTGAAAAAAAATATTAAACCAACAAAATATTATAATTCAGAATCATGAAGAATTGCATAAACTTCTTCCAAAAAAGTGAGCACTTTTTAAAAATAAAACCGATCATTAAAATAGGTTTAGGTTTTAGGTGTTAGGTTTAGGTTTAGGATTAGGTTTTAGGTTATAGGTTATAAGTTTAGGTTATAGGTATAGGTTATAGGTTAAAGTTTAGGTTATAGGTTTTGGTTTTGGTTTAGGTTAAGGTTTAGGCTTAGGTTATAGGTTTAGGTTAAGGTTTAGGTTTTAGTTATAGGTTATAGTATATAGGTTATAGCTTTAGGGAATTGAGAATAGGTTAAGGTTAAGGTTTAGGTTTAGGAAATCGGGTCCGAGTTCGGGATCGGGTTTAGGTTTGGGTTATCAAGTTTAGGTTAGGGAGTTGAGATTAGGATTAGGTGTAGGTTTAGGTTCAAGGATTTGAAAATACATTTCGATTTTAGGTTCAGGTTTAGGTTATAAGTGCAGGTAATAGGTTTAGGTTTATGTTAGGTTATAGGTTAACGTTTAGGTTTAGGAAATCGGGTTCGGGTTCGGGATCGGGTTTAGGTTTGGAATGGGGAGTTGAGATTAGGATTAAGTGTAGGTTTAGGTTTAGGGATTTGAGAATACATTTAGGTTTAGGTTAAGGTCTAGGTTTAGCTTTAGGTTTAGGTTTAGCTTATAAGCAATAGGTTTTAGGTTTAGGTTTAAGTTATAGGTTATAGGTTTAGCTATAGCTTTAGGCTTAGGCTTAGGTTACAAGATAAAGGTTTAGGGAATTGAGAATAGGTTAAGGTTTAGGTTTAGAAAATCGGGTCCGGGTTCGAGATCGGGTTTAGGTTTGAGTTTTCAAGTTTAGGTTTAGGTTTAGGTTAGGGAGTTGAGATTAGGATTAGGTGTAGGTTTAGGTTTAGGGATTCGAGAATACATTTAGGTTTTAGGTTTAGGTTAAGGTTTAGGTTTGGGTTTAGGTTTAGGTTATAAGCTATAGGTTTAGGAAATTGAGAATAGGTTAAGGTTTAGGTTTAGGAAATCGGGTTTGGGTTCAGGATCGGGTTTAGGTTTTGGTTTTCAAGTTTAGGTTTAGGTTTAGGTTAGAGAGTTGAGATTAGGATTAGGAGTAGGTTTAGGTTTAGGGATTTGAGAATAGGTTAAGGTTTAGGTTTAGGAAATCGGGTTCGGGTTCGAGATCGGGTTTAGGTTTGAGTTTTCAAGTTTAGGTTTAGGTTTAGGTTAGGGAGTTGAGATTAAGATTAGGTGTAGGTTTAGGTTTAGGGATTTGAGAATACATTTAGGTTTTAGGTTTATGTTTAGGTCATAGGTTATAGGTTTAGGTTAAGGTATAGATTTAGGTTATAAGCAATAGATTTAAGGAATTGAGAATAGGTTAAGGTTTAGGTTTAGGAAATTGGGTTCGGGTTCAGGTTCGGGATCGGGTTTAGGTTTTGGTTTTCAAGTTTAGGTTTAGATTTAGGTTAGCGAGTTGAGATTAGGATTAGGTGTAGGTTTAGATTTAGGTTTAGGGATTTGAGAATACATTTAGGTTTTAGGTTTATGTTTAGGTTTAGGTTTAGGTTATAGGTTATAGGTTTAAGTTTAAGTTAAGGTATAGGTTTAGGTTTCGGTTTAGGTTATAAGCTATAGGTTTAGGGAATTGAGAATAGGTTAAGGTTTAGGTTTAGGAAATCGGGTTCGGGTTCGGGATCGGGTTTAGGTTTGAGTTTTCAAGTTTAGGTTTAGATTTAGGCTAGGGAGTTGAGATTATGATTAGGTGTAGGTTTAGGTTTAGGTTTAGGGATTTGAGAATACATTTAGGTTTTAGGTTTAGGTTAAGGTTATAGGTTATAGGTTATAAGTTTAGGTTTAGGTTAAGGTATAGGTTTAGGTTTCGGTTTAGGTTATAAGCAATAAGTTTATGGAATTGAGAATAGGTTAAGGTTTAGGTTTAGGAAATCGGGTTGGGGTTCGGGATCGGGTTTAGGTTTGAATTTTGAAGTTCAGGTTTAGGTTTAGGTTAGGGAGTTGAGATTAGGATTAGGTGTAGGTTTAGGTTTAGGGATTTGAGAATACATTAATGTTTAGGTTTAGGAAATCGGGTTTGGTTTCGGGATCGGGTTTAGGTTTGAGTTTTCAAGTTTAGGTTTAGGTTTAGGTTAGGGAGTTGAGATTAGGATTAGGTGTAGGTTTGGGTTTAAGGATTTGAGAATACATTTAGGTTTTAGGTTTATGTTTAGGTTATAGGTTATAGGTTTAGGTTTAGGTTTAGGTATAGGTTTAAGTTTCGGTTTAGGTTATAAGCAATAGGTTTAGGGAATTGAGAAAAGGTTAAGGTTTAGGTTTAGGAAATCGGGTTCGGGTTCGGGATCGGGTTTAGGTTTGGGTTATCAAGTTTAGGTTTAGGTTTAGGTTAGAAAGTTTAGATTAGGATTAGGTGTAGGTTTAGGTTTAGGGATTTGAGAATACATTTAGGTTTTAGGTTTATGTTTAGGTTATAGGTTATAGGTTTAGGTTTAGGTTTAGGTTTCGGTTTCGGTTTTGGTTTAGGTTATAAGCAATAGGTTTAGGGAATTGAGAATAGGTTAAGGTTTAGGTTTAAGAAATCGGGTTCGGGTTTGGGATCGGGTTTAGGTTTGGGTTATCAAGTTTAGGTTTAGGTTTAGGTTAGAAAGTTTAGATTAGGATTAGGTGTAGGTTTAGGTTTAGGGATTTGAGAATACATTTAGGTTTTAGGTTTATGTTTAGGTTATAGGTTATAGGTTATAGGTTTAGGTTTAGGTATAGGTATAGGTTTAGGTTTCGGTTTAGGTTATAAGCAATAGGTTTAGGGAATTGAGAATAGGTTAAGGTTTAGGTTTAGGAAATCGGGTTCGAGTTCGGGATCGGATTTAGGTTTCGATTTTCAAGTTTAGGTTTAGGTTTAGGTTAGGGAGTTGATATTAGGATTAGGTATAGGTTTATGTTTAGGAATTTGAGAATACATTTAGGTTTTAGGCTTAGGTTTAGGTTATAGGTTACATGTTTAGGTTAAGGCTATAGGTTATAGGTTTAGGTTATAGGTTACATGTTTAGGTTAAGGCTATAGGTTATAGGTTTAGGTTAAGGTTTAGGTTAAGGTTTAGGTTTAGATTTAAGTTTAGGTTATAAGCTATAGGTTTAGGAAATTGAGAATAGGTTAAGGTTTAGGTTTAGGAAATCGGGTTCAGGTTCGGGATCGGGTTTAGGTTTTGGTGTTCAAGTTTAGGTTTAGGTTTAGGTTAAGGAGTTGAGATTAGGATTAGGTGTAGGTTTAGGTTTAGGGATTTGAGAATACATTTAGGTTTTAGGTTTATATTTAGGTTATAGGTTACAGGTTTAGGTTAAGGCTATAGGTTATAGGTTTAGGTTAAGGTTTAGGTTAAGGTTTAGATTTAGGTTTAAGGATTTGAGAATATATTTAGGTTTTGGGTTTAGGTTTAGGTTATAGGTTACGGGTTTAGGTTTATGTTATAGGTTATAGGTTTAGGTTAAGGTTTAGGTTATAAGTTATAGGTTTAGGGAATTGAGAATAGGTTAAGGTTTAGGTTTAGGAAATCGGGTTCGGGTTCGGGTTTGGGTTTAGGTTTGAGTTTTCAAGTTTAGGTTTAGGTTTAGGTTAGGGAGTTGAGATTAGGATTAGGTGTAGGTTTAGGTTTCGGGATTTGAAAAAATATTTAGGTTATAGGTTTATGTTTAGGTTATAGGTTATAGGTTTAGGTTAAGGTATAGGTTTAGGTTTCGGTTTAGGTTATAAGCAATAGGTTTAGGGAATTGAGAATAGGTTAAGGTTTAGGTTGAGGAAATCGGGTTCGGGTTCGGGATCGAGTTTAGGTTCGAGTTTTCAAGTTTAGGTTTAGGTTTAGGTTAGGGAGTTGAGATTAGGATTAGGTGTAGGTTTAGGTTTAGGGATTTGAGAATACATTTAGGTTTTAGGTTTATGTTTAGGTTATAGGTTATAGGTTTAGGTTAAGGTATAGGTTTAGGTTATAAGCAATAGGTTTAAGGAATTGAGAATAGGTTAAGGTTTAGGTTTAGGAAATCGGGTTCGGGTTCGAGTTCGGGATCGGGTTTAGGTTTTGGTTTTCAAGTTTAGGTTTAGATTTAGGTTAGCGAGTTGAGATTATGAATAGGTGTAGGTTTAGGTTTAGGTTTAGGGATTTGAGAATACATTTAGGTTTTAGGTTTATGTTTAGGTTATAGGTTATAGGTTTAGGTTTAGGTTAAAGTATAGGCTTAGGTTTCGGTTTAGGTTATAAGCAATAGGTTTAGGGAATTGAGAATAGGTTAAGGTTTAGGTTTAGGAAATCGGGTTCGGGTTCGGGATCGGGTTTAGGTTTGGGTTATCAAGTTTAGGTTTAGGTTTAGGTTAAAAAGTTTATATTAGGATTAGGTGTAGGTTTAGGTTTAGGGATTTGAGAATATATTTAGGTTTTAGGTTTATTTTTAGGTTATAGGTTATAGGTGTAGGTTTAGGTATAGGTTTAGGTTTCGGTTTAGGCTATAAGCAATAGATTTAGGGAATTGAGAATAGGTTAAGGTTTAGGTTTAGGAGATCGGGTTCGGGTTCGGGATCGGGTTTAGGTTTGGATTTTCAAGTTTAGGTTTAGGTTTAGGTTAGGGAGTTGATATTAGGATTAGGTATAGGTTTAGGTTTAGGGATTTGAGAATACATTTAGGTTTTAGGCTTAGGTTTAGGCTATAGGTTACATGTTTAGGTTAAGGCTATAGGTTATAGGTTTAGGTTAAGGTTTAGGTTTAGGTTTAAGGATTTGAGAATACATTTAGGTTTTAGGTTTAGGTTTAGGTTATAGGTTACAAGTTTAGGTTTAGGTGTAGGTTTATGCTATAGGTTACAGGTTTAGGTTAAGGTTTAGGTTATGGTTTAGGTTTAGGTTATAAGCTATAGGTTTAGGGAATTGAGAATAGGTTAAGGTTTAGGTTTAGGAAATCGGGTCCGGGTTCGAGATCGGGTTTAGGTTTTGGTTTTCAAGTTTAGGTTTAGGTTTAGGTTAGGGAGTTGAGATTAGGATTAGTTGTAGGTTTAGGTTTAGGGATTTGAGAATACATTTAGGTTTTAGGTTTAGGGAATTGAGTTTAGCTTATAGGTTTAGGGAAAGCTTAGGTTTAGGTTATAGGTGTTGGGATTTGGGAATAATTTTAGGTTATAAGTATAGGTTCAGGTTAGGTTATAGGTTAAGGTTTAGGGATATGAGTTTAGGCTATAGGTATAGGTTTAGGTCTAGGTTTAGGTTTAGGGAATTGAGTTTAGGTTATAGGTTTAGGGAAAGGTTAGGTTTAGGTTATAGGTTTTGGGATTTGAGAATAGTTTTAGGTTATAAGTATAGGTTTAAGTTAGGTTATAAGTTAAGGTTTAGGGATTTGAGTTTAGGTTATAGGATTAGGTATAGGTTTAGGTTTAGGGATTTGAGTTTAGGTTATAGGTTTAGGTTTAGGTTTTAGGTTTAGGTTTAGGTTCGGGTTTGGGTTTTGGGATTTGGTTTTGATTATATGTTTTGATTTAGGTTATAGATTATAGGTTTAGGTTTGGTTTGGTTTAGGTTATAGCTTTTGATTTAGGTTATAAGTTAACGGTTTAGGTTATAGTTTTTTGAGAATGGGTTCGAGTTTAGGCTATAGGTTTTGGCTTTAGTTTAGGTTATAGGTTTTGGTTTAGGTTTAGGTTTAGGTTTAGGTTTAAATTATGGGTTATAGGATTTGAGAATGCGTTCGGGTTTAGGATATAGGTTTTGGTTTTAGTTATATGTTTTGATTTAGGTTTAGGTTATAGGTTTAGGTTTTAGGTTAAGGTTATAGGTTTAGGTTAAGGTTTAGGTTTAGGTTAAGGTTATAGGTATAGGTTAAGGTTAAGGTTTAGGTTTAGGTTTAGGTTTAGGTTATAAGATATAGGTTTAGAGAATTGAGAATAGGTTAAGGTTAAGGTTTAGGTTCGGGTTCAGGATTGGGTTTATGTTTGGGTTTTCAAGTTTAGGTATAGGTTTAGGTTAGGGAAGTAAGATTAGGATTAAGTGTAGGTTTAGGTTTAAGGATTTGAGAATACATTTAGGTTTTAGGTTTAGGTTTAGGTTTTAGGTTTTAAGTTTAGGTTTAGGTTAAGGTTGAGGTTTAGGTTATAGGTTAAGGTTTTAGGTCATAGGTTTTGGTTTAGGTTAAGGGTATGGTCCCTGCAAATACAAAAATAAACACGGCCATCTGGGCCCTTCCAATGCTGTCCATAAAAAATGGACAGCTTCATCATGGTCATAATAGCGGTTCCCTCTTTCCAGGGAACCCCGCTCTTCCGAATAGCTCCGACGCACATCCGGGTCTGCTCCATTAATTTCGATCAAATACATAGACATGACATGTATTTGATCGAAAAGCCCCTCTAATGCTGTCCATAGGATGTCATAACAGCGGTTCCCACCTTCCAGGGACCCCCGCTCAACATCTGGATAGCTCCGACGCACATCCGGGTCATGATTGAATGGAATTAGTAAAGAAACTGAAAATATAAAATAAATTACACCATTTATCTTCATTAGCCATAAAAGCAAGCGTCTAGCCATACCATAGCTTTTGTCAATTCGAGCACATTCTTTTCAGCTTCTTGGAGCACATCAGTCCATACACTTGGCTCCTTGAGAAGATATTGCAGGTTCGAATAAAATAAGTCAGCTACTTGGCTAGAAAAACTTTACACAAATCTTTCAGTCTATACTACAGAAAATAAGATGAAGATGTAATGTGATGCACTTGTTTATGATACAAAATGTATAACTGGTAACTTTGATGAGTAATGACAAGTCATAAAGTACTGACTTATTTCTATTTGAAATGTCGAGTTCTACAATGTGAGCTATTGCAATGGTAGTAAAATGCTCAAATATGCATGGTTAGAAGCATTCATCTGATGTCCAATCGGGTGCAACGGAAGAAGAAATTAACAATGTCTATAACAAGCTGAGTACTAAAATGATATAAAAAATATAAAGAGGATGCCAACATACATAGGTGTTCCACGGTGTTTGCTAAAAGCGATTTGGTTATGGTGTACTTGCGTGAAAAATGATTTTCAACCGGCACTTGTAATAAGTTGAACCCAAAGAAAGTTGGCCTTTGTTGGGTGTTGAAAAAAGTCGATGATAATGTGTATCGTATTGAGTAATAGAAAGGCTTAGATATCTCACATACTTTTAGTGTTCAAGAGAAACTGATCAGCCATCCAACAGTTGATATGGGATGGTAAAGATTATCCAATTAAGAAATAGAAAAAACAGTTCAAGAGAAACTAATCAGCCATCCAAAATGGCGGAATTTGGAAAACATACCCAAATGGCCGAATTTGGAAAACAGCAAAGGAGATGATGATTAAAGCTTAAAAGAACCCTCACCTTTGCCAGCTTTTTCTGTGTCTCGACCGACTCGAATGGAAGCACCACGGTTAGCAACTCCCTGCATAAATCACAATAAGCAAAATGAAAAATGAATATGCGTTTTCCAGACATTGGTATTTAGAACATGTCTTGGATTGAATGAAGTGGAAGGAATACCCATAAGAAAGTATTGGAATCAAAATACAAAGAGAACCACAAGATGTTGTAAAACAACGAAAAAAAAAAAGGAAGAAGATAGGTGGCATCCAAAAATAAATTTACCTGGATAGGCTTCGGGTCAAATGAAAGAACAATGCCAACAATCTCTATAATCCTCTGTTTACATAGCAAAGAGAACGATCTTACGACTAGTTTTACGAAATGTAGAATCATACATATAATTAGATTCTTTTAAAATAAGCAAGACATTCCATGTAATTCCCCTCTCGACCTATATATATATATATATATATATATATATATATATATATATATATATATATATATATATCAAAATTAAGGTCTCCACAATAGCCATGGACTGTAATTCTCTGTTTACATTAGCAAAGAGAACATATGAATCATACATATACTATGATTCTTTTAAAAATTTCACACAAGCAACATTCCATCTTATAGGAATCATACATACAATAGGAATCCCATAACAGGTTGTAGGAATCATGTCTGGTACGATTCCTTTTGAGACTAATTTTAGAAAATGGAGACAGGAAACATACATATAGTAGGAATGCCTGTCTGTTTTTTTAGAATGACACCATATCTACATTCAAATGAATAATAAAGACAAGCAAACCAGAGGGTCACACCATGATCGTTAAAAAGAAAAGCTTAAGACAGTAGATCTGCTTATTTCAACTTAATGGAACGTCTGCAGCCAAGAGAATCCTTAGAAATAAATTCAAGTTACGTAACTCGAATCCTTTTAATGAATGCAAATCTGTCAAGATCAAGCTCAAGGGACAAGAACATTTTCAGCCATCCATCAACAAAGGCTGTCACCAGGTACCATTTGTCAAGAACTTCAAACACAAACAATCAATTTATATCTACATAAATGATCATATATCTAGACAAATGATTATCATGAAAACGACAGAATCAGACAATAAAAGGAGCCATTTTCAACTCTATCAATAACAAGCACAATTATAAAAACACTCCACCAACAAGATGTCCTACTATACAATCAAAGATTATTAAGTTATAGATATTAGAAATATGACAAAAGACAACAACAACCAAAACAGCAAGAATTCTTCAGGATAAGGACGCTTCCATCCTTTCCACAAAGAAATATACATGAGAACTGGAGAGCAACACCAGAAATAGAACGTCCTCCCAAATTGGAGGAGATGAGTTAAAATGTTCCTAAAAGTCGAACACGAAGAGAAAGAAACCTACTCCAGAAACAGAACTTTTTCAAGACTACAAATAAAACAATTTCGAAGTCAATGGTCAACACCTAAGACCATAACTACAACTTCATCTTTGCACAGATATCCATTCCCAGATGCATATTGGGAACATTTCGACAAAAAATTGAATGGTTCCATGCTACTAAAATTAAACAAAAAAAAATTTTAAATACAAAATATGTTTTTATTGGGAGGGCTACAGAGGCACAATTACTTCAAAACCATTGAAATGCATATATCAATGATGACTTCAGGGAATGCTATCAGGTGGGGCTTCAAAAGGAGGAGCACCATGATACTGAACACTTTCCAACAGCACCACCATAGCAGGGAGAGAGAGAGAGAGAGAGAGAGAGAGAGAGCATACCAAACAGACCAGATATAACAATCCCATAGACCTTGCACCAGTCCACTGACGCAGCCAGCATTACCTTGAAATCCATGCAATCCACTCTAATACCATCCAATCCCATCCATTCTGCCCCGCCAAACAGGCCCTTATTGTACTGAGTAAACTCAGTAGGGCCCACCTTAAACCCTAAATCCCTAAATCCCCAAATCCCCAAATTCCTAAATCCCCAAATCCCTAAATCGATATTGAGATTGAGAGAGATTGAGAGAGAGAGAGAGATACCTCACTGTCGTGAATGACCTTCAACCGAGCTTCAGAGAGAGAGAGAGGGCATGCGTGGGTAGGGCGTTCGACAACAGATCGCAAGAGACGGAGAGGGAGGAACGGATTGGGGAACAGAGAAAGAGAGAGAGAGAGATTGGGGAACGAATAGAGAGAGGGAGGAAGATGAGAGAGTTCGAGCCAGATCGGGAGAGAGGGTTAGGAAACGGCGAGAGAGAGAGAGAGAGAGAGAGAGAGCTAGAGAGAAATGGAGTCATTTTTGGGCGCGGCTCTGTTTTGAGCCCGTACCGAAATTTGGGGCAACGTACGGTGTGCTCTGTGGGACCCAACATGATGTATGTGTTGCATCCATGCCGTCCATCTCTTTTTACAGATCATTTTATGGTATGAGACCAAAAATGGGGTATATCTCAATCTCAAGTGTACCACATTACAGGAAACAGCATTGAATGAGTGTCGACCACTAAAATTATTTTAGGGGCCATAAAAGTTTTGGATCAAGCTGATTTTTGTTTTTTCCCATCATCTGGGCCTGTATGACCTGATCAACATGTTGGATGTCAAAATAAACAGTACAGTGGGCCTTAGGAGGATTTTAATGGTGGATATCCAATCACTATTGTTTTCATATGGTGTGGTCCACCTTAGATTTATATCCCTCTCATTTTTAGGATCAAGTGATAAAATGATCTTTGAAAATGGATGAACAGAATGGATGAAACACATACATCATGGTGGGGCCTACAAAGCACCAGCCACCAGCCACAGGGCTGGTGGTTGGGAGAGTAGCCAATCGGTGGATGGGGTAAGACGAACATGGATTTCCTGTTTAGAGTTTTGTGGGACTCACCATGATGTATTTTGTTTATCCATTCCATCCATTAATTTTAATAAATAATTTTAGTACATGATACCAAACATAAAGTAGATTGAAGGCCCAAAAGGACCACACCATAGGAAGCACATGTGATTTAATCTCCATGTTTCCTACCGTGTGGTCCACTTTAGCCTTTAATAGACCTGATTTTTAGTTTCATGACCTATAATAATATTTCAAAATAGATGAACGGCTTAGATATAAAACATATATTTTTGTAAGCCCTATAGAGCCCTATAATAACATTTCAAAATAGATGGACGGCTTCGATATAAAACATATATTTTTGTAGGCCCTGTAGAGTCCTATAACCTAATCTTTTTTCTCAAATCATTATAAGGTATCATGCAAAACATTAGGCAGGAACAAGGCTTGAGTGGACTATAAATTGGGCATTCACTTCCACCATTAAAAATTAACTTCTTGGAAGTTGGAGAAGTTTCAAATCAAGCTCATTATGTGTGTCCCACTGACGGGTCAAACCCAGTTTTAGCCGCATTCAAAACTCATGTGGGCCCCACCAAGTGCTTTTATATATTTTTTTAAATGTCTTTACATAGTTTTAGATATGGTATAGCCCACTGAGTTTCGTATACGGATGATTTTTGAGATATCTCATATGCTAAATGGGACACATCAAAACTGTGTATGTCCCACCTTATTCCATGTCTGTATTAACTTATAAACAGGTTGGATCTCAAATAAACATCACGGCGGGCCATAAGAAGGTTTTAATAGTGGGTGTCACTGTCCCACTCTTTTCTATGGTGGGTCCACTTGAACTTTGGCTTTGCCCCGTCAGTCAGATGTACCATTCTACAGTGGGCCACGACCTTAAAAATATCATTTTTATTATAAAATATTTCAAAAAAATTAAAATACAAATTTTGAATTTTTATTTTCAAAATATCAAAAAATTTCTCATATTTTAATTTTTTCTCAAAAATTTCAAATTTTCGATTTTTTTCTTTAAAAGCATCATTTTGTTCTACAAATTTTTCACAAACATAGTTAAAATTTCTAAACTTTTCAATATTCTTTTTCATATAATATTTTAAATCATTTAAATATTACCTTTTAATTATATATATATGTATATATATATATATATATATATATATGTATATATATATATATATATATATATATATATATATATATATATATATATTTAGATATTTTAAATCATTTAAATATTACCTTTTAATTATATATAAAATATTACCTTTTTAATGCTAATTTTAGGGGTTGATCCCAAAATTGAAGTAGATCCAAAGCTTAATTGGACCATTACATAGGAAACAGTGTGGAATAGTGATTTCCACTGTTGAAACCTTCTTAGGGTCTAAAGTAATTGTTATTTGTCATCCAACCTGTTAATATGATCACAAAGACATGGATGAAGAGAAAACACAAACATCAACTTGATCCAAAACTTCTTTGGCCTCTAAAAAAATTCCAATGATAGATGTTTAATCAAACTGTTTCCTGTGCTGTGGTCCACTTGAGATTTTAATTTTCTTCATTTTTTAGATCACACCCTAAAATTATCCATTAACATAGATTAACGGAGTGGATAAAATAAATTAAATAACAGGTTCTCACGAGGTCAATAAGTTGGGTCACAATTTTGACCAGAATATTTGGTCCATTTTACATGTCTGGTCCATTCACTCTATTTTATTGATCATTACCCTCAAATTGACTAGTTACTCGCCCCGATCATGCTACATATGAGAGAGATATTGGGTAAACAAGACTGATTAACAATTTGAGTGAATTTTGATTTAAACATCCGAAGTTATTTACTTTTCAATCTGGACTGATCAGATTGTCCAAAAATGGTTAAAGGTTGTTCATAATATCAAAAATATATGAATGAATAGAAAACACAAACATCAGCTTGATCCAAAACTTCTATGGCCTCTAAGAAATTTTAAATGGTAGAGGTTTAATCACACTAGCTATTTCTTGTGGTGTAGTCCACTTGAGCTTTAGATATGCTTCCTTTTTGTTCTTTTGACCTCAAATTACCTGTTAACATGGATGAATGGAGTGGATAAAATAAATAAATAATAGTGGACCCCACAGAGTTTACTTTGGTAAAAGTAACAAGTAACTACCTAAATGTAGTAAAGAAGGGTTTCCTTAAAACATTCATAATCATATATTGGGCCTGCCTGAATGTGATTCACATATCCAACCCACTCATTATGTGTGTCCCACTTGGATGAGGGATATCATACCAAGTTTCAACCGCATCCATGTCTGTATTAACTTATAAACAGATTGGAGCTCTAATAAACATCGCGGCGGGCCCTAAGAAGGTTTCAATAGTGGTTGTCACTATCCCACTCTTTTCCATGGTGAGTCCACTTGAACTTTGGATCTACCTCATCAATCAGATGCACCATTCCATGGTGGGCCACAAGCTTAAAAATAAAGTCAATCCATGACTTGGGTGGGCCACACCACATACTATAGTTGAAAGGGTTACCCTCCCATTAAAACATTCATAATCATTTATTGGGCCTACCTAGATGTGGTTCATAGATCCAACCCATTCATTATGTGTGTCTCACTTGGATGAGGAGTCGGACCAAGTTTCATACACATCCAAAACTCATGTGGGCCCCACCAAATGCTTTTATATGTTTTAGGGATGTCTTCACATAGTTTTAGATGCTATGGCCCACCTGAGTTTCGTATATGACTGATTTTTGGACTTAAAGGGGACACATTAAATACATGGTGTTGATGTTCTACATACTTCATGGTGGGGCGCACACAGATTAACCTCATGGGAAGTTCCCATGAGGTGACATTATAGTACCATTTCACTATTTTAGGTCTTTCATGGGTGTTATTCTAACCGTGTAGGGCCCACCTTGATATATTTTATGTATATCGACGCCATTCATATATTTTTTCATCATATTTTAGGATGTAATTTTAAATCATAAGAACTAAATAATCTTAGGTGGGCCATACCAATCAAAATAATATGATGAATAACCATTAAAAACCTTTTGAAGGCCATAAAAGTTTTGGATCAATTTGATCTTTGTAGTTTACCTTCATCTAGATCTTCTTTACATTATCAACAAGTTGGATTGCAAATAAACATTACTAAAACCATACGATGGGCTCTTTATAATTTTTAATGGTGAGGTACTATATTATCATTCTTTCCAGCGGTGTGGTCCACTTGAGATTTAAATCTACACAATTTTTTATACCTGGCCAAAAAATCGGTTGGAGAAACATATGGGCGGCAAGGATATACAACACATCATCAAAATCTCATTTTTGTTATATAACTTTTCAATTTTTCTTGTCAAAATATGAAATCTACTGTTCTTTTTTTAAAAAAATATATTTTTTTACAATTTGACAATTTTTTCACAATTTTGTTTATTTTTTAAAATTTTATTTTTCAAAATATCATTTTTTTTATCGAAATCTCACTTTTGTTATCCAACTTTTCAATTTTTCTTGTCAAAATACAAAATTTAGTTTTCTTTTTTAAAAAATATATTTTTTTTTACAATTTGTCAATTTTTTCACAATTTTGTTTAATTTCTTAAATTTTCTTTTTTAAAATATCATTTTTTTAATCTCACTTTTGTTATATATAACTTTTCAATTTTTCCTGTCAAAATACAAAATCTAGTTTTCTTTTTTAAAAAATATATTTTTTTTCAATTTGTCAAAATTTTCACAATTTTGTTTAATTTTTAAAATTTTCTTTTTCAAAATATCATTTTTTATCGAAATCATTTTTTTTTCCAAAATTATCAGTATTTTTTTTTTTTTTTTTTTTTTTTCAAAATTCAAATTTTTCTTAAGCATTGTTAATTATTTTTCTACGTTTCTTAACTATTTTTTTCGAAATTCATAATTTTTTCGAATAGTTTAATTGAGCATTAGAGACAGTCTTTGATAGGGCTATAAGACGGTTTAGGACAGTCTCTAATAGAGACAGTCCTTGACAGTCTCTAATACAGACGGTCTAGGGCCGTCTCTAATAGAGACGGTCTTTGACAGTCCTTAATAGAGATGGTTTTTGACAGGGTTGTGAGACGGCTAAGGACCGTCTCTAATAGAGACGGTCTTTGACAGTCTCAGATTGCAAGTAAAAGACGGCCAATGACTGTCTCTAATGTAGACGGCCAATGACCGTCTCAAATGCCCGCATATAAGACGGTCAAGGACCGTCTCTAACGCGGACGGTCAATGGCCGTCTCAGATGACCCATATAAGACGGTCAACGACCGTCTTAAATGATTTATGGATGTTGAAATTTTTAAGACAATATTAAAGACGGTTAGGGGCCGTCTAAAATTTTAGAGACGGTTTACGACCGTCTCTAAAGCGTCCTTAAACCAAGCATTTTTAGAGACGGTCCAAAACCGTCTCTAAATTCGTCCTTTTTTTTTCCATTTTTCACGTAGTGCGGAGAAACGTTAGGGCGGATGAAGCCTTGGGTTAGCAGTTCATCTATCTGGCTCCTAAGCTCCTCCATCTTGCAAGAGGGCAACCGAAACAGGGGTAATGATATGGGTGCAATCCCGGGATTGAGGTCTATGTAGAAGTCTACTGCTTGTTTTGGGGGCAGCCATGGTATCTCTTGAAATACTTCGAGGTAATCCCACACTACTGGGATTGGGCTATTGGTAGACTCCACTAATTTTGGTTCATCTAGGGCTTACACCCTTCCGAATGCATCGTGCCTATTTCTGCCCTTCACCGTAAAGGTGGTTTGTCCAGGGATGGTTGTAGTGACCGTCCTACCAAGGCAGTTCATCACTGCCTGGACTTAAGATAGCCAATCCATACCTAGGATGACATCTAACCGCCTCATGGGCATAAGGACTAGGTCCACGGCCACATCGCAGTCTACGAGGGTTAGGGAATAAGCCTTGCATAATTTGTCTGTCTCAATGAATTTTCCCATGGGAGATGTTACGACTAAGGGGGCATGCATTCGGGTTATGTTCAGTTCTAGTCTACTTGCAATGATAGAGTCTATGAAAGATAATGTTGCGCCAGAATCGAATAAGGTAAATACAGGAGTACCGTTGATATGAGTTGTACTGCATATTACCTGAGATGGTTCTCCTTCAACTTCGACAGTAGTGACGGCATACGTACAGGCGGAAGGATTCTTCTGTTGTGCTGGGGCTACAAGGGCTCCAGCCCTAGACGGTTGTAGCCTTACTATTGGCCTGGTTGCTACCTGGAAGGGAGGGGGATGATTCCCCCTGGGTGGGGGCGCGAAGCCCTCATCCCCCATTCTCTTATAGCAGAAACAGATTGTATGCCCCTCTTTCTCGTAATAATTGCAACTTCTAGCGGTAAATGCTGGTGCGGCAGCCGCTGGTGGGGCCCTAGGACATTCTTTTGGTGCTTGTGGGGTGGGATGCACCTGCCTTGGCTTACCCGGCGAATCCCTAGCTGGGAGGCGCGACCTCGTGGTGTGCTCAAAATCTTTCTCGACTCGCATGGCCTTATTCACCAATTCGGTGAAGTCTTCGAAGTCCCAAGTGCATAATCGTCATTGGATTCCTGGCCGGAGACCCTCCTTGAACTTTTGCAGTTTATATTCCCTGTCTCCTAGGGCCTTTGGCACGAATCATGAGAGCTCATCAAATCAGGCCTTATACTGGGCCACTGTCATATTGCCCTGTTCCAGTTTGAAAAACTGGGCTATCTTCTTATTCCTGCATGACCGGGGGAAGTACTTCTCCAAGAACTTGGTCCTGAACCTGGCTCATGTCCATGCGTACGTGGCCGGGACGTCCCGTTGCATACCATGCCACCAGTTTTTCGCTTCGCCCTCTAACAAATAGGTAGCCAAATTTACCATCTATAAATTGAAACACTCCAGAGGCCGAATCAACTTGGTGATCCTTGCCAACAAGTGCTCTGCCTGCACCGGATTTGGCGCCCATTCGAACGTTGGCGGTTAAAGCCTTTGGAATCACTCGAAGATATCTGCACCCCTGCCATCTTTGTCTCGTGACCCTTCCCTGTGTTCCCTACTTCACAAAGACTCCATCATGAGTGCGTGCATGTCCTGCTACTGTTGCATGAACGAGTCCTATTGCTGCTGCATAGCTGCCGCCATTTGCCCAAAGGCTATGAAGGCTGTAACCCCGGTCTGTTCCCCTGCAGTTGCCTCAGGGGTAGGCGTCCTTCACTTAAAATATTATGATGGCAACCCCGGTGTAAAGATCTAAGGGGAAGGAGAGTCCCCTAGTGCTTCTGATCTATTGTCAGTGTTTGCTACTCCAGGAGGAAGGCCGGGCATATATTCAGGGTTGTACTCTCTCTGGCGCTCGGTCGATGGGATGGGATGAATATCCATCGTATTGGTCTGCTGGGACCGCAATACGGGTGGCATGGCTCCTTGAGAGGTAAAAATATAAAAATAATAAATAAATAAAAACAAATTCATGGTTCAGGTGAAAGAGTAGTGAATTACCATGGTGTGACTATGATGACAGCACTGTGTTTTTGTCGACATGTCGACTCTAGGCCATCATCAAATTCATTATCATCATTAGTTGGACGGTCTTATGGACAAGCCATACTTAAATACCATGCTACTTACGTAAATGTCTTGCCTAACCCAAATGTCTTGCCTAACCCGACGGGTTCGTGGTCATAAAACTTCCAAGCAAAGTCTCTTTAGGTGGGCTGGACTATATTCCTTGTGTGCGAAAATTCTTTTTTTTTTTTTTTTTTTTTTTTTTTTTTTTTGGCAAGGTCATGGAAATTGGGGCATTGGAAGCGTTGTTTCCAGATCCCTATGTCCTTGCAGGGGGGGTGGGGTGTTAGAATCTTCTTTTATCGATATAATCTTCTTATTGTGATCAGTGTAAGGAATCACCTATACTCTGTACTGCTCAAGTCATCAGCCTGCATGATACGTGATTGCAATTTATCCATTGGTTCCACACCTATCCTCTTGCTAAGCCTGCTTTATTCTAGGCTCTTTGGGACGTGCCTTAGTCCTAAACCCAAGTCTATCAAAATAGGAATGCTCTAGCGAGTTTTGACACTAAAGGTCCACAGCTCAATCGAGTGTCCCATCTTCCATATCGTGGCTTCTCTGTGCATCATGGCAGGAATAATGTCCTAATGTGACTACTCCCTATAAGTGGGGACCGTCGTGTCAGTGATGCTAACCATTAATTCAATGGGCCCACACAGATCATAGATGAGAAAGAGTTCAACTTTGCATTTATTAATAGCCTTCTATAAGTAGGCCACTAACTGTAAGAAGCATTAGATAAAATGTTGGGACTTCAGATAAATGAATTATGATATCATATACTCACGAGGTCAACACATATGCCTTTGTAAACAATAGGATATCTTGTACTCTAAATGCATATTTCCCCTATCCGTCGTACTACGGGGTTGATGGAATATGTAGGTTATTGTTGGGATCGCCCCCAAAGCTAATGCATGTGCTGTGTATTCTTGTGACTCTGATCATCAATGAAATATAACTGTAACTTCTCCTAAATGTAGGTTATAATCCTAATATAGCATCTAATCTACGGTCTTGATTTATACTAGACTCGATGCTTATGAACCTCAGTTTGTTGCCCATTAGCTATCACATGGAACTCTACGTTCATCATGAACGTATTCAACGTCACCTAGAAAGTTGTTTTAGTGAACCTAGGATTCGTTATCGATACCGGGGATTCCTTCATAGGTTCGAGTGTCCTCTCTGCTAATGTCTGGGGGAGCCAAGTGTCTATGTTTGTTCATCCTAACTATTTTCTATGGGGGAAATTTCCTAAATTTCACCTAAGTTAATTCCTTATAAATTTTGTACATCGACTCCACAGCCTGGCTATCTCAAATTCGGGCTCTGATACCAACTGTAAAAACCCGACTTTCCAAGTCTCGGAAACTTAGGTGTTAACTTACAAAAATCGAAATCAGAGTGCAAGAATGAGACACAAACGTGGCGATCCATTTCATAGCAATTTAACCCTAAATCCGAGTCCACCCAGCTGGGGTCTTTCAATACAAACCATGTGACCCAAATGTTCAAGAGGCAGAAAGAAAATAGTTGCTACTATTGGTTAAGGCCATAGAACTTGGCCGGGTCTTAATTAGGCTCCTCTTCATAGAAGTCTCCTCCCTCTCCCGAGGGGGTAACGCCCACGTCCGCCTCACAAGTGCCTTCGTCTATACCTGCATTGTCTGTACGGTTATAGGTTCAAAGAATGACTGGCTAGCTCAGTGAGGACGCCTCTCAAGATTTCATATTGCCAAATTAACTAAGCATTATTCCCAAAATAGCAGAAATATAAAGCAGTTCTCATTTCAAATCAACTTACGTACAATAATGCATGTGTGTATGTCATCAAGGGATGCATATCCAGCTGGCCAAGCAAATGGACCCCCTTTAGACAGACGGTTTATTCAGAACGTAATGTGGTAATGGGCTTTTCAAACGGTCGGCCCAACCAACAGGGTAGTGATAGGTCTTTCAAACAGTTGGCCTTACAAGCAGGATGATAATGGGCCTTTCAAACACTCGGCCCAACCAACAGGGTAGTGATAGGCCTTTCAAATAGTCAGCCCCCACAAACAGGATGATAATGGGCCTTTCAAACAGTCGGCCCAACCAATAGGGTAGTGATAGGCCTTTCAAATAGTCGGCCCCCACAAACAAGATGGTAATGGGCCCTTCCAACGGTCGGCCCAACCAACAGGGTAGTGATAGGCCTTTCAAACAGTTGGCCCATTCGAAAATGGGAGTGCCACGTATGCATGTTTATTCAGGACATTTCAAATAGCCATTTTATGTGGGCATTCGAAGAGTGTTATTTTTCAAGATTTATAGGCATGCATTACACAAATCTCCATACTACATATACAAGTCTTCATAAAATAAGTATTTAACACATGATTGGATTCAGCAGCTAATGTATACAGTCTAGAGGGCTAGGCATGTGAATAACTAACACAAATAGCCTGGGGACTGTATATACAAATACTCCAATATCTAAAGCAAATAGCCGTGAGAGTGAGCGTGTAGACTGTATGTGCAAATAATCCAATATCTGAAGCAAATAGCCATGAAACTGAGCATGTAGATAATTTCAGTAACTAACGTAATTAGCCTTGCGAACTAAGTCATTATTTATTTGGTGGTGTATGGTTGAACTAACACGAAGCCAATGATGGAAAAGTAAAACGTCATAGATTAACATCCTCACCTGGGAGCTGCTGACTTCCATGGTGTGAGTGCGATTAAGGTTGAGTCCTATCTGTCTTCCTCAGATATGGAGTGAGGTGAAAGAGTTTGGGTAGGCCTTTCAAGAAATTTCTTGTAGTGTTCAGGACTGTCACCAAAGAAGGATGGGTCCAACACACTTGGCCAGAGTTTTGGTTTGCATCCACCCCTCAACTGTTACTGAAGTTTTAGTTCAGGTCAGGGGTCGGGAAGTTGGGCTCCTGCTCCTGAAGTCGTTACAACTGAATAGGTAGGGGCCGATTTGGTTGAACAGACCAGGCGAGTCGGCTTGGTCAGTACCAACCTGTGGATGGAGCTGGCTAGGGGGTTTCTCTAGCGTGAAGAGTAGCTGCTCGCCCTTAGCAATACTCGGACGGAGTGAGCCTGACTGAAAAAGTCGGGACTCGCCTGAACCGGATTGCAACGGGTTTGCCTTTCGTTGGAGGGGAGAGCGGACCGCACCAATCCCTTCCTATTCTTTCTCTCTTTTTCCTCCCACACCCCCTGTATCTTTCCACACCTTTCTTACTCCCTCTCAATGGTGTCTTTCCAGGCTACACTGACCCGACTCGATCTGATTCTGATGGCTCGACTCGGTGCAGTGCGGCACCTGATTTTTACACCCTCTCACTGTGCTCTCTTTCACTCTCTCTATGAGATCGTTTAGTCCTAATCCCGAGGTGCTAGGGCTTTATTTATAGAGTCAGAGCCGCACCTAGCTCTCTACAGACGGTCCGGGTGCAGCTAGATTGGGTCCACATTCACTCCCTCTCTGTTCAGCGTGGAGGTGATTTGATAGTGGGGATATGTTTTCGTCACTATGGCCCACCGAATGGGCGATTTCGATCTAGAGATGGGACCCACAGTCTTGCGGTGGGTTTTCTGTCCGAACGAAGAGGATGATCTCCTGTTAATGGCAAATTCCTATGGACGGTGTATCTGGCCGATCCAGTCCGTTTGGAGGATCCGGATGGGTCCCGTGATCACTGTGGGGCCCACAACCTACGCTCCTGATTACCTGCCCAACTTCTCGTGAGTTTCTCCTGCCGCAGCCCCTTATTCTCATGCGGCTGGTGATACATTCGGGAACCCCTTACTACCCTAATGCGGGCGATCGGGATGATTTTCAGAGCCCGAGCTGAGGGCTCGGATCGTGTCAGCTTGATTCTTCGCAAGAAGGTAAACTATTAACCTTCTTTCGGTGGGAACAGGAATGCCTGTCCTTTCCTGGCGTCAAAGGCACGACTGGGATTCATCCCGGATGGAGGTTTGAGATTTAAGGGAGAGCCCGCACGCGGATCTCCAGTGTGACATAACTCTAGCCTGGGAAAGAACAGCGTGAGACCCTTCCTTGATTGGGCCCGAGCTCGTGTATCCGCGAATGTGCCTGGTTGAGGTGTGAAAACCAGGTTCTGGTCGACCGTTCAAGGCCTTCTCAATGGACAGTTCTGATCTGTGTGAGGAGACCTGATGGTGGACCGCTGAGTCATCCGATTAAACTTCCCGTTGGCGGGAAAGACGGCGAGAGAGGAGTCCTCTCAATTTCAAAACTTTTGGGTCAAACACTCTTTGACCCGATTCATAGTTCGGCGAAATTTGGGTGCAGCCCCTGTGGTTCACGCACACCTTTCTGTGGGGCCCACAGTGGTGTGTCTGCCTCATCCACGCCATTCATCCTCCATAGGGGCCATCATCGAGGCTTCCTAGCCTTTGATATTGAAGACGGGGCAGATATGAGGGATAGTGGGGCCGTACTTGCCCCTTTTTGGGCAATCCCTCGGCCTGTGTTGTGTACCTCGACTGATGAGTGACCTAAGACTTACAAGCTGATTTTAGTAGGGTTTGGTCACCTATTAAGGTGCCATCAAATAGTTAAGTTTCCAAGGTTTAGTGTGAACCCTTGGTTGGTGTGATGGCCGGGTTTGGTGTCTTGATCCATTGACGAGGGTTCACCTAATGGTTTAGTTTAGGTCATGCTTAGATTTAGTTTGGGTTAAATTTATGTTTGGGCTAAGTGGGATCAAGTGTAAGTGGGATTAAGTACTAATGCTTGAGTATAAAAAACGTGGGGCACTACATCTGCTAACATGAATATTTATGACATTGCATTAATCTAGGTTACAATGACTTGGATGTTGTGGTCGGCTGATGAGGGAGTGTTGGCATTTGTGAATGTGGTGTCGGAATCACTTATGAGGGAGTATTGGATTGTGACGTCATGCATCATCTCATGACCACATGTATGTGCATTAACAACAGTATTTAAGAAATGGGTGTTTAATTTGCTTTATCAATTCTTGTGATAGTGGAGTTAATAACATGCGTAACTTAGAGTTAATAGAATCACTAAGCTAATCACTCACTTACACTTTGGGACGGTGTTTTAAAACACCAACCATACAATATTATTGATGTACGTACTATCAAGATCTCAAACAGATAGGCTTAGATCGGCTTGCACTACCATCATTATGTTTTGGAGAATTGGGCAAAAATTGAACGTTACACGTTAATCGTTTTGGGTATGTATATTTTGGCTTTTATAATCCCCATTTTAGTGGACACCCCTTTCAAAAATTATACATTTTGAATATTAGTCATATATTTTCAGGTTTAGTTACTTATTTTTAACTGTTGATACCACTGATTTTAAAGCTAATTTGATTGTCATCCCATGTGGATGTTAACCGGACTACGGGGGTACGTAGGAATTCATCCACGTGCATCTTCACTGGGATCACATCCAGGAACTCGAGATCGGAGTCTATACACTCAGGTGCTGATTTTCAGGGCGTGACATATATCTACCCACAAGGAATGCAGTGAAAACTTAAACATAATGAATCAATATACATGATAGAAATAATTAAATTTCGAGGATGAAATTTTGTTTAAAGGGGGTAGATTGTAACACCCGAACTTTTTAATACTTGAGTATTGAAAATTCTCGAGTGTTACCATGAAATTTTATAATATATATATATATATATATATATATATATATATATATGTCCCCAATTTAGCCTATTCTAACCTTACATCTATTCTCTAACCTGAATCTGAGCAATTATAACATCCCAAGTGTTACCGTTTTAATCTAGGTTAATCCTGTCGTTTAATATATATATATTTCCTCTCAATTAATAAGAATTTTAACTTATTTGGTGAATAAATATTTATCTGTAATAATTTATATAAGAGTTCTTTTGTAAGAATTTTTTAGAAATGTACCTATAACCACGTAGAATTATTAGATTTTTGAAAACTATTATATCATAAATTATTATTAAAATATTATTAACCTTGAACATTGAATTCTAGATTACATGGTTCTCATGATCCGTTTGATGTGAAATTTTATAACATGACTATGTTTCATAAATTAACTATACACATCGAATTTCAGCCCTTAGATCATTATAAAAGTGGCCCAATTGACAAATCAGTCCCTTACTGTTGATTTTGTTATTCATCGAGGGAAGCTTGTGAGTAGTCGTGGTAGGATATCTTCCTTCATATGAACAACTTGGATTGGCCATCATATGGATTGAGTGTGAAATATGAGAACCCTACCTTGGTAGGCCTTTCCTTAGCCATTTTAGGCTTATCAACTCTTTCTAAATTTGGATCTTTTGATTAACCTATTTTACACCATCAATTGTAACTCAATTTGGACCACACTTTGGCCAAATACAACTATGAGATCATACAAAATTTAGAGCCCCAATTTATGATCTTACACCATTGAATGATGAGCGCCTTAAAAGCCAATTCCTTTCTTTTGGCAAGAGAAGTGAAATTTTATATTTAAGCCGTTTTCACCATCGATTAAACACCAAAATTTGCCTAATCGTTTATCTATCTTGAATACACATTTCTTCCAAAATTGAGCCCTGATTATTAAGCATGGACCATTAATTGAGATCAAGTCTATTTTAGTACTCATTAGAAGAATTTTCAAGATAGGCCAATCTAAATTTCGAATCACCAGAAAAATTATGTACCCTAGCCTCATTCAACAACCCCGATACTGTAAATGAATTAGATTTAAAGAAACATCACTAGAAAAAATAATTTTGAGAAACCCAATTCAAGTACGATGTGACACACCCCCTCTCACGCCTTCTCCATTAAAAAAAGGAGGCGTACGCCCCTTCTCCACTCAAAAACCCACCTTCACACATCTGAGGTAGAGAGAGGGATATATATATATATATATATATATAGAGAGAGAGAGAGAGAGAGAGAGAGAGAGAGAGAGAGAGAGATAGAGAGAGAGAGAGACATCTAAGCCTAACCCTCATCTCTTCTCTTCCTTCTCCACACATGGTGTCTCCCTCTTGCTTGAGTGATGTTGTGGTTCATGCAAAAGCATTCCTACATCGATATCTACCTAGGGTTTACATGCAAGGCTAATGTGAGGGATTGCTTTAACCTTCTACGAATTTAAGTAGAAATTATACGTCATTTCTCTTATTTGTGCATAGTTTGATTTTACTTTGATTTTCATGCAAATTAGTGATGAATTGTTATGAATTGTTGTTCATGCAGTGTTCAAATTGTCAATGATAATATCGAAATATCGCCGATAATTTCAGTGTCGCCAGTGCGGCGACATTGAAACCCCATTATTTCGTGTCGTTTCCAAATATCGCCGAAATCTCACCGATATTATTAGTATTTCCATCATCACGTCGATATTTCGCTGTTCCCACCAACCACGGGTGGGAACTGAAGCCAACAACCCACTTTTATCGATAAAAGGGGGGGTTGTCAGCAAGAAAATCACAAAAAACATAAAGAAATACCCATTTTTTTACCCGAATTTGGAGAACGGTACGAATTCAGCTGTTGTTGAGTGTAGATCGCATTTCCGGTAAGATTTAACTGCATAAATTTCTTTTTTTTTTGTCAAAAAATCTTCATCAACTTCTTGAATCCGCAGGCTGAGATCTTATTCGAAAATAGAGGGTTTTTTTTGATTTGGGATGAGGGAGAGGGATTTTCGCTCTGAAAATAAGGAGAAATCGGTGGGATGGAATGAAAATTTGAAATTTTCGAAAGGTGAAGAGGGATTTTGGGGTTTTTATCCCAAATTGGGCATCGGGCGGGCCGCGGGCATGATTGGATTGCGTACTTGGTTACTCAGTACGCTCTTATCATACTGGGACCCACTGAGAATGTATTTGGTCTATCCATGCGGTCCATCCATTTTTCTATATTATTTTAGGGGTTGAGACTAAAATGTAAGCGTACTAAGAGATCAAGTGGACCACGCCATTGGAAATAGTTTGAATAATAACTTCCACCGTTAAAACTTTTCTAGGGCCCATAGTGATGTTTATTTCTCATCCAACCTGTTCATAAGATCATACAGACATGGATGAAGGGGAAAAATGAATAAAAGTTTGATCCGAAACTTCTGTCGCCCCAAGTCATTTTCAACGGTAAATGTTCGATTCATACTGTTTCCTATCGTTTGGTCCACTTGAGGTTTGGATATACTTAGTTTTTAGGCTCAAGAGCTAAAATTATCTATTAAAATGGATGGATAGAGTGGATAAAATATATAAATCACGGTGGACCCCAAAGGTGGGCTTTGACACTGTAAGCTCACTTGGTTGTATCACTTTGAGGCTACCCCACCACAGCTTGGGCCAGGTCGGTACTCCATGGGCCCCACCATGATACATCTTTTGTATCTATGCTGTCCATTAATTTTTAAATATTATTTTAGAGCTTTATCCAAAAAATGAGGTAGATCTAAAACTCAGGTGGACCACACCATGGGAAAACTTAAGTGATTGGATATCCACCATTTAAATCCTCCTAAGGCCCACTGTACTGTCTATTTGACATCCAATCTGTTAATTAGTTCATAAAGACTCAGATGAAGGGAAAAAACAAAGATCAGGTTGTTCCCAAATCTTTGTGGTCCCCAAAAAGTTTTTAATGGTTAAAGTTCATTCAACACTGTTTCTTGTAATGTGGTCCAATTGAGATTGGGATATACCTCTTTTTTTTCTCACATTATAAAATTATCTATAAAAATAAATGGATGGCATGGATAAAACACATACCTCGTGATGGGGCTCACAGAGCACGACAGGGAGTAGCTAAATCCGTTTCCGGCGGATCAGGGACGTGGATTTCCTGAACTTTCCCTGTGTTCCTGCGCTACAAGCTCTGGTGGGGCCTACTGTGATGTTTGTGAGAAATCCTCTCCATCCATCCGCTTTGTGATTTCATTTTAGGACTAGTTGTCAAAAATGAATGGTTTCCAAAGCTCAAGTGAGCCGTACTAAAGGAAAATGTGGTTTGGGAAATTCCTACCGTTGAAACCTTCCTAGGTTCAATAGGGATGTTTAGATGCCATCCGTACCGCTAATAATATCATTACAATTGGGATGAACTGAAAACAAATATATTGGCATGAATCAAAACTTCTGTTGCCCCATGAATATTTCAACTGTGGATGTTTAATTATCATGTTTCAGGCTCACTTGAGGTTTATATACAGTTCATTTTTGGCATCATGTCCTAAAATGAACTCACAAAATGGATGGATGGGGAGGATTTTTCACAAACATCACAGTGGGCCCCACCTGAGCTTGCAGCGCAATGCCCTGCGAATTGGTCGCGGATTGGATACTGACAAGGGGAACGGATTGGCTACAGCCCTTGACACCAGCCCCGTGGTTGGTGGTCGGTGATCTGTGTGCCCCACCATGATGTATTTATTTCATCCATTCTGTTCATCCATTTTTAAAGATCATTTTATTGCTTTATGCTAAAAATCAAAGGGTTATAAATCTCAGGTGCACCACACCGCAGGAAAACAATAGTGACTGGATATCCATCATTTATATCCCGTTAAGGCCCAATGTACTGTTTATTTGACATCCAATCTGTTGATAACAGACCCAGATGAAGGGAAAAAACAAAGATCAGCTTGATCCAATGCTTTTATGGGCCCCAAAAAGTTTTTAATGGTTGATGTTCATTCAACACTGTTTCCTATAATGTGGTACACTTGAGATTGGGATATACTTCATTTTTTGTGTAATGTGATACCGACATTTCGAATACTGGCTGCACCATTTATCAATTCGAATTTCATCTAGAGCATATGGTGGGCCCTGGATGAAATAATTTACTTTTCAACGGTAGATATACTTTTAGACATTCTGGCCCAACTGAGTCATAGATCTGGCTCATTTTTTAAACCATGCCCTTGAATGACCATGTTAAACTGGTAAACGGAGTAGATCTAGCACACACATCATGTGTGGGCTAAAAAAATGGATTAAACCTCACATTTACGTTGAATACGGACAGCTAATAATATCAATTTCTTTTAGCCACCTTTTTTTTTTATATGCATAGCCCACCTAATGAACGGCCCACCTTGAATTTTGGAACAAGGAGACGGCTAGCCTGATGATCGGCTTGGATCTTACTCATATCTGCCACATTGGCACTTGTGATGGGCGAATGCTTGCTCATCTGAAGTACATATAGACACGGATGCAAAGGAGGGAAAAAGGAAAAAAACTAGGATGTAGAAGGCATATATATTAGATGCGTCCAGATATGCGAGCTAAGCATAAAGTGCAATATCCGAGCCGACCATCAGGTGGGTCCAGCTGGGAAAATACTCTTGTATAAAATTCAGGCTGTACCACTAATTAGGTCGTCCGTGAAGTTAGAAACAGGTGGATGGCTTGGAAAATTTTAGCCAATTTCTTTAAGCCATGCATTTGTCTTGATAGCTGTAGCCATTCTGATTAAGTAGCCCACCTGATTATTGGGTCACGATATCTTCATAGTGCTTCCACCTTGATCGATGAATTGGCTATCGCACCTATGTGCCAAGCTGGCACAAGTGGGGGCGATGTTCATGATCTATGTTATACAAGCGTGTGGGCTTAGCAAAACCTAGAAACAAGAATCATGCAACCGGACCAAATCAATGGGTGGACCACCTCAAGAATATATATAAATATTCTAGTTTTCCTTCTTACAAAGCATGTATTCCCACACTTTCTTGATGATTAAAGCATCTCTCCCACAAATTGATTAAAAAAAGAAAAAAAAATTTAAACCATTTAATCTTCCCCATTGAATTTCTAGATGGGACCATTGTCATTTTATCCATCTAATTGGCTGCTTAGGATCATCTTATCCGTGCTGTTTTCAATCCATGCTCTGTTTCACAATAGGCCCCATAAAGTTTACTCAGTATGCAATCTCGTATAAAATTCAGGCTGTACCACTAATCAGGTCGTCCGTGAAGTTAAAAACAGGTGGATGGCTTGGAAAATTTCAGCCAATTTCTTTAAGCCATGCATTTGTCTTGATAGTTGTAGTCATTCTGATTAAGTAGCCCACCTGATTATTAGGCCATGATATCTTCATAGTGCTTCCACCTTGATCGATGAATTGGCTATCGCACCTATGTGCCAAGCTGGCACAAGTGGGGGCGATGTTCATGATCTATGTTATACAAGCGTGTGGGCTTAGCAAAACCTAGAAACAAGAATCATGCAACCGGACCAAATCAATGGGTGGACCACCTCAAGAATATATATAAATATTCTAGTTTTCCTTCTTACAAAGCATGTATTCCCACACTTTCTTGATGATTAAAGCATCTCTCCCACAAATTGATTAAAAAAAGAAAAAAAAATTTAAACCATTTAATCTTCCCCATTGAATTTCTAGATGGGACCATTGTCATTTTATCCATCTAATTGGCTGCTTAGGATCATCTTATCCGTGCTGTTTTCAATCCATGCTCTGTTTCACAATAGGCCCCATAAAGTTTACTCAGTATGCAATCTCGTATAAAATTCAGGCTGTACCACTAATCAGGTCGTCCGTGAAGTTAAAAACAGGTGGATGGCTTGGAAAATTTCAGCCAATTTCTTTAAGCCATGCATTTGTCTTGATAGTTGTAGTCATTCTGATTAAGTAGCCCACCTGATTATTGGGCCACGATATCTTCATAGTGCTTCCACCCTAATCGATGAATTGGATCTCGCACCTATGTGCCAAGCTGGCACAAGTGGGGGTGATATTCATGATCTGTCTTATACAGGCGTGTGGGCTTAGCGAAACCTAGAAACAAGAATCATGCAACCGGACCAAATCAATGGTGGACCACCTCAAGAATATATATAAATATTCTAGTTTTCCTTCTTGCAAAGCATGTATTCCCACCCTTTCTTGATGATTAAAGCATCTCTCCCACAAATTGATTAAAAAAAGAAAAAAAAAATTAAACCATTTAATCTTCCCCATTGAATTTTTAGGTGGGACCATTGTCATTTTATCCATCTAATTGGCTGCTTAGGATCATCTTATTCGTGCTGTTTTCGATCCATTCTCTATATCATAATAGGCCCCATAAAGTTTACTCAGTATGTAATCTCGTATAAAATTCAGGCTGTACCACTAATCAGGTCGTCCGTGAAGTTAGAAACAGGTGGATGGCTTGGAAAATTTCAGCCAATTTCTTTAAGCCATGCATTTGTCTTGATAGTTGTAGCCATTCTGATTAAGTAGCCCACCTGATTATTAGGCCATGATATCTTCATAGTGCTTCCTCCCTGATCGATGAATTGGATCTCGCACCTATGTGCCAAGCTGGCACAAGTGGGGGTGATGTTCATGATCTGTCTTATACAGGCGTGTGGGCTTAGCGAAACCTAGAAACAAGAATCATGCAACCAGACCAAATCAATGGGTGGACCACCTCAAGAATATATATAAATATTCTAGTTTTCCTTCTTGCAAAGCATGTATTCCCACACTTTCTTGATGATTAAAGCATCTCTCCCATAAATTGATTAAAAAAAGAAAAAAAATTAAGCCATTTAATCTTCCCCATTGAATTTCGAGATGGGACCAATGTCATTTTATCCATCTAATTGGCTTCTTAGGATCATCTTATCCGTGCTTTTTTCGATCCGTGCTCTGTTTCACAAAAGGCCCCATAAAGTTTACTCTGTATGCAATCTGTAAACTCTTTCCTCAATTGTAACTTATATGAAATTTTGATTTAATCTAACATCTAAGCCCTTGAAATGATTTGGGCTTATTACATTAGATACGAGCTGGTGTACTTTTTTTTTTGTCGATTATTGCAAATTTGTATACTACTAGGGAGCAAAATGTCATCTGGATCGAGAAAAGGAGGAGCAAGGGACATTGGGTGGAAACATGGATGACCAGTGGAAGGGAATAAATATGGAGCCATATGCAACTATTGTGGCCAAGTGATATGGAGTGGGGGAGTGTCTAGGCTAAAGGAACATTTGGCAGGGGGATATAAGAATGTGAAAGACTATCTAAGTGTAACAAGGCCAGTGAGAGAGGAGATGAGAAAAGTATTAATTGAAGCGAAGTCACGCAAGCTGCGACAGAATGATTGGGAGAGGGATATGAGGGAGGAGCTACGATGCACTGGACAAGGCCTATGTGCTATCGACGAGCATGATGACGACGACGATGAGGTGATCGCATACCCCAATGACTGTGTTACGGCTCGAGAAAGGAGTGATTTTAGATAAGTGATTTGTGAGTCTCGAGCTTCAGAGTGGGAGAGGGAGCAAAGAAGACGGATTGATGAGAGTAGGCCATCGTTTGAGATGTCCCGACATGAGGCTGGTGGGAGCAGTAGACGATTTGAGGGAGGCAGCGGACATGTCCTACAACGCACGCAAAGCGCTCATGTTCCAGATGCACCCATCGTAGGTGTTAATTAAAAAAGATTAAAAAATGTGTGGAGCAAGGGGCTCAGGGAGAAGTGGGTGGCGCTATATCTAGGTGGTTCATCTCGAGCCATGTACCAGCAAATGCAGCAGCCAGTCCTCACTTCAAAAATATGATTGAGGAGGTGCAGCGTGCTGGGCCCGGTGTGAAGCCTCCCATGCCACAAGAGATTCTGGGCATCTACCTCGATCGGGAGCATGAGGAGATGTAGACTTGGGTACGTGGACTCAAACCGAACTGGAAGCAGTAGGGGTAACAATCATGTGTGATGGGTGGACAGGACCCATGAAATTGTCCATTATCAATTTCATGGTGTACTGTAGAGGACAATCGGTTTTCCTCAAATCCATTGATCCATCGGCCAGAATAAAAGATCATGAATACATATATGCTCTCCTGAAAGGAGTGATTGGAGATGTTTGGTCCTAGAATGTTGTCCAAGTTGTGACGGACAATGACAGTGCGTTCTTTAAGGTGGGCAAGAAATTCATGCAGAAGTTCAATCTCTATTGGACCCCATGTGCGGCACACTGCATTAATTTAATGCTCGAGGAGATAGGTCAGAGGGATTCTATCAGGAAAACCATCCATAATGCGAGGAAAGTAACAAACTTTATATACAATCACTCATAGTTGTTGGCTGCAATGCGTGAGTGTTGTGGAGGGGACATCGTTAGACCAGGCGCGACACGATTCGTCATGAACTTCATTGCACTCAACAACTTATACAGGCACTGCGTGGGTCTTAGAAATTTATTCATATCCGAGAGATACATGGAGTGGAATCAGAGGAAGACTGAGGGTGCAAAGACCTGTTCGAATATAGTGCTTTCCAATACCTTCTGGGATAAAGTTCACAACGTCGTTTCTTTCTTGCATTCGATGTACAAGTCCTACGAGCCGTAGATAATGAGATGCGGCCTTCAATGGGGTCAATGTATGAGCTTATGAGAATTATGAGACAAGGGGATAATGACTGCAATATTCACTTCATATCAGTGGGTGATCAATATCATCGATCGTCGATGGACTAGGACTCTCAAGCATTCACTTCACCAAGCTGGTAAGTTTGTTAATACAACTAAGTACTTTAAGCATCACTTCTGTTTGCATGTTAATACAACTGAGTAACTAATATTTGGGTTTGAGCATACTACCTGAATCCCAAATGTCATTATAAACGTCAGCTCCATGAGAATCAAGATTTGATGATGGCTGTTCACGAGGCGTTCGAACGATTGTTCCCAGAATCAACAGCGCAGGCAAATTTTGGTAACTAGGTAATGCAATAAAATTTCTTCCTTATAGCCTCTAGAAATATAGGTGATTAAAAATAATGACCTGTGAATCCGTGTTTACAGTTGTTGCTATTTAGGGATGCGAGGGGCACGTTCTCATCCACACTAGCAAAAGGATTGACTGAAACGATGATGCCGTATGAGTATGGTAACATAATTAGGTAATTGTATTTTTCATTTAAACTTCAAACTAAAACAAGCTCCTCATGGATATATAGGTGAGTGGTGGGCAATGTACAGACTCGACACGCCCGCACTGCAGTTATTGACAGTCCGTGTTCTCGCACAGACTGTATCCTCCTCGCCGTGTGAGAGGAATTGGAGCACATGGTCACTCATACACACCAGCAAGAGGAACAAACTAGCATATGAGAAGCAGCAAAAGCTCGTTTACTACCATTACAATATGAAGTTAAGAGAGAGAGGCAGTTGCGGGTAGACCGAGACATGGAGGAAAATCAAGACCCGCTAGACCTGTTGTCTGTAAGTAACATGGCACATATAGGTGATGATGATGAGGACCCACTTTATGAGTGGGTCAAATCAGCTGATTTAGATGATGCGGAGGGAGGCCCTGCTCCACAGGTAGTCAAGGGAGCAGTGGCTCTAGGTATCGATGTTGATAAGGTAGTAGAGGAACAGAAGGCGGATACAGACTCCTTTGATCCTTTGGTGAGGAGTTCGACACGTTCCAATGAGGGTGAGGAAGCATCTTCACGGCCCCCTCCTCATCATCAAGTCATAGTGAGTGATGATGATCATGATACTCAACCCCCACTTGACACTGGTCCTGGGGACGACGACGACGACGATGGTGACGACAGTGATGAGAGAGGGGATGGAGGCACCAACACTAGTATAGGTGGTACTAATGGGGGTGGGGGTGGCAGTGGTTGGGGGTACACGACGACTCAAAGCCAACGATCCGTTGGTCAGTTCATTGAAGAGTAGAGCTTTGACCATGCCACTCAGGACGAGGATCATGGATCTCATTCACCATCCAGGGCGAGAGCATCAGAGTCTAGATATATGTTCGAGCGTCGTTCAAAGAAGAAAGCTGGACGCGCCACGGCTGATGCTCTCACACGCAGCTTGTCATCTATGGACATAAGTTCAGATCAGGGGAGCTTCACCTCTGTCCCAGCTTATGCTTACTTGAAATGGCCTAGGTATACATCTTAGAGGGGGGGGGGGGGGGGGGTGAATAGGACGATGCCAAAATAAAACTCTCACAGCAACCTCTCTAAACTAAGGTATACGTCTTGAAATGCTCACTTGAAATAGGACGATAGCCAAATAAACTAAATCAAATCACAATGTTAAAATAAAAGCAACCTCTCTAAACAAGAATTGAGAAGTTGATACGAATTCAGTTCTAAGGACAACCTTACACCATACAAACCAAGGGTTTATGGCAGGACAACCTTATTTCTAGAACATCCTTTGTATCAAAAACAAAAACCAGAGAGGAATATATAAATAGCTAGGAATTGAAATAAATTGCAGGAATTTAAAACTAAATTATTACAACATTCCCACTGTGCTTGAAATGTAAATTTTACAGCATTCACATCCACACATACATTCCACAAATCTGAATGAAAAAAGATATAAAACTTAAGCAAGCATTCAAACCACAAGACAGAATTATAGTGGTTCACCTGTGTGTACACCAACTGTTCAACAACAGCCACACAACACTACTCCACTCCGAATATCCTCACACAGGGGATATTAGCGTTCAGTATCAAAGATAGGTTTTCCAGGTTCACCCAAAACCTTCACAATTGTGTCTTTCTCTGTGGGCTTACACAATTTAAAAAACCCCTTTTCTGAGTTTTCCTGGCTCTCCTCAGATAACCAATACAATGAGATTTTTCTGGCAAATCCCAAAAGAAAACCAAATGAAAATAAATTACACAAACGTAAAATACTTAAATTTCTCATTCGTTGTAGCAACCCAGAAGAACCAAGTTGGAGTAGAGATTTAAATGTCAAAGTTTAATATCCAATACTCACTTTATAATGGTTATAGGTTCTAATAGATTTTAAATTAAACCAAATTAGGCGTAGCTCTATTTGATTTTGATTCTAAGAAGACGGAATACAGTAATTCCTCTTTTTAAATAAGATTGGAATTGTCACGCCCCAAACTAAGAAATCGGGCTCACAAAATTCTTGATTGCTGAATCCGGTGTTGACAGCCTCCGTAGTACCCCATTCTCAGCTCCCAGCGCGCAGGCGCCGGATTCCGATCCTGGGATCTTACAAGGAGGATTTTCAGTATGATTTTTTTATTTGGAGCATAACCACAAGTTTACCCAAATCATAAAGGCAACATCATCATCACATATCCACTAATGTAAATATTTGAATACAATGCTGAAAGGAAAATACATATGTCAAAAATCAAAACTCCAGAAGACCGCTGCACGCTCTAAGCCCAACGCTGCTGCAACCTAACACCACCTGCATGCATCTATCATGCATAAGCTTATAGAAAGCTTAGAGGGTGGTGAAAGTGTGTGTAAGGTAAGTGTCAGGTATATAATAAAGCCTACAAATCATACACCATCGGAATAAGTGGAAATACTGACAAGATCATGAATCATACAATATCAGAGTAATGCGGAAATATGCGGTAAGTCCATGAATGCTATCAGCTGTACCAAAGCTGTGTGATGCAAGGTATGAATGCTATCGGCCATACCAAGGCCATGTGATACGAAACATAAAAAGACAATAACAGATGCTGAGGATGCAATACAATATGCAAATCCTAACGAGCCATGAATACCATCAACCTCATCTAGGCTATAAGTGCAAAAACATAATAACCGAAAATGCTAAGTACTGCGGATGGAATGTGATATGCGGTGCGAATGAAATGACCATGTTGGAATGTGAAGTTGGGGTGATAGTACGAAGTATCACAGGCTATGGGGTCCATCACAAGGGACTTCTATCCAAACCAGTCCCATACCTAAATTTGGATAGTTAGACACAATGTGGTAAACTCCTGATCTCATGTTAGTCACGCGCCCAACCGAAATCCTGGCCATGTGATGGTATACGTAATAAATAGTTACGCACCACCAGCGCAAGTGGATAGTGAATGAATGAATGAATGGATATGCAATTCTTGCTCAATAAGTCCTCATATCAGTATGGTTACTCTCTGAGAAAATCACCGGAGTCCATTACACTCGACACCGACTGCCTCCTCCCTAGTTGCACAACCCAGCGAGTGGAATAGACCTCACTATCTGCCTGACCAGTAGTCTGCCAATACTTACCCGACTCGTCAATAGTGGACCCATTTACGAGTTGGTCATACTTAGCCTAGCTTATAGCTCACTCACTCAGGCGGATAAGGCCACACCCCCTCCCAACCCACCACGACATAGTTGGAGACGCGGCCTACTGGTATTCGACACTCGGGCACTCATGTTCCACTTGGTCTAGATGTTGGGGCTACTCTTGGCCTCGGAGGTTCTGAGATTTTCACCCAAGGACATCCTAAGTGCTCATAGTGCTAGAACCAAATATTTTTAATGTCCCATCTGGCCATCCACGATGTACCTATGGAGGCCACGACCCTGATGTCGTTAGGGCATACAATGATCAAGTCACATATATGCGAGATGCATGAGTCACACCGTACAATCATGCAGCAATCTTGCGCGTACCACGCAATCATGTGGGGCACTCCGCCTCATAAGGAGTCCCGTAAATGTTTCAGCCCAACAGCTTATGATATGATTAAACATTCCTCATATCAAGCATACATAGATGCGTATGGGCATGAATCATGGAGCTATACTAAGCATGTTATAAAGTGATGAATTATCAACAAGTATGGGCCTATCAATGGGCCTTAAGGAGAGTTATAATGTGGATATTTAACCAATATTATTCTTACAATGTGGACGTCAAACCAACATCGCTCCCAAGGCACGGTCCGCCATAAATGTCATTACATAACCCATGGTGGAATCACACAATGCAATAGACCTTGTATACATCCCATTGGGCCTTAACCCATGGGCCTCAAATACATCAAAAGGGCCTCAACTCATGGGCCTCAAATACATAACAGGTGGGCTCTGCACCTGGGCCTCAAAACACACAACAGGTGGGCCCCGCTCATGTGTCAAAGATACATCCTGATGAGTCACATGTATATCAAAGTGGACCTCTTGATTAGGCCGTGAAATACACAAAGTGGGCCTAACGGATGGGCTACAAAGTACATCAAGGTGGGTCTCAACAACGGCTATAAATATGACAAGATGAGCCTAATCACTTGGGCCTTATATATACACCAAGGTGGGCCTCAACAGACGGCCACAAATAAATCAAAATGGGCCTCATACATATACCAAGGTGGGCCTCAATGGGCGGCCACAAATAAATCAAGATGGGCCCCATACATATACTAAGGTGGGGTCCACTTGAACCATAGATCTGTCTAATTTTTAGTCTCAAGCCTGTAATACAAGCTTTCCAAATGGTGGATGGTTTAGATGTAACCCATGCATCAAGGTGGGGGTCCACATGAACTATGGACCTGACTCATTCTTTAGCTGATATCATAAAATGAGCTTTTAAAATGGGTGGACGGATTGGATGCAACATCTGCATGATGGTAGGTCCCATAAAGGCCCACCCTCAAATATATATACAATAATATATATATATATATATATATATATATATATAAACATGCACACACACGAGGTACAACCCCCACACGCTCACGCTGGTGGAATTTCACCACCTATGGGTTACACATGCACACATGTACACCCACATGTGGGGTGGGTCCCATATAGATGGATGGCATGGATGAAACATATACCTCATGGTGGGGGGTACCCCTGCCCTCCAGCAGCCAGCTAAAATGGCTGGACGGCATAGATTAAACACATACATCTAGGTGGGCTCCAGTGGACGGTGTGCATGAAACACATACATTACTGTGGGATAAAACACATATATCATTGTGGGACCCACGTGGGGCCCACTGTGACGTTTGTTTTCCATCCAACCTAATGATAAGGTTAAGTAGACCTGGATGAAGAGTAAAACAAATATCATATTGAATCCAAAACTTCTGTGAAACCCTGAATGGGTTCAATGGCAGCCGTTAAATCACCACTGTTTCATATGATGTGGGCCACCTGCATCTTGGATGTGGCTGGATTTTGGAGGGGGCCCACTTCAGGAAGGGGCCCACCCAATGAACGGGTTGGATGATGAACAAACATCATGGTGGGGCCCATGGCTGGGGCCGTGGGTCCCTACTCGTTTCACACTGACGCCAGCAGCGTCCTGCTGTACAGCAGTAGCAGGCGCTGCACCCTCATATATATTTTTTTATTTTTATTTTGAAATCACTTTTTTCCGTGGTTTTTCACATGGGGGCCTGCATTAAGTGAATCCACCCTAGCCAATGGATCCTACATTCCATAACCCATCCATCAAGTCCAATATTGGGCATCGATCGGCGTGTAGAAGAATTAAGGTGAATTTAAACGGTGAAAATCACTGTGTTCAAAGGTATGACCCACTAGAAAGTTGGATCAATTTCATTTTTTTTGGCTCAACACCTAAAATGAGTTAGTAAATAAGATGGATGGCATGGATTGAATCCATACATCCATGTAGGGCCTATACCAGTGGCTCACCCATTGGCTTAATAATCAAGCTAACATTTGTGTTTTCCCAGTTCACGTCTAGATGCTAGACGGTTCTGGGTAAGGCAAATTCTTTTAAGGTGGGCCTTGCTTAGGTGGGCCACCACATAGCTGGGTGGTGTGGAATAACATATATACAAGTGGGCCTCACCTATAAATCACTTGGATTAAATACATGCTTTATGTTGGGGTCCATTCGGGTGGGCCACATGGACATATCATCACATAAAAAGAAAAAGTGAGAGAGAGAGAGAGAGGACACATGTGATGGAGGGCTCCGCCACTGTGTGCCCTCCCTTGCAAGCAATCATACATCCAGTGGGTCCCATTACACGTGGGCCATCAAACCGAAAATTAATGGTGGAGATCCTTTCTCCACCAAATGTAAGGTTGAAAAGGCCAAGCTATATGTCCTAGAGGGGGGGTGAATAGGACAGTGCCAAATTAAAACTTATAACAGCGGAATTAAAATAAATATGATAGCCAAAGTAAATCATAATACAGTAAATTAAAATAACCTCAAAATTCAGATCTTGAGAGGTTGATACAAACGTTGTTCTAAGGACAACCTTACACTAAAAACAGAGTTTATGGTAGGACAACCTTATTTCTAGAAAGGTCTTTGTATCAAGTCTCAAATCGAAGAGGAATACAATAATAAATATAAACTGAATTGAAATAACTTGTAATTAAAAATGTATTGTTCTGGGGACAGCCATACACCATAAAAATGGCAGGGCAACCTTGCTGGAACAACTTTCAAATGAAATTGAAAATCAAGCGATAAAGGAATAGCAGAAAATAAATTCTAAGCTATTACAACATTCTCACAAAGCTTGAAAATAATTACAACATTCACCACCATACATACATCCCACAAAAAGAATAAAAAATTAGAAGAATAAAACAATCAACCACAACACAAGGGTTTATAGTGGTTCGCCTGTGTGTTCACCAACTGTTATACAACAGCCACACAAAAAGCTACTCCACTCCTAATATCCTCACACAGGAGATATTAGCGTTCACTAAAAATAGGTTTCCCCAGGTTCACCCAAAACCCTTACAATTGTGTCTTTGTATGTGGGCTTACACAATTAAAAAAACCCCACTTCTGAGTTTTCCTGGCTTTCCTCAGATAACCAATATAACAAGATTTTTCTGGCAAATCTTGATAGAAACCAAAATAATAGAAAGGAATTTACAATATGTAAAATACCTGATTATCTCCTTCGTTGTAGCAGCCCGGTAGAACCAAATCAGAGTAGATGATTGAATGTCCAAGTTCAATGTTCAGTACTCAATTACAATGGTTCTAATTCTAATAGATTTTAAATTAAACCAAATAGGGCTTGCCTTAATTGATTTTAATTCCAAAGAAAGGGAATAACAATTCCTCTTATCAAATCAGATTGGAATAGCAGAAACAAAATCAATTAAATAAAGCTAAGGAAAGAGAATATTAAATAAGCACACTTAGCTTAGATGGAGCATAGAATTATCTCTCAGAAGTTCGACGAAGATTGGCTTGAATACTTTAATTAATTCGATGATTTCTTCTGAGATTCGTGCACTATTTATAAGTAAGAAGATCGGGTCTTCGACTGGTTTAGAGTGCTCTTCGACTAGTCGAAGCACTAAAAGATATTTGAAAAATCCGGCGGGATATGCTCTGACCGTTCTACGACTGGTCGTAGGTCACCTACGACTGGTCGTAGGTCCTGGAAATCTTCGCTGGACTTCGAGTCGAAGATTGTATGACTGGTCGAAGAGCAGTCGACACTGTTCCTACGACTGGTCGAACAGATTCCTGGACTAGTCGAAGGCTAACAGATTTTATCCGGAATTTTGTAACAAACTCACGACTGGTCGAGGATTTTCTTAGACTGGTCGAAGCAAGTCTAGGACTAGTCGAAGAAGGCCTAGGACTAGTCGAAGAACAGACCAATCACATGTAAAACAAACATTCGGTTTATGTATCCGAAATGATCTACTTCTAAGGTCAACCTATGGTCAATCAAACCTCAACCATGAAGTATGGACATTGAAACATTCGGAACTTGAGACCTTGAAGTATGAGCCTTGAAGTCTTAATGTAGATCAAACCTTGATGTAGCTCAATCTTGAAAGTGTACAAACTGCCTTGAACTCTTCTTGAAGTCTTGCAGCTTGAGTCTTGTCTTGTGAGCAGTTCTTTCATTCAAGATCTCGAGTCTTGTCTTGTGAGCAGTTCTTTCATTCAAGATTGATCCTTGTACTTGTGAGCTTTGCTTGTTGTGAGCTTAGCTTGTTCATGAATGTTGATCCTTGAAAGAGCTTCACTTAAGCAAGTTATATATAACATAATAGTGATTTTGTCATCACAAATTTGACAACAGACAGGGATATAAACTATAGCACTTACAATCTCCCCCTTTGTCAAATTAGTGACAAAACACATAATCAAGATAAACAAGAGTAAAACAACTGGTTAATACCAGCAAATCAATATTCAATATTCAACATTCAACCAGTTTCAACCAGTTTCATTCAACAAGATCAAACATATACTCCCCTTGACTCCCCACTCCCCCTGAGTAACATAACCAATGCTACTCCTCTCATAATCACATTAAGAACAAACCATTCTCCCCCTTTTTGTCACAATATGACAAAGGAGAACTAAATAAAGGAAGTCATGAGAGGAAACATGAGAAAGTAAGAGAGTATAGCAAAAGAGTCATAGAGATACTCAAGATAGCATCACATATATCCAGCATAAATATTACATCAAGAACAAATATCCAGCATAAAATCCAACTCAAACTCAAGCGAATAAGTGCTAAGTAATAAAGTTATTACAAACCAGAAGTCTCATAAAAACTAGTCAGAACTAGAACTTGATGACGGAGCAGGAATAGAGGGATCAAGTTGGTGCATGCCTTTGTTCAAGCGCCTAAGATATTTGCGCATGTACTTGAATTGCAAATCATGAGCAACAGACATGTTTTCCAACTTTACATTTATATTCTCAACTTTACCCTCTAATGCACTCAGACGTGCATCAACATCAGATGGTACAAAATTTGGATCATTTGCTGAGTCAGAATCCAGTTCCTCAAAAATGTCATCCATATTAATGTCAACACCAGCTTCTTCAGGACCACCACCACCTTGTTCAGGAAGCAGATCCAACTTCATCTTATTAATATTTGTATTGTTGAAGATCAGATGATGGATTGGTGCTTCACCAACAGGCGTATCGACTAACATATAAGTGCTATAAAATAGGCAAATGGAATGTCACTATGACCAGGATGGAGTCAAAACTGAATAATGAAATGACAGATTAATGATGGCAAACAAATCTGAGTACCATTTGAGATAGCATGGATAACACGAACCATAAACGAAGTCAAGTCAGATTTATTACCCGAACAAGGATACAGATTAGACACAAAGATTCTGTGGAGAATTCTGTATTTGGGTAACAAATACCTTGCGGGGAGTGCATTCCCTTTTTGAGTCCATTGAACATCCATGTTGCACAAGTCTCTAGTGAGCATGCGTTTTTCAGCCATTGAGGGTTTATCAGTTAAATTATGAATAGGAATACCCTCATCATTCACAGGAATTTCCATAAAGGCTGAAATTAAATGACGATCAACGTCAAAAGGCCCTTCTCTAGTAGAAATTTGAAAAGTTAAATTATCCTATGAAAATGCACTAATACAAGTAGACATGGATTGGGCAATGGACCGGTATGCAGGCCCACCCCAATGCAATAAGTTAACCCAACCTACAGCTTCAAGCATAGGAAGGATGTCAAAAGGTGCAATATGATTGACATCAACAGGATGTTCAACGATAACATTACGTGATCTAATGTCCCTAACATATGATGGATCATCATTAGGAACAAGAAGATGACGCTTAGAGATAGCGGTCGATCTGGAGGAAAAAGAAGGACCACATGAAGTAGTTTTTCTACCACTAGAAGCCATTTGCAACAAGGATTTCAAGAAAATAGGAAGTTACAAAGGATTGAGAAGTGGGTTTACTCAAAACAGATTTTTCAAAATCCAAACCCCAAATCTCAATGATTTTCAAAATAGAAAGCTTCAAGAGAGAAAAGGAAGCAATCTAGACACTAATATGCAAGAAAAATGGGATTTGGAACACTAACCTTGAAGGACTTGAAGGATGGGTTCGACGAGTCAAAGTTCGGCTCCAAGGAGAAGAAAGAAGAAATGAGGAAGAAAGTGAAAAATCCCCAATTTGAAGAGAAACCCGTGTTCCACGACTGGTCGTGGGTATCTACGACCGGTCGTAGTACGACTAGTCGTGTATACTCACGACTGGTCGAATAAACCCCAAAAATTCAATTTTCTTGCAATCTAAACAAAAATTGGAATTCAATCTAGCAAATATATACAATATTATACAAGAAGGCATAAATTATCAATTTAAAATGCACATGCCAAGATCAAATTTCATCTTTTTGAACCTGCTTTTATCACGAGGTTTTGTGAAAATATCAGCTCGTTGATCTTCAGTAGGAATATATTCCAGAGATATAACGTTTTCTTCTACTAATTCCCTTATATAATGAAATTTAATGTCAATATGCTTAGTACGAGAATGCTGAATAGGATTTTTTAAAATATTTATCACACTGGAATTATCATAATGTAATAACATAGAATCCTGTTTAATTCCATAATCACTTAGCATTCGTTGCATCCAAACAAGCTGTGTACATGCATTACCAGCTGCGATATACTCAGCTTCAGCTGTTGAAAGTGATATAGAATTTTGTTTCTTACTAAACCAGGAAACTAGACAATTTCCAATGTAAAAACAACCACCACTGGTTGATTTTCTATCATCTAGATTACTAGCCCAGTTAGCATCCGAGTACCTAGCTAATTAGACATTGGTTTCATGAGGATACCAGAGACCAAGATTTACAGTACTTGCGACATATCTAATAATTCGCTTGACAGCAATCAAGTGAGATTCTTTTGGATCAGATTGATATCTTGCGCAAATACCTACACTTAGAGAAATATCAGGTCTTCGTACTTAAATATAACAAACTACCAATCATACTCCGATAAAGTTTTGAGTCAACATTTTTACCATTAGAGTCTTTTGACAGTTTCAGGGTAGTACTCATAGGAGTATCGAAATTCTTGTCATTCTCAAATCCAAATCTCTTGATTAGATTCAAGGCATACTTAGATTGAGAAATGAATATTCCTTCAGGTTGTTGCTTTACTTGCAATCCAAGGAAATAAGTCAATTCCCCAACCATGCTCATTTCGAACTGTGATTTCATCAAATCTGCAAACTCAGTAGTCAAGTCAGTACAAGTTGATCCATAAATGATATCATCAACATAAATCTGTACCATTAAGATATGATCATTATGTTTTTAACAAACAGAGTTTTATCGACAGATCCCATTTGAAAATTATGACTTAAAAGAAATTTTGTTAGTTTCTCATACCATGCCCTAGGTGCTTGTTTTAATCCATAAAGTGCCTTTTAAAGCCGATATACATGATCAATATTTTTGGAATCTTCAAAACCCATTGGCTGTTCAACATAGACTTCTTCATGTAAATCGCCATTTAGAAAAGCACTTTTCACATCCATCTGATAGATCTTTATCTTTCTAAAACATGCAATGGATATAAATAGTCTGATAGATTCAAGACGTGCTCCTGGTGCAAAGGTTTCATCGAAATCAATCCCTTCAATTTGAGTATAACCTTGTACCACCAGTCTAGCCTTGTTTCTAATTATATTTCCACATTCGTCAGACTTATTTTTGAAAATCCATTTTGTTCCAATGATGTGTTTATCTTTAGGTCTTGGTACAAGATACCAGACATCATTTCTTATGAATTGGTTGAGTTCATCTTGCATCGCAACAATCCAGTTCTCATTAGCCAGAGCTTCTTTTACGTTAGATGGTTCAATTTGGGATGTAAAACATATATAATTACATATATCCTCAAGTTGTCTACGGGTGCGAACACCGGTGAGAGGGTTTCCAAGAATTTGTGTAGTTGGATGATCTTTAACAGTCCTCAACTTAGAATCAATCTGATTCGATGAAGTATCGAGTTTATCATTGATTAGTACTTCATCATTATCTGAATTAGAAATTGGTGTGTTTAAGAGATCATCAATGACAACATTAATGGATTCTTGAATCACACCAGTCCTTTTGTTCAGAACTCTATAAGCTCGACTGTTTAAAGAATATCCTAGAAAAATACCTTCATCACTCTTCGTATCGAACTTTTCCAAATTTTCACGATCACGTAAAATATAGCACTTGCTGCTAAAAACTCGAAAGTATTTAATAGTAGGCTTTTTATTGAACCACAATTCGTAAACCGTTTTATTATTATCTTTGCTAGTGTATACTCGTTTAATAATATAGCAAGCTGTGTTGACTGCTTCAGCCCAAAGATTTTTAGAGAGCTTCATGCTATTCAACATGACATTAGCCATTTCTTGAAGCACCCTATTCTTTCTTTCAACAATTCCATTTTGTTGTGGAGTTTTGGGAGCAGAGAATTCATGTAAAATTCCTTGGTCGGTACAGAACTTCTCAAAATTACTATTCTCAAAAATCCGGCGGGATATGCTCTGATCGTTCTACGACTGGTCGTAGGTCACCTACAACTGGTCGTAGGTTTCCTTCGACTAGTCGTAGGTCCTGCAAATCTTCGCTGGACTTCGAGTCGAAGATTGTACGACTGGTCGAAGAGCAGTCGACACTGTTCCTATGACTGGTCGAACAGATTCCTGGACTAGTCGAAGGCTAACAGATTTTATCCAGAATTTTGTAACAAACTCACGACTGGTCGAGGATTTTCTTAGACTGGTCGAAGTAAGTCTAGGACTAGTCGAAGAAGGCCTAGGACTAGTCAAAGAACAGACCAATCACATGTAAAATAAACATTCAGTTTATGTATCCGAAATGACCTACTTCTAAGGTCAACCTATGGTCAATCAAACCTCAACCATGAAGTATGGACATTGAAACATTCGAAACTTGAGACCTTGAAGTCTTAATGTAGATCAAACCTTGATGTAGCTCAATCTTGAAAGTGTACAAACTGCCTTGATCTCTTCTTGAAGTCTTGCAGCTTGAGTCTTGTCTTGTGAGCAGTTCTTTCATTCAAGATCTCGAGTCTTGTTTTGTGAGCAGTTCTTTCATTCAAGATTGATCCTTGTACTTGTGAGCTTTGCTTGTTGTGAGCTTAGCTTGTTCATGAATGTTGATCCTTGAAAGAGCTTCACTTAAGCAAGTTATATATAACATAACAGTGATTTTGTCATCACAAATTTGACAACAGACAGGGATATAAACTATAGCACTTACAAAGGTCTAGATGATCTTGTCCATACAGGGAAAGTAAACATCATGATGGGGTTCATGGAGAATGGCCCCATCATGGAATGATCATGAGGATCAAGGTGGTCCATCGGCCACATCAAGGGTCTAAAGTGAGATCCATACCATCAATCGGTAGGCCTCACTTGGCCCATCATCAAAACAATGAAATCTAGCCTATGAAAGCACCCACCGTTTAATCTTCTTAGTCCGTTAGAAAGCCGACCTCCTTGGGTCTCACTTTGATGGTGGAAGATGAGGTTTGAATGGCTAGGATGATGGGTTTTGGAATGGAAAGCTTGGACGTCCACATTTTTCTCTCTTAGTGTTGCTTGGAAAATGTGAAGAGAAAGAGAGAGAGGTGTAGTGGTTGTAAGAGAGATGTGAGTGAAGGATGTGAGGTGAGTGATGGGTGAGGTGAGAGTTGGTTGACTTTGGGGTTTGCTTAACTTATAGAGAAAGGAAGCATGAGTTGCTCTTATACTTGACATGATGTGATGTGATTGATTGATGGAGTGATTGATTGATGGGACATGTTGTAGAGATTCTCTTGGGATTGTAAACGCACAGTGTTTTCTCGAAATAAATGCCGGTTCACGTCTTCCTGTCAGGGTATCGGATCGGTGTGTAAGACGAGGCACCGGAACCGCGGCGACAGTGCAGTCGCAATGGTACAAGTTTCGGATTAAGCCAACTAAATTCTACTAGATACGACTTAGGGTCATGCGTAAATATCGATTATACGTCGCAGGTTACCGAAATTCAACGGGAAGGATCGCGACAGTTGAGGGAACAGTACTGACTAGGATACGAGTCTTATAGGAATATAGGAACAAAATCAAATAAGAAAAGTTAAAGAAAGAGAATATTAAACATGCACACTTAGCTTAAATGGAGCACAAACTTATCTCTCAAAAGGTTGAATTAAATTAGTTTGAAGTTCATTGTTTTATTTTGAGATTCCTACTCTATTTATAGGTGATCAAATCACTTCTTTGACTGGTCTAACGAACTCTACGACTAGTCGTAGAACCAACATATATTTGAAAATTTGGGCGCGATAAGATCAGCGGTTTCACGACTGGTCGTAGGTAGTCTACAACTGGTCGTAGGTCTCCTTCGACTGGTCGTAGGTTTCTCATGACTAGTTGAAGCTAGCCGAATTTTAATACCGTACTTTGAGTCGTAGATCTACGACTGGTCGTAGAAGTAGTCGACACTGTTCATACGACTAGTTGAACAGTCCCTAAGACTAGTCAAAGCCTAACAGAAAATATCCAAATTTTACAACAAACTTATGACTGATTTAGGAAATTCTTAGACAGGTCGAAGCAGTGCTAGGACTTTTCGAATAAAGTCTAGGACTAGTCATAGAACAGCCTAAACTCACTTATATAAAACATATGAATTATGTATCCAGAATGGCCTACTCTAAAGGTCAACCTAAGGTCAGTCATACCTCAATAGTGAAGTAAGGACATTGAAAATAGGAGACGAGAGACCGTTAAAAATAGTGAAGCTTGAAGTCTTAATGTAGTTCAAACTTGAAAGCTTCTTAAGATCTTGAGGTTGAACTTGAAAGCTTCTTGAGATCTTGACTTGTGAACAGTGCTTGTCAATCAAAGCTGATCTTGAGTAAAGCATTGCTCTTCACATATGCACGCTTCATAACAGTGTCTTTGGCACCACAAATTTGACAACAAAAATGGGTTATAAACTATAGCACTTACAATCTCCCCCTTTGTCAAATTAGTGACAAAACACACTTGCAAGATATGTTACATAACACAAAATATCTGATTAAATTATCATGCACCAGTTGTTATATCATGCACCAGATGTTACCAACTGGCATACTAACATGATCCTGAAAACTTGTAAATCAATATTCAACATAACATATAGTCCACTACTGCACATACTACTCCCCCTGAGTAACATACAATGCTACTCCCTCCTCATAACATAATCATTAGACATATCACATCCATATCCCTTTTAGTTACAATAGGACAAAGGAAGCATAGAACAGATGACTGAAGAGAAATAAGTAAAGAGATATATGAGTGGAAACAAGACAAGATATGAGTATCCAGCATAAACAACTCACATAATCCATAAACTGAGCTAAGTCGAAGATACTTATAGTCTCAAAACCAGTTATGCTAGTGCAAGAATAATAAAGTTATAACAGACCAGCTAACTTAAAAGAACTAATCTGAACCAGATGAAGGAGCAGGGACAGAATGATCAAGTTGATGCATGCCCTTGTTCAAGTGCCTAAGATATTTGCGCGTATACTTGAATTATAAATCATGGGCAATAGACATGTTTTCCATCTTAACATTCATATTCTCAACTTTATCTTCCAAAGCACGTAGACGTGCATCAAACTCAGAAGGCTCAGAATCTGGATCAGTTACAGAATCAGATTCAAGTTCTTCAAAAATATCATCCATGTTAATATCATCAGGAGGAAGATCACTAGCTTCATCTTATTGATATTAGAATTGTTAAATATCAGATGATGGATAGGGGCTTCTCCAACCGGCATATCAACTAACATATGTGTAGCCAACACAGTCATCAAATAACCAAAAGGAATGTCATTGTGACCAGGATGGAGTCGAAACTAAATAATGGAGTGACAAATCAAGGATGGTAGACAAACAAGAGCACCGCTAGCAACAACATGAAGGACACGAACCATGATGAAGTCAATTTAGATTTATACTCGATCGAGGATACAAGTTAGACACAAAGATTTTATAAAGAACTCTGTATTTGGGTAACAGAGACTTTGAGGGAAGCGCATTCCCTTAATGTGTCCATTGAACATCCAAATTGCATAAATCTTTTGTGAGCATACGTTTTTTAGATACTGAGGGTTTTTCAGATAAGGTATAGATAGGAATGCCCTCATCATTCACAGGAATTTCCATAAGAGCTGAAATCAAATGACGATCAACGTTAAATGGTCCTTCCATTGTGGCTATCTTAAAAGATAAATTTTTCAATGAAAAATCACATATGCATGCAAACATGAACTGGGCAATGGACCGGTACGCTGACCCACCCCAATGTAATAAGTTATCCCAGCCTACAGCTTGGATCATAGGAAGGATTTCAAAAAGAGCAACATGATTAGTATCAATAGGATGTTCAACAATAACATTGCGCAATCTGATGTCTTGAACATAAGATGGATCATCCTTGGGAGCTCGAAGATGACGCATAGTGATAGGGGCAGATCTGGAGGAAGAAGATGGACCACAGGATGTTGTCTTTCTCCCTCTAGATGCCATTTGCAATAAGGATTTCAAGGAAATAGAGAGTTGCAAAGGATTGAGAAGTGGGTTTCCTCAAATTAGATTTTACCCAAGAAAAATCCCAAATCTCAATGAAATTTGAAATACATAACTTTAAGAGAAAAATAGAAGAAATCTAGACTCAAATCTATAAGAAAAATGTAAATGGAGCACTAACTTTAAAGATTTTGAAGGAAGGGTTCGACTAGTCGAGCATCGGCCTGTTGGAAAGTGAAGAAGAAATGAAGAAGATGAAGCATTTCCCCCAATTTTAAGTGATTCACACGATTCACAACTAATCGTGGATGTACATGACCGGTCGTAGCACGACTGGTCGAGTACCAGCCAAAAAATCTGATTTCAAGTAATATATACAAAATCTGAAATCTAATAAAGCAAATATATACAATATGATACAAATAGGCATAAATAATCATTTTAAAATGCACATGCCAAGATCAAATTTCATTTTGTTAAACTTGCTTTTGTCGAGTGGTTTAGTGAAAATGTCAGCACGTTGATTCTCGGTAGGAATATATTCTAAAGATATAACCTTTTCTTCTACTAATTCTCGAATATAATGAAATCTAATGTCAATGTGCTTAGTACGAGAATGCTGAATTGGATTTTTTGAAATATTTATGGCACTGGAATTATCACAATATAATAACATAGAACTTGTTTAATTCCATAATCACTTAGCATACGTTTCATCCATACTAGCTGTGTACACGCATTACCAGCTGTGATATATTCAACTTCAGCTGTTGAAAGTGATATAGAACTTTGTTTCTTGCTAAACCAAGAAACTAAACAGTTTTTAATATAAAAGTAACCACCACTGGTTGATTTTCTATCATCAAGATTACCAGCCCAGTCAGCATCCAAGTACCCAGCTAATTAAACACTAGTCTCATGTGGATATCAGAGACCGAGATTAACAGTACTTGCGACATATCGCATAATCCGCTTAACAACAATTAAGTGTGACTCTTTAGGATCAGACTGATATCTAGCATAAATATCAACACTTAGAGCGATATCGGGTCTACTAGCAGTTAAATACAGTAAACTACCAATCATACTCCGATATAATTTCGGATCCACATTTTGACCTTTAGAATCTTTTGAGAGTTTCAAAGTTGTACTCATAGGAGTGTCAAAGTTCTTGCCATTCTCAAATCCAAATCTCTTAATCAAATTTATAGCATATTTAGATTGAGAAATGAATATTCCATCAGGTTTTTGTTTTACCTGCAACCCAAGGAAATAATTCAATTCCCCAACCATGCTCATTTCAAACTGAGATTTCATCAAATCTGTAAACTCAATAGTCATGTCAGTACAGGTAGATCCATAAATGATATCATCAACATAAATCTGTACTATTAAAATGTGATCATCATGTTTTTTTAATAAACAGAGTCTTATCAACACATCCCATTTGAAAATTATGGCTTAATAGAAACTTTGTTAGTTTCTTGTACCAAGCCCTAGAGTTTGTTTTAAACCGTAAAGTGCCTTTTTAAGGTGATACACATGATCAGCATTTTTGGGGTCTTCAAAACCCATCGGTTGTTCAACATAGATTCCTCATGCAGATCGCCTTTAAAAAAGCACTTTTCACATCCATTTGATAAATCTTAAACTTTCTAAAACATGCAATGGATATAAAAAGTCTAATTGATTCAGGACGTGCTACTGGTGTGAAGGTTTCATCAAAATTAATACCTTCAATTTGAGTGTAACCTTGTACCACTAGCCTAACCTTGTTTCGAATTATATTGCTAAGCTCGTCAGAGTTATTTTTGAAAATCCATTTGGTTCCAATGATGTGTTTATCTTTAGGTCTAGGTACAAGATACTAAACATCATTTCTCACAAATTGGTTAAGTTCTTCTTGCATCGCAACAATCCAGTTTTCATCAGCAAGAGCTTCTTTTACATTAGATGATTCTATTTGGGATGTAAAATATATGTAATTACATATATCCTCAAGTTGTCTACGGGTACGAACACCAGTGAGAGGGTTTCCAAGAATCTGTGTGGTTGGATGATCTTTAACAATCCTCAGTTCAGAATCAGTTTGATTAGATGAAGTATCAGATTTATCAATTACTAATACTTTATCATTATCTGAACTTGAGACTGGTGTGTTTAAGTGATCATCAATGACTACACTGATAGACTCTTGAATCACACCGGTCCTATTGTTTAGAACCCTATAAGCTCGACTGTTTAAAGAGTATCTTAAAAAGATCCCTTCATCACTCTTCGTATCAAACTTTCCCAGATATTCATGATCTCGTAATATATAGCACTTGCTATCAAAAACTCGAAAGTATTTGACAGTAGGCTTTTTATAAAACCACATTTCATAAGCCGTTTTATTATTACCTTTACTAGTGTAAACCCGGTTAATGATATAATAAGCTGTATAGACTGCTTCAGCCTAAATATTCTTAGAGAGCTTTATACTATTCAACATGACATTAGCCATTTCTTGAAGCACTCTATTTTTCCTTTCAACTATACCATTTTGTTGTAGAGTTTTGGGCGTTGAGAATTCATGTAATATTCCCTGGTCGCTATAGAACTTCTCAAAACCACTATTCTCAAATTCAAATCTATGATCACTACGAATCTTACTGACTTGAGAACCTTTTTCAATTTGAATCCTTTTGAGAACCTTTTTCACTTCTTCAAGGGTTTCTGATTTATCCCTTAAGAAGACAACCCATGTATATCTGGTAAAGTCATCTACTATTACCAAGATATATCTTTGCCACCTTGACTCTCTGTCCTGATAGATCCTACAATATCCATATGAAGAATCTTGAGTGGTCTTGATGTGGTATCAGAATTCACATTTTTGTGTGAGTTCCTCATTTGTTTACCAATCTGGCATTCACCACATATTTTATCTAATTTTTGTAGTTTGGGTAGACCTCTTATAAGTTCCCGTTTGCTCAATCTATATAGATTTTGGTAGTGTACATGTCCAAGACATTTGTGCTACAAATCAGTCTCGTTTGTATGGACCATGTAACATGATTAATTAGATGAGCTGGATTCACTAATAATATAGCAGCTTTCAGACGTTCTACATTCAGTTAGTATTATTGAACCTTTGTTGTTTAGAATCTCACAACTTTGATTAGAAAACCGTACACTATGGTTATTATCACAAATTTGAGATATGCTTAGAAGATTATCTTTCAGTCCTTCAACATACAAAACATTTTTAAACAAAGGAAGGTTATAGAGTTGAACCGTACCTTGGCCCATAATCTTGTAATTGCTTCCATCACCAAAAGTAACTGACCCATCAGTCATATCTTTAAGATCGGTGAATGAAGCCTTGTCGCCTGTCACATGCCTGGAGCATCCACTATCTAGGTACCACTTTGAATGGCTTGTTGCTTTGAAAGCGGTGTGGGTAACTAAGCAAGCAACCTTAGGAACCCATTTCAGAACTGTTTTGGGTTTAGGAGTATAGTTGGTCTTCTTCTGTTTGTTGTTATAAGAAAGACCTACTGAGTTAGATTTTAAAAGCTCTTTGAGTAGATCCACTATCTTTTCAGCTAGTGGGTTTCTATTCTAATTTTTGAAGTTGACATAACTGCTTTTAGTTTTTTGAAAGGCTTTTGAACTTTTAGAAAAACCTTGACTAGTATTTTTCCCTTTTGAGTTAGAGGACTCTCCTTTCACAAACATAGGAGGAGTATTCTTTTATTTAGGAGGAACATTTTTATCATAGCCCAACCCTGATTATCGTCACATTTTCTAGATCTGGATAAAAGTTTTTCTAACTTTGGATCTCCTTGGGCATACCTCCATGTATCCTTTAAACTCAGAAGAGAAGATACTTCATTTTTAAGTTTCTCATTTTCAGATTTCAGATTTTCAATCAAGGAGGTTTTGAATTCTAAATCGCATTTTGACTTTTCAAAATAATCTGAAATTTGAGATTTTTCTAAAACAAGAGATTGAAAACATTCTTTGAGTTTAAAAAACTTTTCTTTTTGAAGTTTAAGTTTGACAGCAATTTTACAACTTTCCTTGTATAAGGCATTGTAAGCATCTTGAAGATCATCTTCATTTTCATAATCACTATTCCAATTTTCTTCGCTAGTTGAATCATCATGATCTGAAAAAGTGAATTTGGCTAGAGTCAAAAGGGCTTTAACTTCACTGCCTGACTCGGTTTCAGAATCTTTTGATTCAGAAGAAGCTTCAGACGATTCATCCCAAGTAGCTAATATACCCTTCTTTTTGGGTTTGTCCTTTTTAGGACACTTGTTTACTAAATGCCTATATTCTTGGCAGTTGTAACATTGCCTATCTTTTAAAGACTTCCAAGTTTTAGATTTAGGTTTTGATCTTTTCTTATCATTTGATTTTTCAAAATCAACCCTATTTTTACTCTTGAAAATCTTATAAAACTTTTTCGCTAAAAGAGCTATATCATCTTCAGAATCAGAGTTGTCTTTAGAAGATTTAAGAGTGATAGATTTACTTTTAGGAGCTTTAAAATATAACTCATAGGTTTGTAAAGAACCAACTAGTTCTTCTACCCTCATATTATCCGTATCACGAAGTTCCTGGATCGCAGTTACCTCAGAGTTGAACCATTCAGGAAGTGAGCGTAGTATCTTTGCACACACTTTACTTTCTCGAATTTTATCACCAAGACCCCACATTGAGTTTACAATGTCATTTAATCTAGTGTAAAAGTCCATAAGCATTTCATTTTCTTCCATATGAATTTCTTCAAATTTGGCTGTGAAGAGTTGGACTTTAGATTTTTTGACAATTGTAGTACCCTCGTGTGTCATTTCTATTATATCCCAGGCTTGCTTTGTAGTATCACAGGATATGATTCTTTTGAACTCATCTGGTGATAGTGCGCAAGTGATTGCATTTAGTGCTTTTGCATTGGCACTACTCTCATTTTTCTGAATGGTGGTCCAAGAGAAATAAGGAGTTACTCTCATTGATTTTGAACCATCGATACCAGTCACTTCAGTGGTAGGTGGGTTCCATTCAGTCACTGTGGCTTGCCACACACTCTCATCCATTGATTTGAGGAAGATCCTCATCCTGGTTTTCTAATAGGCATAATTGGAGCCATCAAAGGGTGGAGGCCTAGTGACTGATAGGCTATCAAAATTTGACATCTTTTTTAATAGCTTAGATCATTAGCTCAGGAAATAAATCCAAATAAAAAGTAATAAGACCGAGCTATTCAGCTTTGATACCACTTGAAATGGCCTAGCTATATGTCCTAGAGGGGGGTGAATAGGACGATGCTAAAATAAAACTTTAACAGCGGAATAAAGAAAGATAGATAGCCAAATAAACTAAATCAAATCACAATGTTGAAATAAAAGCAACCTCTCTAAACAAGAATTGAGAGGTTGATACGAATTCAGTTCTAAGGACAACCTTACACCATAAAAACTAAGGGTTTATGGCAGGACAACCTTATTTCTACAACGTCCTTTGTATCAAAAACTCAAACCGGAGAGGAATATATAAATAGCAAGGAATTGAAATAAATTGCATGAATTTAAAATAAAATTATTACAACATTCCCACTCTGCTGGAAATGTAAATTTTACAACATTCACATCCACACATACATTCCACAAATCTGAATGAAAAGAGATATAAAACTTAAGCAAGCATTCAAACCACAAGATAAAGAATTATAGTGGTTCGCTTGTGTCTACACCAACTGTTCAACAACAGCCACACAATGCTACTCCACTCCTAATATCCTCACACAGGGGATATCAACGTTCACTATCAAAGATAGGTTTTCCAAGTTCACCCAAAACCTTCACAATTGTGTCTCTCTCTGTGGGCTTACACAATTTAAAAAACCCCTCTTCTGAGTTTTCCTGGATCTCTTCAGATAACCAATACAATGAGATTTTAGTAAATCCCAAAAGAAAACCAAATGAAAGTAAATTACACAAACGTAAAATACCTGAATTTCTCCTTCGTTGTAGCAGCCCAGAAGAACCAAGTTGGAGTAGAGATTTAAATGTCAAAGTTCAATGTCCAATACTCACTTTATAATGGTTATAGGTTCTAATAGATTTCAAATTAAACCAAATTGGGCGTAGCTCTATTTGATTTTGATTCCAAGAAGACGGAATACAGTAATTCCTCTTTTTAAATAAGATTGGTGTTCACTCCCCAAGTATAGGGTTGTGATGTAGTAATAAACTCGGTGAGACCGAGGTCGAATCCCAAGAGACTGAAACATGTACGTAATCTGAAACTAACTAGAACTAGAACTAGAATGGGATGAAATCTAAATCGAATGTAATTTGAGGAATAATGATGAAATAATTATCTAAAACTTAAACAATTCAGGGAAAGGAACTAGGGATTCAGAGGATCCACTTGTAGAGATCAAGGAGATCTTATGCCTGTTTTAAGAACTTAACTGGACTTAGAGTTCCATCTTCATGAAAATCAAGACTGAACCTCCCTTGATATAGTTTTTAAGAGATGAAAGGTATATGAATTAGAATAGATTCTATCACCAAACTATGCCCAGGAGACAAAGTAAACAATAGAATTAAACAATTACCAACCTATCAACAATGTATGAAGGTTAGGAAGGGTACCGTCATCTAACCATGCCCAAGAGACGATGGTGAACAATAGGGCTTCTTGACGTCATACACATAAAAGGAAAGGAACATGCTCAAAGTCATCACAGACCTATTGTAATTTTAGTCACAACAGACCATTAAAAACTAAAAAAAACATTCCCTTAATTAAAACCAAAATCAACATCAATTCAGTCTAAACAAAGGCATAACAAAAATCTCCCATCATGCTACAGGCTTCACCTCTTAGCGCTAGCTAAGAGGTTTAGCCCAACATGATTGGACTAGATCTCACAAAAATAATAATAATAAATAAATAAAAACTCTAAAAAATAATATTTTCTCTCTCCCTTCCACGACTGCCTCCAACCTGCCCCTTTTCTTCTTCCTGTGTGTCTCCCCTCTCCTGCCGGATCCCCCCCACGTACCTTAGAAACTCCATTTATCAAAGCCAGAGGCAGTGGCAAATTTTCGCAGCCAATACCGCTTGTGCAGGAAACATGCTACGTTTGGATGCAGATTTTGGACGACTGATTGTCCAGACTTGGGATCTGACTTCTTGGTGGGGTTCAAGAACCCCTACTCTATCATTTGAATGGTCTGGATCATTGATCCGATCGTGATTGATATCACATAAGGGGCCACGGAAAGCGGCAGCGTCTGGGCTCTGCTTGGACGCTCTGCATGCACAAGACCTGCGCTGAGCTACTGGTGGGGCCCATGATCAGTGTCAGTGAGGAAATCTACTCCGTCTATTGGAATCACATCAAAAAACTGGTCGGTAAGGGACTGTTTTGGATAGGTTTTGGTGTGGCCCACAGAATCTTTCTTGCTGCCGTCCGTCCTGCATTTAAACCTTCATGTACATGTAACCTCTGAGGAAATCAAGAATTGGGACAGGGGACGGTCGGTTTTGGATGGGAAACAAGGTGGATGGGTTGGATTTTCTAGTCGGTCAGTCCTGGTGGGCCACGACGTCACCCAATTGGACGCCATCCGTTAATGTAGCAGTGCCGAGGTTCTTTTGTTACTGGAAATTGTGCATCCACACATGCCTAATCTCATGTGATTTTAGCTCTGGATTGGACAGGAGTGTGCCCTGAATAGGATGGATGGTTTGGATCCTTCAAATGACTGATGTGTGGGGCCCACTATCTTCAGCAAGACGGACAGAGTCCGTCTGTTACACCGACGCTGGCGGAATGAAAATGAAAATTCCATTTTAGGAAGAAAGGTCGGTCAAACAGACTTTGACCAGCCCGACTGGTCCGGTGCACAGCTAGTGTACATGGGCACTTTGCACATGTCACTCAAGGTGGGACTTACTATGATACTCGTGGGAGATCTGATCCGTCCATCCCTTCTATCATATCATTTAAATCGTTGAGGACAATTTAGAAGAATATCCAGATTGTAGGTGGGCCTAAAATTGGAGATTAATGGGCTGATCTGTCCGTTAGGCCACTTCCTGAGTGATCCAATGGCTGAAATTTAATATGTATGGTTAATTTATGGTCCCCATCACATGTATGAAGTTTCGAGTCAATTGGATGGCACGAACCCTGTGATCTTGCATTCTAGACCATTTTCGGGCCTCTTTAACATGAACGGTTTGATTTTTTCGCATCCTTGGCGTGTAAATCTGTTGATCTCAGTCCTCTGGAGTCCCCTCCAATGCCTTTGGTGTCATCAGAGCGTTAAATTTATGCTTTATCATCCTTTTTCAATCTAAGCTCGTAAGTACACTCTGCATCACAAACACGATTAAATCAGTCATTAAACGATATTATGCTTGTAGATCCAGGTAATAACTGGGGTCTAATATGTAATATTTGACCCTCAATACAACCTCCAATCAGTATCTTGATAGTCCCGAGCAAGGTATGCGAAAAATAAGTTGAGAATTACCGGACAATTTCTATAAACTCAAGTGATTTTTGAAAATAATCCAGAAATAGAAGTCTAAGATTCATGATTGTTGGCATTACTTTCTCCTGAAATCAAGCTCACTGTAAACTTCGTAATCAAGTTCAAATATTAATCCATTAATTAGAACAATTCTAAACATCGAGTTCCATGGGTGTATAGTGTAATCACGGCTTACCATCATTAAGAGATCCAATTGTTAAATTTCTATGATACATTGATGATCGAATGAGCATTCAAGACAACCAAAACCTAAACCAAAAATTGCCTTATACTTCTTTTTTCTTTTCTTTTTTTCATTCTTCTAGCTTTTGATTTTTCCATTGAGGGGAAAGGGAATCGAATCCACACCTATAAGGAGCAAACCTATGTTGAAGATCATACACCCAACCCTTTCCTGATGATAACTATTTTTTATCTGGGTATTCTTTTTCTTTCTTTCATTCATTCATTCTTTTTTTTTCCTTCAAAAAACTTCTTTTTCTTTTTCTATATTCTTTGTATTGAACAAGATGGACAATTCCCCAGGTTGGTTCCTTCCATGCTTATTGAACACCAAGTTACAATTCAATATTGAACTAAAACCTTAATGTGCAAGCGAGATGTGTCCTGTGAATTCATGACTCAATCAATGTTTACAACTTCTAATAATGGATTAACAATTCAAACTTAGCTGTGAAATCTAACAGATAACTGAATCCAAGAGTCATAAATTACCAACATCATGTATTTTGCAATTCCAAGTGTCCCAGATGGCCATCAAAATCACTTTGAATTCATACGAAATTCCAGAAAAATTTAAAATTTTCACAATTTTCGCTCAAGACCAAGAAAACCTAATTAGGAAACCTAATCTCCCACCCCCAACCTAAAATCTACATTGTCCTCAATGTAAAAGAAATAAGCATGCAATGCACATGGGACAACAAAAATATAAGAGGTGTGATGGAAAAATAGTACCTGGACGAAAGAATCAAGAGACTTTCCCAAGATATCTATGTAAGAGCGGGTCAACACAAGAGAGAAACCAACAGAAGTAAAATAAAAATTACAAAAATAAAATCCTACCTACACCACTTTCGCAGGTGCTCTCGATTGCATTTAGTGTATGCAACAAGCCTTTAAACCCCTAGGTTGCCCCTAGTAGACGAGTTGTAGTCTCGTGAGGGTTTGCATCAATGTTACTCACAAACATTGAGCTAACTAACTAGGAAAATGAAACGAAATGAAAAGCTAGGTTGGCTCCCAGGAGCGCTAAGTTTACCGTCTATCCTAAAACAGTATAAAGGAAACTACCCTAGTCCTATGAAAACAGGAAACCTACCTATACCTCCATCAGACTAGGAGATCAATCCTGGTAAACAGGATCAGTCAGAGGTATGGACATGTCCTCTGAATCAAATTTCTCGACAAATGGCTTTAAGCGATGTCCATTTACTTTAAACTCCTTGCCATTGTCAGGATCTCTTATCTCAACGGCCCCATGAGGATACGTAGTGACCACAATGTAAGGGCCAGTCCAACGAGATCGAAGCTTACCTGGAAAGAGATGTAATCAAGAATTAGACAAAAGGACTTTCTGACCAGGTGTGAATGATTTTCGTAGAATATGTTGGTCATGAAACGCCTTCATTCTGTCTTTGTAAATTCTCGAGTTCTCGTATGCGTCATTCCGGATTTCTTCGAGTTCATTCAACTGAAGTTTGCGTAGCGAGCCAGCGTTGTCCAGATTGAAATTCAATTTTTTGATTGCCCAATAGGCTCTATGTTCCAACTCCATAGGCAAGTGGCAAGCCTTCCCATAGACAAGTCTAAAGGGAGACATTTCAATAGGGGTTTAAAACGCAGTACGGTAAGCCCATAAGGCATCGGTCAATTGGATTGACCAATCCTTACGGTCAAGGTTAATTGTTTTCTCCAAAATGTGTTTGATCTCCCTATTAGAAATCTCAACTTGCCCACTTGTCTGTGGGTGATATGGGGTGCTCACCTTATGAGAGATACCGTATTTCTTTATTAAACTCTCGAATGGCTTATTACAAAAGTGTGAGCCCCCATCACTAATGATAGCTTGAGGCGTTCCGAATCGGGAAAGGATGTTCTCTTTTAGGAATTTAATGACCATGCGATGGTTATTATTCTGACACAGAATCGCTTCAACCCATTTAGTGACATAGTCTACAGCGAGCAAAATATATAGATTTTCAAAAGATTGGGGGAATGGTTCCATGAAATCAATGCCCCATCAATCAAATGCTTCTATGATAAGAATGGGATTCAAGGGCATCATATTTCGACGGGACAACGCTCCCAATTTCTGACAACGCTCATAAGCTTTGCAAAACTCATGAGTGTCCCTGAACATAATGGGCCAGTAAAAGCCACACTGCAAAATCTTGGCTGTGGTCTTTTTAGCAAAAAAGTGACCACCACAGGCCTATGAGTGACAAAAGGAGATGACACTCCGATGCTCATCGTCTGACACACATCTCCTCAGGATTTGGTCTGGTCAATATTTAAACAAATATGGATCATCCCAGAAAAAGTTGCGTACCTTGGTAAAGAATTTCTTCTCGTGCAATCCAATGTGTCGGTATGGAACCTGTGGCAAGATAGTTAGCGATATCATCAAACCAAGGTGGATGGGATACTCTGAATAGTTATTCATCCGGGAACATGTCATTGATATGTGTCGTTTCAAGGGAATCATAGGGATTAAGGCGAGAAAGATGGTTAGCCACTACGTTCTCTACTCCCTTTTTATCTTTTATTTCTAGGTCAAATTCCTGGAGTAGGAGGATCCATCATATTAGGTGGGGCTTAGCATCATTCTTAGACAGAAGATACTTGAGTGTTGCGTGATCAGTGTAAATAATGATCTTGGATCCAATCAAGTAGGACCTAAATTTGTCCAAAGCGAACACTACGGCCAAGAGTTCCTTTTCCGTAGTCGAGTAGTTCACTTGGGCAGGATTTAGAGTCTTACTCGCATAATGAATAACATAGGGTTTCTTATCTTTTCACTGGCCTAGAACCGCCCCAAGAGCATAATCAGACGCGTTGCACATAAGTTCAAAAGGAATGCCCCAGTCGGGTGGTTGTATGATGGGTGCACTAGTCAACATGCCCTTAAGCTTAGTGAAAGCTTCTTGATATGTCTCAGTCCACTCGTATGGTGCATCCTTTTGAAGTAGATTACACAAAGGATGAGAGAGGAGACTAAAGTCCTTTATGAATCACCTGTAAAATCCTACGTGTCCTAAGAAGGACCGCACGTCTCTAATGTTCTTGGGTGGAGGTAGGTTAGAGATAAGATCGATTTTTTCCTTATCCACCTCGATTCCTATGGATGAGATAATATGTCCAAGGACAATTCCCTTATGAACTATGAAATGACACTTCTCCCAATTAAGTACCAAGTTCTTTTCTTCACATCTTCTCAGCACACATTTAAGAATCTCCAAGCACTCGCTGAAAGATGAACCGAAAGTAGAGAAATCGTCCATGAAGACTTCTAGATATTTCCCCACCATGTCAGAAAAGATACTCATCATACATCGCTGAAAGGTCGCAGGGGCATTACATAATTTGAATGGCATCCTTCTGTAGGTAAAGGTGCCGTAGGGACATGTAAATGTATTCTTTTCCTGGTCCTCAGGGGCGATTTCAATCTGATTGTAGCCCGAATACCCATCAAGGAAACAGTAATAGGAATGACCAGCTAGCCTTTCCAAGATTTGATCAATGAAGGGCAAAGGAAAGTGGTCCTTCCTCGTAACGGTATTCAGCTTCTTGTAGTCAATGCACATTCTCCAACTAGTAGTAACTCTAGTTGGCACGAGTTCATTATTGACATTGGCTACGATGGTGATCCCGAACTTCTTAGGAACCACTTGAGTTGGACTCACCCATTGACTATCGGATATGGGGTATATGATACCCACATCTAATAGTTTAAGAACCTCGACCTTAACCACTTCCCTCATGTTTGGATTTAGTCTACGTTGTGATTGCCAAGTAGTCTTTGCATTATCCTCAAGATATATGCAGTGAGTACAAATCGAGGGGTCGATTCCCTTGAGGTCCGCTATCGTCCATCCAAGGGCTCCCTTATGCTCAATGAGAGTAGATATGAGCATACTCTCCTGTTCTTTCTCTAGGTGGGCAGAGATCACCACCGGGTATGTCTCATCTTGACCTAAATGGACATATTTCAAATCAGAGGGTAAAGGTTTTAGGTCAAGCTTCGGTGGCTTGAGGTTAGACGGTAAAGGCACTACATTAGTTTGGGGCAACTCTTCAAATTTTGGCCTCCACCGGTTAACTTCAAGTACCAGTGCAGTATCAAGCAAGGCACACGTCTCCCTAATCATGTCATCATCAAAATCATAGGAGTGGGCCAGGCACATCTCTAAAGGGTCAGAGGAGAAGGTCAGAGATGTCATATCTTCGACTAAAGAGTCAATCATGTTAATGTCGTAGAAATCGTCATCATCCTCTAAGTTTCTGTCGTTATTGAAAAAGATTTTGACTCCAATGTCATATTCCCAAAAGACATAGTCATGACACCATTCCTGCAATTAATAATTGTGTTTGAAGTGGCAAGGAATGGGCGACCAAGAATGACGGGAATCTGAGTGCTCATATTATTGATGGGTTCGGTGTCCAGGATGATAAAATCTACAGGGTAGTAAAATCTATCAACTTGGACCAACACATCCTCAATTATCCCTCTGGGTACACGAACAGAGCGATCAGCAAGTTGTAGTGTGGTTAGGGTGGGTTTTAATTCACCCAAACCTAATTGTTTTTATACCGAGTAGGGAATCAGATTGACGCTCACTCTTAAGTCAAGAAGTGCATGATCAATTCGATGGTCCCCGATTACACATGATATGGTTGGGTTACTGGGATCTTTGAATTTCTGTGGCATGTCTTGCTTTAGGATGGCACTCACTTTCTCAGTCAAGAAGATCTTCTTTTGAATACTCTGCCATCGTTTGGTCGTGCATAAGTCTTTCAGGAATTTGGCATATGAAGGTATCTGTTTTACAACATCAAGTAGAGGAATGTTGACTTTCACTTGTTTCAACACCTCTAGGATATCCTGAGAGTTAGAGAGAGGTTTTGGAGCGACCAACCATTGGGAAAATGGAGTAACTGGCTTTTCTATAAGTTTCGGTTCTAATTTTTATGGGGCACCACTAGATCCATCATTGTTGTCCTCTTCTGGTTCTTGAGGCTTTTCGGGCCTAACCCGGAAGGGTTTTATCAATGATCTTCCCACTCTTAAGAGTGGTGATGGATTTAGTGTGCCCTATTTGATTTGAAGAGCTGGGATCACTTATCTCGTATTGCGGTTTAGGATTGGGGAGCGGTTGTGCAGGAAGCATCCCCTTTTCTATAACCGTCATACGTGAATCCATCTTTTGCATAAAGTCTCGCATTGCCTGGGTCAACTCTTGCATGGAATTTTGAACTGGTTCTTCTTGAGGTTTCACCTGATTTGGATTTTGATTGAAGAAACTTTGAGGGGTAGCATTTTGTCCATTTCTCCAACTAAAGTTTGGATGATTTTTCCAACCAGGATTGTACATATTAGAGGTTGGTCCATTAAAAGGTCTTTGATAATTATTTACGGCATTGGATTGTTTATTCAACACTTCTCGAAAGACGGGTATCGTAGGACAATTTTCAGTTGTATGAATGTTGCAATCACATATGCAGCAAACACTTTCATTAACCTTATCCTTCTTTCCTTCCATGGCCTCAACTTTTCTTATGAGCGTAGTCACTTTGTACTTGAGATCATCCTCTTCTTTCAAGAGATACAATCCACCTTTCTCCTTAGATTGAGTCGGCCTAGAAGTGGTGTTCGATTTTGGGTAATAGTCCCATGATTGTGTTTTTTCAGCAAGACTATCGAGGTAATCCCATACCTCATCAACATTTTTATTAATGAATTCTCTATTACACATTGTCTCGACTATTTGGCACATGGAAGATGTTAGTCCATCGTAGAAAAAATTTGTAATGCGTCATGTTTCAAAGCCGTGTTGTGGGCATGAACTGACCAAATCCTTGAACCTTTACCAACATTGGTAAAATGTTTTATCCTCCTTTTGGGTGAAGTTCATGATTACTTTTCTAAGGGTAATCGTTTTATGATGTGGAAAAAATTTCTTTATAAATTCCCTTTGCATATCATTCCATGTGCCAATGGATCTAGGATGCAGTGAATGTAACCATGTCTTAGCCTTCTCCTTTAAGGAAAAAGGAAAGAGTCTCAGCCTGACTGTGTCCTCAGACACATTTTAAAAATATAAAGTGGCTATGATCTCATCAAACTCTTTCAAATATAGATATGGTTCTTCAGATTCAAGCCCATGGAACTTAGGAAGGAGTTGGATAACCCCTGGCTTGATGTCCATATATCCTGTATCTTCGAGAAAAATCATACATGAGGGCGTACTCACCCCCGCTGGTTGTAAATAATCTCGTAAAGTATGAGGCGGGGGTGCTTGATGCACCTCATTCTCATCCTGAATGTCCTCCACCCTAGGTTGGGGTAGAAGAGGTTGGTTTTCAGCCATCACTTCAATTACCTCAGGGGATTTTGAGTGGTGTTTAGTCCTACGATGGAAAGTTAACCCCTCAACTAATCTCCTTCAGTCAAGAGACGTCGAGTGTTGTCACGAGCCCACTTGGGCATGAAACACTTGCAGCCCTCAATCAAATTCGAAACCTAATCTTAAGAAAGGAAAAGAAAATCTAGAAAGAAAGAGAGGGCTGAAAAGAAGTTGCCAAATTGGAGTCCCTAAGTTAAAAGACCTGCAAAAGAAAACAAACAAGTCAATTTCTAAAGAGAAGGTCTAGAATTAGAAAATCCTTAAAAAGAAAGATAGAAGTAAACTAGTCTCTAAAAGAATAAATTTCTAAAGGAAAGTGGAAATTTCTAAAATAAATTAGAAAAATCCTAAACTAGAAAGTAAGCTACTAAAAGAGATCTGAAAAATTGAAAGTAGAGAAAAAGCTTACCGAATTAGAAATTTCTACCTCAAAAGCCTACAAAATAGGAAAGTTAGTTTCTAAACAAAAATTCTACAAGTACAAAATTTCTAAAAATAAATTAGGAAACAAAGTTAGATTCTAAAAAAGTTAGAATTAGAAAGTTACTAAAAATAAAAATAGAAAGTTAGTTTCTAAAAAGGAAAGTTCCAGAATTAGAAAGTTTCTAAAAATAAAATAAAGGAAAGATGAGTTAATTTCTAAAATTAGAAAGAGTTTCTAAAAAGGGAAATAACTAACCTAGTTTCTTAAAACAAAAGAGGAAAGTTTCTAAAAATAAACTATTTCCTAAAAATAGGAAAATACTAGAATTAGAAAATTTCTAAAATTCAAACCCTAAATCTAAAAATTAAAAAAGTAGAGGAATTAGAAAGGGATTACCAATTTAGAAGTTTATGTCAGGATCCTACAAAACAGAAAAACAGGTTAGTTTCTAGAAATCAGAAAAATCTAAACCTAAGGTTAGAAAAATTCTAATCTTAAACTAATCCTAAAACTAGTTAATCCTAGAAAAACGTAACCATCAATCCCCGACAACGACGCTAAAAACTTGTTCACTCCCCAAGTATAGGGTTGTGATGTAGTAATAAACTCGGTGAGACCGAGGTCGAATCCCGAGGGACTGAAACCTGTACGTAATCTGAAACTAACTGGAACTAGAACTAGAATGAGATGAAATCTAAATCGAATGTAATTTGAGAAATAATGATGAAATAATTATCTAAAACTTAAACAATTCAGGGAAAGGAACTAAGGATTTAGAGGATCCACTTGTAGAATTCTGGGAGATCTTATATCTGTTTCAAGAACTCAACTGGACTTAGAGTTCCATCTTCATGAAAATCAAGATTGAACCTCCTTTGATATAGTTTTTAGGAGATGAAAGGTATATGAATTCGAATGGATTCCATCACCAAACCATGCCCAGGAGACAAAGTAAACAACAGAATTAAACTAATTACCAACCTATCAATAATGTATGAAGGTTAGGAAGGGTACCGTCATCCAACCATGCCCAGGAGACGATGGTGAACAATAGGGCTTCCTGACGTCATACACATAAAAGGAAAGAAACATGCTCAAAGTCATCATAGACCCATTGTAATTTTAGTCACAACAGACCATTAAAAACTAAAAAAAACATTCCCTTAATTAAAACCAAAATCAACATCAATTCAGTCTAAACAAAGGCATAGCAAAAGTCTCCCATCATGCTACAGGCTTCACCTCTTAGCCCTAGCTAAGAGGTTTAACCCAACATAATTGGACTAGATCTCACAAAAATAATAATAAAAAAATATAAACAAAAACTCTAAAAAACAATACTCTCTCTCTCCCTTCCATGGCTGCCTCCAACCTGCCCCTTTTCTTCTTCCTGTGTGTCTCCCCTCTCTTGCCGGATCCCCCCTACGTACCTTAGAAACTCCATTTATCAAAGCCAGAGGCGATGGCGAATTTTTGTAGCCAATACCGCTTGTGCAGGAAACATGCTGCATTTAGATGCAGATTTTGGATGGCTGATCGTCTAGACTCGGGATCTGACTTCTTGGTGGGGTTCAAGATCCCCTACTCTATCATTTGAATGGTCTGGATCATTGATCTGATCGTGATTGATATCACATAAGGGGCCATGGAAAGCGGTAGCATCAGGGCTCTGCTTGGACGCTCTGCCTGCGCAAGACCTGCGTTGAGCTACTAGTGGGGCCCATGATCAGCGTCAGTGAGGAAATCTACTCCGTCCATTGGAATCACGTCGAAAAACTGGTCGGTAAGGGACTGTTTTGGATAGGTTTTGGTGTGGCCCACAGAATCTTTCTTGCTGCCATCCGTCCTGCGTTTAAACCTTCATGTACATGTAACCTCTGAGGAAATCAAGAAGTGGGACAGGGGACGGTCAGTTTTGGATGGGAAACAAGGTGGATGGGTTGGATTTTCCAATCGGCCAGTCCTGGTGGGCCACGACGTCACCCAATTGGATGCCATCCGTTAACGTAGCAGTGCCGAGGTTCTTTTGTTGCTGGAAATTGTGCATCCACACATGCCTAATCTCATGTGATTTTAGCTCTGGATTGGACAGGAGTGTGCCCTGAATAGGATGAATGGTCTGGATCCTTCAAATGACTGATGTGTGGGGCCCACTATCTTCCGCAAGACGGATAGAGTCCATCCGTTACACAGACGCTGGCAGAATGAAAACGAAAATTCCATTTTAGGAAGAAAGGTCGGTCAAACCGACTTTGACCAGCCCGGCTGGTCCGGTGCACAGCTAGTGTACATGTGCACTTTGCACATGTCACTCAAGGTGGGACTCACTGTGATACTCGTGGGAGATTTGATCCATCCATCCCTTCTATCATATCATTTAAACCGTTGAGGATAATTTAGAAGAATATCCAGATTGTAGGTTTGCCTAAAATTGGAGATTAATGGGCTGATTTGTCTGTTAGGCCACTTCCCGAGTGATCCAATGGCTGAAATTTAACATTTACGGTTAATTTATGGTCCCCATCACATGTATGAAGTTTCGAGTTAATCGGATGGTAGGAACCCTGTGATCTTGTATTCTGGACCATTTTCGGGCCTCTTTAACATGAACAGTTTGATTTTCTCGGATCCCTGGTGTGTAAATCTGTTGATCTTAGTCCTCTGGAGTCCCTTCTAATGCCTTTGGAGTCATCAAAGCGTTAAATCTATGCTTTATCATCCTTTTTCAATCTAAGCTCGTAAGTACACTCTTCATCACAAACACGATTAAATCAGCCATTAAACGGTATTATGCTTGTAGATCTAGGTAATAATTGGGGTCTAATATGCAATATTTGACCCTCAATAATTGGAATATAGGAACAAAATCAAATAAGAAAAGCTAAAGAAAGAGAATATTAAATATGCACACTTAGCTTAAATGGAGCACAGACTTATCTCTCAGAAGGCCGAATTAAATTAGCTTGAAATTCATTGTTTTATTTTGAGATTTGTACTCTATTTATAGGTGAGCAAATCACGTCTTCGACTGGTCTAAAGAACTTTACGACTGGTCGTAAAACCAACAGATATTTGAAAATTCGGGCGCGATAAGATCTGGCGGTTTCACGACTGATCGTAGGTCTCCTTCGACTAGTCGTAGGTTTCTCATGAATAGTCGAAGCTAGCCAAATTTCAATACTGTACTTTGAGTCGTAGGCCTGCGACTGGTCGAAGAAGTAGTCGACACTGTTCATACGACTAGTCGAACAGTCCCTAAAACTAGTCGAAGCCTAACATAAAATATCCAAATTTTGTAACAAACTTATGACTGATCTATGAAATTCTTAGACAGGTCGAAGCAGTGCTAGGACTAGTCGAACAAAGTCCAGGACTAGTCTTAGAACAACCTAAACTCACTTATATAAAACATATGAATTATGTATCCAGAATGGCCTACTCTAAAGGTCAACTTAAGGTCAGTTATACCTTAATAGTGAAGTAAGGACATTGAAAATAGGAGATGAGAGACCTTTGAAAGTAGTGAAGCTTGAAGTCTTAATGTAGTTCAAACTTGAAAGCTTCTTGAGATCTTGAGGTTGAACTTAAAAGCTTCTTGAGATCTTGACTTGTGAACAATGCTTGTCAATCAAAGATGATCTTGAGTAAAGCATTGTTCTTCACATATACACGCTTCATAACAGTGTCTTTGGCACCACAAATTTGACAACAAAAGGGGGTTATGAACTATAGCACTTACAATGGGGGATATCATAGGTATGACTATGGTAGCTCTGACATTCAGTCATGTTCATCTACCAATGGGTACAGGCAGCTGAAAGATAGTTCTTCAAGTCATGACCCTTTTACAAAAGGATATTCGTGGTACCCGTATGACTGACAGCAATACTATCAAGGAGTCGGGGTTGGACTTGATCTGTTCCCTCAGTACCCTGCTCAGGAAATGCCGTTGATATATGTCACGTAATTCCCATGTCTAGGCATACTCGTACAGTTTGGGAAGGATGACTATAAGAGGTACATAAGAGAGTTCCTCAATTGGTACGAGTAGAGGATGACCTGGGAATAGTACTGTAAATATGTTGAGCAACAATACTACTCTCAACTGCCACGGGATCCGGACAATGATTATGAGCCACCTCGTCACTCCATGTGGGGATGAAACATGGCCAAAAATGTGTATTTTTTTAATTCATTTACTTTTTCATGTCTTAATTGTTGTAAGCTTGCATTTGTATTATATAAACTAATTTTGGTTACTATTTGAGTGATTTCTTATGACAACACATACTTTTTGGCCCACATTAAATGGAAACTTCTAATTTAATGCATTCTTTTTATAAAATTTTTATTCCTAAATATGTAAATATGTGTATTTAGGCATGTCCTGAAGTTTCTCTGAAAAATTCCATCATTTCCCCCATTTTCTCCCTTTTGCCCTACATTTCCGATTATTAGTGATATTATCGGCGATGACGATATTATATCTTTATCTCCGGCCAGCGAAACTTAAAGCGATACCGACAACTTGAACACTATGTTCATGTGATAATTTTTTTAAAGATATGATTTGATAATACTTTGTTCTTATTAATTCATGTGGAGTGATGGATACAAGCCTTGCCCTTCGCTGATTTTGAGAGCGACGCGTGTTTTCCCTCTATATTGAGTTGGCTTTTGCACATCTCTCCTTAATGTTATTGAGTTAGTATAATGCTAATCTTCTCTTTTATTGACTTTGCATAATGCTACTCTTCTATTTAATTTAGTTAGCTTATTGCTATTTGTCTCCTTTGTTATGTTAGCCTTGTGCTACCTCCCTTATTTTAAGGATTGGGCATGTGTGTTGGAATTCCAAAACTCTTATTATTCAATTTAATTTCCTATTAATGCAAGTGATGTGTTGAAAGTCTTAAAACTAGTGACTTGTATGTATTTATCGTGGATGTAATGCACTCTGTGTAGTGACCCTCTTAGTCTATGAATAAATCCTTAGATTTAAGTAGTGGTGCACACATCGATATAAGTAATTCACAACGCGTGTTACATCACCTTTTTGGGATTAGATGTTGCAATTAGTCGCTTTATTAACAAATCTTGTTACGTAATTCATCAAATTCATTAGTTGTGTTGTCTCGAGGTATTAACATAAATCCACGGTAGTGTGAATCTTTGTAGTTATGGATGCGAAGCGAGCTGAATTTTTATGAATTATATTCCAGAATGTGGTGGTCACTATGTATGATGAGCCACACACACTATGTTATGCATGCATTTATATAAATTTGGTTGCGCATATCCATACCACTTGTAATGGTTGAATACGATGTATATCGGAACCCTTACATTGTTATTAAAATGAGTTAGTTGAGTTATTCCTAATCTTAAAGGACAGCCATCATTATGAGTAGGGCATTGACCATCTCCAACCATATAGATAATGCATGTGATGCACAGGTTGAAGATATGAGCTATGATCTCCCTATGGAAGACTATAAGTGACATCAGATGTTGTCGATGCTTCCACCTTAGTATAGTTTCATTTACGTTTCACGTTACAAATTTAGATATTTGTAATAAGATTCCTCCTAGGTGAGCATTAATCGATTAGTTGTGCTTTTACATTTAAATGACATAAGATCTATAGTATGGTTGATTTTAGTCTTGTGAATGGTTACCTTCATGAATGTAAGTGGATGTGATCTTAAAAAACAAGGTGCAATTTTAAAATATCCAATTGTTACTTTATTAACACCCAAAATTCTCGAGCACGAGTGTAAATTCCGGCCGTGAAAATTCAGAGCATTGCACCCAAATCCTCAAAGTGAGATAAGTTATCCTAGCTCTTCTACTCAACATGTAGAGCAAGCTAAGTCTATTACTACTGTTAGAAGTTGAAAAAATTCTTAAAGATATCCTAAGGAGGGCTGAGAAGCTAAGGACTCTAGAGAACCTAAGGGTGATGATGTGCCTAGCAACACCCCACATGAGAAGGAACTTGAACAAGAGTATAAGCCTATGGCTCCATTCCCATAATGCTTGACCTCACACAAACTCTACCTAATACTTAGGATATCTTAGAGTTTCTCAACCAAGTTAAAATCAACACCCCTCTTAGATGCCATAAAACAAATTCCATCATATGCCAAATTCCTTAAAGACCTTTTTACAGTCAAGAGATGTCATAATACTTAGAAAAAGATATTTTTGACAAAGTACAATCAAGAGAAGTCATAATGTTTAGAAAAAGATATTTTTGACAGAGAAAGTGAGTGCCATCATAAAAAAGGATGTGCCCAAAAAATACCAAGTCTCTGGTAGCCCAACCATCTCATGTGTAATTGGGAGTCACCGAATTGAGCATGCATTACTTGATTTGGGGGCAAGTGTAAATCTAATTCCCTATTTGGTTTACGAATAACTTGGTCCCGGTGAATTAAAGCCCACTATGACCAGACTCCAACTAGTCGATCGTTCGATTCGTATACTGAAAGGAATGATAGAGGACGTGCTTGTCCAAGTTAATTAGTTTTCTTATCTAGTAGAGATTACTATTTTAGACATACAGATGGTTGTTGATGCTAAAGTTATTACTACATCATGCTTTACGCATCATTTTCTCCTTAACTCTCAAAATCACCTCATAAGAGAAAACATGTGTAATTAAATCAATTAAACACATTCATGTTCATAAAACTAATGCATAACTATAAGGCCTGTGTCCTAGTACCATTCTGCTCCTTAGGATCTTGCGATCCTTACCATCAAATTTTGGTAACCCACGACCGGTAGATAGCATTTGCAAGTGACCTCAAGTCGCATCCTGTAAATTCGAGTTGACTCAACCCGAGACCTATGCCATTGCGACCGCGCCATCACCGCGGTTCCAACATCGCATCTCATGCGCTAATGCGACGCTTAGATTAGGAGATGTGGCTCATGCATTATCCCGGTCGTGAACCACACATTGTGGGGTCGTGGATTTTCAGATAAAGTACATCCCTAGAAAGTCATCATGAAGATGATGTCATCCTAGGCCACTAGCCTAGGGGTGACATCACCCTACTCTATCCCGAGCATGCCTAGCCTCTTACACCTCATGATGGTAACCATGCCTCTCTTACAAAATCATCATTACACTTACACTTCATCATTACTTGCATATACACCTCTCCCTCCCTCCCATTCTCTCTCACCTTCTCCATTTGCAACCCAAGAGAGCTTGGACGTCCCACCTAGGAGAGAAAAATCCTAAAAATCCAGCCACTTTCCACCCTTAATCCCACTCAATCTAACCCTTGGAACATCATCTCCACCATTGAAGGAGCATCTTAGGAGCCTTGGAGTACTAGGGAGCAAGAAGAGAAGAGGTGGGGTGCATCCATAGGTAGATCTTTTCATTTTCTTGCATGAGGGCAAGTGGGACCTACCAAACAATTGTAGGGATCTCATCTTGGTCCCTAGCTGTGCCAATGGCCCACCAAGCTTGCATGCATGTATCCATGGTGGGGCTATTCTCCATGGACCCCACCATGATGTTTCTTTTAATCTCCTAGTGCATGAATGCCATCTAGGCCTTGATTTATGGTGGGAAGGAAATCTCCACCCCTGATTTTGTTTATGGGCCTGCACATTTGGGACCCATCTTGATGTATGTATTGATGCATGTATTAGAGGGGCTCATAGTGGCGAAGCCCCCCTCCATCTCACTTTTCTCTCTCTCTCTCTCTCTCTCTCTATATATATATATATATATATATATATATATATATATATATATTTCCATTGTATGATAGCCCACCATATGGACTCCACCATGATGAATGTGATGTGTATCCACCTCGCCCATCATCTGATCGTCCAAAGCATGGCCAGATGGGTCGTAACCTACTGGACTTGCTACTGTCCAGTAGCAGGCACTAATGGAGAAGGAAAACCCAAATATTAGCTTCACCTATGTGTTATATTCACACTGTCTGTCCGTGGGACCCACCATGATTTATGTATTTTATGTACTCCATTCAGTGGCTGGACGTGGGACCCACGTGATGCAAGTGTTTTATCCACGTCGTCCATCCAGCCACCTAGACAGGCCTAAATGCAGGTAAATACAAATATCAGCTTGCATTCAAGCTGGTGGGGCCACACGTGTGGACCCACCTTGATGTAGGTGGTGTCCACACCATCCAACAAGGGATGGTGGGACCCACCAGATGTATATGTTTCATCCACACTGTCCATGTGGGATAGTGAGGTCCACCTTAATGTATGTGTATCATCCCCCCACCGTCCAGCTGGGACGATGGGACCCACTAGCGATGTATGCATTGTATTCACGTCGTCCGTTGGTTGGATGCATCCAGGGTAGTGGCCCACCATGATGTATTTTATCCACATCGTCCATGGGACGTGTGACCCACCTGATGTATGTATTCTACATCCACGTTGTCCATGCGTGTGAGGCCCACCTGCTGTGTATATGTAGGCCCATCTATTATGTATATGCAAGGCCCACCTACTGTCCATTTTTATATCCATGCTGCCCATTTATGTGTGGGCCCACCTTGATATATATGTTTCATACACTCTATTCGGCCACTTTTCAGGGCCGTGGTCCCCATTACTATGTAAGGCCCACCTTATGTACATGACCAGCTTGTCTGTCCAGATTTTTAGACGTCTAGCAGGCCCAGATGGGCTGGACGTCTAGCCATTGGAGCCCACCTTGTTATATGTGATATATGTACTATCCACCCATTTTCTTGAGCACATGGGTTGAATTGTAAGGCCCATTATGATGTATGTGTTGTATGTACCCTGCCCATCTATTTTTCTGGGCCATGGGCTGCCCCATGAGGGCGTGTTATGATGTATGTGTTGCACATGCTGCCTATCTATTTTGCTGGATTATATGGGCCGCCCCATGAGGCCCATTATGATATATGTGTTGTATATGTTGCCCGTCTATTTTGCTGATTATACGGGCTGTCCCAAGAGGCCCACCATGATGAATGAAATAATATGTATGCTTCCCATTCATTTTCTAGCTAGTTTTAAGGGCCATGGTCCCCATTGTAAGATAGTTTCCATAGCGGGCCTCAATCTAGGTGGCAATGGTGGTTAAATGTCCATGTTACAAACCTCCCTAGGCCCATTGTTAGGCCCATTGTGATTGTATGAGGCCCATTATGATTGAGGCCCATTGTGATTGTATGAGGCCCATTGTGATTGTATGAAGCCCATTGTAATGTGTGAGGCCTACCATGGTGTATGTGATTATATTCATGCTGCCCATTCGTTTTCCAGATTGTATAGGACTGTGGGCCCCATTGTAAGTTAGATTCTATGGTAGGCCGCACTCTAGGGATAATGGCGGTTAAATGTCCACGTTGCAAACTCCCTAGGGCTGATTGTTAAGCCCATTCTCCATCTATCCTTAATGGGTTGTCCCAAATCATTGGGCCCCCATTGATAATCCATCTCACCTTATTGAGCTAACCCCAAACTGTTGGGCCTCCATTGATCTAGTGGGATTATCCAAACCTTGAAGCCTACCTTGTGTGTTTACCGGGCCCCCATAAGAAAGCCCGGCTTACTATATGATAGGGTGGGGAGAAAGCCCTCTTATTGTACTCAGGCTCATCCTCTTGACTCCCCTTGTTATATACATTAGACTTACCCATGAGACCCATCCTTCATATAAGAATGCCATTTAGGCTATCTACTGATTGTAGGAGAGTACATCATCACCGTTGGATATACCTAGTAGAGCATCATGATACATGCCCATACGCATCATTTACATGCTTGTTATGAGGAGTAATTGATCATAACATATGTTATTGGGCTAATTGTTTTGGGGACTCCTTGAGAGATGGAGTTGCCCCACATAATCATACAGTACGTGCAGGTTTGATGCATGACTGGATCGTATGACTCATGCATTTTGCATTTTGTGTGACATATTGTGGGGCCCCATCACTATGTTCATATGTGGGCGGGCACATGTGGACGGACGCTGATGTGGGCAGGGCCTAGCGGGCCTGGGCAAGCTACCAGTGGTTGGCAGGCTACTGTGCACACAATGAAGGCAGAACTCTGTCCTACATATTCGTGTATGCATCATTTACATGCTTGTTATGAGGAGTGATTGATCATAACATATGCCATTGGGCTGATTATTTTTTGGACTCCCTAAGAGATGGAGTTGCCCCACATGAGCGTGTCGTACGTGCAGGATTTATACATGATTGGATGGTATTACTCATGCATCTCACATTTTGTGTGACATATTGTGATGGCCCGTCACTGTGGTCACACGTGGGCGGGCACACATGGGCGGACATTGATGTGGGCAGGGCCTAGCGGGCCTATGCGAGCTACTAATGGTTGGCAGGCTACTATACATATAGTAAAGGTAAAACTTTCTCCCACATATTCATGGACTCATTAGGATTTACATATTGCATTGCATCCTTAGCATAGGACATTTGGCTTACTATGGCTCTGTATTGCATAGTTGATCTACATCACATCCTCAGCATATGACATTTGGTTTAATATATCCTTGTACTCAAACGATTATGGACTTGCTAGTATTTTTCACTTACTCTAATATTTATATGCTTGACATGTGCACTGCACACACGTACACCACCCTCTGAGCTTTCTGTAAGCTTATGCACGATAGATGCGTGCAGGTGATGCCAGGACGCAGTCGAGCTGAGGCAGGAGCGTGCGGCTAAGCTTCTGGAGTTTTAATATTTATCTTATATTTTCCATTTATGTATTGTACTATAGAGTTTTTTTAGTGGATATGTGGTGATGTTGTGGTTATTGTTTGTAGGTTATGCTTGTGGTTATGCTTCTTTACAAAAAATTTCATGTTAAAAATCCTCCTCGTAGGATCCCAGGATCAGAATCTGGCATATAAGTGCCGAGAGCCAAGAATGAGGTACTACGGAGGCTTCGGTGGGGGATTTGGCGATCGAAAATTCTGTGAGCCCAGTTTCGAGTTCGGGGCATGACAATAACAATAGGGAAATATACAATATTTCACTCTTGACACACCACCAACCAGCATTTGCTAGTCTTGAGCAAAACATGGGAAAACTAATCTTCGAAAAATCCAAATTTCAAACCTTTCTGAGAAAACAACATTTTATGCAATCCTAAATATATAAGTAAAATTCAAAGATATAAGAATGAAACATTGATAATCTATAACCTAATATCACTAGTAAATAAATGAATTAAGTTCACCTTTCAACAATTTAATCAATATAATGCATCTAAACATCAAGTTCCTAGTGTGCTTAGTGAAATCCAACTTATAATCTTTAAAAGTTAGCCTTCTCTCCATAACATTAACCATAATCATTACTTCAAAGTGGAAAGATCAACACAAGTTACTAATTCCGAACCTATCTCATTTTTCACTTTTTTTTCTAGCGTTTCAATTTTATATCGATGGGTTTCACACTTATTTATATTCTTTTCCTCTTTTTTTTTTTTCATCTTGTATTTTGTTCTTAATTCAAACACATACAATAAACAGACATTTTTTATTTCACTGTTTTGTAGCTAGTCCTTTTCCTCTTCTTTTTATACTAAGGTAGATAAGGATCTCTAGACTTGGTTCCTAACACTTTTAAGTAATCATCATGCTAAATTTAGGAGTTCAACTAAACTTCACATAACATGAGTTAGATGTAAATTGTGAACTAGACTCATTTGATATCTAAACTTCATATTAATCAATTCATTAAGAGAAATCATTAAAAAAATATACTAATTAACTAGACTCTAGATTTTTAAAAATTATTCTATATCTTATCATAGAATTCAAATGTAACAGAAAATATCAATCTTCAAAAAAAGAGCTCTGAAACTAAAAATTAAAAAAAAAATTTAAGAAAATTTGCTCAAGTGAGAAAATACTGATTAGTTCACCTAATCTCCCCCCAACCTAAAATCTACAATGTCCTCAATGTAAAATATATGCAATGCATCATAACATGAGATAACAAAAATAAAAGAGGAGTGAGTAAGAAATGAAAGTGCCCTGATTTGTCAATTAGCGTGAGTGTTGAGTCGGCTAGACAGAGAAGCTCCATAGGAAGATTAATTAACCATCTGCCTCAACTGGATGTGTGCCCAAACTCACCACAGGTAAATCTAAGCCTTACATCCCATGTCCCAAAACACCAGGTAATTAAAACCCTTAAAATTGATTAGAATATCATAGGGTTTGTGGGTTAGAAAACTTTTTCAAAATTTCAGAAAATCTCTAAGTTTTCTACCTCTGTCGATTTATCGATAAACTGATTGATGTAATCGACAAGTGCTGTTGATGTCCTCGAAGCTGACTCGATAATATCGAATGAGGACCTTAGTTGTCCAACAACTGCATATACTTCTGGATGGAATTATCGATGTATCGATATCATCAAAAGTTGAATCTCGAGTCTATCGAAATTGACTCGATAAAATCAAAGCAGAGATATGTGTCCCTATTTTTCTAAGAAAAATCATAAAATCTTCGATATATCGAAGTTCTCCTCGATATCCTCGAAATTCAAATATCGATGATATCGGAAGGCCTTCGATGATATCGGTCTTGGACACACAGTTAACCAGCAATATTTTCAGGTGGTTTTTATCTTAGATCAAGGGTCACTCGATAGAATCGATATTCAAATATCGATGATATCGAGACTGGGCGATTTCATCGAGAATGGAAATAAACTGTCCAACAAGCTCAACTGGAAAATCCTTTAGATTTATTAATGCATCGACATGACTACCGATATAATCGACATTCAAATTCCGATGATATCGAGTGTGCCTCGATCATACCTTTTGACCTGAGATATTTCAAGGCAAGTCTCTCTCATTTTTGAATGTTGAGGAATCGATCCTTGTGTCGATGAAATCGGAGTTTGAAATTCGATGACATCGACGCGTGTTTCAATTTCCTCGACCAGCTGGCAAAATGTTTCAAAAGTGTATGACATTTAAGTTTGTGTCATCGAGCGGCCAGTCGATGCAATCGAGAGTATAAGCTTGATGATATCGACCTTGCTCGATGATATTGAACTCTGTCATAAATGTGACCGTTTTATATCCTTTAGAAGCTTTTGCCTATTTATAGAGAGCTTGTCCTTAGTTGCTGGTAGAGAAAGAAGAGAGTGCTTTTGAGTGTTTAACCTTAGATCATGTATCCAAAGCCCTTTCTCTCATCGAAGTTCATCCTCTAATCCACCCTCATCATTGACATTCAATAGAGTGGATTGGGGAATGAACTTCCACATTCAACGATCCTCCAGCTACCATTTTAATGGCAAATCATTAAGCTGGGATGCCTTAAATGCATAAATGATTGGAATCACTATATTTTCCTTATATGAAAACTTTCAATAGAGTAGGATTTCATTTCAACCTTGACCCAACCCATCGCCATGTATTGGTACATCTTCTGAGTTGTGGTTCAAGGAAGCAAAAGATTCTTCATCAATAAAGGAGGAGATCTTCGACAATGGGTTAAATGGGGCTCATCTACTTATATGTAAGTCAATAGAGTCTAGAGGACACTTGTGATCATTCCTTCGTAGGATTGGGTCTAAGGTGTTTCTCACCCCTTGTAAGTCTCTAGGAGGCCTCTCGCGGGAGTGTACGTGGTGGGTGCTTTATGTTGACACTTGCTCTGTGGAGAGCATAAACAGTTAGGGCCTTGTAGGATGTCCTTGGCCAGTGTGCCTAAAAGTGGGTGCTTTGTGTTAACCCTTGCTCATGAGAGCATAAATGTGAGAGGTTCCTTATGTGGATCCTTGGCCAGTGTGCCTAAAATCGGGTACTATTTGTTGACCCTTGCTCGTGGGAGCATAAACTGTCAGCCTAGGTGTAGGTTGTACTGGTTAGAGGTGAACCTGATTTAAAACCTCAGGTTTAAGGTGAACCATGTGAAACCTCCTTAGTGAACTCTTGTAAACTCAAAGGTTGAGTGCGGTTGTTAGGAGTGGAGTAGACAAGTAGTCGAAGCACTATAAAAATAACTATGTTTGAGATTGCCATTGTCTTCCATTTGCTTATGTGATTTCCTTAAATATTGTCATATTTGATTATCTGAGATCACACCACACACTCACGCACAGTCATATCTATCATAAACTAATTTGCATATTGTTCATCTCTCAAATATTTTGTGATTAGATCCTTTACTAGGCTTAAAAGCCAGTAGAGTTACTCTTGAGTAATCATAATTTATGCTTGTTGTTAGGATTAGAGTGATAGGATTTTAAATTGTTATAAAATTATTAAAAAGTCCTATTTATCCCCCTCTAGTACATATTGGCATATTCCTACTTCAACTAAAGCGGTCTTTACCGTATTTTCAATTGGTATCAGAGCGGGTCTCTCTTAGAGGGCTTCACCGCCTAGAGAGTGATCTTAACTAAAGTTGGGAATATGGCCAAAGGAGAGGGCTCATCGGTCTCTAGATCTCCAATATTTGATGGATCAAATTATGCACACCGGAAGGCTAGAATGCACTACTTTCTGAGATCTTTGGATCATGATGTTTGGGATATAGTTGAAAGAGGATATGTGACACCATCTGAACAAATAGTACTTGATAATGGCAGAACTATCACCAAACCAAAATCTAAAGAGAAGTGGACAACATTCGATAAAGAAAACCAAACTGCTGAGGCTAAAGCTATAAATGCTATCTACTGTGCTGTGTCCCAAGATATTTTCAATCAAATCGGTATGTGTGGGACATCTAAAGAAGCATGGGATTTGTTGGAAACAACCCATGAAGGAACAAGCACTATGAAGAGATCCAAACTACAACTTCTAACATCACAGTTCGAAAGTTTGATAATAGAAGAGCATAAGACCTTTATGGAGTTTTTCACAAAACTGAATATCATTTGCAACTCCATGGGAGGATTAGGTGAGAAAGTTCCGGTTCCTAAAATCTGTAGGAAAATACTAAGATCATTGCCGGAAAGGTTCAATCCTAAAGTAACAACTATTGAAGAATGTAGAAACATAGATGAAATGAAAGTAGAAGAACTCATAGGTTTCCTACAAACATTTAAACTACACTTCAAGCAAATCCCAAAATCTAAAACTACTGTCCTCAAAACTTCAAAGAAAACAACAAATGAGGACATTAAAAGTGAAAGAGAAGATGAAGATGAGGAAGTGGCTTTGTTGGCTCAACGATTCAAAAAGTTCTTTCAGAAAAATCATGGCCGTCCATTTTAAGGAAAAAGGGTGGACAACAGACAGTCTGCAGGTAAATTTAGTAAAAAGACTAAAGAACCACAATGTTATGCCTATAAGAAGTTTGGACACCTATCGACTGAATGCCCAAATAGGAAAACTAAGGGTAAGGCAATGGCTGCCACATGGGATGATACGGAAGAGTCAAACTCAGAAACTAGCGACTCAGAGAGCGATGGAGATCAGAAATCTTTGAAAATTCTTATGGTCTCCACTGCTCCAATCATACCCAGTGAAACTGAGAACAAGGAAGAACCATAAGCCACTGAATCATTTCCATCAGATAACGAGGAAACTAAAAAGGAAGAAGAAGAAGAACAGAATAAACTACAAGATGCTTACAATCAACTTTACATTCATAGCATCAACATTGTTAGAAGACTTGGAATATCTGAAAACAAAAAGGAATTGCTACAAAAATATTTGGATAAACCTCTGGAAATTAATACACATCTAATCAATGATTTACAACAATATCATTCAGACAATGATAGACTTGAGAGAATTAACACCTTCCTTAAATCTATGTCTGAAAAACTAAACAAACAGGTTGAGCAATTAAAAGACAAAAACATGCTTCTTCAAAACAAAAATCATACACTCCTGTTTGATTTAGAAGAATCCCAAAAAATCGCTAAGCTAAACTATAAGTTTTCCCAGAGTGGTGAGAAGTTAGAAAAACTCTTAGGTATGGGAAGACCTGGTAAGGACAAGAGTGGCTTAGGTATGAAAAATCTAAAACAAAAACTGGAAAAGCAACATAAATAACTGAGAAATCTGCCGCTTTGAGAAGTAACACAAGAACTACTCCAATCTGTCATTTATGTGGTGATTCGGGTCACTATAAGTTTGAATGCATGTCTCCTAGAAAGACTCAACATATCTCTGGTCAGAATCATATTGGAAAATTCAAACCAACCAGAGAAATGCAAAATGTCTAGAGTCAACTTAGGAATATGGATAAAAGAGATTCACATCCACCACCACCTAAAATGACTAACAAGGAGCAATTGAATCAAGTGATCAAATTAAACTAGAAAGGAAAATCTACCACTGTTAAAAATCCTGTCACAAAATGGGTTCCAAAAGAAAAGAAGAATTGTCCAGTTACTCATTCAAACCATATACCGGGTAATGAAACTAAGTGGTACCTGGATAGCGGATGTTCAAGACATGTCACAGGTGACAAATCTCTCCTTATAAATTATTCAGATCTTAATAATGGGATAGTCACCTATGGAGACGGAAGCACCGCTAAGGTAATTGGACAGAGAATTATTAAAGGAATACATTTGCTAAAAAATGAGAATGCCTTTTGCATAAAAGGATTAACACACAACCTTCTGAGCATTTCTCAAATATGTGACAATGAGCATGTGGTTACATTCAACAAGGAAAAATGCAAAATCCTAGACCTCTTAGGAAAATCAGTGATGAAGGGTTCTCGCACAAATAACCACTGCTATGTCATCAAAGGTAAAGGAAAGGATGATCCCTGTGCCTAGTAATATTGAGCATAGAAAAACAAGTCCAGATCATGCATCAAGATCTGGATATTTGCTAAAATGATGTAATTTTTGCTGAACTCTTAATGTTATATCTGAGGTCTCTCACCTTGTCTTTTATATATAAACAACTTGATGTTTATAATTTTTGGTTGTACAATACTTGTACAAAATTTTGTTGTGTATACGGTTGATTCAAAAATATTTTATACTATACATGAAAGTTTGTGGAAATGTGGAAACATGAAAATTATTGACCTTCGATATGTATGTCGTTAAGTCATGTGGATTCTCGATTAATCAATCAAAGGTCGATATCATCGATGCCTCCTTGGAATAGGAAGAGTCATATGATCGAGAATGATATCAAAGACAGTTTCGATAACATCGGGTGGGGTAACTCGATATCATCGAAGCACTGGTGGATGATATCGAAGATTGCCTCCTGATATAAGGCGGCCGAGCGGGAAAAATTACATTTTTTTCAAAAAGTCATTTTTTTTCTTCTTACTCATCTCCTTTCGTCGGTTTGCAAGAAACTTCATCCAAGAGTCATTGACGTTCCTCTAAACTCGGTATTATCCCTTCCATTCTATCTTTTCAAGATTCCATCTTACGTTTGGATTGGGTATTTTCAGTTTTTTAAGAGGAAATTTTGTCCGATTATCCCAAAATCTCTCAAATCTCTTTGTCATCACATGGGAAAGGACAAAGGAAAGGTGTCTGGTCTGGGAGAGTCTTTTAGAGCCTCTCGACAAAAAGTTCTTGCCTCAAAAGAAAGAGCAAGGGCCCCTGAACGTGAGACCTACATGTCAACGCACTAGACCGGGATCGCATAGTGGGTCCCAATTCGAGGCTCCTGCACCTCTTCCAGTTAGAGTGAATCCAGTTTTGGCTAAGTACACTGGTAGGAAGCTTATCCATGAAACAAAGGTTGACAGGGACTATTTAATACCATACAATTTGGAACCCCCTTTTGCTGCAATTGATTGGTTGCCTGTTCTTGACTTTGGTGGGCCATGTCAACTTGAACAAACGTACAATTTTTTTGCTTCTTGTCCTTCTCCTGTGTCTAACCCACCTTCCATCACTGTGTCTATTGATGGTGATGATATGGAGATCACCCCCGTGTATATTGCTGGAATTTTTGGTCTGACCCTGTCACCTGTTGGTCTTCTAGATATGGATCTTGAAAACCTTGAAACTCGATCAATGGTCACTAAGTTCCTTTGCCATGGTCGTGATATTCCTTGGTACCAAGGAAATGCACTAAAATCCAAGTTCATGGAACTGTGATTTCGGATCTTGCATGGTATCTTTGCTTCAAACATCTATCGTAGAAGTACTAAACATTCCGATCTCACTGGGTTTATGACCATGATAGTCTACTCCATAGCCACAGGAATCAAGGTCTGCCTCCCTACTCTTATTGTGCACCAGTTAGTCTATGTCATTCATACATCTAGGGATGTTCAATTGCCCTATTCCTGGATTATACACATGGTGTGCAACGCCATCAGTTTTCCATCTACTAGCGATCCGAAACTTCCCCTTCAAGTCTTCAACAAGAGCAACATTTGAAGGATAGACTTAAAGTTCCATAAGTTTCCCAAGGATCCGCTAGAGGAAGGAATTCATGCAGAAGGAGAAGGAGGTGAAGGCAATGCTCCCACTGAAGGGGCTAGAATGGCTGGGGAAGAACCTCCTGCACCCCATCAAGCACCTTCCACATCAGTGCCCGGGCATGTGAAAAGGTTTAAGCTCCATCAGGATAGGATTGGAGCAATATAGCGAGATGTCTCTCAGCTCAAGGAATTGGTGAATGAAAGGTTTACCATCTTGAAACACTTGGTAAACGGAGTGTAGCAGACTGTACAATAGTTGGTTGATCTGATCACCTACCGTCGAGACGACATGGCACCATCTTCCTCGGCTCTATAATGCTAGTCTCTGGACACTGTCACATATACCTCACTCTTATTTCCGCGTATGAGCATTAGTATCTTTTTGAATGCTCTACGCTCCCATGAGTGTATGTGATAACTCACTAACCTACGCAGTATGACAGTTTTTTTTATAGGTTGCATATGCCCATGAATGGACTAAATACTGATGGTTGGTTTTGGGTGCCCATGAATGGGCTTGGTAATTTTGTTTGGATAACTGTCTCTACTGCCAATCTTAGGCAGTATAAATGATTTTGGATATTTTAGATATGGCTGGTTATGAATCACAGATATTTTCTTCCTCGCTTATATTTTGCCAACCCCTGTTTTATCTAATCATCGCTTAAATGGTGTGATATACATGTGATGTTTTGATCATTACACATCCATCTTTTATATATGTATGTTCTCTGGATGTTGGTTCTTCCAAATTACTTCAACATCAGTCAATATCAACTGTTATATTTCCCTTTGCCAATGACTAACAAAAAGGGGAGAACAAATCCACACTCGCCACAGGAAAATTATGTGTGTGTCTGTTTATGAATGGTGGTGCAGGTGTTAGGGGGAGCAGCTGCAAGGAGATAAGGGGAGAATGCTGATAGGAGGAGAATACAGTTAGGGGGAGCAGCTTCTGAATGTTTGTGTATGTGAACTAGACAACATTGTACAATTGTGTAAAGTTCATGTACACACAATTTAGGATGTCAGTATAGAAGTTGTTCTAGGGTGTTTTCGTATTTTGTCACGTAATTGACAAAGGGGGAGATTGAAAGTGCCCTGGTTTGTCAATTAGTGTGAGTGTTGAGTCAGCTAGACAGAGAAGCTCCATAGGAAGATCAATCAACCGTCTGCCTCAATCGAATGTGTGCCCGAACTTATCACAGGTTAATTTAAGCCTCACATCCTATGTCCCAAAACACCAGGTAATTAAAACCCTTAAGATTGATTAGAATCTCATAGGGTTTGTGGGTTTCAAAACTTTTTCAAAATTTCAAAAAATCTCTAAGTTTTCTACCTCTGTCAATTTATAGATAACCTGATCGATGTAATCGACAAGTGCTGTCGATGTCCTCGAAGCTCACTCGATAATATCGAATGAGGACATTAGTTGTCCAGCAACCGCATATACTTCTGGACGAAATTATCAATGTATCGATATCATCAAAAGTTGAATCTCGAGTCTATCGAAATTGACTTGAAAAATCGATAGTAGAGATAGTCGAACCAGGAATAGAGTAGACAAGTAGTCGAACCACTTTAAAAATGATTGTGTTTGAGATTGCCATTGTCTTTTATTTTCTTATGTGATTTTCTTAAATACTTTCATATTTGATTATCTAAGATCACACTTCACACACACGCACAGTCATATCCATCATAAATTAATCTGCATATTGTTCATCTCTCAAATAGTTTGTGATTGGATCCTCTACCGGGCTTGGAAGCCAGTAGAGTTACTCTTGAGTAATCCTAATGTATGCTTGTTGTTAGGATTAGAGTGATATGATTTTAAATTATTAAAAAATTATTAAAAAATTCCTATTCACCCCCTCTACGACATATTGGCATATTCCTACTTCAGCTAAAGCGGTCTTTACCGCAATTTCAAGAAAGATAGTACCGGAGGAAGATCAATGGGATGGTATGAAGTCTTCATCATTCTAAAGGGATTAGTACTAAATAAAAGCAAAACTAAAACTAAATCCTACTCCTAATCTTAGGTAAATAAAAAAATGAGTGGACCTCCATTAAGCTAGAAGGTCAATTATGATACATAAGATTAGTTAGAGGGATGAACATATCCTCTAAATCAAATTTCTCAATGAATGGTTTAAGACGATGACTGTTCACCTTAAAAGTGTTACCATTCATTAGGTTTTTTATCTTGATAGCCACTTGAGGATAGACCGTTTTGACTTTAAAGGGGCCGGTTTAATGAGATCTCAACTTTCTAGAGAAAAGATGAAGTCTAGAAGTATACAAAAAGATTTTCAAAGAATGTTCCTGTCATGAAACACATTCATTTTGTACATGAAAATTCTAGAATTCTCATATGCATCATTCCAGATTTCTTCGAGTTTATTCAATAGTAATTTCCAAGGTGAACTGACATTGTTAAGATTGAAATTAAAATTCTTTATCACCCATTAAGCTTTATGCTCTAACTCAATAGACAAGTGGCAAGCTTTCCCATAGACAAGTTTAAAGGGATACATTCCAGTAAGAGTCTTATATGTGGTACGGTACGCCGATAATGCATCGGTCAGTTGAATTGACCAATCCTTACGATCCGAGTTAACCATTTTCTCAAGAATTTACTTTATTTCCCTATTTGAAAATTTAGCTTAGCCGTTTGTCAAAGGATGGTAGGGGGTGCTCACTTTATGAGAAATACCATATTTCTTTATCAAAGTTTAAAATGGCTTATTGTAAAAGTGAGATCCTCTATCACTTATAATGACTCGAGGAGTTCCAAACCGAGATAAAATATTTTCCTTCAAGAACCTAATGGACAGGCAATAGTCATTATTCTGACATGCAATTGCCTCGACCCATTTAGAGACATAATTTACAACTAGAAAAATACATATATTTCCAAAGGATTGAGGGAATTGCCCCATGAAATCGATGCCCTAACAATCAAATGCTTCAATGATATGAATGGGGTTCAGTGGCATCATATAGTTATGGGATAATCCTTGTAATTTCTAACAACGCTCACACGCTTTATAGAATTCGTGTGTATCCTTGAACATGGCGGGCTAGTAAAAGCCACACTGTAAAAATTTTAGTGTGGTCTTTTTAGTCGAGAAGTAGCCACTATATATGTGAGAATGACAAAATGAGATGACATTATGATGTTTATTATCAGGAACACATCTCTTAATAATTTAATTTGGGCAATATTTGAACATATATGGATCATCCCAAAAGAACTTGCATACCTTGGTGAAAAACTTTTTTTTATCTTGCACAGTCCACTGAATAAGCGTGATACCTGTGGCAAGATAATTAGCAATGTCAACATCTCAAGGTAATTGGGAAACTTTGAATAATTGCTCATCAGGGAATGTCATTAATGTGAATCATCTCCATGGAATCTAATAAAACAAGGCAAGAGAGATGGTCAGCCACTACATTTTCTACTCCTTTCTTATCTCATATTTCTATGTCAAATTCTTAGAGAAAAAGGATCTATCTTAACAAACAGGGCTTAGCATACTTCTTAAAAAGAAGGTACTTCGGCGCCGCATGGTCAGTGAAAATGATGATTTTGGATCCTATCAAGCATGACATAAACTTGTCCAAAGCAAACACTACGACTAGGAGTTACTTTTCTCTAGTGGAATAGTTCACTCGGGCATAGTTTTGAGTCATAATTGCATAGTAGATAATGTAAGGCCTCTTCTCTTTTCTTTGGCCTAACACCACCCCAATAGCATAGTCACTCGCATCACACGATCTCAAAAGGTAATCTGTAATTAGATGATTGAATGATGGGAGCACTAGTCAACATGCCCTTAAACATGGTTAAAGCTTTCTGGTATTCCTTGCTCCACTCAAAAGGAATATCCTTTTAAAGAAGATTGCATAAAGGATGAGAGGTAAGACTAAAGTCTTTTATAAACCTTCGGTAAAATTCGACATCTCCTAAAAAGGATCGCATCTCGTGTATGCTCGTGGGTGGAGGTAGGTTAGAGATTAAGTCAATTTTGGCTGTCAACCTTAATTCCATTGGAGATATGATATGTCTAAGGACTATTCCCTTTTGAACCATGAAATAACATTTTTCCCAATTCAACAGAAGTTTATTTTCTTCGCATCTTTTTAGCACAACTTTGAGATTGTTAAGGCATTCACTGAAAGATGTACAAAAAGCAGAGAAATCATCCATGAAAACCTTTACGAATCACCCCACCATGTTAGAGAAAATACTTAACATGCATCGCTAAAAATTGGTAAGAGTACTATATAGACTGAATAACACCCTTTAATATGTGAAAGTTCCAATACGACATGTAAATGTGGTATTCTCTTAGTCTTCAAGGGCTATCTATATTTAGTTGTAGCCCGAATATTCATCTAGAAAATAGTAATAGGAATGACCAGCTAACCTTTTCAATGTATGATGAACAAAGGGCAAAGGGAAGTGGTCTTTCCTTATTACGGTATTAAATTTTCGGTAGTCAATGCACATTCTCCAACCAATAATGACTCTAGTTGGCATGATTTCATTTTCCCCATTTGCTATGATAATGATCCCAGACTTCTTAGGTACCACCTAAGTTGGACTTACCATTGGCTATTCGATATAGGATATATGATACCTACATCCAACAACTTTAACACATCAGCTTTTACCACTTCTTTCATATTTGAATTTAACCGACATTGTGGTTGTCTTGATGTTTTCGCATTGTCCTTGAGGTGAATGCGATGAGTACAAATCAAAGGATCAATTCCCTTGAGGTACGTGATTGTCCACCCAAGGGCTCCTTAATGTTCCTTGAGAGTAGAAATAAGCATATTCTCTTGTTTCACATCCAAGCAAGAGGAAATTACCATTAGATATGTTTCATCTTGACCCAAATAAATAAGCATACTATCTATCATTCCTCTCGGTATTTGAATCGAGTAATCAACAAGTTGAAGTGTAGTCTTGGTGAGTTTTAATTCACAAAGGTCGACCTATTCATAAACCGAGTATGGAATCAGATTCATACTCGCTCCAAAGTCAAGTAGTGCATGTTCTAACTAGTAATTCTTAATTACACAAGTGATAGTTTGGCTACCAAGATCTTTTTATTTCTTAGGCACATCTTGCTTGAGTCTAGCACTCACTTTTTCTGTCAGAAAAAAAAATGAATGTTTTGTCGTCTCTTATCCATACAGAGATCTTTTAGAAACTTGGCATATAACGAGATTTTTTTATGGCATCCAACAGAGGAATATTTAATTTCACTTGCTCAAGCACCTCTAAGATATCCCAAGTGTCAAGGTTTTGGTGAAATCAACGTTTGAGGGAATGAAGCAACTGGCTTATACTATTTTTTTTGTTCTTTCTCATGTGACGCATCGCTAAGCCCATCATCCTTATTTAATTTGTCAGAGTCTTTAGGCTTCTTAGCCCTCACTGGTATGCGTTTGTCAATTGTTTTATCACTTCTGAGAGTGGTGATAGAATTTTCTTGTTCCACATGGTGATTCAAAGAGCTTGTGTCACTTAATTCACATTATTGTTTTGGGTTAGGTAGAGGTTGGGCTAGAAGAGTCCATTTCTCCCTAACAGTTAGTTGTGACTCAATTCTTTGGATAGACGATGCAAACACTCCCAAGGATGTTTTGATATCTGAAAATGCTTATAACATATTTTGGTTAAATTTCTCATAATTTTTAAAGAATTTCTGAAACGTATCCTTTTGGGATCTTTTCTGATTTAATGGATTGAAATTTGATGGAAAAGCTCCTTGAGGATTTTTGTTTGTATCAGTCATTTGCCCATTCCTTCAACTGAAGTTTAGGTGGTTCTTCCAACTAGGATTATATGTGTTTGAGATGGAGGCATTGAATGACCTTTGGTACTTCTTCACAACAATAGATTGTTCATGTGTAACGACCTTGGAATTTTTGTGCTAATCTTTCCTTAAGTAGTTGTTTTGGGGTAATTAGCGCTTTACTCGATTGCTTGTGAAATCCGCACCAATCACTTTAAATTGTATCTGCGTGTCTCTAATCGTGTAGATTAGTGAGCGCTACGTTACTCTGAAATCTGGGATCCATCGCTAAATCCAGTTGTTCTGGGAAATTTTTGGAAGATCTGGATCGGACCTGGACCGCGCGTCGAAAGTCCGATGGCGATGATCTTAGGCTGTTGCGGTCACCGAGTTGGGCTTGGTCATCTCCTCAAAAATCAAGTCCATCTGATGTTCTGGGTCGATTTGCTTGAGCTCGGAGTGAAGAGTGTGAGAACGGTTGGAATTTATTAAGCTTTTATTGAAATTTGAGTCGTGTCGCATAAGCGACGATTTTAATCTATATGACCGTTGGATTCTGACCCAATTTCACCCTCTGATCAGGATAGTTGGCCCAGGCATATCCTAGTGCTTGTGGACCTGATCGAGATTCCGTGACCGTTGAATTGAGTGTGGTCCGCCACGGCTGATCTGAAGAGCCGGTCGGTATGAAAACTCTGCTTGACCTAGATCCATGGTCAAGGAGCTTAAGTCCGACCTTTCGTGGTTATAGGCCCACCAGAAGTGCTTCGTTGGATCGAGAAAGGCTTACTTTGGTTATAACCTAAGTATACCTTGTCCCTAGAGTTATTTTCATCAAGAAAAGGCCTATTTATAATCCTTAAACCCTAGCCCTCTTTTCCATACGATTTTCTCTAACCCTAGCTTGGAAAGAGAGTGGAAAAGAGAGAGAAAGTGGGAGAGATAAGTTGGTGAATCACCTTGGATTCCTCCTTGTTCATCTTCATCTTTGAACCTTCACTTTGAATCGTTCTCCCGACGATTCTGAGTTCTTTTGGGGTAAGTTAACCTAACCCTAACCTGTGTTAGAGCTTAGATTAGTCTTGGTGTTGTTGTATCTCATTTCTATCCTTATTTTAGGGTATTCTAGCGCCGTTGACGAAGGCAACTCGTCTAAATCAGTTCGGTGGTTCATTCTTTGCTTAAGGTGCGGACTTTAAGTGTATAGGTTATGGTTTTCAAGGCTTTCAATCCCAGTTAGTGATTTTTTCTCGTTATGGATGAGATTTCACATGCCAAATGTTGTGTTTACATTGCTTTCCTGATATGCATGTACTATATTGAGATTTGTGTATTCTAAGTGTATTTATAAAGTACCATATACGTATAAAATATGCACTTGTGTTTGCCATGATTATTTGTCCTGTATGTATGCTAGATGCATGTATGGCGACTCCTTGGTAAAAGGAATTGTCTAAGTGCATGTATTCCAACATACGCCATGTATGTTGTTCCATGTATGCTAAGTGTTGGTAGAAATGCATGAATGATCTAAGTGTAACTGATTACACTAATTGTGGGCGTTGAGAAGTGATTCTCAATACTCCTATTGATGCGCATGATTTCCTTTATGCAGTTACATTCCAAGTTATTAAAATTCAAGCATTACCTATGCTTACATTTATGTTAAGTTGATATTCTTCAAGTGCTGGTGTACCATGATTTGAGTTGTTGTTTCATTACTGTCTTACATTCCATATGAATATCTGTAGTAGTGTAAAGTGTTTGGGACTATGCCTTAGTCTAGGAAATCGGTAATTGACTCTATATTCGTGGTTGAGATTGCTTTCGTCACGTAGGACGTATTAGACGAACCCGAGTCGTATTAGAGTTGTCGGCAGTGGTTTGGCCACGCGGAGTGTTTGCGCACTTTATGTCGCTCAACTCAACGTGCGCTCGTGCTAGTCGAGTTCGTCAAATAACCCGATTATCCGATGTATGTTAACCATGTATGGACGCTACTGCTTGAATCTAGGGTACCAAACTTACTAGTGACATTCTATTAACTATGGTACTTGATCCACTAAGACTCATGAGCCGGACATGGTGGTATGGGACACCGTGGTCGAGCTGTCGGCCTACGCTGGGGTGACGAGCCTCCCCGTAGTGACCAGTGAGCAACTAAACTCGTGAGTCGATTATGGTGGTATGGGACACTAAATTCGTGCTGTCGGCCTACATTGATTGGTGACGAGCCCTTTGTAGTGACCTCGAGCATACCTGGATACCGCAAGGAGGTGACGAGCCGATCTGTGGTAGTAAAGGCATGAAAGGCGTGCATTGATTGGTGACGAGCCCTTTGCTACGACCTCAACTATATGATCGTATGAGATGTCTAGGATTGACGACCCTAGTATGGATCACTGTTTGGATGGTGATATGAGGAAGGTATCTTAGCTTCCCAATCCTGTTGTGTGAAATGGACTAATAACAACTTGGTAATCATATCCATGCACCGCATTTACATGTGCTTTGTAGATGTGGCGCACTTTGAGGCGATGTCATGCGTAATGTAAGATGAAGACGCTGAGGGTGTACGCGTGAGGGCACGCATCATACCGCATTCATACTTGCATTAACAAGAGTACTTAGGATTTATTTAATTGTTATGCTTTATCATTACTGTTTGATTGAACTGATAACATGTTAACCAGTGCCTTATTGTTCCACTGAGTTGATCACTCACTCCCACGTTTCTGGGGCGGTGTTACACACCCACCAGACTCTGTCTTAGGCTCTGATGTTGCAGATGTGGATACGACGTCTGAGGCAGAGCGGGAGCTGGATGACGATGAGGCTGCCTTCTCCTATATGCAGTTTTCAGATGGGTTCTAGCGAGCCTCGGTCTGTTGCGCGGGATCTCTGGGCTTATATTTTTGGAACTGAAATGACATAATTTATACTCGGATTTTGTTAAATAACACTTTCATACGATCTGGCTTGTATATGTAGTTCAGGGATTTACACTTGTACACATATTTTCCTATAAGTCTTCCACTTGCTTTATTCACTTGTCCCTGAATCATATCTGTGTTTTGGCTTAATCTATTTCATGTTTTATGCACTAATACAGTCAACATACATCTCTCATTAATTATGTTGCATAAGTGATGTTTTGGAACTCGGGAGCTAAGTTATGCTCGACCCCCGAATTTCAGGGCGTTACATCATGTAACAACTTTTCAAAACACAGGAATTGTGGGACCATCTTACGTCAAATGTATGTTACTAGCACAAAAACCACAAACAATCTCAATTGTCTCATTGGGTTTGACCATTTCTACTTTCTTTAGTTACATGGCTTTGAACTTTCTTGTGAGATTATCCACCCTAGCATTCATATAATCCTCCTCCCTCAAGATCTACATTCCTCCCTTCTCTCTAGACTAAGTTGGTTTGTGATTAGTAGGCGTAGATGAGGTATCCCATGATTATGCATTTTTAGCAAGTACATCTAAATAATCCCACACATCATCGGGATCCATATTCATGAATTTTTCATTGCACATCATCTCTATGAATTGGAGCATGGGAAAAAAAATAGTCCATCATAGAAAAATCCTATTACCCGCCAAGTTTCGTAGCCATGATGTGGATAGGAATTCAAAAGATCCTTGAATCTCTCCTAACAATAGAAGAAGGTCTCTTCCTCTTTTTGAGAGAAATTCATGATCACCCTCCTTAGGGTATTTGTCTTATGAATTGAGAAGAACTTTTTAAGGAACTCCTGGGTCATCTTAGGCCATGTCCTGATAGATCTTGCTCTCAAGGAGTGTAGCTAAGACTTGGCTTTATCCTTCAAAGAGAAAGGAAATAATTTCAGTCTTAAGGTGTCTTCAAATACATTGTAAAAGTTCAAGGTTGCTATAATCTCATCAAATTCTTCAAGATGTAGATATGGACTTTTAGAATTGAGTCCATGAAACTTCGAAAGTAGTTGGATCACTCCTGGCTTGAAATCCACATTTCCTACATTATGTGGAAACACCATGCAGGAAAGTGTACTCACCATCATTGGTTATAAATAATCATGTAAAGTTCTAGGCGAAGGAGAATTATGTACTTCATTCTCGTCTTGTTGCTCTTCAGTGGGATGGTGAGGTTGATTTGCAACCATATTTTTTGTTAACCTAGAGGATCTGAAGGTGTGTTTAATCTAGTGATGAATAGGCAAACCTTTAACTAATCCTCATTCACTTAAGAGACGTAAAGTGTTGTCACCTACCCACTCGGGCATAAAACACTCTCAATTCCAAGTCTAAACTAAAATCTACTTGAGAAAAAGAAAATTACAGAAAAATATAAGAAATCTGAAGTACTACAACAAGAGGAGTTAGAAGAATAAAACTAGATGGATAATTCTATATTAATTTCTACAAAATTGAAAAATAAGGTTAGTATCTAATAATTTAGAAAAAACCTAATGTAGAAACACAGAAAAAATTGGAATTTAATCCGAACCTAATTCTAATTCTAATGTATTTTAGAAAAAACCAACTGAAGTCCGCGACAACAGTGTAAAAAACTTGTCATGACAACCCCAAGTGCAGGGTTGCAATGTAGTAATAACTCGGTGAGATCGAGGTCGTACCCATAGGGACTTGCTATTGTGCGGATTTTAGAATACGTTAGAGCTAGAACTAGAATTTAAACTAACTACGAAAATATGGTTTAAAAGAGTAATGGTGGAAGAAACTGTCAGAGATAAAACACTAGAATAACAAGGATCCACTTATAGCTTCCTTAATGTTAATTTACTTGATTCAATCCGATCACACAACTAGAATCAAAGTCTTATCCTATCTAGCCGGGTAATGGAGAAGTTAAATCATCATTCTTATACTTCAAAATAAATTTGAACTTCATTGAATTGGTTCCCTCATAAAGAATTAACATATTGATCGTAGGGAATTCAAAGCATCTATTATGCCCGGAGTCAATGATGGATCAATAGGTTTTACAGACCGAATGATTGCAAAATAGGTAAGAGAATATCAAGTCTTCCTAAGCATCCAAAGTGCCTAGAGTCGACAATGGATCAAAGTAAACTGAAAATACTTCTTCATTCAAACCAAATATCAATGAATTGTTCAACATGAAAACCAAATAACTTGAATCAAAGTAAAATAAATATTAAGAAGAATTACAAGCTAAACATCTTAGCTCTAACAAAGAGATTAACCAACCATAGACATGATTGAACTAAAACTCAAATAGAAAAACATAAATACTAACTAGAACCGAATGATTGAAGAGGATGGAGGACTTCAAAGCTCCATAAATCCTTGCATTTTATGGTTTAAGATTGTGGGATGTATCCGTGGATGTGAATGTTGTAATCTTTATATTTTAGCATTGTATGGTGAATATTGTAATAGATTAGTTTCTATTTCTTTCATATCCTCTTGAGTTTGAGTTTTTGATACTCACCTATATTCTAGTAAGGTTGTCCTACCATAAGTCATTGGTTTTTTGTGTTAGGTTGTCCTTAGAACCAAGTCTAATCAACCTCTCAATACTTAATTTTTGAGGTTGTTATTTCTCTTTATTATTTACATTTCATTTGGCTATCTATTGTTTATATTCTGTTTATTAATTTTTATTTGGCATAGTCCTATTTACCCCCCCCCCCCCCTCTAGGACATATAGCTCGGCCTTTTCAAGTGGTATCAAAGCCTAATAGCTTGTTTATTTGGATTTAATTCTTGAGCTAACCGATCTAAGCTTTTAAGATGTCAAATTTTGATAGCCTTTCTATTACTAAGTCTCCACTTTTCGATGACTTTAATTATGCTTATTGGAAAGCCAGAATGAGAATATTCTTGAGGTCTCTTAATGAGAATGTGTGGCACGCCATAGTAACTAAATGGACTCCACCTACTGTTGAAGTTCTAGACCTTGATGGAACTAAATCTCCAAAAGTTGCTCCTTATAGCACTTAGACCACTCTTCAGAGAACTGAGAGTAGTGCCAATGCACGGCTTTAAATACAATTACTTGCGCACTATCACCAGTTGAATTCAAAAGAATTATATTTTGTGATACTACGAAACAAGCCTGGGATATCTTAGAAATGACACATAAGGATATGACTACTGTCATGAAATCTAAACTACAAATCCTCACCACTAGGTTTAAGGAAATACGTATGGAAGAAAGTAAAACATTCATGGTGTAAGACCTGTATCTTAGCTTGTAATGTTCCATAGGCCTCCGCGGTCCTCCCGATTGAATTTCGGTGACTCGCATTTTGTTATTAGTGTTTGCGCGTGATCTTGAGTCATGTCCCATATATCAGAGTCGGCTTGACTCAAAACTTGTACCCTTGCGACCACGTTGTTGCTGTGATTCCGACGCCGCGTCTTGCACGTTGAGGCGATATCCGGGCCAGGAGATGTGGGCCGTCGTTCAGTTCGAGGAAAATGCCGCGCATTTGTAATCCTAAGAGAATCTCTACAACATATCCCTTCAATCACCTCAATCGAGTACACATCCATCACTTCACATGTCAAGTACAGGCAACCACCCTCTCTTACATAAGTAGTCCAAAGTCAACTCTCTCCCTTACACAAGTACTCCCATCACTCACCTTTTCACCCATCACCATCTTACATCACCTCTCTCATCTCTCTCTCATTTTTCAAAAAAAACCTCCATCTCCGAAGCAACTCTAACGTCCAAGCCTCCCATGGAGAAGCTAGTGTGACCCACCTTCCTACCTCCCATCTTCACCATCTAAGCCTCATCTCGACCGTTGAAATGCATCCCTCGGAGCTCTAGGATGTGTTGATGGAAGAAGAGGTCCAAGAAGATCAAAGGTGGGTGATTTTTGTATGATTTTTGTTGATTTAATGGCCCACTTGTTGTGGGACCCATCTTGATGTATGTATCAATGAGGGGCCCATAGTGGCGGGACCCCTCCGCTACTCCAACCTCTCTCTCTCTCTCTCTCTTTCTTTTTCCTATTACGGCCCACCATGAAGTATGTACTCTAGATCCACGCCGTCTGTAGACCCACACCATGACATACATGGGTCATCCGGACCGTCCAAATCATGGTCCCACATGATGGATGTGGAAACCTCACCGTCCGTCCAGATTGGAAGGGGCCTGAACGCTAGTTTTAATGTGATATATATATATATATAATATGTGGTGGGCCACACGTGTGGACCCACCTTGATAGTATGTGTTGTATCCCCACCGTCCAATCTCTAGATGGTGGGAGATTTGCTGGGGTGGTGTGGAAGCACCCCTCTGATGCCTTTGTTTCATAAATGTCGTCCATCTACTTTGCACGTGGGACCCACTCCACATGTGTGACACGTGTGGAGGTGGGACCCACCTTGGTGTATGTTTTGTATATGCACACCATCGTTCATCCGTGTGGTCCCGCACGTGATGCATATGTATATCCACCATCCGTTTTGGATAGGTGGGAATCCACCATGATGTATCTATTATCCAGGCCGTCCGTCCTTGGACGGTCCTGTGACACACCTGGTGATATACCATATATCCAAACCATCCATCTCTCTGGACGTGGATCCACCCCACACGTGTGGGGGTGGGGTCCACCCTAATACATGTATTCTATATCCTGGCCTTCTGTCCATTCTGGATAAGTAGGGCCCACGTTGACGTAATTATTATATCCCTACCATCCATCTGATTTTCAGGACAGTGGGTCCCTCTACTAACTGTCTTCAGCAAGTTTTCTGGGGCCTACCATGATGTAATGTTGTATCCAAACCGTCCAAGGGACAATGGGCTCTAACAGCTTGAGCTGCTGATTGACGTCAGTAAGTTTTGTGGGCCCTTCCGTGATGTATGTGTTGTATACATACACTGTCGATCTAGACGGTGCTGCATGCGCCCCCTCGATGTATGTGCTGTGTATGCACACCGTCGATCTGGACGGTGCCGTATGGGCCATCCCTTGATGTACTTGTGGTCCGTTTGTGAGTCCCACCTTAATATATTTATAGCCCACCTATGAGGCCCATTATTGCGGCCCATTAATGCAACCCACTTGATGTATATAAGGCCTACGTATCGCGACCCACTTGATGTATATAAGGCCTACGTATCGTGACCCACTTGATGTATATTGGCCCGGTTCGTACGGCCCACTTGATATATATTGGCCCATTACTGTGGCTCATTGATGCGGCCGACTTGAAATATATGAGGCCCCCCTGTTGTATGAGGCCCTCTTTGATGTTTTTCGTGGCCCATCTGTGAGGCCCACCTTAATGTATTTTGTGGCCCATCGGCGAGGCCCATCATGATGTATATTTGAGGCCCATGTGATAGGGCCCACCTGCCTTGTATTTGAGGCCTATCTGGTAGGGCCCACCTATTTTATATTTGAGGCCCGTGTGATGAGACCCATTATGATGTATTCGAGGCCCATGGGCGAGGCCCGTTATGATGTATTCGAGGCCCATGGACAAGGCTTGATGTGATGAATTATGGCCCATGTGCTGAGGCCCATTAAGATGCATTTTTGGCCTTTGAGTGAGGCCCATTATGATGTACATTAGGCCATTGCGTGAGGCCATGGGCCCACTATACGTTTGGCTCTATGTCGACCACTCCTTGGGAGCAATGTTGGTTAAATGACCACATTGATGGGCAATGATGGTTTAATGTCCATATTATGACATTCTCTTAGGCCTTGTTCGACCGATTATCGGGGCCGATTCCAATTATCGAGGCCGATTCTGAGTGTCGAGGCCGATTGTTAAGGCTGATTATGATGCTGATTGCCAAGGCCAATTCCGAATGTCGATACCGATTCTGATTGTTGATTTCCAATTCTGATTGTTGAGGCCGGTTCCGATTCTGATTGTCGAGGTTGATTCCGATTGTCGACGTCAATTTTTTAGGCTGGTTATGATTCCAATTATCGAGGCCGATTTTGATTGTCGAGGCCAATTGTTGAGGCTGAGTTCCCATTCCGACTGTCAAGGCCAATTCCGATTGTCGAGGCCGATTATTGAGGTCGATTTCGATTGTTGAGGCCGATTCCGATTGTCGATTTCAACTTCGATCATTGAGGCCCATTGTTGAGGCCGATTCCGATTCCGATTGTCGAGGTCGATTTCAATTGTTGAGGCCAATTGTTGAGGCCGATTCCGATTCTGATTCCGATTTTTAAGGCCGATTGTTGTGACTCATTCTGATTTCGATTGTCGAGGCTAATTATCGAGGTTGATTTCGAGTGTCGAGGCCGATTGTTGAGGCCGATTCCGATTCCGATTCCGATTGTCGATGACGATTATTGAGAGGCCGATTTCGATTGTCGATTCTAACTCCGATTGTCGAGGCTGATTCCGAGTATCGAGGACGATTTCAATTGTCGAGGCCGATTCTGATTGTCGAGGCCGATTCCAATTCCGATTATCGAGGCCGATTGTTAAGGCCGATTCTGATTCTGATTGTCGACGTCGATTTCAATTTTTGATTCTGATTTCGATTGTCGAGGCCCAATGAGATGCATATGCGGCCCATATTTGAGGCCCGTTGTATGTGTATTCAGCCCGTGTTTAAGGCCCAATGTGATGTATATAAGGCCTATGTGATGAGGCCCATTGTGATGCATTTGGGGGTCAGGCGATGGAGCCCATTGTGATGTATGTGAAAAGACCATGCTATATGTCCTGAGGGGGGTGAATAGGACTATGCCAAATTTAAAATAATAACAGTGGAATTTAAACAATTAAAGGAAAGATAACACTGTAATCAATTCACAATACTAAAATGAAAAGCAACCTCAAATGTATGAGCATTGAGAGATTGGTACAAAAGTTGTTCTAAGGACAACCTTACACCAAAAACTAAGGTTTATGGTAGGACAACCTAATTCCTAGAAAGATCCTTCTATCAAAAACTCAAACTTGATACAGAGGAATAAATAAATAAGTAAATAACAAAGAAATGAAATCTAAGTTATTACAACATTCCCCAAAATGCTTGAAATGCAAAAGATTACAACATTCACATTCACAAATACATTCCACAATATTAAATGATAAAAGATATAGAAAATAAACCACACATCCAAACACAGAATTATAGTGGTTCACCTGTGTGTACACCAACTGTTAAACAATAGCCACACAGCTACTCCACTCCTAATATCCTCACTCAGTGGATATTAGCTTTCACTATGAAAAATAGGTTTTTCTCAGGTTCACCTAAAACCCTCACAATTGTGTCTTTCAAATGGGCTTACACAATTCAAAACCCCCACTTTCTGAGTTTTATGGCTCTCCTCAGATAACCAACACAATGAGATTTTTCTGGCTCAATCTCAAAAGAAACCAAATAACAAAAGATTTGCACAAATGTAAAATACCTGGATTTCTCCTTTTGTTGTAGCCCGGATGACCAATCGGAGTAGAAGTTCGAATAGAGAAGTTCAATGTCCAATACTCACTTTGAAATGGTTCTAGGTTCTAATTGATTTTAAATTAAATCAAGTTGGGCTAGCTCTATTTGATTTTGATTCCAAGAAGTGGAATATCACAATTCCTCTTTCAAATCAAATTGGAATGTAGAAACAAAAACAAATATAAAAAGCTAATAAAAAGAGAATATTAAATGAGCACAATATAGCTTAAGAAGTTTACAAACTTATCTCTCAGAGTGATGCCTTGATTTTACTTGAATTGGATATCAAACTCTGAAAATCGTGCACTATTTATAAGTGCAAAAATCATACCTTCGACTAGTCCTATGGACACTACGACTGGTCGTATGTCGAAATAATTTTTGAAAATTTGAACGCGATCAGATAAAACCATTCAACGACTAGTCATAGGCCATCCACAACTGGTCATGAGACCTCCACGACTGGTCGTGACCTATCCATGACTGGTCGTGCAGTGTTAAAATAGTTGCTGGAGTTCGAGTCGTAGCTGCAGGATGAGTCGTGCACTGTTCACACTACTGATCGAGCAGTCTCCAAGACTAGTCATTGTTCAACAAAAAATTTTAAAAATTTACAACAAACTTAGGACTGGTCGAGGAATTTCTTGGACTAGTCGAGCCAGTGCTAGGGATAGTCGAACAGAGTCCAGGACTAGTCTAAGAACAAACCAAAACACTTATAAAGTAAGCAATTGAATTATGTATCCAAAATGACCTACCTTGTTGTCAATCTAAGGTCTTTCATACCTTGTTAGTAATAAACATTGAACCTTCTTTTTCTTCAGATGTTGGATGATTTTTGAAGTTCATGAAGCTTGAGTTCTTGACACATAATGAAGCATGAACTTGAGATTTTTGGAAGCTTGAATCCGTAGTTCTTGAGTTGTACTTCACCTTGAGTCTTTAACATGATCTCGTCTTTCGATGTAGTTTTAAAACTCTGAACAATGTACTTGATCTTGCAGTTCTTGAAGTAGATCTTGTTCTTATCTTGAAGCATTGTCCTTGTACAGTTATGCATTGCCTTGACCATATATATATATATATATATATATATATATATATATAGAGAGAGAGAGAGAGAGAGAGATATACCAGTGTGCTACACAAGACACAGATTGTGGTTTTGGCACTACAAATTTTGACAACTAAAGGAGCAAGAAACCATAGCACCTACAATCTCCCCCTTTGTTAAATTTGTGACAAAACACACTCCACAGTAACATAACCAATACAAATAAAGAATCATGCAGTAGTTATAAAAATAAACCAATTACAGCCTAGTTAAAGAATCCTGCACCAGTTATCAAAAGAAACCAGTTACAACCTGGTTAAAGAATCATGCACCAGTTATCATTAACTAGCATCAACACTACTACTCCTTCCCCTTTCACAAGGAAAGAACTACATATCTACCATATCCATATCCACATATCCACAAATCTACAAAGCATGCCAAACTTCTCCCCCCTTTTTGTCACATTATGACAAAGGAAGAAATCAAGATATGGAGAACACAAAAGGAATAAGGGAGCAGACAATTTAAGATAAAAGCAAATAAAGTGCAAATATATAAATAACCAACATGAACCAAGTTCATCCAAATTCAATCTAACAAAGTGAAAGAAGGCAATGTATTAAAAGAGTTATTACAAACTAAACAAAAATTCAATTAGATCCAGAAGAACGAGCAGAAATAGATGGATCAATTTGGTGTAAACCTTTGTTAATGCACCTCATATATTTGTGTATATAAGCAAATTAAGAATATTGGGTTACATGTATTTGAGCCACCTGTTCCTCAAGAGAATGCAACCTCTCAGTAAAATCAGAAGACTGATAGTCAGGGTCAGCCTTAGAATCAGATTCAAGTTCATTGAAGATGTCATCGATATTAACATCATCAGGAGGTAAACCACCAACTTCTTCTTAATTCACTACTTCAGCTTCATCAACACCCACATTCACTTGGCCATCAGCCAATCTTAAATTCATCTTGTTTATATTTTTGTTGTTGAAAATGAGGTGTTGAATGGGTGCCTCTCCAACAGGCATAACAACTAGCATGTGAGTAGCTAACACGGTCATAAGATATGCAAATGGAATATCACTATGGCCAGGATGGAGATGGAATTGGATAATAGAATGACAGATTAATGAAGACAGACATTAACACCAGAAATGATGGAATGCAAAATCCGAACCATGAAAGCAATGAGTTCGGTTTTGTTACCAGACCTAGGATAGACATTTGAAATAAAAATCCTGTTAATGACTCTGTATCTGGGTAAAAAAAATCTTGAAGCAAGCGCATTCCCATTCTAAGTCCATTGCGCATCTATATTGCATAATGCCCTCGTAAGCATACGTTTTTCTAATTCAGAAGGTTTCTCAACTAGAGAACTAATAGAAATACCCTCATCATTGACAGGTAAATTCATAAGGCCAGATATTAAATGACGATCAACTTTAAATGGGCCTTCTCTAGTAGTAATTTTAAAAATGAAATTTTCTGTAGAGAAATCAGAAATGCAAGCGAACATAGCCTACGCAATAAACCGATATGTCGGCCCACCCCAATGTAGAATGTTATCCCATCCTACAGATTTGAGAAGCGGAAAGAGATCAAAAGGAGCAAGATGTGCAATATCTACAGGTCACTCAACTATCACATTGCGCATCCGTAAATCCCGCAGATAGGAGGGATCATCTTCGGATGACCGAAGGTGACACCGTGTGATGGGTGTCGATCTAGAAGATGATGCACCATGAGAAGTTTTATTTTTACCTCTAACATCCATTTACAACTAAGAACTGAAGGAATTAAGAGGTTGTAAAAGATGTAGAGTGAGTTTCTTCAAAATCAGATTTTGGAGAAGAAAACCCCAAAAAATTTAAGAAAATTTGAAATCAAACACTCCAGGAAAGAAAATGAAGTGATTAGAGCATGAATTTATAAGAAAACTGAAATAATGCACTAACCTTGATGAATCAAGAAGTCGAGTATGACTAGTCGTGCTATAGCCCGTTGGAGAGCAAAGAAGAAATGAGGAAGAAAGAGTTTTTTCCCAAATTAAAGTGATCCAGTGCGCTACACGACTGGTCGTGTACACACAAAGACATGCATTTTTTACATAAATTTCAAATTTAAACAAATAAATTATAAATATATATTCACTGTAATATACAAATGCATGAATAATCAAATTAAATTGAACATTTCAATATCACATTTTAATTTATTAAACCTACTTTTGTCAAGCGGTTTAGTGAAAATGTCAACAAGTTAAGTCTTGGTCGGAATGTATTTTAATGAAATTGTCTTTTCTTCCACTAATTCACGAATGTAGTGATATCTAATGTCAATGTGCTTGGTTCATGAATGCTGGATTGGATTTTTAGATATATTAATTGCACTGGAATTATCACAATATAATACCATTGAATCCTGTGCAATTCCGTAATCGCTTAACATTCTATTCATCCATACAAGCTGAGTACATGCATTTTTAGCTGTGATGTATTCAGCCTTAGCAGTTGAGAGCGATATGAAACTTTGTTTCTTGCTAAACCAAGAGGTTAAACAGTTCCCGATATAGAAACAACCACCACTGGTTGATTTCTTATCATCGATATTACCAGCCCAATCAGCATCTGTGTATCTAGCCAACTAAACACTAGTATCATGTGGATACCAGAGACCCAAATTTACTGAACTTGCGACATATCACATAATCCGTTTAACAACAGTTAAATGTGATTATTTAGAGTCAGACTGATATCTAACACAAATACCAACGCTAAAAACAATATCAGGTCTACTTGTAGTTAAATAAAGTAAATTGCCAATCATACTATGATATAATTTAAGATCTACACTTTTACCTATAGAGTCTGTTGAGAGTCTTAATGTTGTACTCATAGGAGTATCAAAAATTTTCCCTTTCTTAAATCTGAACTTTATGGAATGGTACGGGTTAGGATACGGATCTTACAGTTGTTGTTTTACTTGCAACCCTAGGAAATAATTCAATTCCCCAACCATGCTCATTTCGAATTTAAATTTCATAAGATCTGCAAACTCAATAGTCATGGTAGTATAGGTAGATCCATAAATAATATCATCAGCATAGATCTACACCATTAAGATATGATCATTATGTTTCTTAACAAAAAGAGTCTTATCAACACTTCCCATTAGAAAATTATGACTTAATAGAAACTTAGTCAATTTTTTGTACCATGCCCTGGGAGCTTGTTTCAAACTGTAGAGAGCCTTTTTTAGGTGATAGACATGATCAACATTCTTAGAGTCTTCAAACCTCGTTAGTTGTTCAACATATACTTCTTCATGCAGATCGCCATTTAAAAATGCACTCTTTACACCCATTTGATATATTTTGATATTTCTAAAGCACGCAATGGATATAAATAGTGTGATTGATTCAAGACGAGCTACTGGGGCAAAGGTTTCATTATAATTAATGCCTTCAATTTGAGTGTACCCTTATGTAACCAGTCTAGCCTTGTTTTAAATTATATTACCAAGTTCATCAGACTTATTTTGAAAAATCCATTTAGTTCTGATAATATGTTTATCTTTAGTTCTAGGAACAAGATACCAAACATCATTTCTAATAAATTGATTAAGCTCATCTTGCATCGCAACTATCCAGTTATTGTCAGTAAGAGTTTCTTTTATGTTTATCGGTTCGATCTGAGACGTAGAGCACACATAATTAGATATATCTTCTAGTTGTCTACGAGTGCGCACACCAGTGAGAGGGTTTCCAAGAATTTGAGTGGTTGGATGTTCTTTGACAGTCCTCAGTATAGAGTTATTTTGACTTGATGAAGTATCTGGTTTGTCAATTAAGAGAACTTCATCATTATCTGAACTTGAGGCAGGTGTGTTCAAGTGATCATCAATGACCACATTGATGGACTCTTGAATTACACCGGTCCTCTTATTCAGTACTCGATATGCTCGACTGTTCAAGGCGTATCCTAAAAAGATCCCTTCATCACTTTTGGTGTCAAACTAACCTAGATTTTCACGGTCACGTAAAATATAGCACTTGCTGCCAAAAACTCGAAAGTATTTGACAGTAGGCTTCTTTTCAAACCACATTTCATAAGCGGTTTTACCATTAGATTTTTTAGTGTAAACATGGTTAATTATATAGCGATAATATTTATGGCTTCAGCCCATAGATTATTAGGGAGTGTCATGCTATTCAACATTACACTAGCTATTTCTTGAAGTACTCTATTTTTCCTTTCAACAATTCTATTTTGTTGAGGTGTTTTGGGTGCAAAGAACTCATGTGATATTCCCTGATCGCAATAGAATTTCTCAAAACTGTTATTCTCAAATTCTGATCCATGATTACTACGGATCTTATAAACTTAAGAACCTTTTTCTGTTTGGATCCGTTTGATAATCTTTTTTACTTCATTAAGGGTTTCTGATTTATCCCTTAAGAAGGCTAGCCATGTGAATCTGGTAAAATCATTTAGGATTACCAGTATGTATTTTTTACCACCTCGACTCTCCGTCCTGGTTGTTCCTATAAGATCCATGTGGAAAAGTTCGAGTGATTTGGATGTGGCATTGGAGTCCACCTTTTTGTGAGAACTCCTAGTTTGCTTGCCAATCTAGCATTTGCCACATATTTTGTCTACATTCTGTAGTTTAGGTAATCCTCTTATCAGTTCTCTTTTGCTCAATCTATATAAATTGCGGTAGTGTACATGTCCAAGGCGTTTATGTCATAACTCAGTTTCATCGGTATGGACCATGTAACATGATTGATTAGATGAGCTAGAATCACTTACGATGTAGCAATTTTCAAAAGTTCTGTGACCACTTAATATTACAGAACCATTTTTATTTAAAATTTCACACCCCAGGTTAGAAAATTTTACACTATATTTTTTATCGCATATTTGACAAAATTTTACACTATGTTTTTTATCGCATATTTGAGAAATGCTTAATAAGTTATGTTTTAAAGCTTCTACATATAAGACATTCTCAAATAAAGGGAGGTTAGAAAGTTGAACCGTACCTTGGCCAATAATCCAACAGTTGCTACCATAACTAAATGTGACTGATTCGTCAATCATGTCTTTAAGAGTGGTGAACAAACCTTTGTCATCATTCATGTGCCTGAAGCTTCCACTGTCTAGGTACCACTTTGAATGGCTTGATGCTTTAAAAGCAGTGTGGGCAACCAAGCTTGTAACTTTAGGAAGCCGTTTTATAACTATTTTGGGTTTAAGAGTATAGTTGGTCTTCTTGTATTTGTAGTTGTTGTAAGAATGACCTACTGAGTTAGATTTTAAGAGCTCCTTAAGTAAATTAACTATTTTCTCAGCTAAAGAGTTTCGGTTCTAATTTTTATAGTTGATATGGTTACTTTTAGGTTTAAAAGATTGGAAAGTTTTAGTCTTTTTAGAGAAATTTTGATTTAAACTATTCCCTTTTGAGTTTGAAGACTCTCCTTTCACAAACTTAGGAGGAGTATTCTTCTTATAGGAGGAATATTTTTATTGTAGCCCAAACTGGATTAGTCGCCACATTTTCTTGATCCAGACAAAAGCTTTTCTAACTTTGGATCTCCTTGGGCATACCTCCATGTATCCTTTAAACTCAAATGTGAAGAGACTTCAAGTTTAAGTTTTTCATTTTCAGATTTAAGATTTTCAATAAGGGAGGTTTTGAAATCTAAATCGCATTTCGATTTTTCAAAATAATCTGAAATGTGGGATTTTTCTAAAACAAGAGAATCAAAATTTTCTTTAAGTTTTAAAAACTTTTCTTTTTGAAGTTTTAATTTTACAGTAAATTTACAACTTTCCTTGTATAGGGCATTGTAAGCATCTTGAAGATCTTCTTCATTTTTATGATCACTATTCAGATTTTCTTTACTAGTTGTATCATCATGATATGAAAAAGTGAACTTGGCTAGAGTCATAAGGGCTTTGACTTCATTACCCGACTCGGTTTCAGAATCTTCTGATTCAGAAGAAGCTTCAGAGCCAGAAGATTTATCCCAAGTAGCCAACATACCTTTCCTTTTAAGTTTGTCCTTTTTAGGACACTTGTTTGTTAAATGCCCATATTCTTGGCAGTTGTAACATTGACTATCTTTTAAAGATTTCCAAGTTTTAGATTTGGATCTTTTCTTATCATTATATTTTTAAAAATAAACCCTCTTTTTTACTTTTAAAAATTTTGTAAAACCTTTTAACTAAGAGGGCCATATCATCTTTGGAATTTTCTAAATTAGAATTATTATTTTCTTTGAGAAACATTTTTAGAAGATTTAAGGGCAATTAATTTTCCTTTAGGAGCTTTAAAAGATAACTCATAAGTCTGTAAAGAACCAACTAGTTCTTCTACCCTCATATTGTCTGTATCATGAAGTTCCTGGATCACGGTCACCTTTGAGTTGAACCATTCAGGTAGTGAGCGGAGTATCTTTACACATACTTTACTTTCTGGGATTTTATCACCAAGACCCCACATAGAGTTCACAATGTCATTTTATCTTGTATAGAAGTTCATGAACTTTTCATTTTCTTCCATATGTATTTCCTCAAATTTGGTTGTGAGGATTTGGACTTTAGATTTCTTGACAATTGATGTACCCTCGTGTGTCATTTCTAAAATATCCCAAGCTTGCTTTGCAGTATCACAGGATATAATTCTTTTGAATTCATCTAGTGATAGTGCACAAGTGATTGCATTTAGTGCTTTTGCATTGGCACTACTCTCATTTTTTCTGAAGAGTGGTCCACGAGAAATAAGGTGTTACTCTTATAGATTTTGATCCATCGATACTAGTCACTTCAGTGGTAGGAGGGGTCCATTCAGTCACTGTGGCTTGTCACGCACTCTCATCCATGGATTTTAAGAAAATTCTCATCCTGGCTTTCTAATAGGCATAATTGGAGCCATCAAATGGTGGAGGACTAGTGACTGAAAGGCTATCAAAATTTGACATCTTAAAAATAGCTTAGATCGATTAGCTCAGGAAATTAATCCAAAAAGAAATAACAATTAAAACGAGCTATTAGGCTCTAATAACACTTGAAAAGGCCAAGTTATATGTCCTAGAGGGGGGTGAATATGACTGTGCCAAATTTAAAATAATAACAGCAGAATTTAAACAATTAAAGGAAAGATAGCACTGTAATCAATTCACAATACTGAAATGAAAAGCAACCTCAAATGTGTGAGTATTAAGAGATTGATACAAATGTTGTTCTAAGGACAACCTTACACCAAAAACCAAGGTTTATAGTAGGACAACCTGATTCCTAGAAAGATCTTTGTATCCAAAACTTGGAATAAATAAATAAATAAGTAAATAACAAAGAAATGAAATCTAAGTTATTACAACATTCCCCACAATGCTTGAAATGTAAAAGATTACAACATTCACATTCACAAATACATTCCATAACATTGAATGATAAAAGATATAGAAAATAAACCACACATTCAAACATAGAGAATTATAGAGGTTCGCCTGTGTGTACACCAACTGTTAAATAACAGCCACACAGCTACTGCACTCCTAATATCCTTACTCAGTGGATATTAGCTTTCACTATGAAAAATAGGTTTTTCTCAGGTTCACCTAAAACCCTCACAATTGTGTCTTTCAAATGGGCTTACACAATTCAAAAACTCCGCTTTCTGAGTTCTATGGGTCTCCTCAGATAACCAACATAATGAGATTTTTCTAGCTTAATTTCAAAACAAACCAAATAACAAAAGATTTACACAAATGTAAAATACATGAATTTCTCCTTTTGATGTAGCCTGAAAGAACCAATCGGAGTAGAAGTTCGAATAGAGAAGTTCAATGTCCAATACTCATTTTGAAATGGTTCTAAGTTCTAATTAATTTTAAATTAAATCAAGTTGGGCTAGCTCTATTTGATTTTGATTCCAAGAAGTGGAATATCACAATTCTTCTTTCAAGTCAGATTGGAATGCAGGAACAAAATCAAATATAGAAAGAGAATATTAATTTAGCAAAATATAGATTAAGAAGTTTACAAACTTATCTCTCAGAGTGATGCCTTGATTTTACTTGAATTGGATATCAAACTCTGAAATTCGTGCTCTATTTATAAGTGTAGAAATCGTACCTTCGACTGGTCTTGTGGACACTACGCCTAGTCGTAGGTTGAACTAATTTTTGAAAATTTGAGTGCGATTAGATAAAATCGTTCCACGACTGGTCATAGGCCATCCACAACTGGTCGTGACCTATCCATGACTGGTCGTGCAGTGCTGAAATAGTTGCTGGAGTTCAAGTCGTAGTTGCAGTACTAATCGAGGACGAGTCATGCACTATTCACATGACCGGTCAAGCAGTCTCCAGGACTGGTTGTGGCTCAACAAAAAATTTTAAAAATTTATAACAAACTTAGGACTGGTCGAGGAATTTCTTAGACTGGTCGAGCCAGTGATACAACTAGTTTAACAGAGTCCAGGACTAGTCTAAGAACAGACCAAAACACTTATAAAGTAAGCAATTGAATTATGTATCCGAAATGACCTACCTTAAGGTCAATCTAACATCTTTCATACCTTGTTAGTAATGAACATTGAACCTTCTTTTTCTTCAGATGTTGGATGATCTTTGAAGTTCATGAAGGTTGAGTTCTTGACACATAATGAAGAATGAACTTGAGATTTTTAGAATCTTGAATCTGTAGTTCTTGAGTTGTACTTCCCCTTGAGTCTTTAACATGATCTTGTCTTTCGATGTAGTTTTAAAACTCTGAACAATGTATTTGATCTTGCAGTTCTCGAAGTAGATCTTGTTCTTGTCTTAAAGTATTGTCCTTATACATGTTATGCATTACCTTGACCACATATATATATAGAGAGATATATATATATATACCAGTGTGCTACACAAGACATAGATTGTGGTTTTGGCACTACAAAATTTGACAACCAAAGGAGCAAGAGACCATAGCAGTTATAGTATGTTAGGCCAATGTGAAAGGCCCATCATAATGTGTATTAAGCTCTTATGTGAAGCCCATGGTATTATATATTTGGCCCTTGTGTGAGGCCATGGGTCCACTGTATGTTAGGCTCTGTATGGGCCATTCCTTGGGGGCAATGTTGGTTAAATGTCCACATTGTCGAGGTCGATTGTCGATGCCGATTATTGATACCGATTATGAGTATGTGACAGCATAGCATCATGATACATGCCCATACGCTTCATCTGCATGTTTGTTATGAGATATGATTGACCATTACATATGCTATAGTGCCAGTTATTATGAGACTCCCTGATTGGCAGAGATTGTCTCACATGAGCGCATAGTATGTGCAGGATTGATGCATGACTAGATTGTATGACTCATACATCTTGCATTAGGTGCTGTGATTATTGTATGCCCTAGCGACATAAGAGCCATAGCCTCCACAGGCATATCACGGATGGCTAGATGGGACACCGAAAATCTGTTCTACATGGGGTGCTATATATATCCATGGGTGAAAGCTCCTAAACCCTCTTGGTTCCATAGGTTGCTCTAACGTCTAGACCGAGTAGATGCATGAGCGCATGAAGGTCATATACCGTTAATCCGCGTCTCCCACTATGTCATGGTCGGTTAGAAGGGGGTACGGCCTTACCTACCTGAGAGGAGGGGACAATGCTAGGCTAAGTCTGACCTGCTTGAGGAATGGGTCCGCTATCGACGAGCCGGGCCCGATATTGGTAGGCGGATAGTGAGGTCTCTTCCACTCACCTTGTTGCGCGCGATAGGGTAGCAATCTGGTTTGGAGTGTAATAGACCCCAGTGATGATCACAGAGATGAACTGTACTGATATGTGGACTTATTGAGCAGGAGTTGCATACTCATTCATTCATTCATTCACTATTCACTCGGGCTGGTGGTGCGCAACTATTTGTTACGTGTACCTTCACAATGGCCAGAATTTCGGTTGGGGTGCACGACTAACCTGAGATCAGGAGTTTACAACGTTGAGTCTGACTATCCAAATTTAGGTATGGGACTGGTTTGGATAGAAGTCCTTTGTGGTGGACCCCGTACCCTACGGTACTATGTACTTCACACTCTAGGTTGGTCATTTCATTCGCATCGTATATTGCATTGCATCCTCATCACATAATATTTGGCTTATTATCTCCGTATTGCATAGCTGATCTACATTGCTTCCTTAGTATATGATCTTGGTTTATTATATTTTTGCATCTCATAGCCTGGATAAGGCTGATGGTATTTATGGGCCTATCAGCATGTTTTCGCATTATTCTGATATTGTATAATTTATGGGCTTGTCAGTATTTCTACTTACTTCGATTACTCTGATATTGCTTACTTGGCACTTACCTTGTGCACAGACTTTCACCACCCACTAAGATTTCTATGAGCTTATGCACAATAGATGCGTGTAGGTGGCGTTAGGTTGAAGTAGCGTTGAGCTTAGAGCATGCAGCGGACCTCTCGAGCGTTGATTTTTGATATATGTATTTCCCTTTCAGTATTGTATTCAAATGATTATATTAGTGGATATGTGATGATGATATTGCCTTGTGATTTGGGTAAACTTGTGTTTATATTTCTTACGAGATAAATGTACATTAGAAAATCCTCCTTGTAGGATCCCAGATCAGAATATAGCGTATGAGTGATGAGAGCCAAGAATGAGGTATTACGGAGGCTGTCAGCATCGGATTCGGTGATCGGGATCCCTATGAGTCCAATCTCTGGGTTTTGGAAGTGACACATGGACTTCTATACTAAATTGAATGACAATGTCAACTCTATGTGGGGTCTTGGAGATAACATCCCATAAAGTAAAGTCTGCGCAAAGATACTAAGCTCACTACCTGAAAGGCTCAATTCAAAAGTCACGACCATTCAGGAACTTTGTGATATAGACCATATGCAGATTGAATAACTAACTGGTTCTTTATAAACCTACGAGTTAAACTTTAAAGCTCCAAAAGGTAAATCTATCGCCCTTAAGTCTTTTAAAAGTATTTCTCATGAAAATAACAATTCTGATTTAGAAAATTCTGAAGATGATATAGCCCTTTTAGCTAAAAAGTTTTACAAGATTTTCAAAAGTAAAAAGGGGGTTGATGTTCAGAAACCTACTGAAATGAAAAGATCAAGATCTAAAAATTGGAAATCTTCAAAAGACAGCCAATGCTACAACTGCCATGAATATGGGCATCTAGCAAACAAATGTCCTATAAAGGACAAACCTAAAAAGAAAGGTATGTTGGCTACATGGGATAAATCTTCCTGCTCTAAAGCCTCTTCTAAGTCAAAAGTTTCTGAAACTGAGTCGGGTAATGATGTTAAAGCCCTAATGACTTTAGCCAAGTTCACTTTCTCAGATAATGATATAACCAGTGAAGAAAATCTGGGAAGTGATCATGAGAATGAAGAAGATCTTCAAGATGCTTATGATGCCCTATACAGGGAAAGTTGTAAAATAGCTGTAAAATTAAAACTATAGAAAGAAAAGTTTTTAAAATTAAAAGAGAATTTTGACAATCTAATTTTGAAAAAATCACACCTTTCAAATTGCTTTGAATAAAACTAAGTGTGACTTAGATTTCAAAACGTCCTAAGTTGAAAACTTAAAATCTGAAAATGAAAACCTAAAACTCGAAGTCTCTTCACTTTTGAGTTTGAAGGACACATGAAGGTATGCCCAAGGTGACCCTAAATTACAAAAACTCCCATCTGGATCCAGAAAATGTGGCGATCGATCTGGATTGGGCTACGATAAAAATATTCCTCCCAAATATAAGAATACTCCACCTAAATTTGTTAAAGGAGAGTCTTCTAACATAAAAGGGAAAATTCTGAATCAAAATATTTCTAAAACAACTAAAACTTTTCAGACCTTAAATCCTAAAAAGAACCATATCAACTATAAAAATCAGAATCGTAATCCTTTAACTGAGAAAATTGTAGACTTACTTAAGGAGCTCTTAAAATCTAACTTAGTGTGTAAGAAGTATAACAATTATAATCAGAAGAAAACCAACTATGCTCCTAAACCCAAAACTATAATGAAATGGGTTCCTAAGGTTGCTTATTTGGTTGCCCACACCACATTCAATGCCATGAGTCATTCAAAGTGGTACCTGGATAGTGGTTGCTCCAGACATATGACAAGTGACAAAAGTCTGTTCACCAGTCTTAAAGGCATGACTGATGGTTCAATCACATTCAGTGATGGTAACAACTGCAAAATTGTTAGCCAAGGTACGGTTCAACTCCCTAACCTCCCTCTATTTGAGAATGTTTTATGTGTAGAAGGTTTAAAATATAATTTATTAAGCATTTCTCAAATTTGTAATAATAATCACAATGTAAAATTTTAAAATTAAAAGTGTGAAATCTTAAATAAGAATGGTTCTGTAGTATTAACTGGCCACAGAACTTCTGAAAACTGCTATATAGTTAGTGATTCAATCTCATCTAAGCTATTGTGTTACATGGTCCATACCGATGAGATTGAACTATGGAATAAGCGCCTAGGACATGTACATTATCATAACTTGTATAGATTGAGCAAAAGTGATTTGGTAAGAGGTTTACCAAAAACAAAGAAAATGGATAAGATATGTGGTGAGTGCCAGATTGGTAAACAAACTAGGAGTGTTCACAAAAAGATAAACTCCAATGCCACATCTAAACTACTCGAACTTCTCCACATTGATCTCATTGGACCAACTAGAATGGAGATTCGAGGTGGCAAGAAGTATATTCTAGTCATTGTAGATGACTTTACTAGGTATACTTGGGTAGTCTTCTTAAGAGAGAAATCTGAAACTCTCGATGAAGTAAAAAGGGTACTTAAACATATCTAAAACGAGAAAGAGTTATAAGTCACTAAGATCCATAGTGATCATGGTTCTGAGTTTAAAAATATTAGTTTTGAAAAATTTTATAGTGACCAAGGAATATCACATGAACATTCTGCTCCTAAAACACCACAAAAAAATGGGGTAGTGGAAAGGAAAAATAGGGTGCTTCAAGAAATGACAAATGTAATGTTAAATTGTATGAAGCTTCTTAAAATTCTCTAGGCTAAAGCCGTAAATACTGCTTGTTATATAATTAACCGTGTTTATATTAAAAAATCAAATAGTAAAGCGGCTTATGAGATGTGGTTTGATAAGAAGCTTTCTGTCAAATACTTTCGAGTTTTCGACAATAAATGTTATATCTTGCATGATCGAGAACAACTGGGTAAATTTGACACCAAAAGTGATGAAGGGATATTTTTAGGGTGTGCTCTGAATAGTTGAGCATATCGGATACTTAACAAGAGGACCGGTGTAATACAAGAATCTATTAATGTGGTCATTGAAGATCATTTGAATACACCTGTCTTAAGTTCATAAGATGATGAAGTTTTTCTAATTGATAAACCAGACTCTTCATCTAATCAAAATAACACTGAACTACGAATAAATAAAGATCATCCTACTAATCAAATCCTTGAAAATCCCCTCACTGGTGTACACACTTGTAAACAATTAGAAGATATGTGTAACTACGTGTGCTTTACATCTCAGATGGAACGGGCTAACGTAAAAGAAGCCCTTACTGATGAAAACTGGATTGTAGATATGTAAGAAGAGGTCAATCAGTTTGTGAGAAATGATGTTTAATATTTAGTTCAAAGACCAACTGATAACATATTATCGGAACAAAATGAATTTTCAAGAATAAGTCTGATGAATTTGGTAACATAATTAGAAGCAAGGCTAGGCTAGTTGTATAAGAATACACCCAATTTAAAGGTATTGATTATGATGAAATCTTTGCCCCAGTAGCTCATCTTGAATTAATCAGACTATTTATATCCATTATGTGTTTTAAAAAATTCAAAATATATTAAATGGATGTTAAGAGTGCATTTTTAAATGGTGATTTGCATGAAGAAGTATATGTTGAACAACCAAAGGGTTTTAAAGACCCTGAGCATGCTAATCATGTTTATCGCATAAAAAAGACACTCTATGGTTTGAAACAGTCACCCAGGGCATGGTACGAGAAATTAACTAAATTCTTGTTAAGTCATAAGTTTGTTATGGGGAGTGTAGATAAAACATTATTTGTTAAGAAACATAATGATCATATTTTAATAGTGCAAATCTATGTTGATGACATTATCTATGGATCTACCTGTGCTAACATGACTATTGAGTTTGCAGATCTTATGAAGTCCAAATTCGAAATGAGCATGATTCAAGAACTAAATTATTTCCTAGGGTTGCAAGTCAAATAGCTTCTTGATGGATTCTTCATATCTCAAACCAAATATTCTCTGAACTTAGTTAAAAGGTTCGGATTTAAGAGTGAAAAAAAATTTGATACTCCAATGAGTATCACTCTGAAACACGTTAATGAGTCAATAGTTAAGAGTGTGGATCCTAAGTTGTATCGTAGTATGATAGGAAGTTTACTTTATTTAACTGCGAGTCGACCTGATATTGCTTTTAGTGTTGGAATTTGTGCCAAATATCAATCGGACCCTAAAGAGTCCCACTTGATTACTGTTAATTGTATTTTTCGATATGTCGCTAGTTCAGCAAATCTTGGTCTTTGGTATCTGCATGATACTAGTGTGCAATTAGCTAGTTGCACGGATGCTGATTGAGCTGGTAACATTGAAGATCATAAATCAACTAGCGGTGGTTGTTTCTATGTTAGAAACTGTCTAGTTTCCTGGCTAAGTAAGAAACAAAGTTCCGTATCACTCTCCACTGCTGAGACTAAATATATTGTTGCAGGTAATGCATGCACTCAACTAGTATGGATGAAGAGAATGCAAAGCGATTACAGAATTGTGCAAGAATCTATCATGTTATATTGTGATAACACAAGAGCGATTAATATTTCCAAAAATCCTATTCAGCATTCACGAACCAAGCACATTGACATTAGGTATCATTATATTCATGAATTGGTGGAAGAAAAGATAATTACATTAGAATATATGCAGACCGAGAATCAACTAGCTGACATATTCACAAAATCGCTTGACAAAAATTGATTTGCAAAATTGAAATTTGATCTTGGTATGTGTAATATGAACTGATGATTTGTGCTCATTTGTATCATAATGTATGTATATATTATTTTGCATTTTTTAAAAAAATTTAAATATATGCAAAATTGTACATTTTCAGTGTTACAAGACTAGTCGAGTACACACTCGACCAGTCGTGGCACGACCGGTCGAGTATGTACACGATCAGTCGTGAAACTCGTGAAATGGGTTTTTATTTGGGGAAAATGTCACTTTTTCGTTTCTTTCTTCTTCTCTATCAAGCCCAACCATGACCGATCGAATCCATCTCTCGATTACTCTCTGGTTAGTGCTTCATTTTTAATTTTCTTGTGGATGTAAGTTCTTTGATCATCCTTAATCTTGATTTTGCTTCTTGTTTCAAGATGTATGGTGGTTTGAAAGAGTTTTTTCCTTAAAATCTGATTTGCTTGGAATTCTTTCATTTCTTTTTGCAATCCTTCAATTTTTTTTTGTTTTCTTGTTACAATGAAAGGAAGAAATAGGAAGAGAACCACTCATGGTCCCTCTTCATCCCGTTCCACGCCCATTACCGTGCGTCAGCTTCGGCCTCCAGAAGAGGATCCTGAGTATGTGCGGGATTTTCATCTTAGAAATGTTATTGTTGAGCATGTTTTCATTGTTGATCATCTTGAGTGCTTCAACATTGTCCCTCTCCTTCAAGCTATAAGTTAGAAAAACATACTATCTTGGGGCGGTCTTATATACTGATCCATTGTGCAGGCCATGTACGCTTGCATTACTGAGTTCTCTCAAGAAGATTTGACATTTACTATGTCAACTAGAGAAGGTCCAACTGAGGTAGAGTATCATTTAATTTCAATAATCATGAATATACCTGTTGTCGATGACGGCATACCCATATCCACTTTGTAATCTAGACCTTTTGAAAATGTTAAATAATTGATTACAAGAGTTCTTTGTAACATGAATGTGGAATGGAACGGCGGTACTGTGCTCAATTCCAAATATATGTTGCACAGATACAGGGTCTTGCATCGAATTTTTATTTTGAATGTCTATCCTCGCTCAGGTAACAAGACTGAGTTGACCTTTTTTATGTCTCACATTATGCATTCGATTGTATCTAGCCTCCATATCTGTCTTCCTTCTCCTATCTATCACTTTATTATTTAGTTTCGTCTCCATCCTGGTCATAACAATATTCCATTTGCTTATCTTATGACTACCTTAGCTAATCATGCTTGATAGCTATGCATGTTAGAGAAGGTTCTATTAATCTCCATCCATTTAACAATTCTAATATCAATAAGATGAACTTGGACTTGACACCTGGTCAAGTTGATGGGAATACTGGAAGAGATGAAGAAGGTGAAGAAGCTAATGCTTTACCTCAAGAAAATGTTAATATGGATGATTTATTTGCTGAACTTGAATCAGATTCTAAGGCTGACCTTAATTATCAGCCTTTTGATTTCGATGAGATCTTGTGTAATCTTGAGGAACAGGTGGCTCAGATTCATGTAACCCAGGATTCTCAATTTTCTTATATGCGCAAACATATGAGGCACATTAATAAGGGTTTACATCAAATTGATCCATCTATTCCTACTCCCTCTTAAGGATCTGATTAGTTTTGTTTTGATTTGATGGTATCTATAATAACTTTATTCTAACTCTTTTCCTTATAATTGATTGGATAATTTTGTTTCAACTCTTATCTATTGAGTTCAGATACTCTGTTTATTTGATTTGGATGAGTAGTTATTAATTCTACATGCTCTCTTATTCTCTTCATTTATCCTTATTCACTTCCTTTATTATATTGTGACAAAAATGAAGAGATATTATAATATTGAATGAGGATATGATATGATAAAATGTGGCTAATATTTTTTTTTTTTGCAGAGAGTAGTGGATAAAGGGGGAGAGTTGATTATTGTGCATGATATCTATTATGGATCATATCATACATGTGTATGCATGTTAGTGCAACACATGTTTGTGCAATGTGTTGTTTGAATATCTATTGCATATTGTAATTTTGGTTTTGTCACAAATTTGGTAAACCTTAAGTATTGTCAAATTTTGGTGTAACAAACCAATTCAAGTTTGTATCTTAATTTGTATCAAGCTTGTGCATCTGTTCACATTGAATCTTCGACATTCATTCTGTTTATACTGAATCTATCTTGCCAATATCTATGACGAACTTACCGAGATCTTCAAATTGGAAGAAAGTGAAGCCTTTCATATATCGAGTGAAGACAGAGTTTTCAAGAACATTGTGGTTCAAGATCTGGAACCAGAAAAGTCTAAGAACTCAAGACCTAGTTGAAGATTATGTTTGGTATGTCGAGTCCAAGCTTTGAAGATCGCAAGAATTAAAGCTACTGAAGTGATCGATAGATTAAGTGTTCATATGTTCTATTTCACAAGTAAGGTATAATTAACTTAGATTGACCTTAGATTATAATTAGATCATTTCATACTTTCGGTTGGTCATTTTGGTCATTTTACAAGTATAAAATTCTTTTCTCTTGACTAGCCCTAGCACTGGCTGTGAGACCCGTATCCTAACCCATACTGTTTCATATGCCTCCGCGGTCCTCTAGGTCGAATTTTGGCAACCCGCGATCTGTTATCGGTGTTTGCGTGTGATCCTGAGTCGTGTCCCTTATATCAGAGTCGGCTCGACTTCAAACTTGTACCCTTACGACCGCGCCATCGCCGCGGTTCTGATGCCGCGTCTCGGGCGCCGAGGCGATACCCAAGCCAGGAGATGTGGGCCCACATTTAGTTCGAGGAAAACGCCGCTCATTTACAATTTCGAGAGAATCTCTACTCAAAATGTCACCTCAATCAATCAATCAATCCCATCAAGGGACAAGTACAAGTCAAGTACTCACATCACTCAACCCATCACTCAATACATCACTTAACCCATCACAACCCATACCTCTCTTACACAAGCTACCTCAAAAGTCAACAAAATTCTTACACAACCCATCCCTCTCTCCCATCCATCACTCCATCACCTATCCCTCTCTCTCTCCTTATGACCCACTCTCTCTCATTTCTCAAACCCATTTCCAAGCAACCAAAAATATCCCACGTCCAAGCTTCCCAAGCTCTCATGGACAAGCTTTAGTGTGGCCCACTTCCTACCCTCTCATCTCTCGTCTCAACTCATCATCTTCCATTAAGATCGAAGCCAAGGAGTTCGGCATTCCATTGGATCAAGGAGGCCAATAGGTGGGTGATCCACCATTGATTTTCTATTACAAGGCCCACTTGTGATGGGACCCATTTTTTATGTATGTATTGTAATCTTAGTGGGCCTATACTAGAATGGTCCCTCCATCACCATTCGATCTTCCTCTCTCTCTCTCTCTCTCTCTCTCTCTCTCTCTTTCTCTCTTTTTGTTTGATGGCTTGTGGCTCACCATGATGCATGATATCATCCACGTTGTCCATCCATCTTATAGCAGCAGGATGGCTACTGTATTGGCACCATCCAAATTGTGGGCCCTACCATGAATATGTGTTTTATCCTGTCATCCATCTATTTACATGGGACCCACCCCACACGTGTGACACGAGTGAGGGTGGGGACCACCAGATGTATGAGCCTTAAATCCAGCCATCTTTCCAGCAAGGGTGGGACAGCGAGCCACTAGATGTATGTATTTTGTCCAGTCGTCCATCTAGACGTTGGACGTTGCTGCCTTATTTTTTTAAAATTAATAATAATAATAATAATAAATATATATAATATAATATATAATACTATATATGTGGGTCCCACGTGGGGACCCACCTGCTGTGATATATATATATATAATACTATATATGGTGGGCCCCACATGGGGACCCACCTGTTGTGATATATATATATATATATATAATGTTGTGGTCCCCATATCTCCTCCATCCATCCGTCTGAAATGCGCCATTTGAAATGGCCTATCTAATTTGGCCCATTTGAAATGGCCTGTTTGATTCAGCCCATTTGATAAAGCTCGATGTGATATATAAGGCCAAACTTGTTGTATTTGTGGCCCATCCATTAAGGCCCAATATGATGTATTCAAGGCCCATGTGCAAGGCCCATTGTGATGTATTCGAGGCCCGTTGGCATGGCTCATTGTGATACATTTGAAGCCCCTAAATAAAGCCCAATGGGATGTATGTGAGGCCCATGAGGGGAGCCCAATGTAATGTATGTGTGGCCGTTACGTTGTGTATGAATCCCTTATGTGGGCTACTCCTTGGGAGCAATGCTAGTTAAATGACCACCCTTGGGACCTTCCCTTAGGCCTTGTTAGGGCCATTCTCATCATTATCTTAGTGGGTTAACCCAAATAAGTGGGCCCCATTCACCATAGACGGATGGCTCCGTGCTATCGAATTTGATATAACCACGACCGAGGGCTGATCTTTATATTATGGTTGATCGGCTATTCATCTATGGACCCCACCTTATTTATATGCCGGTTATTGGGGCCGATTCTGATTGTCGAGGCTGATTGTTGAGGCCGATTGTTATTCCGATTATCGAGGCCGATTCCGATTCCGATTGTCGAGGCCGATTTTGATTATCGAGGTCGATTGTTGAGGCCGATTTCGATTGCCGAGGCTGATTATCGAGGCCGATTTCGATTGTCAAGGCTGATTGTTGAGGCTGATTCCAATTGTTGAGGCCGATTCTGATTGTCGAGGTCGATTGTTGAGGCCGATTCTGATTCCGATTGTCGAGGTCGATTGTTGAGGCCGATTCCGATTCCGATTGCCGAGGTCGATTGTTGAGGCCGATTCCGATTGTCGAGGTCGATTGTTGAAGCTGATTTCGATTTCGATTGTTAAGGTCGATTATCGATGTCACGCCCCAAACCCGAAAATCAAATTCACAGGAATTCCGATCGACGAATCTAGTGCCGACAACCTCCGTAGTACCCCATTCTCGGCTCCTAGCGTTCATACATTAGATTCTGATCCTGGGATCCTACAAGGAGGATTTTTTTGTATACATTTAACTCGTAATAAGCATAACCACACGTATACCCAAATCATAAAGGCAACATCATCATCACATATCCACTAATATAATCATTTGAGTACAATGCTGAAAGGAAAATACATCAATCGAAAGTCAAGCTCCAGAAGACCGCTGCACGCTCCAAGCACAACACTACTGCAACCTATCATCATCTGCACGCATCTATCATGCATAAGCTTATAAAAAGCTTAGAGGGTAGTGTAGGTGTGTGCACAGGGTAAGTGCTAAGTATTCAATACAATGTCATCATCATACAATGCCGAAAATACTGGTAATCCATAAATCGTACATTATTGGAATAAGCAAAAAGATTGACAAGATCATGAATTATCAAAGTAAGCAGAAATACTGACAAGATCATAAATCATAAGAAAACAGAGTAGGCAATATAGAACAACTATGCAATAAGGAGTCCTAAAAAGCCAAATATCAAATGTCGAGGATGCGATGCAATATATAATTCCTGATGAGTTCTTGAATAACGTCAGCTGTATCTAGACCATATAAATGCAGAAACGTAATAACCTAAAATGCCATATGCGGTGTGAATAGAATGACCATGCCGGAGTGTGAGGTTGGGCTGATAGTATGTAGTATCGCAAGTTATGGGGTCCATCACAAGGGACTTCTATCCAAACCAGTCCCATACCTAAATTTGGATAGTCAGACTCAATGTGGTAAACTCCTGATCTTAGGTTAGTTGCGCGCCCCAACTGAAATCATGGCCATTGCGAAGGCACACGTAACAAATAGTTGCGCACCACCAACCCGAGTGGATAATGAATGAATGAATGCATGAATGAGTATACAACTCCTACTCACTAAATCCACATATCAGTATAGTTCATCTCTAGGATCATCACTGGAGTTTAATACACTTCAAATGGCACTGCCGCTCTCCTAGCCGCACAGTCCAAGTGAGCGTAAGAAACCTCACTATCCGCCTGGCCAATAGTCTGCCAATACCTATCCGGCACGTCGATAGCGGACCCATTCATGAGCTGGTCAAACTCAGCCTAGTATTGCTCCCTATCCTCGGGCGGGTAAGGCCACACCCCCTCCCAATCGACCACGACACAGTGGGAGACGCGACCTCCTGGTATTCGGTACTCGGGTGCTCATGTATCCACTCGGTCTCGACATTGAGGCGTCTCTTGGTCACAGAGGTTTAGGGATTTTCACTCAGGGACATCTATGGCGCCTGTATGCTAGAACCAAATATTTTCGGTGTCCTATTTGGCCATCCACGATATGCCTGTGGAGGCTACGACCCTGATGTCGCTAGGGCATATAGTAATCATAATGGGAGATGCATGAGTCATACAATCCAGTCATTCATCAATCCTCTGTATACCGCATGCTCATGTGAGATAAGCTCCACCTATCAGGGAGTCTCATAATAACATACTCAATGACATATGCAATGATCAACCACATCTCATAACAAACATGTAATTGATGCATATGGGCATGTATCATGATGCTATGCTATCACATACTCATAACCGGTATCAACAACCGGCATCGACAATCGACCTCGATAATGTGGACATTTAACCAACATTACCCCCAAGGAATAGCCCACATAGAGCCAAACATATAATGGGTCCATGGTCTTATACAAAGGCCTGATATACAACACAGTGGGCCTTACTCAAGGGACACATATACACAACAGGCGGGCCCTGCTCATGGGCCTTAAATACATGACATGTGGGCCCTACACATGGGTCTTAAATACATCAAATGGGCCATGCATCATGGGCCATGAATACATCACAATGGGCCTTTCTCATGGGCCTAACATGCATCATAATGGGCTCCATAGCCTAGTCCTCAAATGCATCCTAATGGGCCTCATCGCATAGGCCTCATATATATCATATTAGGCCTTAAACATGGCATGAATGCACATCACAATGGTCCTCAAATATGGGCCGCATATACATCGCATTGGGCCTCAACAATCGGCCTCGATATTCAGCCTCAATACTCGGAATCGACACTCGGGATCGGCCTCGATAATCGGTACTGATAATCAACATGTATAAACAAGGCGGGGTCCATGGATGGATAACTAATCAACAATAATGTAAAGATTGGCTCTCGGCCGTGGTTATATCAATCCGATAGCACAGAGCCATCTGTCTATGGTGAATGGGGCCCACTTATTTGGGTTAGCCAACAAAGAGAATAAGCCTAACAAGGCCCATGGGAAGGTTACAATGAGGACATCTAACCGTCATTGCCCATCAATGTGGATATTCAACCAACATTGCTCCCAAGTAGTGGCCTATGTAGAGTCAAATGTAAGGTGGGCCCAAATATCCACCAGGTGGCCTCAAATAGTCATCACAGGTGGGCCTTACACATGCAGCACGTGGGCTTACACATCACGGTGGGTGGATACATTGGGCCGCACCATTAGCCTAATATGCACATTATGGTGGGTCGCATCATTGGACCGCATCAATGGGCGTCAATCCAACAAGTGGGCCGCATCAATGAGCCGCACTAATGGGCCTTATACACGTCAAGTCGAGCCTTGATAACTGGGCTGCAAACATGTCATAATGGGACACGACATACGGGCTGAAAATATGCCGCAATGGGCCTCGACCCATGGGCCGAAAATACATCTTTGTGGGCCTTACCAAATGGGCCATAAACACCTCCTAATGGGCCTTAACCATGGGCCTCTAACATATCATAACGGACCTCGCATCAATGAGCCGCACTAATGGGGCTCATGCGCATCAAGTGAGTTGCATCAATGGGCCACACAAATGCACAATAGGTAGGCCCTGCACATGCAGCAGATGGGCCCCCCACCAGATGGTTGACGTGGATATGAATGCATACATCATGTGGGTCTCACGTCCCATGGATAGTGTGGATAAGGCATACATCATGGTGGTCCCCCGTCCCTAGACGGCGTGGACAAAATCCTATATCAAGGCAGACCACACGTCCATTAAATGGATAGATAGTGCGAATACAACACATCATGGGCCTAATACATATCACAATGGGCCTTGCCCATAGGCCTAAGATTCAAGTAGGTGGGCCCATCATATGGACCTTAAATACGAGGCAGGTGGCTTTACCACATGGGCCAAAACACATCATGATAGGCCTCATACACGTCGCAATGGGCCGCATCACGGTGGGCCACAGACATCACAATGGGCCACATTAATGGGCCTCATATCATACACATCAAATGAGATGCATCAATGGGCCGCACTAATATATTAAGGTGGGCCATAAAAACATCATATTGGGCCTCAACAAAGGCCATAGTCACATCATAGGTGGGCCCTGCTCATGGGCCCTCAAATACACCACATGAATGGTCATAAATATATCAAGGTAGGCCCGAAAAATGGGCCACAAAATACATCAAGGTGGGCCCAATAAATGGGCCACAAAATAAATCAAAGTGGACCTAACACGTGGGCCTCATTTATATACAGGTAGGCATCAACATCGGGTCTCATATACCACATTGGGCCAAATCAATTGGCCGATCGAATGGGCTGCGCCAATCATCCATTAATAGAGATCATTATAGAGCATTAAATAAATAAATAAATCAAATGAATCATATCCAAAGATCATCTGGACCATACTACAACTAATAACGGTGATACTAACTTCCCACCTTCAACTTCCAGTGGGCCCACCACATCATTTAATTTCCATCCAGACTATCCTCATGGTCACAAGGACCTGGGGAGAAACAAATATCATATTGATCTAAGGCTTTTGTAATCCCAAAAGGGGTTTCAATGGTAGGCATTCACTCCACTATTTTCTGTAGTGTGGTCCACCTGATAACTGGATCTGTCTCATTTTTAGTCTCAAGCCTTTAGACGGGCTTTCAAAATGGTTGGACAATTTGGATGCAAGACATGCATCATGGTGGGCCATCCCAATCGGTGGACGGCGTGGATGGGTCCACAGACCCTGTCTGACGTTAGTACGGCAGCTACATAGCTGCTGTTGTACGCTGTAGCGTTGAAAACAACAGAGGTGGGTCCCACGTAACAGGCTACCCACCCCATGAGCATATTATATTAATATATTAAAATAATATTTTATTTTATTTTATTTTCTATGGGCAGCTAATACACCCACCTGTCTGCTCACGCTCCACCGTCCACCTCCGCTGTCAATTAACACTTCACTGTAAGCCATGCCTCACGATCAGTACACCCTCTACCGGTGCGTCCATTGGACGGACGGTGTGGATATGTACCTCGTCAAGGTGGGTCCCTCATGGCCCACCTGTTTTGGGTCCAAAACTTCTGTGAAATCCCAAAAGGATTTCAATGACAGACGTTCAATGCTTACTGTTTCCCTGTGACGTGGGCCACCTGAGCTCTACATGTGACTGATTTTTGGGGGGCCCACTGTCCCAATAGGGACCTACCAAATGCCCAGCTTGGACATTCTACACACATCATGGTGGGGCCTATGCATGGGACCCACGTCCCTGCACATCTTGCGCATGCAGCGGAACGCTCCTGCATGTCCAAAGACGTCAGCAGCAGCACTGCTGCTTCATATGTTTTTATTATTTTTATTATTTTCAGTTTTTTCAGGATTTTCCCTAGGTGGGGCCTACATCAGTAGAATCTGCCCCACCCATTGGATCCTACGGCTCAAGATAGACTCATGAAGCCCAATATTCAATATATTTTAGCGTATGGAAACCTGAAAGTGGATTTTAACGGTATTAAACACTGTTTTCTATGATATGGCCTGCCAGATATTCAGATCAGCCTCATTATTTTTGGCTCAATGCCTAAAATGATCTGGGGAATGGGATGGACGGCATGGATCAGCCCCATACATCAAGGTGGGGTCTACATGAGTGGCTCACCTCAAAAGCTCAAATGGAAATATATCTCTTTTTTATAGCTTGTTAGTACACACCCATTTTAGTATACGCACTCCATGCTAGCCGCACCCTATCCAGCATCCAGGGACGTCGGATGGCTGGATGGCATGAATATAACACAAGCATCGTGGTGGGCCCCACATCTCATCAAAACGTGGCCCACCAGATTTGAATCAATCTGATACTTGTGTTTTTCCACCACCATAAGGTAGGGTCTACATGACTTAGATGGTCTGGATAAGACATACATCAAGGTGGGGTCCATCCAAGTGGGCGACAGATCACACAAAAATGAAAAAGAGAGAGAGAAAAGCACCCACTAATTGGCCTTCTTCTTGGACTTTCTTCTTCCATCAACGCATCCTAGAGATCCAAAGGGTGCGATTCAACGGTCGAGATTGATTTCGGAGGGTGGAGATGAGAGGTAGAAAGGTGGGCCACACTAGCTCCTCTCATGGAGCCATGGACGTTGGGTGCTCCATGGGATGTTGTTTGAAAATGGAGAGAGAAAATGAGAGGGAGAGAGGGGTGATGGGAGAGGAGTGATGGGAGAGAGGGATGTAAGGGAGTACTTGGTAAGGGATAGAGTTGACTTTTAAGGGTTGGTTTTGTACTTAGGGATGGGATAGATTAATGGGTGTACTTTGATAATTGAAGTGATTGATGTAATGGACTTTTAGGGATTGCAACACGCAGCGTTTTTCCTAGAACTGAATGCGGGCCCACATCTCCTGGCTTGGGTACCGAATCGATGTGTAATACGCGGCATCAGAACCGTGGTAATGGCGCGGTTGCAATGATATAAGTCTCGGGTCGAGCCGACTCAGACCGACAAGATCCCACTTAGGATCACGCGCAGATGCCGTTCACAGATCGCGAGTCACCAGCATTCGACTGGGAGGACCGCAAAGGCATATGGAATGGTATGGGCTAGGATACAGGTCTTACAATCGAGGTCAATTTTGATTGTCGATACCGATTCTGATTGTCGAGGCTTATTCTGATTGTTGAGGCCGATTCCGATTGTTGAGGCCAATTGTTGAGGTTGATTTTGATTCCAATTGTCGAGGCCGATTCCGATTGTCGAGGCTGATTATTGAGGTCGATTCTAATTCTGATCGTTGAGGCTGAATCTGATTTCGATTGTCGAGGCCGATTGTTGAGGTTGATTCCGATTCTGATTATCGAGGCTGATTATCGAGGTCGATTTTGATTGTCGAGGCTAATTATTGGGGCCGATTCCGATTCCAATTATTTAGGCCGATTATTGAGGCCGATTCTGATTGTCAATATCGATTTTGATTGTCGAGGCTGATTATTAAGGCCGATTCCAATTCTGATTATCGAGGCCGATTTCGATTGTCGATACCGATTCTGATTGTCGAGACTGATTGTTAAGGCCGATTCTGATTCCGATTGTTGAGGCCGATTATTGAGGCTAATTTCAATTTCGATTGTCGAGGCCAATTGTTGAAGTCGATTCCGATTCTGATTGTCATAGCCGATTATTGAGGCGGATTCCGATTTTGATTATCGAGGATGATTCCGATTGTCGATATCTATTCCAATTGTCAATTCTGATTGTCGAGGCCTAATGAGATGCATATGCGGTCGGTATTTGAGGCACATTGTGATGTGCATTCGGCCCGTGTTTTAGGCCCAATGTGATGTATATGCAGCCCGTATTTGAGGCCCGTTGTGATGTGTATTCAACTCATGTTTAAGGCCCAATGTGATGTATATAAGGCCTATGTGATGAGGTCCATTATGATGCATTTGAGGGCTAGGCGATGGAGCCCATTGTGATGTATGTTAAGCCCATGTGAAAGGCCCATCATTATGTGTATTAAGCTCTCGAGTGAGGCCCATGGTGCTGTAGTTTCGCCCTTGTGTGAGGCCATGGGTCCACTGTATGTTAGGCTTTGTATGGGCCATTCCTTGGGGACAATGTTGGTTAAATGTCCACATTGTCAAGGTCGATTGTCGATGTTGGTTATTGATATTGATTATGAGTATGTCACAGCATAGCATCATGATACATGCTCATATGCATTATCTGCATGTTTGTTATGAGAAATGATTGACCATTGCATATGCCATAGTGCCGGTTGTTATGAGAAATGATTGACCATTGCATATGCCATAGTGCCGGTTGTTATGAGACTCCCTGATAGGCAGAGATTGTCTCACATGAGAGCATTATATGGGCAGGATTGATGTATGACTGGATTGTATGACTCATGCATCTTGCATTAGGTGTCGTGATTACTGTATGCCCTAGCGACATCAGGGTCGTAGCCTCCACAAGCATATCATGGATGGCCAAATGGGATACCGAAAATCTTTTCTACATGGGGTACTATAAATATCCTTGGATGAAAGTCCCAGAACCCTCTTGGTTCCAGAGGTTACTCCATGTAGACCAATTGGATACATAAGCGCATGAGGGCCGTATACCGTTTGGCTGCGTCTCCCACTGTGTCGTGGTTAGTTGGAAGGGGGTACGACCTTACTTGCCCAAGAAGAGGAGGCAATGCTAGGCTAAGTCTGACCAGCTCGAGGAATGGGTCCGCTATCGACGAGTCGGGCCTGATATTGGCAGGCAGATAGGGAAGTCTCTTCCAATCACCTTGTTGCGTGCGACGGGGCAACAATCTGGTTTGGAGTGTAATAGACCCCAGTGATTTTTTAAAGAGGAACCGTACTGATATGTGGACTTATTGAGTAGGAGTTGCATACTCATGCATTTATTTCATTCACTATCCACTCGGGCTAGTGGTGCGTAACTAATTGTTGTGTACCTTTGCATGACTAGGATTTCGGTTGGGCGCGCGACTAACCTGAGATCAGGAGTCTACCATATTGAGTTTGACTATCCAAATTTAGGTACGGGATTAGTTTATATAGAAGTCCTTTATGATAGAACCATAGCTAACAATACTACGTACTATCACCCCGACTTCACACTCCAGCTTAGTCATTCCATTCGCATTGCATCCTCGACATCTGATATTGGCTTATTATGTTTTTGCATCACACAACCTTGATATGGCCGTTAGCATTCATGCCTTACTTCGCATAGCCTTGGTATGACTGATAGCACTCATAGACTTACAAGTAGATTTTCGCTTACTCTGATTACTCTGATATTGCTTACTTGGCACTTACCTTGTGCACATACTTTTACTACACACTAAGCTTTCTATAAGATTATGCGTGATAGATGCATGTAGGTGGCGTTAGGTTGTAGCAGCGTTGAGCATGGATCATGCAGTGGACCTCTGGAGCTTTGATTTTTGATATATGTATTTCCCTTTCAACATTGTATTCAAATGATTATATTAGTGGATATGTGATGATGATGTTGCCTTGTGATTTGAGTAAACTTGTGGTTATGCTTCTTATGAGATAAATGTACGTTGAAAAATCCTCCTTGTAAGATCCCAGGATCAGAATCTGCCGTATGGGTGTTGGGAGCTGAGAATGGGGTACTACGGAGGTTATTGGCACCGGATTCGGCGATCGGGATTCTTGTGAGTCCGATCTCTAGGTTTGGGGCGTGACACTGACTCGAGTAGTCCTAGTATTTCCTCGACTTGTCCAGGATTTTATAACTTTTCAGAATTTTTCTATTAGTCTACGACCAGTCCTGGAAACTGCTCGACCAGTCTTGTGAATAGGGCTCGACCAGTCGTGCAGTGCTCAACTCATTTTCCAGCAAGTAATATGGACTCACACGACCAGTCATGTGGTGTCCATGGCCAGTCGAGTAGGCCACTCGACCAGTCGTGGAACCCACAAGGCCAGTCGTACGATTGAAAAATCTTATCACTCTAGAATTTTTGAAAATCTGGTTGAATAAGGCCACTCATAGCTAACCAAATGCCAGTTGTGCGAACTGATTTTTCACATATAAATAGTGCTCGAATTTCAAAATTTTCTATTCAATTCTTATCATTCTTAAGTAATCACTCTTAGATAATTTTGAGTACATTCTAAGTTATTTTGTGCATATTTAAGATTCTTTTAAGTAGCTCCTGTTTTTTTATTTTGATTCTCTATTCCATTCTCATTTTCAAAAGGGATATTTGATTCACCCTTGAGATCAAAATCAATATAAAGCCCTTATTGATTTAATTAAAAATCATCTAGACTTAGAACCCCATACACTTGTGAGAGTGAATGTTGAACATCTACATCGTTATCAAGTTGGTTCTACCGGGCTGCTTCAAAATCGTCATACAGATAAGTTTTTTCTTTTTCTGTAATTCAATTCATTTCTGGTTTGTGAGATTGTTCCAGAAAATCTCTATTTTCATTTTGTCTGAGGTGATCTAGAAAATCTCAGAGCGAGGGGTTTTTGAATTGTGTAAGCCCATTTAAAGACAATTGTGAAGGTTTTAGGTGAACCTTGAAAAACCTATTTTGATTAGTGAACGATAATATCCCGAGGGAGTGGATAGTAGGAGTGGAGTAGTTATGTGGCTGTTTATTAACAGTTGGTGTACACACAAGCAAACCACTATAATTCTCTGTGTTTGTCGATGTGTGATTTATTTCTTTATCTTTTATGGTTTAAGATTGTGGGATGTATTTGTGGATGTGAATGTTGTAATCTTTATATTTCAGCATTGTATGGTGAATATTGTAATAGATTAGTTTTTATTTCTTTTATATCCTCTTGAGTTTGAGTTTTTGATACTCACCCACGTTCTAGTAAGGTTGTCCTACCATAAGCCATTGGTTTTTGGTGTCAGGTTGTCCTTAGAACCAAGTCTGTATCAACCTCTTAATACTTGATTTTTGAGGTTGCTATTTCTCTCTATTATTTATATTTCATTTGGGTATCTGTTGTTTATATTCCGCTTATTAATTTTTATTTGGCATAGTCCAATTCACCCCCACTCTAGGACATAAAGCTCGGCCTTTTCAGGCTCCACCGTGATGTATTATACACCCACATCATCTGTCCCTTAGATGTGAGGCCTACCTTGATGTGTTGTATCTATGCTGTCCATCCCCCCGGATGTGGAACCCATTTGATGTCTATTTTAATCTCACCCATCCAACCCTTAAACCTCCAGACTGGACTGCTACTAGCCCAAAAGTCCAGCAACAGGCCCATCTCTTTGTATGATATCCACCACCTTATTGAGTAGAACTTGAGCCCTTTGATGCCTTGTTAGGCGCACCTTTCACCTAATTGTATAAGGGCTAGATTGTCCAAATTTCCTGGATGTTTAGTGGGCCAGATGGGCTAAATATCCAGCCTTAGAATTTCCTATTGGTGAGGTGCTATCCATCCATTATGGTGGACTTCATGGGCTGAGTTGTAAACCACTATATTAGGTATATTGTACACTTGGCCTAGCTATATTTTTGGAGCTTATGGGTTGTCCAAAGAGGCCCACCATGTTAGATGTACTAGACATGGCATACCTTAATATTTTTATGGGCTTTGGGCTGCCCCATGTGGCCCACCTTGATGTATGTGGGCTATGGGCTAACCCAAGAGGCCCAAATACTGATGTATGAGATAATATGAGTGGAACTCATTTATTTTCCAACCATTGTGAGGGTAAGGGACTGTTCCATTAGGCCCTTGAGTGAGGCCCATTTCGTGTTGCAATAGGCCCACTTTGATGCATGTATTGTAGGCACTCTGTCCACTTATTTTAGACCATAGGGCTGATCGGTGAGCCCCTCCTTGATGTGTATATTGACCTTACTGCCCATTTATTTTATGGGTTAAGGGTTGTCCCATATAGCCCACTTTGATGATGCGTTGTGCCTAATCGTTTTTCCCATTTTGTGTGGCCCACTTGGACGTGGCCCATCCCTGGTGGGACATCCAGTGTTGGGGCCCACCATGTGCTTGTTATGGGCTAGCCGGCTAGGCCCTATGGACGCCTAGATTGATTGGGGTGTTGTTGGACGTACAATCCAGTAGTAGGCCCAACTTGTTTTTATGAGTTTCATCCATGTTTCCATCTGGTGGGGCCCACCACGATATTTACGAGCCACCATGAATTAATTGTTTTGCCCAAATAATGTAATTGCTGGACCCCGGTAGGCCCAGGAAGTTAGGTGGGTTGGATGTCTAGCAAAGGCCCAGATAATTCTGCATCTAGTTGATTATTTTGAAGTAGTGTGGCCCACCAGATTGAGGGTGTTTTGAGCACCTTCTATGCCTGTGTTTCTGTGTGATTGTTGGCCATTTATGCCTTGCACGGCCCACTAACCATCTCATTGTATGAGGACCTTATTGTCTAGATTTTTAGACGTCCAAGTAGGCCCAGGTGGGCTGGACATCCAGCCTTAGTGTCTCTTCACATGCTAGTGTTGCCCATCCATTGTGATGGGCCTTTTGGGCTGATTGTAAGCCTAATATGATGTATGTGATTGAATCTTTATGGCCCATCCAACTTCTTTAGTTTTGGGCTGATTTGTAAAGCCCACATTAGTAGATGTTAGTTATGCCTTGGCTATTTAATTGGGGCATGTGGGTTGCCCATGAGGGACAACATAATGAGTGAATAGGATGTTCTCTTTGGCCATGATGTTTTTGGGCCATGGGTTGCCCCTCATGTAGCCCATCTTGATGTGTTTAGGCGTTGGGCTGTTACTTAAGGCCCAACATGATGTGCGGAATGTTATGAATGCTGCCCATTAATTTTCTAGCTATTGTATGGGCCATGGGCTGTTTTCATGAGACCCTTGTATGTGGCCCAATGTGATGTATATGAAGCCATGGGATGTGGCCCAATGCGATGTATATGAAGCCCATAGGATGTGGCCCAATGTGATGTATGTGAAGCCCATGGGATGAGGCCGATGTGATGTATATGAAGCCCATGGGATGAAGCCCAATGAGATGTATGTAAGTACCATGGGATGTGGCCCAATGTGATGTATGTGGGGCCCATATGATGAGGCCATTGTGATATATATGTAAGGTGTATGTGGTGAGGCCCATTGCGATGCATTTGAGGTCTATGTGGTGAGGTCCACTGTGATATATATGAGACCCAGGTGTGAGGCCCAATTGTGATGTTGATTCCCATCCATTTTTCTAGCTAGTTAAGGGCCATGGGTCTTATTATGAGATAGTCTCTATAGTAGGCCGCATTCTAGGAGACAATGGTGGTTAAAAGTCCACATTGCAAACTCCCTAAGGCACATAGCTAGCCCATTCCCCATCATAAGTTAGAATCTAAGGTGGACCGTACTTTAGGAGCAATGATAGTTAAATGTCCACGTTGCATACTCCATAGGGTCCATTGTTAAGCACGTTTCCATTTTTCCCTTATTAGGCCCTCATTGAGAATAATGCTTTCCTCTATACCCTGTACTACTACTTAAACCTTGGAACCCATCTTGTGGCCATGATAAGACCCATTGTAATTGTATAAGGCCCATTATGATGGTATGAGGCCCATTATGATTGTTTAAGGCCCATCGTGATTGTAAAAGGCCCATTGTGATGGTATGAGGCCCATTGTGATTGTATAAGGCCCATTGTGCGAGGCCCATTGTGATTGTATGAGGCCATTGTGATGGTATGGGGCCTATTGTGATTGTATGAGGCCCATTGTGATGGTATGAGGCTCATTGTGATTGTATAAGGCCCATTGTGATGGTATGAGGCCCATGTGATGGTATAAGGCCCATTGTGATTGTATGAGGCCCATTGTGTGAGGCCCATTGGATTGTATGAGACCCATTATAATATGTGAGGCCTATTGTGATTGCATGAGGCCCATTGTGATGGTATGTAATGACTCAGAAAATTTCGTGCCAAGACCCGAGTACTACCTCTATTTTTCCTTAGAAGTTATATGTGGGTTAATTAGCGCTAAACTCAATTATTTGTGAAATTTGCACCAATCACTTTAAAGTTAATCTGCAAGACTCAAAACCTGTAGAATCGTTAGCGCTATGTTACCCTAAAATCTAGGATTTAACGCTAAAGCCAGTTACTCTCGGGAGTACTGGGAAACTTTGTATCGGACCTGGACCGCGTGTCGAAAGTCCGATAGCATCGATCTTAGACAATTTTGGTCATCTTGTTGGGCTTGACCATCACCTCAAAAATCAAGACCAGATGATGTCCTGGGTCAATTTGCTTGAGTCCGGAGTAAAGAGTGTGAGAAAGCTGAGAAATTTAATATAATTTATGAAATTTGAGTCGTGTTGCTTGCGCGTCGATTCTAAGCACTCTGACCGTTGGATTTTGACCCAATTTTACCCTCGGATCAGGGAAGATGGCCAAAGCATGTCCTAGTGCCGGTGGACTTGATCGAGTTTCGGTGACCGTTGAATTAAGAGTGGTCCGCCATGGCTGATCTGTAAATCCGATCGGTACGAAAACTCAGCCTGACCTAGATCCATGGTCAGTGAGCTTAAGTCCGACCGCACGTGGAGAAAGGACAACCAGAAGTGTTCCATTGGATCGGAATAGGCCTGATTTGGTTATAACCTAACTAAACCTTGGCCCTGGGGCTATTTTCATCAATGTTAGGCCTATCTAAAGACCTTAAAACCCTCACTCTCTTTTCCATACGAATTTCCTAACCCTAGCTAAGAAAGAGAGAGGAAAAAGAGAGAAAGTGAGAGAGAAGTGGGTGAATCATCTTGAGATTCTTTTTTGTTACTCTGTATCCCTAAACCATCACTTGTGAATCGTTATTCCGGCGATTCTAAGTTCCTTCTTGGGTAAGTTAATCAAACCTTAGCCTGTGTTAGAGCTTAGACTTGTCTAAGTGTTGATGTAGCCCATTTCTATTCTTGCCTTAGGTTTTCTAGTCGTCGTTGACGAAGACTTAATGTCTGAATCAGATCTGTGCATTTTTTCTGGTTTAAGGTGCGGACTATATTCGTATAGGTTATGGTTTTTAAGGCTTTCAATGTTGGGTAATGGTTTATTATTGTTGTGGATGTAATTTCACATGCCAATTGTGATGTTTATTTTGCATTCTTGATATATATGAGTTATATTAAGATTTGTGTATTTTATGTATATGTAGGAAGTATCATATACGTATAAAATATGAACATGTGTTTGCCATGATTAATTGTCATGTACTTGTACTAGTTGTATGTGTGTCAACTCCTTGGTGAAAGGAATTGTCCAAATGTGTGTTATCACCAACATACATCATGTATGTTGGACTATGTAGTCTAAGTGTTTGTAGAAATGTTTGAATAGTTAAGTGTGTATTACATTAACCTATTTATGGACGTTGAGAAGAGATTCTCAACTATCCTATTGGTGTGTATGATTTCCTACATGCAATTGACATTCCTTGTTGTTTAACTTCAAGTACTACTTATGTGTAAATCTATGTTAAGTTGATATTCATCACGTGCCTCCATATTGTATGATTAGAATTGTTGTTCCATTACTGTGATATGAATATCTGTTATCATTAAATGTGTTTGGGACTATAAAATAGTCCAGGAAATCGGTAACAATCCTTGAGTTCATGGCCGAGGTTGTTTTCGCCACATAAGACGTGTTTGACGAAATCGAGTCGTATTAGGGTTGTCGGTAGTGGTTTGGCCACACGGAGTGTTTGTGCACTCTATGTCGTTCAACTCAACGTGCGCTCATGCTAGTCGAGTTCGTCCAGTAACTCGATTATCCCGGTGGATGTACACCATGTATGGACACTATTGCTTGAATCTAGGGTACCAAACTTACCAATGTAATTCTACAACCATTGTACATTAATCCGCTAAGACTCATGAGCCGGACGTGGTGGTATGGGACACCGTGGTCGAGCTGTCGGCCTACGTTGGGGTGACGAGCCTCCTCGTAGTGACCAGTGAGCACACCAGACTCGTGAGCCGATTATGGTGGTATGGGACACTATATTCGTAGTGTCGGCCTACATTGATTGGTGACGAGCCCTTTGTAGTGACCTCGAGCATACCTTGCTACTGCATTGAGGCGACGAGCCTTAGGGTAGTAACTAAGGTATGATAGGCATGCATTGATTGGTGATGAGCCCTTTGCAGTGCCCTAAAACCATATGATCGTATGAGATTGTTTAGGACTGACGACCCTAGAATAGATCACTGTCTGGAAATTGATATTAGGAAGGTACCTTAGCTTCCCAATCCTGCTGTATGAAAAGGACTAATAACAACTTGGTAATCATGTTCATGCACCGCATTGCATGTGCGTAGGATTTGTTGGCACTGCGGGAGGTTGTCATGCGTACCGTAAGATGAAGACGCTGAGGGAGTGCAGGTGAGAGCATGCATTATTTCTACATACATCCTTGCATTAACAAGAGTAGTTAGGACGTGTTTGATTGTATTGCCTTATCATTACTGGTTGATTGATTTGATAACATGTTAACTTTTACTATATGGTTCCACTAAGTTGATCACTCACTCCCACATTCTGGGATGGTGTTTCAACACCAACCAGACCCTGTCTTAGATGCAGATGTTGACGCGATCTCTGAGGCAGAGCAGGATTACGAGGATGATGAGGACGCATTTTCTTTTATGCAGTTCTCAGGCGGGTTCATGTGAGCCATGTTTTATTATGCGAGGATTCTAGGTTTTCTGTATAATTGTAATAGATGATGTCATTTTGATACATATGTTTTGAAACAACACCTATAATTATGACCTGGCAGAGTATACGTATTTCAAGGATTTGCACATGTACACATATATTTCTTCAAGTCTTCCGCTTACGTCTTTCACTTATCCCTGGATTATGTTTGCCGTTTGGCTTAATCAATTCCATGTTTTATGCACTCATACAGGCAACATACATCCATCATTAAATATGTTGCATAAGTGATGTTTTGAAACTCGGGAGCTGAGTTATGCTCGACCCCCGATTTTCAGGGCGTTACATGGTACGAGGCACACTGTGATTGTATGAGGCCCATTACGATGTGTGAGACCCACTGTGATTGTGCGAGGATGATCATTGTTATGTTTGATAATCATGCATAGTATACATCATGACACATGCCGTGCGCATCATTTGTAGGCTTGTTATGAGGAGTGATTGACCATAACATATGCCTTTGGGCTAGTTGTTTTTGGGACTCCCTCAGAGACGGAGTTGCTCATATGAGCGCGCGGTACGCGCAGGACTGATGTATGACTGGATTGTATGACTCATGCATCTTGTATTTGTGTGATATGATTTCTGTTCGGCTTAGCGACATTAAGGTTGAGGCCACCACAGGCAGGATTGGACACCGAAAATGTTTTGGTTCTACATGGGGCGCCATAGATGTCCCTAGGTGAAAATCCCTAAACCCTTATGGTACTGAAGGATGCTCCAATGTCGAGATCAAGTGGATGCATGAGTGTATGAGAGCAGGATACTAGTAGGCCACGTCTCCCACTATATCATGGTTGGTTGAAAGGGGGTGTGGCCTTATCCACCTGAGTGAGGGGGCTTTAAGCTAGGCTGAGTTTGACTAGCTCATAAATGGATCCGCTATCAACAAGCCAAATATATATATTGGTTAACTACTGTCAGGTAGGTAGTGAGGTCTCTTTCACTCACTTGGCCGCGTGGCTAGGGAGGCAGTAGCCAGTGTGGAGTGTAGTAGACCCCGGTGATTGTCCAAAGAGGAACTGTACTAATATGTGGACTTACTGAGTAGGAGTTGCATACTCGGCATTTTACTCATTCATTTATTCATTCACTATCCACTCATAATAGTGGTGCGCAACTAATTTGTTATGTGTACCTTCACAATGGCCATGATTTCGGTTGGGGCGCACAGCCAACTTGAAATTAGGAGTTTACCACATTGAGTCTGGCTATCCAAATTTAGATATAGGACTAGTTTGAATGGAAGTCCTTTGTGATGGACCCTATAGCCTATGATACTATGTACTATCATCCCGACTTCACACTAGAGCTTGGTCATTTCTTTCACACCACATATTGCATTATATATTGTATTGCACCCTTAGTATATGACATTTGGATTACCATGATTCTGTATTGCATGGCTTAGATATGTTATTGGCCTATTATGTTTTTACATCGCATAGCCTAGATAAGGATGATGGTATTTATGGACTTGCTAGTATGTCTCCGATATTGCATTCTGAGCATGCCTATATTGCGCACACACTTACACCACCTTCTAAGCTTTCTATACGCTTATGCACGATAGTTGCATGCAGGTGATGCTAGGACGTAGTCAAGTTGAGGCAGGAGCATGCAGAAGAGCTTTGGGAGTCTTATTTTGTTATCCATATTGTATTCATGCCTTATACTCAAAGTTTTTTTCATTATAGTGGATATGTGATGATATTTCTTGTTATTTTTGTGGGTTATGCTTATGGTTATGCTTTTATGGAATAAATTTTATTTTGAAAATCCTCCTTGTAGGATCCCAGGATCGGAATCCGGCGTATGGACGCTTGGAGCCGAGAATGGGGTTCTATGGAGGCAGTCTGCGCCAGATTCGGCGATCGGAAATTTTATGAGCCCGGTTTCTGAGTTTATAGTGTGAGAGTACGACCAAGTTCGGACTGCTAGGCAAACAACTAGCCAATGCTCAAGTTCATATGAGTGTTGACAGATATCAAAAGATTAGAGAAAGAAAAGTCATTAGAAGGATTTAGAAGCAGAGAGAGGGAAGAAGCTGCTACAATAACCTTCAGAACGTGAGAAACATCTAGAGTTACAAAGCAATAGTATAAATAGAAGATTAAGCAAGTTTAGAAAAGCATCTCACACCAACCTAAACAAACCTGCAAATCAATTATCTTTAGTTATATTTCAATTATCCTATCAAATTTACATTTCGTAGTGTAATCATTCTTTTTATCAAGTAAATCCTTTCCCTTAGCATAACTATATGCTTTCCACATCTACTGTTTACATTCCTTAGCTTAATTCACAACATAAGTACATTAATTGATAATTGTAGCTGTAACAAAGCATTCTCTAGTGGTCGATCACAATTAATCTTGATTTCCCTTTCTCGTTCCACTTCATCTGGATTAAGAAAGTCCTTTCGTACGGAAGGCAAGGAGAAACCCATCATCAGGGGATGAACCCCACCCTCTTACCATTGCATTATCATTTACACTTTGAGCAAGTGCTGATAGGCGACCGATTCCTCAGAACTCGATCATACCCAGTGTCTACCTACATCGACGCTTGGGGTCATTGTTGTTCAGTTTGAATTGGAACTGCAATCGCAATTCTGGCATGCCCACACACTCAGCAACCCGTGCTGGAGAGAGGATCCCATAACTGCAATGAATAGGTAGGAGAGTTTTTAAAGGTCTTCATGGACAACTTCGCTGTCTTTGGTTGTTCTTTTAATGAGTGACTGGAGACTTAAAATTCGTGTTGAAAAGATGTGAAGTAAAGAACCTTATCTTGAATTGGGAAAAATGACACCTTATGGTTTACAAGGGAATAGTCCTTGGACATATCATATCATCTAATGGCATATAGGTGGATAAAGTAAAATTTGAATTAATCTTTGACCTACCACCACCCAAGAGCATACACAACGTGTGATCCTTCTTAGGACAAGCCAGATTCTACCGAAGGTTCATAAAAGACTTTAGCCTCATCTCTCATTCTTTGTGTAATCTTCTTGAAAAGGAAATTCCTTTCAAGTGGAGTAAGGAATCCTAAAAATCTTTCACCAAGCTCAAAGGCATGTTGACAAGCACCCTATCATGTAATCACTTGATTGGAGTGTCTCTTTTGAAATCATGTGCTATGCAAGCGGTTATGCGATTGGGGTGGTGCTAGGCCAGAGGTAAGAGAAGAAGCCTTATGTTATTTACTATGCGATTAGAACTCTAAATGCCACCCAGGTGAACAACTCCACTAGCGAAAAGGAATTCTTAGCTGTATTGTTCGCTTTAGAGAAATTTATGTCCCACTTGATCGAGTCTAAGATAATCATTTTCATTGACCATGCGGCCCTGAACTATCTTCTTTTCAAGAAGGATGCTAAGCCCCATTTACTGAGATGGATCCTTCTACTCCAAGTGTTTAACTCAAAAATTCGAGACAAGAAAGGAGTAGAAAACGTAGTGGGTGTCCATCTCTCACGGATGTCCTATCTGATTCCATGGAGATGACACACATTAATGGCATGTTCCCTGATGAATCACTCTTCAAAGTTTCCCAATTACATTGGTACGATAGCATTGCTAATTATTTTGCTATAAGTATGATTCCTATTCATTAGACTAGGCAAGATAAAAAGAAACTTTTCACCAAGGTACGCAAGTTCTTCTAGGATGATCCTTATCTTTTTAAATATTGCCTAGATCAGATTATAAGGATATGTGTTCTCAATCATGAGTAACACAATGTCATCTCCTTTTATCACTCTTATGCGTGTGGTTGCCGCTTTTCGGCTAAAAAGGCCATCACAAAAATTCTGCAGTGCGGCTTTTATTTGCCCATTATGCCTAACAACACTATTAAATTTTGTTAAGTGTACGAGAAATGTTAGAAATTGGGAGGAATATCCCATCAAAATATGATGCCACTGAATCCCATCTTAATCATAAAAGCATTTGATTGTTAGGTGATCAATCCAAATGGATGACAGCCCCAAGTGCAGGGTTGCGACATAGTTTTAACTCGGTGATACAGAGATCTAATCCATAGGGACTTATACTTGTGTGTTTCTGAAAACACTTTAAAACTAGAATTAAAACTAAAACTAAATATGGAATTGAATTAAAAGAAGTAATGATTAAAAACTGAATAATGTAATGAGAAAATCAATAGAGTAAAACATTATAGCATCACCATGAATCCACTTCTAGCCATTCTCAATGCCTTGTTCACTTTATTCAATTAGATAAATCAATAGGAATCAAAGTATTATCATATCCAATCAGATAATAGAATAGTTAATTCATCATTTACAAACCAAAATAGATTTTGAACTTTAATTGATTTAGTTCCCACATGAGCACCAAAGTATTAATCGTAGGTAATTCATAGCATCTATCGTTCCCTTAGTATACGATAGATTAATGAATTTTACAAATCGATCCCTTGCAATCCTTGAATATTTAATTACATTGATATTAAAAAATAAATAATAACAACATACATTGGACTTTAATTAATTTATAAATAAATAATGAAAAAAGTCTTCAATCTTGCCCAATTGATTCTTCATATATAAACCCTGCAAAATAATCTATACAGGTGTGAGCGCGATGGCTCGTAGGGTCAAATCATTCCCAAAGTTGAAAATTCTATCATAATATCAATATAACTCAATAACATAAACATTACCAATGGCAAATATTGAATTGAAATTTTACATAGCAATAATAATGATTCATAATAACAAAATAATATAAGACAATCATCTAAGATCCTTTTTTGGTCCAATATAGGGTAGAGCACTCATGTGTGTAGATCCTTTTAGGGAATAACCCATGACAGAGCACCGATGTTGATCTTTTTGGTAATGACCCTCGGCAAAGCACCGGTTAATAGACTTTTAGGGTAAATACCTAAGGAAGAGCAATCATGTGTGCATATCTTTTAGTGAATCACCTAGGGCAGAGCACTCGAGTGTGCATATATTTTAGGGAATCACCTAGGGTAGAGCACCCATGTTGATCCTTTTGGGAATGACCCTAGGTAGATCATCCATAAAAATACAATGATCCTTTTAGGGTAGAGCACCCATAAACAAATAACATGATGATTTAGATCCTTACTCTTACTCCAGTAGTAAACTCTCAGGAGTTTCAACACCTGGTCAAGGGTTCAAGTATCCCTACGTGGTGAAATCTCATTACAACATGAGTGTGTGGGAGCGTGTGTCCGTGTGTTAAAAAAAATAACATGGTGATCCTTTTGGGGTAGAGAACTCATAAATTCAAATACATTCTACATCATGTAATACTAATGAAATAATTGCAATACGACCACATAACGATAATAAAAATGAAGTCAATTAATAACTCAAATAAATCATAAAATTCATGCTACGATACAATGCTCAAATAAATTCAATCTATATAATGAGAATAAAAAAAATTCAAATTCCACAATAATTGCTTAAATAAATTCAATGTATGTATTGATTATCAACTAAAATCAACGTTACATATGGTTTTCAATTGGGAAGATCACCTACCTGCTATTAGAGTGATAGATTTGATGTGATGATGGATTCTACATGTAGATGGTCTGGATCCGATTTTGCATGAACTCAATTCGACGCACTTAAACTAGTAGCACTCGGTAAATGTTTTCAATGTAAAATGATGGCATCCCTACCAAATCATTCATGCTGATTTATTAAGACTTACACTAAGGTTTCTAATTATCTAATATTAAAATATAAGAAATATAACACATTAAATCATTGAGTTGACTCGGCGAGTCTACTCGAATCAAGGCTACTGTAAAATATAAAATCAAAGGATGGAGATAGAAACTTAGCTAATAAATGGCTCGAAGTGAGAATATGGAATCGTCTTGGATGATTGGGCTAACGGATCATCGGGTTGACTCGATGAGTCAACTCAATGAAATTATTTGCTTCTCTTTCTTCCTTCTTTATTTCTTCCTTATTAGATGATTGATGTAAGGCATTAAAGTTGGTGGTGCAGTGATTAAACTCAATGGCAATGGTTCAAATTGGATGTTGTGCGGAGTGCACACACTCTCTCCCTCATTCTCAAACTCTCTGGTCATTGCACAAGGAGACTGTTGAGTGAATGCATGAGAAAATCAGAGTTGCACTCAAGGTTCATCCCAACGCTTTGATTTTGGTCGATTCAATGGTTATATTATGATAAGGTAGGCCTTTTGGGATGATTTAGATATAAATACATAGTGTTAAACTGCTTAAACGATGGCATGTTCTGATTCAGGAAGACATGGCATGTTAATGGTATATTATCCTCCAATGAATTTCTGTTCGAATAGACAAATGAGGATGATTTATATAGGCCCTATGGAGCTTTTGAAAGTTAAAATTAGAGATCATATAGGTTCTATTTGGTGGTTTTCGAGTTTGGAATCAACTATTTACAACACGCGAATTGTGTTACATGCGGAGAGAACGTGGAGCAGAGATTCTCTCTAATTGGCTGACGAAAACTGATTTTGTTGGAGAGATAAAGACCGTTGGATGAGAAAGGAGGCAAGGGAATTAAATGGCCGAGATTAGAGTTACGCACGGATTCCAAATGTGGAGAAAGAATGAGTTTCGATTCAGACAGAACCTTTGTAACAATCATTAAAGACGTGGAATTTTTTTGGAGTTGAACAAGTCTAAGTGGGGTCCACTAAGGTGGTGCGAGAGGAAATCTAAGTCGTTCCTTAGTTTTGCAGAATCACGTTGGGTTAAGAACTTGAAAATAGAAAGGGTGGGGATCTCTATTAGGCTGCATAGCTAGCAATAACGGTGGAAGTGACTTGAGCTGTAAAATTTTCTCTAGAATCTGAATCTGATGGACGGTTTAAATCGGTGAGGCAAGTCCCACGTGTAAGACGACGTGCAAGACTGGGTTGAGTCGTGCGGACGCTTAGTGTGGCGAAGAAGAAGGATGGAGAGGAGAGAGAAAATCGGGCGGCTAGGATTCATAGTGACTTGCTGATGCACCTCACTAAATTTTTTATTTTTTTTCAAAAATGATAGTGGGCCCCACAGAGATATTGTGAAAAATCTAATCCGTCCATCAGTCTTGCCCATCCATATTAGGGTATGGGCCAAAAAAGGAGGTTGATCCAAAACTTAGGTGGACCACACCATAAGAAACATTGGGGCTTGGAATACCCACCATTAAAAATAAAATAAAATTGGGTGTTATAGTTGAAGTAAACTCTAACAAAAACATGGAAAAGAACTTAGAACTGAAAGATTAGCGAAGAAGAACAGCTTCACAAAATCTTCACAACTCCTTACTCTCTCACATACCCTAAATCGTTCCTTGAAGAGCTTTAATCACCCCTTTAAATAAGAAAAACTAGCACCGACTTCAAATTTTCACACTTTTGTTAGTTTTGTTGTACCGACTGTAGCCTTTGGTCACACCAAACATCATTTCAGTCACATCGAATTTGTCTCTCGGTTATAGCTGAATTTCCTCAAAGTTATTTCGAAGTCTCTCTCCCTTAGGTTGGGTTGTACCCTCCTTTAGTTGGACCGAATTGTCAAACCAAATTAAGTTCGGTTGCATCTGAATTAGGTTTAAAAATCATAGCTTCTCACTCAACCATTTTGTGCACTTTTAGTCGGACCGAACCAACCCCAGGTGGGACCAAATAGTATCTGGTAGTGGACTGTGTGCTTTTTCAGTCTTTTCTCTCTCCTTGGAACTTAGTTTTCTTAGATCTTTAGTACTTGAATTCTTCAATAATGACCTCCATAGATCTAATCTTTCACTCAGTCATTCTTCGAGCATTAAATCATTACTTTAATTGTCCTTTTCATCTTAGCTTTACAAATCACCTCGCATAGCAAAACACAAATAATTAGATCAATTTAGCACACCTATACGTATAAAACCAATGCATAATAAAGGGGGAAATATACAATATTTCACACTTAACACACCCCCAACCAATATTTTACTAGTCCCATGCAAAACATGTAAAAAAAACTAACTTCAAAACCCAAACTTCAAACCCTTTTGTCATAAAAACAACTTCATGTGTAATCCAAAGCATATGTGAATAGAATTCTGCAATGCAAGGACAAAATATCGTCAATCTAAAACCTAATATGATTAGTGAACCATTAAACTAAGTTCTCTTTCATTAATTAATTGATATAATATATTTAAACATCAAGTTTCTAATGTGCTCAGTGAATTCCAACTTATAATCCATAAAAGTCAGCCCTCCCTCCATAATGTTAACTATGACAATTACTTCAAAGTGGTAAGATCAACACAAGTCACTAATTTCAAACCCATTTCCCTTTTCACTTATTTTTCTAGCTTTCGATTTTTTCATTGATGACTTCACACTATCACTCTTTCTTCTTCTTTTCTTCTCTCTCTCTCTCTCTCTCTCTCTCTCTCTCTCACTCACACTAATATGTAGGCCTTTTTTTATTCCACTTTTTTAGTTGGTCCTTTTCTTCTTTTAACATCAAGGTAGACAAGGATCTCCAGGCTTGGTTCCTAACAATTTTGAGTAATTATCAAGCTAAACTAAGAGTTCAATTTAGCGTTAAGGACTATGAGTTAGATGTGAATTTGTGCACTAGACTCAATTGATGTTTAAATCTTCTTATCAATCAATTCATTAAAAGAACATATTTAAAAAAATCTACTAATCAACTAGAATCTAGATTTTTAAAAATTACTTGTATCTTCTCGTATTACACTTACACACACTCAGTTACACAACAAATCAATCTTTAAAAATAGTTTTGAAATCTGAGAATTATTTTTTTATAAAAAAATTTTCTCAAAAACCAAAAAGATATGTTGATTCAACCAAATCTCACCCCAACTTAAAATCTTCATTATCCTCGATGTAAAAAGATATGCAATGCATCATAACCTGAGACAATGAAAATAAAAGAAGTGTGAGTAGAGAAAGTACATGAAGGGCATGAATTCTCCATCACTAAGGGATTTTCAGGTTGTTAGACAATAACAAACTAACAAAAAACCTAAAATACTCTAACTTAATCCCAATAAAGTAATTTAGGATCTTTCAGACTACAAGGTCAATCCTGGTAGATAGGATCTTTCAGAGGGATGGACATATCCTTTAAGTCGAAGTTTCTAGCAAGTGGCTTAAGGAGATGATAGTTTACTTTTAAAATGTTGTCATTCACCTGAATCTCTATCTTGATAGCTCCATGAGGATAAACTGTTTTCACTTTAAAGGAGTTGGTGCAACGAAATCTTAGTTTTCTTGGAAAAAGATGAAGTCTTGAGTTATATGAGAGGACTTTCTAATGAGGTTCAATTTTTTTAAAAAGATGTTCTTGTCATGGAACACCTTCATCCTATCCTTGTATATCCGAGAATTCTCACATGCTCATTCTAGATATCTTCAAGTTCATTTAACTAAAATTTACACAGTGAGCCAACTTTGTCAAGATTGAAATTGAAAGTCTTGATATCACAATATGCCTTATGGTCCAACTCCATAGGAAAGTGATAAGCATTACCATAAATAAGTCTGTTGGGTGACATATCAATATGGGTTTTATATGCCATACAGTGAGCCTACAGTGCATCAGTTAGTCGAAGTGACCAATCCTTACGATCTCAATTCAATGTTTTCTCTTAAATGTGTTTGATCTCATTATTTGATATTTCAGCTCGATCGCTTGTTTGTGGGTGATAAGGGGTGCTCACTTTATGTGTAATACCATATTTCTTCATTAATGTTTGAAATGACCTATTACAAAAGTGAGATCCTCCATCACTAATGCTGGCTTGAGGTGTTTTGAACTTAGATAAAATAGTTTCTTTTAAAAACTTAATGACCCTGCGATGGTCATTATTCCAACACGAAATTTCCTTAACCTGTTTGAAGACATAGTCGATGGAAGGAGAATATATAGATTTCTAAAAGATGGGGGAATTGACCTATGAAATCGATGCCCCAACAATTGAATGTTCGATGATTAAGATGGGATTCAGTGGCATCATATTTCAATGAGATAATCCACCTAATTTCTGACATCTCTCACCTGCTTTATGAAATTCGTTAGTGTCCTTGAACATAGTAGGCCAATAAAAGTCACACTGCAGATTTTTAGCGGTGATCTTTTTAGCCAAAAAGTGGTCACCACACGCATATGAGTGACAAAGGGAGATGGCATTGTGTTGTTCATGATCAGGAATATATCTCCTTATGATTTGATCTGGGCAATATTTAAAAAGGTAGGGATTATCCCAGAAGAACTTGTGTACCTTGCTAAATTTATTTTTTTTCTTACGTAGTCCAATGAGTAGGAATTGTACCTATGGCAAGATAATTGGCAATATTAGTGTACCAAGATAATTGGGAGACTTTACAAACTTGTTTATTAGAGAACATGTCATTAATCAATGTTGTCACCAAGGAATCTATTAGAACAAGCCGTGGGAGATGGTCAACCACTACGTTTTTCACTCGTTTCTTATCTTGGATTTTCAGATCAAACTCTTAGAGTAAAAGGATCCATCTCAGCAAACAGAGCTTAGTATCTTTCTTGAAAAGAAGATACTTTAGTGCCACATAGTCTGTAAAGATAATTATCTTGGATCTGATCAAGTAGGACGTAAATTTGTCAAAGGCGAAGACTAGGGCTAGGAGTCCCTTTTTCCGTAGTTGTAGTTGAGTAGTAAACCTAGGCATGGTTTAAAGTTCTTCTTATGTAGTAAATAACATATATAGGGCTTCTCTCATTTCTCTATCCTAACACCACCCCAATCACATAATCACTCGCATTGCACATGATTTCAAAAGGGATACTTTAATTTGGTGGTTGCATGGTGAGGGTGCTTGTCAATATGCCTTTAATCTTGGTGAAAGCCTTTTAGCATTCTTCGCTCCACTGAAAAGGAATCTCCTTTTGAATAAGGTTACTCAAGGGGCGAGAGGTGAGGCTAAAGTCCTTAATGAACCTTTGGTAGAATCCGATGTGTCCTAAGAAGGATCACACGTTGTGTATGCTCTCGTGTCATGGAGGTTATAGATTAAGTTGATTTTCGCTTTATCCACCTCAATTCCATTGGACGATATGATGTGTCTAAGGACTATTCCCTTCTAAACCATAAAGTTTCATTTTTCCCAATTTAGCACAAGGTTCTTTTCCTCACATCTCTTCAGCACCAATTTTAAGTGCTCAAGGCACTTACTGAAGAAATAACCAAAGACAAACAAGTCATTTATGAAGACCTCTAAAAACTGCCCCACCATGTCAAAAAAAATACTCAACATGTATCATTGAAATGTCGCGGGGCATTACACAATTCGAATGACATCCTTCAGTAGGGAAAAGTGCCAAAGGGACATGTAAATGCAGTCTTTCTTGGTCCTCAAGGGCCATCTCTATCTAGTTGTAGCCCAAATATCCATCCAGGAAGCAATAGTAAGAGTGACTTGCTAACCATTCTAAAATCTCTTCAACAAAAGGCAAAGAAAAGTGGTCCTTCCTCATGACGGTATTCAGCTTCTAGTTGTCAAAGCACATTCTCCAACCCAACCAATTATGACTATAGTTAGCATGAGTTCAGTATTCTCATTGGCTACGATGGTAATTCTAGACTTCTTGGGAACCACCTAGTTGGACTCATCCACTGGCTATTGGATATTGGGCAAATAATACTCACATCCAATAGCTTCAATACCTTAGCCTTAATGCTTTTCATGTTTGGATTTAAATAGCGTTGTGGTTGTCTAAATGTTTTTACATTATCTTCAAGGTGGATGTGGTGAGTATAAATTCGAGAGTCAATTCCCATGAGGTCCACAACAATCCATCTATAAGCTCCCTTACTAGTTCTCTCATGGGAGACTTTCAATATATCACATGCTTCCTTCCTGATTTCATATGTGCAAATGCGTTTAAATTCATCTGAGGATACTACGTAGTTAATAGCATTGAGAGCTTCTAGCACTCCATTTAGATTTATCTTTGGGAGTGCTAATAGTTCTACCATCAACCATGACTTGTTCCATGGATATTGTCCATCCTTGTTCGACAATTGCTCAAACCATAGGGTCAATGGATCTTAGAAAGACCCTCATCTTAGCCTTCCAATAGGCATATTAGACTAGTCAAAATATGGCGGTTATGTAATGACACACCTTTCTTGGGTAGACATCATTCTTAAGCCCCTTAGATCAACTCAAGGTGGTTAAACTCTTCAAGAGTTACCTACTCTGATACAAATTGAAATTGCGCATGATGGGCCCATGGGCTATGGGTGCGAAAGCATGGTGGAACTACAGAATGATGACTATGTCCTAGGGGGTAATTAGGACCAATTAAAATTAGATTCTTTTAAACCTAATTGTCTACTTAATCTAATATGTACATTAAGCTAAGCAAGACAATTAACTCTAATGCTTTCAAGCCAATAAATAGGCTAATCACATAGATTACAAATGATATGTAATTAAGCAACTAGTCTATAAACATGATAGTATATATGTGTGTGTGGGATGTGCTAACTATCAACACTTATCATCCATCTAATCATACATAAATATAATTAAACATTTATCACATAAGTATAATTAAACAAGTGCTCAAATACAATCCAAAATGCAAACATGTATAGTGGTTCATTTTCTATTGAGTGTCAAATATTGCATATTCTCCCCTATTTATATCATAGTTTTATGATCATGATAATGCTTAATGGTATATTTTATACATGTTTGTGTTACAAGGTGAATCTAAGATCTTAGTTTGAAAAGAATGCCAAAAGCATGGATTTAATGTTCAAGAATCACCAACGCAAAGGAGGAATCTTACAAGATTAAGAATTAAGAGTTCACATGTCAAAGATCTAACAAAACCAAGTACAAAAGATGAAGAAAGGACTCAAAAGATCGTAAAATTTATAGCAGAAAATAGACAAGTTTGGTTTGATCGAAATCGCACAAAACAATTCTGCAGCCAACGACGAAATTCATAAGCTAATTCGGTCCGACTGAAATCCAGTTCGGTTTGACCATAAGGAGGATTTGGCACGATCGAAAGTGCATAAAAAGCTCTAACAAAGAATGATGAATTTTGGATTAATTCATTATAACACCCTGAATTTTCATGGCCAGAGCTTATACTCGTGCCCGAGAAAACTGGGTGCAAATAATGTATAAATTGGATGCTTTGAAAATCGCACCTCATTTTTTTTCATTTGAACCATTTAGATCACATTTAGATACATTCATAAAGGTAACATTCATGAGAATAAAATCGACTGTATTAATTATTTCATCAAAGTAAAAGAATTCAAATATATAATTAAATGCCCTCTCAATAGGAACTTATTACATTTATCAATTTCGCATCGAAAATATAAAACTAAAACTATCTTCATATTCTTTTAGTATAGTCTTTTATAAGGAGATGGTCTTCTAGGTCTTTAATTTATACATCACCTATATGGTTGAGAGAGGGTCAACACCCTACTTATAGTGATGTTTATCCTTTAAGATTAACATTAATTCAAGAGATTCATAAAAGCAATGTAAAGGTTCTGATACATCCCGTACTCCACAACTATAAGAGGTATCAATATGCATAAGAAATCGACATGAGATGCATGCCTAGCAAAGTATATGTGGTTTATCACACTTAGCCATCGCCACAATGTGGAATATGATTATAGCTATCCGACTCACCCCACATCCTATACTATGGAGATTCATCGGTGTGTCCCATATTTAATACAGATTTATGCAGTTATCTTAAGACGAACACAACACATGACTGGGTGAATCACGTAACCTGGATTACAACGACTAATTGTGACATCTAACCCCTAAAAAGAAAAGAATTGATGCAACACGTATAGCAATTTACATACACCAATTTTGCACCATCACCCATGAAACATGGAATTACAGTCGCCCCAGGGCTGCTACCGAAAATGCATTACGTCCATGATATTTATTCGATCGCTAGAAGAGGGATTCCCAACATAGTACTTGCACCAAAAGGGGAAATTCATTAATTCAGAGAGTTCAGTAATATCAAGATACCTGCCCCTAGCCTTAAAGATAAATAGCACGAGGCCAATAATATAAGGAGAGGAGTGGCAATGACCAACTAAATAAATAGACAAGTAGCAAGGCTAACTCAAACAAACTGGTAAGGGCAAAGGGCAAGACTTGTACCCCTTGCTCCACATGAAATTAATAAAGATCACTGGTAATAAACATCATGTCCAAAATTCCCAAAAGGGTAAAATGTTGCTAATGATAAATCAAATAATTGCAAGAAATAAACCATAGCAATATGAAAACGTAGTATGTAACAGGTAAGATAAAAACATATCAACTTAAAGTACAGTAAGCTTAAAGGATAAAACCCTCACCTTCAGTATTTGATATATGTTATTAAGGTTAAAGGCCTCGAGTAATCCTAGGACCAGAACCCATTTTCCTGTCATGAACTAACATCGAGTAACAACTCAGTGGTTGACTTGGTGAGTCAACTCGGCACACAACCTTTCTCTCTCTTCCTTTCTCTTTTTTTTTTCTTTCCTTTCTCTTTTCTTTTTCTTTTCTTTTTCTTTCCTTTCTTTCTCTTTCTTTTTTTCTTTCCTTTCTCTTTTCTTTTTCTTTTCTTTTTCTTTCCTTTCTTTCTCTTTTTTTTTTATTTCCTTACTTTTCCTTTCCTTTCTTTCTCTTTCTCTTTCTTTTTCTTCTACCTTCCTTGCTGCCAATAAGGTTGGCCGCTGTTCCTTCTCTCTCTCACGTTTCTCTCTAAGCTGGAATGTCCAGCAAAGCCCGAACCAAGTCCATGACCCGATGTTGCAGCGCCTCTCACCCTCTTTCTCGTTTTCTTTTCCCTGGTAATGGGAAGGGTGGCTGATCACATGCCGAGCCTTTATAGGCGTCCAAGCTTTCGGATTTGTGGGCATAACACTTACGTATACCATAGTGAAATAGGTTGGGACTTACGTAGCCTGTTTCGCAACCGAGAAAGACGGATGCACTTTCTTACGGAATGGTGTTGTTTCCGTTTATATCTGGGATTCCCTCCTGATTTACAATCCATATGGTCGATGTACGCTCCATCAGAAATCCCTGGGCCCATCTTTGGATGGTTCAGATCATGATTTGATCTTTAAGCTTGGTGGTGTTGGACTTTAGAATAACAGTTTTGTGGCCACAATCGCTCTATACAGAGCAGTTTACTCTGTCGTGGTCAGGGATGGTGGCAGCGAATGGTGATGAATAAATTGGATTCGTTCCTCATTCCATGATGGTGGGTCCCACTGCACGTTCTTGTCATGGTCGGATTCATGTTCCACATGCAAAAATGGGACGAACATAATGAGGGCTTCAGGAACAGTCCAGTTGTGGCCGGACCTGTGTGCGTGTGAGGCCTTGCCTATGTGCAAGACAACCTAGGGTGTGGTTGAATTTTCATGATCTTCACGATGGATGGTTTGGATTGGTCGAGCCAACCCTGGAGGTGGGCCACAGATCTCTCAAACAGACATTGTCCGTTTAAATCTCCAACAGCAGGAAAATGCATACATTTGGAGATCTGTTGGGTCAAACCATGTTTGACACAACTTCCTGTCTAGTGCACCTTTGGTGCATATATACTATGCACATGCACTACGAGTGGGGTCCACAATGGTGCTTATCTGAGGAATCTACATCACCCATTCATTTTTCCATTTGACCTAAGGGTTGAGTCCAAATTTGAAGCATATCCAAAGATTCGATGCGCTCCAAAATCAATGGTTAATGGCTGATCCATCCATTGAGTTATTTTTACAGTAATCTAAGGGCTGAAATTTGACATGTACGGTTAATTTAAGGTTCATAAGCATGGTATAAAATTTTACATTAATAGGATAGTGGGAACTACGTGATCTAGAATTTAGGGGTCTAGGTTAATGGCATTTTCATAATTATCACTGATTTAAGAGTTTCCTGAAAATCTAATGGTTCTACCTGGTTTTATGCACCTTTCTGAACAATTCTTACAAGTGAACTTTTATCTAAATCATTGCGGATAATTGGTTATTCGTTAATTCACTTAAGGGAAGGTGCATACATTGAATCACTCGATAGATCGTCTTGTCTTAAAATCAGTGGTCAGATGACTTGATCTATGAATGGAGATCAATCCCAAGGGTTAGGTTTGTATCAGGGCAAGGATGTAAGGCTAGGATAGTTGGATTGGTATCGTACAAACATATATATTACGTTGAATCATATGGTAATGCTCAAGAACTTTCAATGTTCGAGCATTGAAATGTTTAGGGTGTCACAGTAATAAAGAATGATGAATTTTGGAGTTAATTTGGTTCGACCAAAGATTAATTCGATCCGAACGATTACAGCATAGCTTGGTCCGACCGAAATCGGGTAATTGCTGAAACAAAATCCTTTTCAAGTTTGGACTCGAGTTTAGATTCAACTTCAGTCCAACCGAAGGTGACTTCAGTCCAACCGATGCGTAACGCGACTATGTAAATTGAGATGCGTTCACGATCGAATTGTGGAAATTTCAAGTCGATGCGTAAGGTGGAGCTTTACAAGTATAAATATGAGTCCTTAGGACGTTCCTAGGTATCTTTTAGGGTTTAAGGTGTGAAGAAAAAGGGTGGAGAGCCACCACCAAGAGTTTTTCTTCTTCTACCTTAGTTGTTTTTATGCTTTCTTTAAGAGATTTCGTTTAATCATGTCTATAGTTAGCTAAACCTCTTAGCTAGGGCTAATAGGTGAAGCTTGTAGCATGAGGTGAAGCTTGTAGCATGATTGGGATATTTACTTTACTTTGATTCTTGTTTATATTGAATTTCATTGATTTCTAGTTGGTTTTAAGGAATATTTTCAGTTTTCTATGGTTTGTTGTGACTTAAATTACAATAGACGCTGCAATAGCTTTGAATAACTTCTTTTCGTATTTGAGATTATGAGATTGTTAACTCATGTTGTTTGCCATCATCTCCTGGGCATGGTTGGGTAACAGAATCGCTTCCAATCTCTACAATTCTCATCCATTGAGGCTGGATCAATGAGAAGTTTAAAGATTTGATCATCTCTTCCTCTAACTAGATAAGACAGGACTCTGATTCTAGTTGTGTATCTTAAATCAAGTAAGGTAGAATCTTAATAGCTACAAGTGAATCCTTAGCACCTTAGGTCCCACCTTTAAATTCACAAGTTTCAATCTACAACATCACAATTACTCTCGTTATTCTAGATTTCTAATTTATATCTTCTTCTAGCTCTAGTTCTAGTTACTTTAAAAAACATACAAGATTAGTCCTTGTGGATTCGACCTCAGTCTCACCGAGATTATTACTACATTACGGCCCTACACTTGGGGTTGTGAACAAGTTTTTAGCGGCGTTGCCAGGGACTATGGCTACGTTTTTCTGAATTTAATTATTATTAGAATTAGGTTATGAATTGGATTAACTTTTTTCTTTGTTTCTAGGTTATGATTTTTTTTTTCCCGAATTTGGTTTTAGAATCTAACTTGGTTTTCTGCTTTGTAGGATTGTTACATATCAATCTTCGATCTGGTTACCTCTTTCTAATTCTCTCTCTTATCTTCCTTCTTAGATCTCTTAATTATTTTAATTTCCCTAGTTCTCCTTCTTAGGTTTAGTGTTTAGTTGTTTAAGGGTTGTGAGTGTTTCATGCCCAAGTGGGTTCTTGACAACACCAAATGTCTTTTGAGTGAAGGAGGATTAGTCGAAGGGCTGCCTATCCATCACCAGATTAGACATCACTTGAGATCCTCTGAGTCAGTAGAAGTTATGGCTGCAAATCAACATCAACCTCCAGTTAAGGAAATTCAAGATGAAAACGAGGTGCATAAAGCACCCCCACCTCGTAATTATGAGATTATTTACAACCGGTGGGGGTGAGCATACCTTCCTGTATGATTTTTGCAGAAAATATAAGAAATATGGATGTTAAGCCTGGGGTGATCCAACTCCTTTCAAAATTTCATGGACTTGAATATGAAAGTCTATATTTACACATGAAAGAGTTTGATGAGATAATAGCCACTTTACACTTTCCTAATGTGTTTGAGGACATGGTTAGGCTAAAACTCTTTCCCTTCTCTTTAAAAGGAAAAACTAAGATTTGGTTGCATTCACTACATCCACGATCCATTAGCAGATGAAATGACATGGCAAGGGAGTTCATAAAGAATTTCTTCTTATAATATAAGACGAACACCATCAGGAAGTCGATCATGAACTTCACCCAAAAAGGAAGTGAGACATTCTTCCAATGTTGGGACGGTTTAAGGATCTTATCAGTTCATGCTCACAAAATTCTTTTGAAACATGGCTCAAAATAAATTTCTTCTATGATGGACTAACATCTTCTATGCGCCAATTGGTCGAGACGATGTGTAATGGGGAATTCATGAACAAAGATGTCGATGATGTGTGGGATTACTTTGACAAACTTGCTAAATACACACAACCATGGGACATCTCCCCAATACCCAGGACCACTTTTAAGTCTACTCAATCAAAGGAGAGGGGCAAAATATATATATTGAAAGATTAGGATGATATCAATGCTAAAGTAGCTAATCTCACAAGAAAAATTGAGGCCATCAAACTTAAGAAGGATAAGGTTAAGGAAATTGTTTGTGGTATTTGTGCTTGCAACATACATACAACTAAAAATTGTCCAACAATACCTACTTTTCAAGAGGTATTGAATGAGCAATTGAATGGCATAAACAATTACCAAAGACCTTTCAGTGGACCCATCTCAAATACATACAATTCTAGTTGGAGAAATCATCTGAACTTCAGTTGGAGGAACGGACAAACTACTACTCAAGGATTTCCTAACCAATTCCTAAATCAAGGGAAACCTCAAGAGGGTCAGGTCTTAAAACATATTCAAAATCAAGAGCTTTTTAATTGGGGTATGCTCCAAGCCTTTCAAGACCTTACAAAGGCCATAAAAGGGCTTGACACGAACAAATCAATTGGGAAAAAGGGGATCCTTCTGACTCAGCCTCTCCCCAATCTAAAATCACAATATGAAATTAGTGATCCAAGCTCTTTAAATCAAATGGAGCAAGCAAAGTCTATCACTACTCTAAGGAGTGGAAAAACAATTGATAAAACTATTTTAGTAAGGGTTGAAAAGTCTAAGGACCTGGAAGAAGACATGAACGATAGACCTAGTATTACTCCACATGGGTTAGAACCGAAATCTCAAAGTAATTCGATTGCTCCATTCCCCTAGCGGTTGATTGTACCAAAACCTCTTGTAACCTCACAGGATATTCTAGAGGTGTTGAAATAAGTGAAGGTCAACATTCCTCTTCTGGATGCTGTGAAACAAATTCCTTCTTATGCCAAATTTCTAAAAGACTTATGCATAACCAAGATGCGGCAAAGTATGAAAAAGAAAATTTTCCTGACAGAAAAAGTGAGTGTCATCCTTAAGAAAAAAGTGCCACAAAAATATAAAGATCCTGGTATCCCAACTATCACTTGTATAATTGGAAATCACCAAATTGAGAACGCATTCTTGACTTGGGGGTGAACGTAAATCTATTCCCTTTCTTGGTCTACAAACAACTGGGTTTAGGTGAATTAAAACCCACCCAGACCACATTACAACTTGTTGATCGCTCAGTTCGTGTACCAAGAGGGATGATTGAGGATGTATTTGTCCAAGTTGATAAATTCTACTATCTAGTAGATTTTATCATCATGGATACTTAGCCCATCGCCCGTTCCTTGCTACGTCCAACGCTATAATTAAATGTAGGAAGAGGGTCATGAATTTGTCTTTTGGAATTATGATATTGGAGCTCAATATCTTTTTCAACATAAGTAGGCAGGCAGATGATGATGACAAGGCCCACGACATTAATATGATAGACTCTTTCATGGAAGATAGAGCTCTGATGACCTTATCCTCTGACCCTCTAGAGACGTGCTTGGCACACTCCCCCAATTTGGATGATGACACGATTAAGTAGATGAATATGGTGCTTGATACTGCACCAACACTTGAAGTTAACCAGTGGAGGTCATAATTTAAGAAATTTCTCCAAAACGACATAGTGCCTCTACCGTCTAGCCTTAAAGCACTGAAGCTTGACCTAAAACCTTTACCCGCTGATCTTAAATATGTCTACTTAGGTCAAGATGACACATACCCGGAGGTGATTTCTTCTTACCCTGAGCAAGAATAGGTGAGTATGCTTATTGCTACTCTCATTGAACATAAAGGAGCCCTTGGATGGACGATTGTAGATTTCAAGGGAATCTATCCTTTGATTTGTACTCATTGCATTCATCTTGAGGATAATACAAAAACCTCTCAACAGCCATAACGTCAACTCAATCCAAATATGAAAGAAGTGGTTAATGGAGAAGTACTTAAATTGTTGAATGTGGGTATCATATACCCTATATCCGACAGTTAATAGGTGAGTCCAACTTAGGTGGTTCCTAAGAAATTCGGAATCACCATAGTAGCCAATGCCGACAATGAACTCGTACCAACTAGAGTTACTACTGGTTAGAGAATGTGCATTGACTATAGAAAATTGAATATTGTCATGAGAAAGGACCACTTCCCCTTACACTTCATTGACCAAATCTTGGAAAGGTTAGCTAGTCATTCTTATTACTACTTCCTTGATGGGTATTCGGGCTATAATCAAATAGAGATAGCCCTTGAATATTAAGAGAAGACAACGTTCACATGTCCCTATGGCACATTTTCTTATGGAAAGATGTCATTTTGACTATGTAATACTCCTGCCACATTTCAGCGATGCATGCTGAGTATTTTTTCTGACAATGGTAGGGGAATATTTTGAGGTCTTTATGGATGACTTCTCTATTTTTGGTCTATCCTTCAATGAGTGCTTAAAAAATTTTAAATGTGCGTTGAAGCGATGTGAGGAGAAGAATTTAGTTTTGAACTGGGAGAATGGTTCCCAAGCGAATTGTTCTTAGACATATAATTTCATCTAAAGGAATTGTGGTCGACAAGGCCAAAATTGATCTTATTTCTAACTTACTACCTCCCAAAAGCATACGTGACATGCGATCCTTCTTAGGACACACCGGATTCTACAAACGATTCATAAATGAATTTAATCACGTCTCTCATCCTTTATATAATCTACTTCAAAAGGATGTACCATACAAGTGGACTGAGCAATGCTAGGAAGCTTTTACTAAGCTCAAAGGCATGTTAACTACCGCACCTATCATGCAGCCACCCAATTGAAGCATCCCTTTCGAGATTATGTGTGATGCATCCGATTATGCTATTGGGGCAATATTAGGCCAGAGAAAGGAGAAGAAGCCTTACATTATTCACTATGTGAGTAGAACTCTAAATTTTGTCCAAATGAACTACTCTACTACGGAAAAGGAACTCTTGACTATAGTATTTGTTTTGGACAAATTTAGGTCCTACTTGATCGGATCCAAGATCATAATCTACACTAATCATGCAGCGTTGAAGTATCTTCTTTCAAAGAATGATGTTAAGCCTCACTTGATAAGATGGATCCTCCTAATCCAGGAATTTGACTTAGAAATACGAGACAAGATGGGAGTAGAGAACGTAGTGGGTGATCATCTCTCGAGACTTGAACTCCCTGATCCCCTTGAGAAGACACCCATAAACGTCATGTTCCCTGATGAACAATTGTTCAAACTCTCCCAACTACCTTGGTTTGATAATATTGCAAATTATCTTGCCACAGGTTTCACGCTGACACATTGGACAATGCAAGATAAAAGAAAATTCATTGTCGAGGTATGCAAGTTCTTCTGGGATGATATATATCTGTTTAAATACTGCCCAGACTAAATTTAAAGGAGATACGTACCAGAAAATGAACACTAAAGTGTCATCTCCTTCTGTCATTCTCAGGCCTATGGTGGTCACTTTTTTGTTAAAAAGACCACGGCCAAAATCTTACAGTGCAACTTTTACTAGCCCACTATTTTCAAGGACACTCATGAGTTCTACAAGGCTTGTGAGAGTTGTCAAAAATTGGGAGCATTGTCCCGTCAAAATATAATGACGCCGAATCCCATTCTAGTTATTGAAGCATTTGATTGCTGGGGCATTGATTTCATGGGGCCATTCCCCTAATCCTTTGGGAATTTATATATTTTGTTAGCAGTAAACTATGTCACTAAATGGGTCGAAGTGATCCCATGCCAGAACAGTGACCATTGAACGGTCATTAGATTCTTAAAAGAAAATATCCTTTCTCGATTTGGAATGCCTCGAGCCATTATTAGTGATGGAGGTTCACATTTTTTCAATAGGCCATTTGTGAACTTAATGAAGAAATATAGCATCTCACATAAGGTGAGCACTCCATACCACCCACAGACAACTGGGCAAGCTGAGATTTCCAAAAGAGAGATTAAACATATTTTGGAGAAAATGGTTAACCCTGATTGTAAGGATTGATCATTTTGTTTGAATGATGCTTTATGGGGATCCCTATTAGAATATTTCCCTTTAAATTCATCTATGGGAAGGCTTGCCACTTGCCTGTAGAGTTAGAACATAGAGCCTATAAAAATTTTGAACTTTAACTTAGACAACGTTGGCTCACTGTGTAAACTTTAATTGAATGAACTCGAGCAAATTCGGAACGACATTTATGAGAACTCGAGAATTTACAAGGACAGGATGAAGTTGTTCCATGATAGGAACATCCTTCAAAATTCATTCTTAACTGGTCAAAAAGTCCTTTTGTGTAATTCTCAGTTACATCTTTTTCCGGGTAAACTCTGATCTCGTTGGACCACCCCTTTCACCGTTACTAATGTCTATCCTCATGGGGCCATCGAGATAACGAACCCAACTAATGGCAATGTTTTCAAAGTAAATGGACATTGTTTAAAGCCATTTGTTGAGAAATTTGATTAAGAGGACATGTCCATACCCCTGATTGATCTTGTTTACCAGGATTGACCTCCTAGTTTGATGGAGGTGTAGTTAGGTTTATTGCTTTCATAGGATTTAGGACTAGGATAGTTTGCTTTCAATTATTTAGTTGTTGTGCTAACCCATCTTCGCATTGAGAACTTTGGAAGAGCTAGAATTAGCCTTCTTCAGGTACTATCTTTCCATCACTTATCCATTATTTTTATTATCTCATTTATTTTGCATAATTACATCTTTTACATTGAAGAAAATGTTGAATTTAGGTTGGAGTGTGGTTTAGGTAAACTAATCAGTATTTTCATAATCTTTGAATAAAATTTTAAAAAATTTCAATTTCTCAAACCAAAAACCAAAAACCTATTTGGAAGGCAATAGTTTGTGCACTTAAGAATGTTTTGAGTATGATAAGATTGAGATTGAACTTTAAATTGTTGGAGTTTGATCAACCAAGTAAAATGTCACTTAAGTTCTTGCACTCAATTGATTGAGAAGAAGTTTGAATATCATGTGGATCAAAATCACAAGACACATTGAATTTACTTTATGTGAATTATGTTAGAATCTCTAATGGTTAGTATGTAAATCATTGATAGATGTTGAGAATTCAGTCTGGAGAATTTTACCACCTTTAAAGATGAAAAGAACCAGTTAAAAAATAGTGAGATCGACAAAAAGGTCATATATGATGAAAAGACTGAAAAAAGTTTGAAAAAGAATGAAAAATCCTAAAAAAAATCTAAAAAGAATGAATAATTTTAAAAAATGACCGTTGATATAAAATCAAAAGCTGGAAAAAGAAGGAGAATGGGATGAGTTTGGAATCAGTACTTGAGTTTTACTAATCATGATATGTGAACATGGCTAACATTATGAACTGATAGTATTCTCATGGGAAGAAAATTGATTTTCACTGAGCATATTGAAAAACATGATATAGGAACTAATGCTCTGAAGAAATTGATAAAGAACCTATTTGATTGACTGCTTATATGATTTGGCTCTAGGTTTTCAATGTCCCACTCTCTTGTCTTAATTTTACTCATTCATACTTAATTGTACAAAAGATTGTTTTTTGAAAAAGGCTTGAACACTGAGAATTGAGGTTCACTCCATGCATGTTTTTTTCGGGACTAGCAAAATACTGGTTGGGGAGTGTGTTGAGTGTCAAATATTGCATATTCTCCCCTATTTATATATTAGTTTTATGAACATGATAATGCTTAATGGTATATTTTATACATGTTTGTGTTGCAAGGTGAATTTGAGAGCTTAGATTGAAAAAAAATGCTAAAAGCATGGATTTAATGCTTAAGAATCACCAAGGCAAATGATGGATCTTACAAGATCAAGAATAAAGAGTTCACATGCTAAAAATCTACGGAAGCCAAGTACAAAAGCTAAAGAAAGGACTCGAAAGATCGCAGAATCTGTTGTAAAAAATAGACAAGTTCGGTCCGATCGAACTTGTTAGTGCTAAAAACACACTTTAGTTGTCAAATTTTGTATAATCAAAACAACTTGACAAGAGATCTTCAAAACCGGTCCAAGATCAAGCTCAAGGTCAAGAGAAGATTAAGCTCAAGTCTGGTACATTCTCAAGATATGATCAAGCTAATGATCAATTATATTCAAGTGTAAGTTCAAGCTCAAAAGTCAAGATGAAATTAGTGATCAAGTTCAAGACAAAGAAGTTTACATATTTCACATATCTCAGGTAGTATAAAATCCTAGAAAGACCTTAGGATTAGATGCTTTCAAAAATTATTAAATTGGGTTTTTATACTTGTGTTTGCTTGGAATTCGACCAGCCTAAGGTTTGGTTCAACTAGTTTAAGTTTTCTCGGCCAATCTAAGTTCAAGTCGAAGCAAAACCAAATTTTGGTTACAAATTTGACCAATTGAATTTTTGGTTCAACTAGTCGAAGCTTGACCTTCAACTAGCCCGAGTTATTTCGACTCGAAGTCCAACAACAACATCTTTTGATATTTTTGGATCTTTAACCAGTTAAAGACCAAATTCAACTATTTGAACAGAGCTCTTCGACTAGTCGAACTGGTCCTCGGGCTAGTCAAAGTTTGGATAGATCTTATTCTGCTCGATCCAAAATCCATTAAACGGAATTCGGTCTGCTCGGACTAGTCGAAGATTCAACTTCTTTGCTTATAAATTGAGGTTCTCTCTCAATCCGACCTATCAATTATTATTATCAAAATTCTTTTGCTAAAGTGCGAGAAGCTCTAGTTATTAGTAAGCTATTGAATGGTATTTATAAATTTTATTTATAACTTTTGTTTAATTCTCTTAATCTCAGATCCTTTCATTCTGATTTTAAAGAGAGTAAATATTACTCTTATTTTGAGATTTAAGAGAATTAACTCAAGTAGCCATTGGTCCGAACTTAATTAAAATCAATAGAACCCTGGACCCTTTTCTATTTGACTGAACATTGAACAATCAACATTGAAGAAAGTGGTTCTTTGACTACAACTTCTGATACGTCTTTTATGGTGAAGATAAGTATACCTTCAATTCTTTTTTTTTTAGTTTTTCTGAGATAGCCAGAAAATCTCTGTGTAAGTTTTATCTGAGATAGCCTGTAAACCTTAGTGAGGGGCTTGATTGTGATAGCCCGGTAAAATCATAAGTGTATCATGTTTTAAGATGACCCTAAGAAAACCTTCTTCATAGTGAAAGCCAAGATTACGTGGAGAGCAATTTTAGGAGTGGAGTAAGTGTGGCTATTTTAGAACAGTTGTTGAAACACCGAACCACTATAATTCTCTAAGTTATGCAGTGAATGTTTTTATCTTTTATGTGGTGAATAGTTGTATTTACATTTTAATTCAAGTGATGAATGATCATAATATTTATTTTTATTTACTCTTGCAAAGTTTGAGATTTTGATTTTAAAGGAATTCGTGAAATAAAGTTGTCCTACCTAAAATTTTAGGTGAAGGTTGTCCTATGAATCATTTGAAATCATTGTCTCAATACTTAGGCAATTGAGATCTCTGATTTATTTATTATTTGACACTTTATTCAATTATTTGGTAGTCCTATTCAACCCCCCCCCCCCCTCTAGGACTCCTTAAGCTCTCGTTTTCAGAACCCATGTTCGATCCGACCGAAATCGCACAAACAGTCCAGCAGCCAACGATAAAATTTAAAAGCTAATTTGGTTCAACCAATAGACAATTTGGTCTAAGCAAAACCTAGTTTGGTCTTACCGAAAGGAGGATTCAGCATGACTAAAAGTGCACAAAAAACTCCAGCGAAGAATGATGAATTTGGTAGTTAATTCGGTTTGACCGAAGATTAATTTGGTCCAACTGACAACTTAAGTTTGGTCCGACCGAAATCGGGCAACTGCTGAAATAAAATTCTTTCCAAGTACGGACTCGACTTTGGATTCAACTTCGATCTGACCAATGCGTAACACGGCTGCATAAATTGAGATGCTTTCGCAATCAGATTGCGAAAATTCTAAGTCGGTGTGTAAGGTAGAGCTTCACAAGTATAAATAGGAGTCCCTGGGACATTCCTAGGTATCATCTAGTGTTTAAGGAATGGAGTAAAAGGGTGGAGAGCCACCGCTAAGAGTTTTTCTTCTTCTTCCTTAGTTGTTTTTATGCTTTCTTTAAGATATTTTGGTTTTACCATGTCTATGGCTAACTAAACCTCTTAGTTAGGGCTAAGAGGTGAAACGTGTGGCCTGATTGGGATATTTTCTTTACTTTGATTCTTATTTATATTAAACATCATTGATATCTAGTTGATTTTAAGGAATATTTTTAGTTTTTTATGGTTTATTGTGACTCAAATTACAATAGACGTTGTGATAGATTTGAATATCTTCTTTTCTAATTTGAGATTGTGTGATTGGTAACTCCTATTATTTTTCATAATCTCCTGGGCATGGTTGTGTGATGAAATCCCTTCCAATCTCCACAATTCTCATCCATTGAGGCTGGATTAATTAGAAGTTTAGAGATTTGATCATCTCTTCCTCCAACTGGATAAGATAGGACTCTGATTCCAGTTGTGTATCTTGAATCAAGTAAGGTGACATCTTAATAGTTACAAGTATATCCTTGGCACCTTAGTTCCCAACTTTAAATTCACAAGTTTCAATCTACAATATGACAATTACTCCCTTTATTCCAGATTTCTAATTTGGATCTTCTTCTAGCTGTAGTTCTAGTTACTTTCAGAAATGTACAAGATTAGTCCATGTGGATTTGACGTTGGACTCACTAAGATTATTATACTACATCGCGGCCTTACACTTGGGGTTATGAACAGTTTCCCTTCTCCACTCTTGGTAGACACACTCAACCCACTTGTGTACCAGATTTCAAAATCAAATGTTTTAAATCAGATTCCCTTCTAACCTCTATAATCCTACGTAAGAGACCTTTCATGGTTTTATATAAGCTCGCCGCGAATATCGGTCCTCTAAAAAATCTATTGATGTACACTCCCACCAAATGCTCCCACAAGAGACTTTAATTAGTTTTTTATGGGCTAACTAACAACCACGGTCATAATCTAAGTTCCTAAGTTTACTGCTATCAAAGACTCCCACTTAGACTAACACGTACGCAACCATGTTTAGTGGCTTAAACAAGGACTTTCATTTAAGCCCTATATAAGAGCTAAGGTCCTACAGAAGAACCTAGATTTAGGCCCTACACAAGAACCTACTCAAGTTTGGTAATTCAAACTCTTACACTCGATTCTACATAAGGAATGAGTGTATATGGACTCTTACACATGACAACTTACTTGTCGGATTGAGCCCATTTTGTAGCGCCTTCTCGTGTTAATTGATCGATGCTCTCTAGTGCTTCAATTAACTCTCATTTCCTCCCTCGATCATGATGCCAATGCTTTGTCAAGGCTTCATCTCTAAGATCAAACACCTTGTATGTAGTACTCCTTTGAGGTGACCAAGGTGATGGAAGGTTGGGTGGAATCTACTATAAGTAATGGGAAGTCGTAAAGCCTAGGGGATTGCACTTGATGGATACTCTAGAGGTTGATAGAAACTTAAATTTTTCAAGAAAGGCAGTCTCTAAACTCTAGAGAAGGCTTGAGATCATGATATTCTTATAGAGGAGATTGGAATGCTCATTAGAGTGAAAAATCACTAAGAAGAGAGCATAAATTTTATTGGAATAGAGCCTAGAAGGTTTGATAGAGCATGAGATACACTAGGGTCTCTAAAATACTAAAATCCATCATCTCCATTGAAAGGACGTGCTATAGATGTTCTAAAGGGAGAGTGAATATGACAATATAAAACAATTCAATATAATGCAGAATAATAATACAAATATTCTTTATAACTTAGAGTATTGAAATCTTGATTCCAAATAGTTCATAAGACAACCTTCACCTAAAAGATTTAGACAGGACAACCTTATTTCATGACGTCTTTGAGATCAAAATACCAAACTTTGCAATAGACAATCAATTACAATGAAAACAACAAATAAATAAACATTCACCACCACTACCCAAGGAGTTATAGTGGTTCTGTGCTTACCCCACACCTACTTCACTCCCAAAATTACTACCTTCATAATTTTGGCTTTCATTATTTCATGGTTTTCACAAGGTCACCTTAACAACATGATACAGTTCTTGTGATTTTCATGGGCTATCATGACAAAACCCAATTTGTGATTTTCACAGGAGAACCACAAAACAACTCATGAGATTTCTGGACTATCTCAGAAAAACTCAAAAGACAATAAAAGAAATTACTGTACTTATTATTCACAACCCCAAGTGTACGTTCGCAATGTAGTAATTATCTTGGTAAGACTGAAGTCGAATCCACTGGGACTGAAACTTGTATGTTTCTGAAATTAACTAGAAGTAGAACTAGAAGAAGATGGGAAACTAATTCTGAAGTATTTGACAGAGTACTAGTGAATAGAGTACTTAAAACTAAAAATTTCAAGGTGGGAACTAGGGTGCCAAGGATCCACTTGTAGTGATCAGGGAGCCCTCCTGCTTGATTCAAGTAACACAATTAGAATTGGAGTCTTATCCTATCCAATTGGAAAATATATCAATAAAACAAAATCTGAACTTCCATTGACCTAATTCTTAATGAAGGAGAACTATGATAATTGGTAGGGATTTCATCACCAAACCATGCCCAGGAGACAATGGTAAACAATAGGATTTAACAATTCCATAATATCAAAGCAGGAGAATTGTGAAGATTAGGAAGGATTCCATCACCCTACCATGCCCAAGGGATGATGGTGAACAACAAGACTTACTAATTTCACAATCTCAAATCAGGACAAGAAGATACTCAAATCTATTGCAGATTTACTGTAATTGGAGTCACAATAAACAATGGAAAACTGAAAGTAGTACTTAAATATCAAATTAGAATCCATAGAGTTCAACATAAATATGAATCAAAGCAATAGAAACATCTCATCATGCTACAAGCTTTACCTCTTAGCCCTAACTAAGAGGTTTACCCAACCATAGACATGAATAGACCAAAGTCTCTTAAGAAAAATATGAAAACAGCTATGGAAGAAGAAGAAAAACTCTTGGCGACGGCTTCTCCACCCTTTTGCTCCACTCCTTAAACCCTAGAAGATGCCTTAGAGCATCCTAGGGAGTCCTATTTATAGTTGTGGAACTCCAACTTTCGTACCTAGTTAGAAAACTCTAGAAACCGCCTCAATTTTATGCACTTTGCTAAAATAGACTTTTGTCTGTGTAGTTTTTCAAATTAGACTTCACTCTATGCAATTTCACATAATGACCAAGAGTTTCAGAATATGCTTTTTCAGAACGATTTCAGGATTCCTTTTCTTCACTTCAAATCTTTGATTCTTTTCATTCCTCACTTGGTTTTCTTAGAACTTTGGTATGTGAATTCTTCAATCTTGGTCTCCTAAGATCTATCCCTTGCTTGGTGATTCTTGAGCCTCAAATCTATGCTTTTAATACCCTTTTCAATCTAAGCTCATAAATTCACCTTGCAACACAAACATGAGTAAAATAGAACATTAAGTATTATCATGTTCATAAAACCAAGATATAAATAAGGGATAATAAGCAATATTTGACCATCAACAGTTATCTTCTAATGTCGAATCGAAGACATAACTTTAGCTTGATTGCAGTAATCTTCTTTCTTGGTTATTGATGAAGATGTATATGTGTTCAACCCAAAAAGAATATAAGGATCTATGTTGAAACTCAAATATTACATATATTAACCCTCTAATTATATTAGTTTTCTTGGTATTTAATTGATAATTTAGTTTAATTATATATGTTTTTGTCATGCGAGGTAATTCAGAAGCTTATGATGAATATGAGTTTAAAATGATAGATTTATAGCTCAAAAGAAGATAATGAAGAATTGGAGATTTGAAAGTCATTAATGAAGAATTCACAAGCTAAAGATCCAAGGAAACCAAGTGAGGAATGAACAGAATCAAAGAATTGAAGTGAAGAAAAGGAATCCTGAAAATTGGCCTGAAAAAAGATATTTTGAAATTTAGGGGCCAGAAAAATAAAGTTATGAAAATTTACAAACATGGACTTTGATTCCATTGAAGACACTCTGATTACATCGAAGTAAGTTATCGATTCAATGGAAGCCAGTTCGATGCAATCAAGAATCTTAGGATTTTTCAAGCCAAAGTTCCGATGGCATCAAAGACATTTCTAGACAAGTTCCGATGGCATCAAAGACATTTCGATGACATCAAAGTTGGCCATCAAAGATGTGCATAGTGCGTAAATTTTAGGTAGTTTTCAAAGTCAGCCGAACAAAGCCTATATATTTGGGTACTCCAAGGAGTACTAAAGATGAATTAGGGTTCCATGAAATGCATAAGGTTGGAGCAGCCTCCCAAGAGATTTTCTTCTTCCTTAATTTATTTTTAATGTTTTTAATGTTTTGTTTAAGAGATTTGGTTTTAATCATGTCAATGGTTAACTAAACCTTTTAGTTAGGGCTGAGAGGAGAAGCTTATAATTTGTTGGGATTTTTATCTTGCTTTGTTTCATGTTTATGTTCAACTTCATTATATGATTTATTGTGACTCAAATTATAATAGATGCTGAGATATCTTTGAATATCTTCTTATCTATTTATAATATTGTTGGGATTGGTAAAATTCGTGATACACCATCGTCTCCTAGGCATGGTGGATGGTTGAATTTCCTTCCAATCATCTCAACAATGGTTCTTCATGTGTGAACTATTTCAATGAGAAGTTTAGATTGTGATTCAATTATTTTATCTTCTAGACTTAATAGGATAGACTTTGATTCCAGTTGTGTTTATTGAATCAAGTAAGGTAGTATCTTAATAGCTACACGTGGATCCTTAGCTCTTTAGTTCCTATTTTTATTGATAATTCTTACACAATTATTCTCAACTATTTCATATTTTAGTTTTAGTTCCAATTCTAGTTCTATTTCTATTTACTTTCAGAATACGTACAAGTATAGTCCCTGTGGATTCAACCTCGGTCTCACCGAGTTATTAATACATCGCGACCCTGCACTTGAGCTCGTGAAAATTTTTTTGGTGTTGTTGTCAGGGACTTTGGTTACAGTTTTTTGAGATTAATTAGTATTGGAATCAGTTTAAAATTAAAGCTAAGTTTTTCTTCCTAGGTTAGAATTTATTTTGGGAACAAACTTTGTTTTTTATGTTACAGAATACTAACATAGCAACTTTGACCTGGTAACTTATCTCTAAGTCTTTCTTATTTTTAGATTTTGTTATTTATTATAGTTTTCTTTTTCTTTTTTCATAGGTTTTAGTTGTTTGGAATTTGAGGGTTGTGAGTGTTTCATGCCCAAGTGGGTTTGTGATAACACTCTCCATCTCTTAAGTGAAGGAGGATTAGTTGAAGGGTTTGTTGAGTGTGAAATATTGCATATTTTCCCCTATTTATAACTTGGTTTTATAAACATGATAATGCTTAATTGATCTAATTATGCATGTTTTCATGTATGAGGTGATTTCAAGAGCTTAAGGTAAAATTGTTGTCAAAAGGATGATTTATGCTCGAAAGATTACTAAATGAAGATTTAGAGATTTGAAAGTCATTAATGAAGAATTCATTTGCCAAAGATCCAAGAAAACTAAGTGAGGAATGAAGAGAATTAAAGATTTGAAGTGAAGAAAAGGAATCCTGAAAATTGTCTAAAAACCATTTTCCTGAAAATTGTCCTGAAAAAACATATTCTAAAACTCCGAGTTTAAAAAATGAAAGTTCTGAAAGTTTATTTTGGGAACTGCATAGAATGCGTAGATTTGAGGCAGTTTCTAGATTTTTTTCAACTTGGTGCAAAAGTTAGAGTCCACAACTATAAATAGGACTTCCCAGGATGCTCTAAAGCATCTTTTAGGGTTTAGAAAGGGAGAGAAGGCATAGACGGAATGCTAACAATGTTTTTGCACTTCGACTTCTTGATAGATTCTAACATATCTTTTACTTTTTCTTTTATTTTTGAGTTAGCTATGACTAGATAATCTCTTGGATAGGGCTAAAAGGTGAAGCTATAGTTTATTTTGATGCTTCCTTCGCTTTGATTCTTGTTTATGTTGAACGTCGTTGATTTTTAGTTGGAATTTAAGAAATATTTTCAATTTTCTATGATTCATTATGACTCAAATTATAATAGATGTTGTGATAGTTTTGAATATCTTCTTTTCCTGTTTTGAGATTATGAGATTGTTAAAACTCGTCATTTACCATCATCTACTGGGCATGGTGGATGTATGAATTCCCTTCCAATCATTAAAATACTCCTTCATTAAGGATTAGATCAATGAAAAATTTGGAGATTTGATTTAATTACTTCATCTTCCAATTGGATAGGATATGACTCAGATTCCAATTGTTTTTGTTGAATCAAGTAAGGTAACATCCTGATAGCTATAAGTGGATCCTTGGCGCTTTAGTTTCCTTTTGATTATTGATACTTTATTCACAATTCCTCTCAATTATTCCAGAATTCAATTTAGATCTTTTTCTAGTTCTAGTTCTATTATTTTCAGATTATGTACAAGTTTAGTCCCTATGAATTCGACCTCGGTCTCACTGAGTTATTACTACATCGCGACCCTGCACTTGGGGTTGTGAACAGGGTTGCCTATCCATCACCGAATTAGACACTGCTTGAGATCCTCAGAGTCAATAGAAGTTATGGCTGCAAATCATCCTCAATACCTAGTTGAGGAAGTCTGGGATGAGAATGAGGTGCATCATGTACCCCCGCCTCATACACTACAAGAATATTTATAACCAGTGGGGGTGAGTACACCTTCCCACATGATATTCCTATTGAATGCAGGAATTGTGGATGTTAAACCGGGAGTAATTAAATTCCTTCTTAAGTTTCATGGACTAGAATTTGAAGTCCATATTTGCACATGAAAGAATTTGATGAGATAATAGGCACATTACACTTTCCAAATATGTCCGAGGACACAATAAGATTGAAGTTATTCCCTTTCTCCTTGAAAGAAAGGGTTAAGTCGTGGCTGCATTCCTTAAGACCATGGTCTATTGGCACATGGGCTGAGATGACAAGGGAGTCACTACGCCAAAATAGTGAAAAAATGACGGTTATAAACCGTCTTAAATGACAATATAGGATGGTTTTGAACCATCGCATCGGCTGTCTTATTTTGGGGCGTCGTTTTACTTAAAGGATGGTCATGAACCGTCATTGCTATGGACATTTAAAGGACGGTTATGGACCGTCTGTAAAGAAGGATAGTCATGGACTGTCAATAAATATAGACGTTAAAACGACGGTCATAGACCGTCTATTATGAAGGATGGTCATGGACTGTCCTTAAAAAGGACTGTTATGAGCAGTCTCTGATGGACCTTAAAAGGATGGTCATGGACCGTCCTTAAAAAGGATTGTTATGAGCAGTCTCTGATGAACCTTAAAAGGACGGTTATGGACCGCCTCAGATTTGAATATTTAGAAAAATATGGACAGCCTAAAGCCGTCAGAAAATTTCTTGCATTAAAAATTTAAAAAAAAGAAAAAAATCAGCAATAATTTTCTTTTTGTCTTTCATCTAATAAAAAATATTCAACCAAAAAAAATTATAATTCAGCATCATGAGAAATTGCAAAAACTTCATTCGCTTTTTTTCCCCCAAAAAAGTGGACACACTTTTTTAAAATAAAATTGATCATTAAAATAAAACTAATGCAAGTAAATAATGTAAAAAAGTGTTTCAATTCAAGTTAATATAAACAACAACAAAAATTAAAGCTTTGTAAAAAGGGGCATGTGTTAAAGGGATACATCCTTGATTCCCATGCATGAGAGTCCAATGATGATGAGAACAAGAATCGCAGCACAATGGCCCATAAATACAGCAATGTTATCCTGCAAAGGAATAGGGTAGTATCAGATGTTAATGCACTTGATCAGATTGCACATAAAGTTCTGATGAGAGTTACAGTTTAGTAAAGGTTTGCAATGCCATGCATGGATGATAAGGAAGCTTAAAAGAACTTAAAAACTAAGCCCTTTTCTTTTCCTTTGCAACAGATTATGTACAATCTTATTGAAACTAAGGAATGAATTAAAAGAGAGTTTAAAAAAATATAGAAATAGTAATATTCATTTAATGAGATGAGTTTCATGGTCTACAAACTTCTAGTATAATGATATTATAAAATCTAGTAGCATAAAACAAAAGGCCACATATCAGGTAAAAATTATTATTAGTTGTTTTTAGGAAGGTGAGATTCAGCCACTTATAATTATATTAACATGATAAAATGTTGTACGTGAGTAGACACCACAAAATAAACAATCCTATGGAAAAAAAAAACAAATGAAAAGATAGAACATATGAGAGGTGATACTTTTCTCCTTTAATGGATTCAAGATGCATGTGCCCTACCCAACTTCCTATAAGGAGAAGTTATATGGGTCTTGGAATAATGTTGGTGACAAATCCTCCTTGTTGATTAATATAATCATATTGTGTTAGGACATGACTCTAAAAATGAGATAAATACAAATTTCAAATAATCTAATCTATGCTATAAGAGATAGTGGAGATGGAAATAGATGCATTGTGATGCTTGAGTTCGAGTATGCTTGCCAACAAAGCAAGATTTTCTTATTTGTTGCCATGTGATTGGGCTACATTATTACATCAATCGAGTTCTAGTTCGGGATCGGGTTTAGATTTGGGTTTTCAAGTTTGGGTTTAGGTTAGGGAGTTGAGATTATGATTAGGTGTAGGTCTAGGTTTAGGGATTTGAGAAAACATTTAGGTTTTAGGTTTAGGTTTAGGTTTTAGGTTATAGGTTTAGGTTTAGGTTTTAGCTTTAGGTTAAGGTTAGGTTATAGGTTATAAGTTTAGGTTATAGGTTATAGGTTTTGGTTTAGGTTAAGGTTATAGGTTTAGGTTTAGGTTTAGGTTTAGGTTTTACCTTTAGGTTAAGGTTAGGTTATAGGTTATAAGTTTAGGTTATAGGTTATAGGTTTTGGTTTAGGTTAAGGTTATAGGTTTAGGTTTAGGTTTAGGTTATAGGTCTAAGTTAAGGTTTAGGTTTAGGTTATAGGTTATAGTATATAGGTTATAGCTTTAGGGAATTGAGAATAGGTTAAGGTTTAGGTTTAGGAAATCGGGTTCGGGTTCGAGATTAGGTTTAGGTTTGGGTTTTCAAGTTTAGGTTATGGAGTTGAGATTAGGATTAGGTGTTGGTTTAGGTTTAGGGATTTGAGAATACATTTAGGTTTTAGGTTTAGGTTTAGGTTTAGGTTATAAGTTTAGGTTTAGGTTATAAGTGTAGATTATAGGTTTAGGTTTAGGTTAGGTTACAGGTTAGGCTTTAGGGAATTGAGAATATGTTAAGGTTTAGGTTTAGGAAATCAGGTTCGGGTTAGGGTTTATGTTTGGGTTTTTGAGTTTAGGTTTAGGTTAAGGAGTTGTGATTAGGATTAGGTGTAGGTTTAGGTTTAGGGATTTGAGAATACATTTAGGTTTTAGGTTTAAGTTAAGGTTATAGGTTTAGGTTTAGGTTTAAGTTATAAGTTATAGCTTTAGGGAATTGAGAATAGGTTAAGGTTTAGGTTTAGGAAATCGAGTTCGGGTTGGGGATCAGGTTTAGGTTTGGGTTTAGGTTTTAGGTTATAAGTTATAGGTTATAGGTTTAGGTTATAGGTTAAGATTTAGGTTTAGGTTTAGGTTATAGGTTTAGTTATGGTTATAGGTTTAGGTTTGGGTTTAGGTTATAGGTTATAGGTTATAGGTTTAGGTTATAAGTTAAAGGTTTAGGTTTAGGTTATAGGTTTAGGGATTTGAGAATAGGTTTAGGTTATAGGTTTAGGTTTAGGTTTAGGTTTAGGTTTAGGGATTTGACAATAGGTTTAGGTTATAGGTTTAGGTTTAGGTTTAGGTTAGGTTATAGGTTATAGGTTAAGGTTAAGGTTATAAGTTAAATGTTAAGGTTATAGGTTTAGGTTTAGGTTTAGGAATTCGGGTTCAGGTTCGGGTTTGGGTTCGGGTTATATGTTTGGGTTAAGGTGTAGGTTTAAGTTAAGTGAATTAAGTTTAGGTTATAGGTTTAGGTTTATGTTTAGATTTAGGCTAAGGCTTTAGGGATTCAGATTCGGGTTTGAGATTGGGTTTAGGTTTGGGTTTTCAAGTTTAGGTTTAGGTTGAGGTTAGGGAATCGAGATTAGGATTAGGTGTAGGTTTAGGTTTTGGGATTTGAGAATACATTTAGGTTTTAGGTTTAGGTTAAGGATAAGGCTAGGTTATAGGTTATAAGTTTAAGTTATAGGTTATAGGTTAAGCTTTAAGAACTAGGTTTTGGCTTAGGTTAAGGTTACAGGTTTAGGTTTGGGTTTAGGTTTAGGTTATAGGTTTAGGTTAAGGTTTAAGTTTAGGTTATAGTTTATAGTTTTAGGGAATTGAAAATAGGCTAAGGTTTAGGTTTAGGAAATCGGGTTCGGGTTCGGGTTCGGGATCGGGTTTAGGTTTGGGTTTTCAAGTTTAGGTTTAAGTTTAAGTTAGGGAGTTGAGATTAGGATTAGGTGTAGGTTTAGGTTTAGGGATTTGAGAATTCATTTAGGTTTTAGGTTCAGGTTTAGGTTTTAGGCTTAGGGGTTTATATTATAGGTTTAGGTTTAGGTTATAAGTGTAGGTCACTTTAGGTTTAGGTTAGGTTATAGGTTAAGGTTTAGGGAATTGAGAATAGGTTAAGGTTAAGGTTTAGGTTTAGGAAATCAGGTTCGGGTTTTCAAGTTTAGGTTTAGGTTAAGGAGTTGTGATTAGGATTAGGTGTAGGTTTAGGTTTAGGAATTTGAGAATACATTTAGGTTTTAGGTTTAGGTTAAGGTTATATGTGTAGGTATAGGTTTAAGTTATAAGTTATAGCTTTAGGGAATTGAGAATAAGTAAAGGTTTAGGGTTAGGAAATCGGGTTTGGGTTCGGGATTGGGTTTAGGTTTGGGTTTAGGTTTTAGGTTTATGTTATAGGTTAAGGTTTAGGTTATAGGTTTAGGTTTCGATTTAGGTTATAGGTTATAGGTTTAGGTTACAGGTTAAAGGTTTAGGTTTAGGTTATAGGTTTAGGGATTTGAGAATAGGTTTAGGTAATAGGTTTAGGTTTAGGTTTGGGTTTAGGGATTTGAGAATAGGTTTAGATTAAGGTTTAGGTTATAGGTTTAGCAATTTGAGAATAGGTTTAGGTTTAGGTTTAGTTTCAGTTATAGATTATAGGTTTAGGTTAAGGTTATAGGTTAAAGGTTAAGGTTATAGGTTTAGGTTTAGGTTAGGTTATAGGCTTAGGTTTAGGTTTAGGTTTAGGTTTAAGAATTCGGGTTCAAGTTCGGGTTCGGGTTATATGTTTGGGTTAAGGTGTAGGCTTAAATTAAGTGAATTAAGTTTAGGTTTAGGTTTATGTTTAGGCTAAGGGTTTAAGGATTCAGATTTGGGTTCGGGACGGGTTTAGGTTTGGGTTTTCAAGTTTAGGTTTAGGTTTAGGTTAGGGAGTTGAGATTGGGATAGGTTTAGGTTTAGGGATTTGAGAATACATTTAGGTATTGGGTTTAGGTTTAGGTTTTAGGTTTTAGGTTAAGGTTTTAGGTTTAGGTTAAGGTTAAGGTTAGATTATAGGTTATAAGTTTAGGTTGTAGGTTATAGGTTAAGGTTTAGGTCCTAGGTTTTTGTTTAAGTTAAGGTTATAGTTTTAGGTTTAGGTTATAGGTTTAGGTTAAGGTTTAGGTTATAGGTTATAGTATATAGGTTATAGCTTTAAGGAATTGAGAATAGGTTAAGGTTTAGGTTTAGGAAATCATGTTCGGGTTCGGGATCGGGTTTAGGTTTGGGTTTTCAAGTTTAGGTTTATGTTTAGGTTAGGGAGTTGAGATTTGGATTAGGTGTAGGTTTAGGTTTAGGGATTTGAGAATACATTTAGGTTTTAGGTTGTCACGCCCCAGACTCGGTAACCGGACTCACAAGGAACCCGATGGCCAGTTCTGGCCGCAACAGCCTCCGTAGTACCCCATTCTCGGCTCCTGAGGTAGGTTCCGATCCTGGGATCCTACAAGGAGGATTTTCATAACAATATAATCACTTCCAATGCGAGCATACCCAAGATCACAGCAAGTACATCTGAGAATAACAAAGGCACACATCACAAAATCCACTAAAAATTTAAACTTTTACAATCATCCAAAAGGTCCAAAAGGACATACATGAGAATAAAAGGAAAAGAGAGAGAAATCAGCAACACTGGAGTCCTCACTGCTCAACTCTACTCCATGCTCTGCTGCTACGGCGCCTACCTAGAGTCTCCTGCACGTATCAATCGTGCATAAGCTTATAGAAGCTTAGAGGGTGGTGTAAGTGTGTGACAATGGTGCACAGAAGAATAGTAGGAGGTATAAGGAGAGAAGCATAATCAATGAACATATCACTAGTCTTACCAAGGCTTACCATGAATGCGATGCAATAAGTAATGAGTGTCATACCAAGGCAATGTATGAAAGGGGGGCTTGTACAGCCAATGCTAATGCGATGTAAGTGATGTCAATGCTCATAACCATAAGTCAAGTACATTTTCAATCATAAGGAAATCACCGGGGTCCATTACACTGCTGAATGACTGCCGCTCTGCAGACCCCGCACAGCCAAACGAGCGTAAGAGACCTCACTACCCGCCTGTGGACAACCAATCACCAACAAGGCCTGAAGGTAGCGGACCCATTTACGAGCTGGTCAGACTCAACCTAGCAATGCCTCCTCACACCAGGCAGGTAAGGCCACACCCCTATCCAACCGACTACACGACAGTGGAAGTCGCGGCCTAACGGTATAAGGCCCTCATGCGCTCATATATTCCACCCGGTAACGGCGTTGGAGTAGATCCTTGGTACCATGGAAGTTTTGGGAATCTCACCCATGGGCATCCTACGCACCCAGTATGCTCAAGTAATATTTTCGGTGTCCACACATGTGGCCATCCACAAATGTCCCTGTGGAGGCAAGGCCCTGATGAAGCAAGGGCGGTATCCTCATGAAATGCGATGCCAATGCATGAGTCGCACACACAAATCATGCACAAGTTTCATGCACTCAATGTGCAAAAGGGGAGAAACTTCATCCCCGAATGACCACTATACAATGCAATCAATTCATATAGATGATGCATATGGGTCGCAATGATGTAAGTGTGCTACCCGAGGAATATGAAATTGTTCGTCCCAAGGAGGGTCAAGATCTAGGCACATCGAAAGGTATTCTAAGAAGAAGAGAAGCCCTCTAGTGGGAGCCCAGAATTTGGGATGACCCACAAACTAAGAGAGTCAAAATCCTAAGGAGGAACAGTCCTAGCCGAGGCCCAAGGTGGGCCTTTAACCACCTATAAGGGCCTCTATGGGCCTACCTTAGGGCCACCAAGGAGGACATCCAACCTCAACTGGGTCCCAAAAGGTAGCCTACTATATATGTAAAGAAAGGTCCAAGGCACAATCAACCCATGGCCTAGTGGGCCATACACTAAGCCCAAAAACAAAGGCAACCTGGTGGACCCTTAAGCAAGGTTAGGGCCCAACCATAAGGGTCATAGGTTCATTCATTGTAGTAGGCCTAATGGGCAGCCCATTATCCCAACATATGGGAAATTCTTAAATTTTTAACACATGTAAGTTGGGCCTCACATCTCGGCCCAAGTATGGATTTATTATAGTGGGCAAACAAGGGCCCAACTACTTGAGTATTTGGCCCATAAGGCCCATCACAATGACATGGTAAATATAGGACCCAAGGGTTCAATGGGCCTATCAAAAGTTCCACCCAACCAAGGCTATAAGGCCCTTACTTGACTAAGAGACTAGCCCAAGAAGAATCCTATTTGGGATGGGCCTTTAATCATACACTAATTAAGCCCAAAAAATAAAAAATTAAGATGATAAGATACTGACATAAATCCTCCTCAAATCTAGTGGGCCATATTGCCCCAAAGAACATCTATAGGCAACAATTATTGGGCTCAATGCCAAATTCCAGCCCACCCAAATTTCTGGGTTGGTTGGAGTTCAGCATTAGAAGTATTTCTTAGTATAATTAATTCTGGATGGCTCACACACATCACTGTGGGCCCCACCAGATGAGATAGGATATACAATACATATATGAAATGGGCCAGACTGTTAGAATGCAAGCCCAGCAGTAGCCTAAGGCAAGGATGTCCCATGTGTAGGCAGTCCTATGGGCCTGGGGTATATGGCCCAAAAATCCACCTAATGTGTTCTAATTGAATAAAAAGGGGGCAAGTATGATCAATCCCCTAAGGACCCTACATGGATGGGTGGTGGGACATTCAACACATCGAGGTGGGCCCACGAAGCAGGCTAGATGCCCCAGCCTGGGCGTCCCTGCCTAGCAGACCACTTCCAGCCACACCACGGGCAACTCAAATGTATTTTGGATCTGAAATTTTACAGAGTGATACTTCCATAGGTGACCTACACCTCCACAAAATTTCAAGATTTTTGGACACTTAGAAATATTTTAATTTGTTTAAATAAAATAGACTGTCCAGAAAATCGGACTGACCTGGACGTCCCAACGTGGTGGGCCAGTCCGGCCCTTGCCACGGTGTACACAGAGGTCCGTTGGCCCTGAAATTTGGTAAGTGGGTCCTAGAATGGGTGGAACATATCTTCATAAAATTTTAGAATTTTTAGACATATATAAATATTTTAATTTATTTAAAGAAATCAATCTGTCCTAAAAATCGGACTGATCTGGACACTGTATTGTAATGGGCCAGTCCAGCCACCACCATGGTGTGTACAGGTGTCCATTGGCCCCAAAATTTTGTAGGTGGGTCCTACCATAAGTGAACCACCTCTCTGTAAAATTTTATGATTTTTGGATACTCATAAATATTTTAATTAAATTAAGAATTTCAATCTGTCCAGGAAGGGATGTTGCTGTCCATGCATTGTTTACCCAATAAGGTGGGCCCAACCTTCATCCAAGAGGGGAAAAATGGAGGTTTAGTATTTTATTCATAAAATAAGGTAAGGTGGGGTCCATAAAAGTGGCCCATCCTTCAGAGAAACCAAGCTCAAGTGTATGTTTTCCCTCCATACATGTGGGTTGGACAGCCCAACAAGGTGGACCGCCCACCCCTATGGGCCTCCTTTTTGGGTACCATATCATGGACCATCTGAGGTATGACCCATCACACCTCATGGTGGGGTCCACACCTTCTCATTACACTCCATACTTATAAAGAAAATGATGACAATCATGATCCAAAAATCCATGCCAAAGATTGAACATGACAATCCATGCAACAGTCCAAGTTTTTGGACAGCAATACATGGCTGGACACATCAGCCTATATCTCAATAATCTCAGCCATAAATGGGTGTGTGGCCTTCCTCAGTGGGCCCCACATAAGTCCAAATCACATACTAGAACTAGGACACTTGCATGCATTTGATTAAGGTGTCCGATGATCATGGAGTTAGGTGATAAGAGCATCCCACCTTGCTGGATTTTTATTTTTATTTATTTTGGGACATCCAAGGCCCACTATAAATGGGCCACACACACACTATCATCCATACATCAGAGAAAAGAGAAGAAGGAAATAGAGTAATCCGGCCATGGGGGTAGGGCCCCGCCACTAGTGGGCCCTCCCAAGAGTGAATCATACCCATACAACTACATTGATTTTACATGCAACAAAAAATCACTACATGCATGATATATAATTGTTATGGATGGTTGGGATGCCATCCCAACATGATCCTTAGGGTCTAGATGACCTTAAGATGGAGTGGATTATAAAATACATCATGATGGGGTCCATGGAGAATGGCCTCATCATGGATCATGACATGCATGTAGGATGGGCCAAAGGGCCACATCCATGGGATCAAATGGGATCCCCACCATGGATTGGTGGGTCCCATATGATCCATCTAGAAAGAAAAAGATCAAAGGTTAGAAAATAAGATCAACAATTATAATCACCCACCTTGAATCTTCAAGCTACCACCAACACTAGGTACTCCAAGCTCCAAGCTTAAAGGTTCAATGGTCAAGATGAGTTTGTGATGGCTAGATGGAGGAAGAAAGGAAGGGAAAGTTGCTGGAAATTGGGAGAGGGAGGGCTGGAAATTCTTCCATGAAAGAGGAAAATGAGAGAATGAAGGAGGAGAGAGAGAAAGGAAAGGTTGTAGGGGAGTCATCATTACTCTCCCTCCTTGGTTAGAGAAAGAAATCATAACCTATGGTGATACAAACAATGCTTGCTAGGGTAGGTTAGGTGTGGGTAGTGTTTAGGATGGGTAGTGTTTATTCCATGGGAATTATAGTGTGTGTGGGTGGTGTGCATGGGAACTTGTGCCTGAGAGTGGTCCATATGCTTTTGTACAAAAAGTGGGCCACATGATGAAATGCTCACAACTTTTGATCTATAAGTCGGATGAATGCACAAGACGCGTCGTTGGAATCGCAACGACGATGCGGTCACAATGGTATAGGTCTCAACTCGATCCGAGTCGGGTCTTCATGATTGGGCTCACGGATGACCGCAAACATTATCCAAGGGTCACGGGTCGCCGGGATTCGACCGGTAGGACCGCGGGACCAAGATGAACGAGATGCATACTCACACACACACATGCACACATGCGAACTCGGGTCGGGTCTCACAACCCTCCCCACCAACAAAGAAATTTCGTCCTCGAAATTAAACAATCTTAGACAAAATAAAAGACAAAACACCACCATCATATAGCAATCATCATATAAGGAAGGCAATACAAACAATCATATATCAATCAATCATCAAACAAATGGGGATAACGCTCTCTAATCTCGGCCTCACGTTCCCAAGATGCCTCGGCCTCTGAATGATGACCTCATTGCACCTTTACCAAGTGAATGACCTTGATCCTAAGGACCTGCTCCTCCGATCAAGAATATGAATCGGTTGCTCAGAGTAAGAAGCATCCTCACGGACCTCGAGTGACTGCCAATCAATCATGGGGATAGTGTCCGACCCACACTTCCGCAACATAGAAACATGAAACACGTCGTGGATCGGGACAACTCAGGAGGTAAGGTAAGCCTATAGGCCACAGTGCCCACGTGCTCGGTAATCTCAAAAGGTCCGATGAATCTCGGGGCAAGCTTGCCCTTCACACCAAAGCGAACCACGCCTTTCATAGGCGAGACCTTGAGATACACCATGTCCCTGACTGCGAACTCGAGGGGTCGACGCCGACGATCAGCAAAACTCTTCTACCGGTTCTAACCTGTGCGCACCCTCCGCCCGCTAACATCAATAACCTCTGACGTCTGCAGCACAAGCTCGGGACCTAAGAGACGACGCTCTCCAACCTCGGTCCAACAACTAGGAGATCTGCACAGTTTGCCATAAAGTGCTTCAAAAGGAGCCCTGCCGATAGTCGCCTGATAGGTGTTATTGTATGCGAACTCGGCGAGGCGCATATGCTCGTCCCAACTGCCCGCAAAGTCGATCACACAAGCCCTGAGCATATCCTCAAGGATCCTCTTGGTCCTTTTAGTTCGCCCATCCGTCTGCGGATGATAAGCGGTGCCTGAGATGCAAAGTGACCCCAATACCTGCCCTGGAAACTCCTCCAAAATCGAGACGTAAATCGAGTCTCGTGCAAACGATCGAAACCGGGATGCCGTGCGCCTCACTATCTCCTCAATGAATATCTCGCTAACCGGTCCATAGACCAGGAAGCACCTGAATGAAATGAGCCGACTTCGGACGATCGACGATAACCCGGATGGTATCGTGACCGCGCTGAGTCTCAGCAAACTGCGATGAAGTCCATCGATACATGCTCCCACTTCCACTGTGGAACGTCAACGACCGCAAGGGACCAGGGGGTCTCTGATGATCGGCCTTGACACGTTGGCATGTGTCACACTCGGCCACAAAACTCGCAATCTGGCGCTTCATCCCCTGCCAGAAGTACTGCCTCCTCATATCACGATACATCTTCGTGGAGCCCGGGTGGATAGTAAGTCTCGATCGGTGTGCCTCGGTCATCAAATCATGACGCAACTCTGGCACATCTGGGACACACAATCGGCCTCTGAAGCGTAATCCACCATCGGAACCAATCTGCCAGTTTGACTGCTCCACGGATGCGGCCTCTGCTCGGTACTCCTGAAGTGACTCGTCCGTCTGCTGAGCCTCGATCACCCTTGCGACAAGAGGGTTGAATCGACAAGCTCGAAAGCTGAACAATAGAGGATTGCAGGCCAAACTCGAAGTTGAACTCGGATACATCCTCGGGCATCTTCCATTCACGAACCATCATCTGTGCCACCAGGCCTTGTGACTGACGGTTGAGCGCGTCCGCCACCATGTTTGCCTTGCCCGGGTGGTACCGAAGGTCGAAATCATAATCCTTCAAAAGCTCCATCCATTATCTCTGACACATTTAGCTCCGACTGCGAAAACAAATACTTTAGGCTCTTATGGTCCGAAAAGAGCTCGAACTTGACCCCATAGAGATAATGCCTCCACACCTTCAGTGCGAAGACAACTGCTGCCAACTCCAGATCATGCGTGGGGTAGTTCAACTCATGGACCTTGAGCTAGCGCGAGGCATACGCCACTGGCTTCCCGTGCTGCATTAGTACAGCACCCAAGCCAACTTTGGAGGCATCGGTGAAAACAACTAAACCCTCGCTCCCATCAAGAAGAGTGAGAACAAGAGTGGACGTGAGGCGATCCTTCAACTCCATGAATGTCTCCTCGCAGGCATCACTCTAGAAGAACTCGACGCCCTTTCGCGTCAACCGGGTCAGCGGTACAGCAATACGGGAGAATCCCTCGATAAACCGTTAGTAATATCCCGCTAGACCTAGGAAGTTAAGGATCTCGGACACGTTTGTGGGCTGGCCCCACTGACACACTGCATCAACCTTCGAGGGGTCCACAACGACACCCTCTCTCGTCACCACTTGACTGAGGAATTACATCTCCTCCCGCCAAAACTCGCACTTCTCCAGCTTCGCATACAGTTGGGGGGCACGAAGTGTCTCAAGCATAATCTACAGGTGCTCAGCATGGTCCTCTTGGGTCCTCGAATATACAAGAATATCATCAATGAATACCACCACGAACTGATAGAGGAACGATCAGAAGACCTCGTTCATCAGCTGCATGAATACGGGGGGTGCATTGGTTAGTCCAAATGACATGACCAGGAACTCAAAGTGACCATGGCGCGTTCAGAAAGCTGTCTTCGAAATGTCCTCTTCTCGGACTCGAATCTAATGATAACCAGAGCGCAAGTCTATCTTGGAAAAATACTGTGAACCCTGCAATTGATCGAACAAATCATCAATACGGGGAAGCGGGTATCGATTCTTGATGGTGACTCTGTTGATCTCACGATAGTCCACACAGAGCCGTAACGAACCATCCTTCTTATTCACAAACAATATTGGGCTCCCCAAGGAGAACTGCTGGGACGAATGAAACCTAACTCCCGGAGCTCATATAACTACTCATGCAGTTTTCTCAACTCCAACAGTGCCATCCGATAGGGGGCCTTCGAGATGGGCGCGATCGGCACCAAATCAACTGAACTCCACCGCCGACGCGGGGCAAACTCCGGTATCTCCGAAACACATCCGAGTACTCACAAACAATTGGCAGCTGCTTACTCTCTGCCACAGAATCCTCAATGACCGAGCCCAAGAAACTAGATAATGGCTCTTCTCTGGGCTCGACGACGAATACTGGCAAGCTCGGAATGTGAAACGTAACCTTCCTCGCGGCACAGTCTAAACGCCATACTCTGCAAGCCACTCCATACCCAAAATAACATCAAAACTCGACATCGGCATCACGAACAGATCGGGGAGAAGGAATATCTCGCCTACTAACATCGGGCAAGAAGGACAATGACGGGTCAACATAATAGACTTCCCCATGGGAGTCGAAACGGTCAAAGCTTCGGACAGACTCCGATGGAATACCGGTCAATCGACAAAACCGCTCATCTATAAAAGAATGGGAGGCACCGAATCAAATAAAACATGAGCAATGCAGAAGAAACAAGAAGAATACCTCGACTACTCCACCGGCCGATGATCGTCCTCGGCCTCGACGCCGTGCGTAATAGAAGCGGCCCGAGCCGGGTAGGGAAGCAACCCGAAGACCGAGGGTCCCGAGTCTCTGCCGTGGGCCGCGATACATACTGGACCGTGGATCGGACATGCGGATATCCTCTCGTGCGGCGGCTGCGCTGCTCGCTGCTTCTGCTGCCGCCGCCGAGGAGGTCTCGCCCGGCTCGCTCTCGCCGAGGAGGAGCCCTAGGAGCGGCGGGTGGAAGCTGAGCTCTCTGCTGCTGCCGAGGAGGACGAGGAGGAGGCAACTGTGGTGGCCTCTGCTGCTGAATGGGGAGAGGACACTCACGCCTCCGATGCCCGACCTGTCCACAGCCGAGGCCACAAAACAGGGGGGAAGATGAAGTGGCTGGCGGTGCCGATGATGATGAAGAAGCTACTAACTGAACCGCAGGCCGAAATCCTGATCTGCCCCTCCTCCTCTGCCGACGGAGCTGCCTGCTGCCGGCCGGTGCCCTCCTCTTCCGGTCTCCACCGGAACTCTGCTCTCTGACCTCTGGGTCATAGCCCGATCCTCCTCATAAACCAGTGGCTCGATGAACGACCTGGTCAAACGTCTCAAACAATGCCCTACCACACGATTGCGAAGGGCATGACGCAAACCAGCCACAAACGACGAGCCCTCATCTTCTCATCGCGTGAGATGAGGAGCAAATCTAGATAAGGCTAAGAAACGGGCCTCATACTGAGTACGGTCATATCACCCTGTACTAGGGTCTCAAACTCGATCGCCCCCTGGATCTGAACGCGGGGAAGAACTTCTGGTCGAAACGGACCACGAACTCCTCCCATGTCCAAGCAAACCGAGGCCCGACCATCCTAGATACGGATGACCACCTGTGACGGGCCTCACCCTCAAGAAGATATGTCGCAAGGGATACTCTCACCCGCAGGACACCGAATAGTGTCAAAAATCCTCGCAACCTCGGCGCCAAGCCTCGGCAGCAGAAGGGTCGTGGTCACCACTAAACCTCGGGGATCATGTGCGGAACTCTCGAGCTATCGCACTAGCACGCAGTAAGTCGACGCCCGAAACCTCGCGGTAGCAGTGACGGTGTCGCAATGCGGTGGCAACAAGCGCATCAACGCTGAAATGCTCGGCTCCTATAGTACTGCGGAAAGGTAGGCGGCACTCGCCTCAAAGCGGAGGCACGAGGGCGGCCGGCGGAGCAGGAGCCAGAATAGCAGGCTGAGTAGGGGGAATATGTGGGGGAACCGGGCAACTGGAGGTATGGGCGCTACGGGCTCAACTGAGGAACAGGCCGGATCGGGACCTCATGAATCGGATCCTCAACAACGGAGCCGGATGTGCTCGAGTAGAAGGGGTAACTCGGGCACCTCGTCCACGTGCACCACGACCACGGGTGCCACGACCACGGGAGCCACGTCCACGCGGCATCGTCTACAAAATAATGACGACTCAAGGAATCAAGACAATTACAGGCTCAATACGGAGCGAAATGAAGGATCTCGGGACACTACTTGTCCCATGTTCTTAGCAGACCTGCGATGTCATCCTTAGTCTTTCCAGAATTACCTGCTATGCTCTGATACCAACTCCTGTCACGCCCCAGACTCGGTAACCGGACTCACAAGGAACCCGATGGCCGGTTCTAGTACCCCATTCTCGGCTCCTGAGGTAGGTTCCGATCCTGGGATCCTACAAGGAGGATTTTCATAACAATATAATCACTTCCAATGCGAGCATACCCAAGATCACAGCAAGTACATCTGAGAATAACAAAGGCACACATCACAAAATCCACTAAAAATTTAAACTTTTACAATCATCCAAAAGGTCCAAAAGGACTCATGAGAATAAAAGGAAAAGAGAGAGAAATCAACAACACTGGAGTCCTCACTGCTCAACTCTACTCCATGCTCTGCTGCTACGGCGCCTACCTAGAGTCTCCTGCACGTATCAATCGTGCATAAGCTTATAGAAGCTTAGAGGGTGGTGTAAGTGTGTGACAATGGTGCACAGAAGAATAGTAGGAGGTATAAGGAGAGAAGCATAATCAATGAACATATCACTAGTCTTACCAAGGCTTACCATGAATGCGATGCAATAAGTAATGAGTGTCATACCAAGGCAATGTATGAAAGGGGGGCTTGTACAGCCAATGCTAATGCGATGTAAGTGATGTCAATGCTCATAACCATAAGTCAAGTACATTTTCAATCATAGGGAAATCACCGGGGTCCATTACACTGCTGAATGACTGCCGCTCTGCAGACCCCGCATAGCCAAACGAGCGTAAGAGACCTCACTACCCGCCTGTGGACAACCAATCACCAACAAGGCCTCGAAGGTAGCGGACCCATTTACGAGCGGTCACTTCGCCTAGCAATGCCTCCTCACACCAGGTGTAAGGCCACACCCCTATCCAACCGACTACACGAGTGGGAGTCGCGGCCTAACGGTATAAGGCCCTCGTGCGCTCATGTATTCCACCCGGTCACGGCGTTGGAGCAGATCCTTGGTACCATGGAAGTTTTGGGAATCTCACCCATGGGCATCCTACGCACCCAAGTATGCTCAAGTAATATTTCCGGTGTCCACACATGCGGCCATCCACAAATGTCCCTGTGGAGGCAAGGCCCTGATGAAGCAAGGGCGGTATCCTCATGAAATGCGATGCCAATGCATGAGTCGCACACACAAATCATGCACAAGTTTCAGGCACTCAATGTGCAAAAGGGGAGAAACTCCATCCCTGAATGACCACTATACAATGCAATCAATTCATACCGATGAGGCATATGGGTCGCAATGATGTAAGTGTGCTACCCGAGGAATATGAAATTATTCGTCCCAAGGAGGGTCAAGATCTAGGCACATCGACAGTATTCTAAGAAGAAGAGAAGCCCTCTAGTGGGAGCCCAGAATTTGGGATGACCCACAAACTAAGAGAGTCAAAATCCTAAGGAGGAACAGTCCTAGCCAGGCCCAAGGTGGGCCTTTAACCACTTATAAGGGCCTCTATGGGCCTACCTTAGGGCCACCAAGGAGGACATCCAACCTCAACTGGGTCCCAAAAGGTAGCCTACTATATATGTAAAGAAAGGTCCAAGGCACAATCAACCCATGGCCTAGTGGGCCATACACTAAGCCCAAAAACAAAGGCAACCTGGTGGACCCTTAAGCAAGGTTAGGGCCCAACCATAAGGGTCATAGGTTCATTCATTGTAGTAGGCCTAATGGGCAGCCCATTATCCCAACATATGGGAAATTCTTAAATTTTTAACACATGTAAGTTGGGCCTCACATCTCGGCCCAAGTATGGATTTATTATAGTGGGCAAACAAGGGCCCAACTACTTGAGTATTTGGCCCATAAGGCCCATCACAATGACATGGTAAATATAGGACCCAAGGGTTCAATGGGCCTATCAAAAGTTCCAGCCCAACCAAGGCTATAAGGCCCTTACTTGACTAAGAGACTAGCCCAAGAAGAATCCTATTTGGGATGGGCCTTTAATCATACACTAATTAAGCCCAAAAAAATAAAAAATTAAGATGATAAGATACTGACATAAATCCTCCTCAAATCTAGTGGGCCATATTGCCCCAAAGAACATCTATAGGCAACAATTATTGGGCTCAATGCCAAATTCCAGCCCACCCAAATTTCTGGGTTGGTTGGAGTTCAGCATTAGAAGTATTTCTTAGTATAATTAATTCTGGATGGCTCACACACATCACTGTGGGCCCCACCAGATGAGATAGGATATACAATACATATATGAAATGGGCCAGACTGTTAGAATGCAAGCCCAGCAGTAGCCTAAGGCAGGGATGTCCCATGTGTAGGCAGTCCTATGGGCCTGGGGTATATGGCCCAAAAATCCACCTAATGTGTTCTAATTGAATAAAAAGGGGGCAAGTATGATCAATCCCCTAAGGACCCTACATGGATGGGTGGTGGGACATTCAACACATCGAGGTGGGCCCACGAAGCAGGCTAGATGCCCCAGCCTGGGCGTCCCTGCCTAGCAGACCACTTCCAGCCACACCACGGGCAACTCAAATGTATTTTGGATCTGAAATTTTACAGAGTGATACTTCCATAGGTGACCTACACCCCCACAAAATTTCAAGATTTTTGGACACTTAGAAATATTTTAATTTGTTTAAATAAAATAGACTGTCCAGAAAATCGGACTGACCTGGACGTCCCAACGTGGTGGGCCAGTCCGGCCCTTGCCACGGTGTACACAGAGGTCCGTTGGCCCTGAAATTTGGTAAGTGGGTCCTAGAATGGGTGGAACATATCTTCATAAAATTTTAGAATTTTTAGACATATATAAATATTTTAATTTATTTAAAGAAATCAATCTGTCCTAAAAATCGGACTGATCTGGACACTGTATTGTAATGGGCCAGTCCAGCCACCACCATGGTGTGTACAGGTGTCCATTGGCCCCAAAATTTTGTAGGTGGGTCCTACCATAAGTGAACCACCTCTCTGTAAAATTTTATGATTTTTGGATACTCATAAATATTTTAATTAAATTAAGAATTTCAATCTGTCCAGGAAGGGATGTTGCTGTCCATGCATTGTTTACCCAATAAGGTGGGCCCAACCTTCATCCAAGAGGGGAAAAATGGAGGTTTAGTATTTTATTCATAAAATAAGGTAAGGTGGGGTCCATAAAAGTGGCCCATCCTTCAGAGAAACCAAGCTCAAGTGTATGTTTTCCCTCCATACATGTGGGTTGGACAGCCCAACAAGGTGGACCGCCCACCCCTATGGGCCTCCTTTTCGGTACCATATCATGGACCATCTGAGGTATGACCCATCACACCTCATGGTGGGGTCCACACCTTCTCATTACACTCCATACTTATAAAGAAAATGATGACAATCATGATCCAAAAATCCATGCCAAAGATTGAACATGACAATCCATGCAACAGTCCAAGTTTTTGGACAGCAATACATGGCTGGACACATCAGCCTATATCTCAATAATCTCAGCCATAAAAAGGGTGTGTGGCCTTCCTCAGTGGGCCCCACATAAGTCCAAATCACATACTAGAACTAGGACACTTGCATGCATTTGATTAAGGTGTCCGATGATCATGGAGTTAGGTGATAAGAGCATCCCACCTTGCTGGATTTTTATTTTTATTTATTTTGGGACATCCAAGGCCCACTATAAATGGGCCACACACACACTATCATCCATACATCAGAGAAAAGAGAAGAAGGAAATAGAGTAATCCGGCCATGGGGGTAGGGCCCCGCCACTAGTGGGCCCTCCCAAGAGTGAATCATACCCATACAACTACATTGATTTTACATGCAACAAAAAATCACTACATGCATGATATATAATTGTTATGGATGGTTGGGATGCCATCCCAACATGATCCTTAGGGTCTAGATGACCTTAAGATGGAGTGGATTATAAAATACATCATGATGGGGTCCATGGAGAATGGCCTCATCATGGATCATGACATGCATGTAGGATGGGCCAAAGGGCCACATCCATGGGATCAAATGGGATCCCCACCATGGATTGGTGGGTCCCATATGATCCATCTAGAAAGAAAAAGATCAAAGGTTAGAAAATAAGATCAACAATTATAATCACCCACCTTGAATCTTCAAGCTACCACCAACACTAGGTACTCCAAGCTCCAAGCTTAAAGGTTCAATGGTCAAGATGAGTTTGTGATGGCTAGATGGAGGAAGAAAGGAAGGGAAAGTTGCTGGAAATTGGGAGAGGGAGGGCTGGAAATTCTTCCATGAAAGAGGAAAATGAGAGAATGAAGGAGGAGAGAGAGAAAGGAAAGGTTGTAGGGGAGTCATCATTACTCTCCCTCCTTGGTTAGAGAAAGAAATCATAACCTATGGTGATACAAACAATGCTTGCTAGGGTAGGTTAGGTGTGGGTAGTGTTTAGGATGGGTAGTGTTTATTCCATGGGAATTATAGTGTGTGTGGGTGGTGTGCATGGGAACTTGTGCCTGAGAGTGGTCCATATGCTTTTGTACAAAAAGTGGGCCACATGATGAAATGCTCACAACTTTTGATCTATAAGTCGGATGAATGCACAAGACGCGTCGTTGGAATCGCAACGACGATGCGGTCACAATGGTATAGGTCTCAACTCGATCCGAGTCGGGTCTTCATGACTGGGCTCACGGATGACCGCAAACACTATCCAAGGGTCACGGGTCGCCGGGATTCGACCGGTAGGACCGCGGGATCAAGATGGACGGAATGCATACTCACACACACACATGCACACATGCGAACTCGGGTCGGGTCTCACATAGGTTTAGGTTTACATTTTAGGCTTAGGTTTAGATTTAGGTTATAGGTTTAGGTTTAGGTTATAAGTGTAGGTTATAGGTTTAGATTTAGGTTAGGTTACAGGTTAAGGTTTAGGGAATTGAGAATAGGTTAAGGTTTAGGTTTAGGAAATCAGGTTCGGGTTTAAGTTTGGGTTCTCAAGTTTAGATTTAGGTTACGGAGTTGTGATTAGGTTTCAGTGTAGGTTTAGGTTTAGGGATTTGAGAATACATTTAGGTTTTAGGTTTAGGTTAAGTTATAGGTTTAGGTTTAGGTTTAAGTTATAAGTTATAGCTTTAGGGAATTGAGAATAGGTTAAGGTTTAGGTTTAGGAAATCAAATTTGGGTTCGGGATCAGGTTTAGGTTTGGGTTTAGGTTGTAGGTTATAGGTTATAAGTTAAGGTTTTGGTTTAGGTTTAGGTTATAGGTTTAGTTTATGGTTTTAGGTTTATGTTTGGGTTTAGGTTATAGGTTATAGGTTTAGGTTATAGGTTAAAGTTTTATGTGTCGGTTATAGGTTTAGGGATTTGAGAATAGGTTTAGGTTATAGGTTTAGTTTTAGGTTTAGGTTATAGGTTTAGGTTTAGGTTTAGGTTCGGTTATAGGTTATAGGTTTAGGTTAAGGTTATAGGTTAAAGGTTAAGGTTATAGTTTTAGGTTTAGGATTGGTTAGAGGTTTAGGTTTAGATTTAGGTTTAGGAATTCAGGTGTTGGTTCGCGTTCCAGTTTGGGTTATATGTTTAGGTTAAGGTGTAGGTTTAAGTTAAGTGAATTAAGTTTAGGTTATAGGTTTAGGTTTAGGTTTTAGTTTAGGCTAAGGGTTTAGGGATTCAGATTCGGGTTCGGGATCGGGTTTAGGTTTGGGTTTTCAATTTTAGGTTTAGGTTTATGTTAGGGAGTTGAGATTAGGATTAGGTGTAGTTTTAGGTTTAGGGATTTGAGTATACATTTAGGTTTTTGGTTTAGGTTAAGGTTAAGGTTAGGTTATAGGTTATCGGTTTTGGTTATAGGTTATAGGTTAAGGTTTCGGTCCTAGGTTTTGGTTTAGGTTAAGATTATAGGTTTAGGTTTAGGTTAAGGTTATAGGTTTTGGTTAAGGTTTAGGTTTCAGTTATAAGTTATAACTTTAGGGAATTGAGAATAGGTTAAGGTTTAGGTTTAGGAAATCTCGGGTTCGGGATCCGGTTTAGGTTTGGATTTTTAAGTTTAGGTTTGGGTTTTCAAGTTTAGTTTTAGGTTTAGGTTAGGGAGTTGAGATTAGGATTAGGTGTAGGTTTAGGTTTAGGGATTTGAGAATACATTTTGGTTTTAGGATTAGGTTTAGGTTTTAGGTTTAGGTTATAGATTTAGGTTTTAGGTAATAAGTTTAGGTTATAGGTTTAGGTTTAGGTTTTAAGTAGAGGTTAAGGTTAGGTTATAGGTTATAAGTTTAGGTTATAGGTTATAGGTTAAGGTTTAGGTTATATGTTTTGGTTTAGGTTAAGGTTATAGGTTTAGGTTATAAGTTTAGGTTTGGGTTTTCAAGTTTAGGTTTAAGTTTAGGTTAGGGAGTTGAGTTTAGGATTAGGTGTAGGTTTAGGTTTATGGATTTAAGAGTACATTTAGGTTTTTGGTTTAGGTTAAGGTTATAGGTTTAGGTTTAGGTTTATGTTATAAGTTATAGCTTTAGGGAATTGAGACTAGGTTAAGGTTTAGGTTTAGGAAATCGGGTTCGGGTTCGGGATCGGGTTGAGGTTTGTGTTTAGGTTACAGGTTATAGGTTATAGGTTATAGGTTATAGGTTATAGGTTTAGGTTTAGGTTTAGGTTATAAGTTTAGGTTATGGTTATAGGTTTAGGTTTGGGTTTAGGTTATAGGTTATTGGCTTAGGGATTTGAGAATAGGTTTAGGTTATAGGTTTAGGTGTAGGTTTAGGTTTAGGGATTTGAGAGTAGGTTTAGGTTATAGGTTTAGGTTGTAGGTTTAGGTTTAGGTTTAGGTTATATGTTTTGGGATTTGAGAATAGGTTTAGGTTTAAGATAAGGGTTTAGGGATTCAGATTCGGGTTCGGGATCAGGTTTAGGTTTAGGTTTTCAAGTTTAGGTTTAGGTTTAGGTTAGGGAGTTGAGATTAGAATTAGGTGTAGGTTTAGGTTTAGGAATTTGAGAATACATTTAGGTTTTAGGTTTAGGTTTAGGTTTCAGGTTATAGGTTATAAGTGAAAAGGCCAAGCTATGTGTCCTAAAGGGGGGGTGAGTAGGACTGCCAAATAAAACTTATAACAGCGGAATTAAAAAGAATATGATAGCCAAAGTAAATCACAATGCAGGAAAGTAAAATAACCTCAAAATTCAAATCTTGAGAGGTTGATACAAACATTGTTCTAAGGACAACCTTACACCAAAAACCAGAGTTTATGGTAGGACAACCTTATTTCTAGAAAGATCTTTATATCAAATCTCAAACCGAAGAAGAATACAGAAATAAATACAAACTGAATTGAAATAAATTATAATTACAAATGTATTGTTCTAGGGACAGCCACACACCATAAAAATGGCAGGGCAACCTTGCTGGAACAACTTTCAAAGGAAATTGAAAATCAAGCTGATAAAGGAATAGCAGAAAATAAATTCTAAACTATTACAAAATTCTCACAAAGCTTGAATTAAATGATTACAACATTCACCGCCATACATACATCCCACAAAAGAATAATTAAAGATTAGAAGTATAAATCATTCAACCACAACACAAGGGATTATAGTGGTTCGCCTGTGTGTTCACCAACTGTTAAACAACAGCCACACAATATGCTACTCCACTCCCAATATCCTCACATAGGGGATATTAGCGTTCACTAACAAAATAGGTTTTCCCATGTTCACCCAAAACCTTTACAATTGTGTCTTTGTCTGTGGGCTTACACAATTAAAAAACCCCACTTCTGAGTTTTCCTGGCTCTCCTCAGAAAACCAATACAACAAGATTTTTCTGGCAAATCTTGAAAGAAACCAAAACAAAAAGGAATTTATAATTAAATGTAAAATACCTGAATATCTCCTTCGTTATAGCAGCCCGATAGAACCAAATCAGAGTAGATGATTGAATGTCCAAGTTCAATGTCCAGTACTCAATTACAATGGTTCTAATTCTAATAGATTTTAAATTAAACCAAATAAGGCTTGCCTTAATTGATTTTGATTCTAAAGAAATGGAATAACAATTCCTCTTATCAAATCAAATTGGAATAGCAGAAACAAAATCAATTAAATAAAGCTAAGGAAAGAGAATATTAAATAAGCACACTTAGCTTAGATGGAGCACAAAATTATCTCTCAGAAGTTCGACGAAGATTGGCTTGAATGGATTAAGTAATTTGATGATTTCTTCTGAGATTCGTGCACTATTTATACGTGAGCAGATCGTGTCTTCGACTGGTCTAGGGAGCTCTTCGACTAGTCGAAGCATTAACAGATATTTAAAAAATTCGGCGGGATATGCTTTGACCGTTCTACGACTGGTCGAAGGTCTCCTATGACTGGTCATAGGTCACCTACGACTGGTCGTAGGTCTCCTTCGACTGGTCGTAGAAACTATAAACCATCGCTGGAATTCGAGTCGAAGATGTTCGACTCGACTGGTCGAAGATGCAGTCGACACTGTTCCTATGACTGGTCGAACAAATTCCTGGACTAGTCGAAGCCTAACAGATTCTATCCAGAATTTGTAATAAACTCACGACTGATCGAGGAATTTCTTAGACTAGTCGAAGCAAGTCTAGGACTAGTCGAAGAAGGCCTAGGACTAGTCGAAAAACAAACCAATCACATGTAAAATAACATTAGACTTATGTATCCGAAATGACCTACTTCTAAGGTCAACTTATGGTCAGTCAAACCTCAATCATGAAGTAAAGGACATTGAAACATTCGGAACTAGTGACCTTGAAGTATGAGCCTTGAAGTCTTGATGTAGATCAATCTTGAAATCTTGATGTAGCTAAATCTTGAAAGGGTCTTGAATTCTTTACCAACTGCCTTGTACTCTTCAGCTTGAGTCTTGTCTTGTGAGCTTTACTTGTTGTAAGCTTAGCTTGTTCATAAATGTTGATCCTTGAGAGAGCTTCACTTATGCAAGTTATATATAACATAACAGTGATTTTGGTACCACAAATTTGACAACAGACAGGGATATAAACTATAGCACTTACAATAAGTTAAGGTTTAGGTCCTAGGTGTTGGTTTAGGTTAAGGTTATAGGTTTAGGTTTAGGTTAAGGTTTAGGTTTAGGTTATAGGTTTAGGTTAATGTTTAGGTTAAGGTTTCGGTTTAGGTTATAGGTTATAGCTTTAGGGAATTGAGAATAGGTTAAGGTTTAGGTTTAGGAAATCGGGTTCGGGTTCGGGATTGGGTTTAGGTTTGGGTTTTCAAGTTTTGGTTTGGGTTTTCAAGTTTAGGTTTAGGTTTAGGTTAGGGAGTTTAGATTAGGATTAGGTGTAGGTTTAGGTTTAGGGATTTGAGAGTACATTTAGGTTATAGGTTTAGGTTTTAGGTTATAGGTTTAGGTTTAGGTTTTAGGTATAGGTTAAGGTTAGGTTATTGGTTATAAGTTTAGGTTATAGGTTATAGATTAAGGTTTAGGTTATATGTTTTGGTTTAGGTTAAGGTTATAGGTTTACGTTTTAGGTTTTGGTTTTGGTTTTCAAGTTCAGGTTTAAGTTTAGGTGAGGAAGTTGAGATTAGGATTAGGTGTAGGTATAGGTATAAGGATTTGAGAATACATTTAGGTTTTAGGTTTTAGGCTTAGGTTTATGTTATAGGTTTAGGTTATAGGTTTAGGTTATAAGTGTAGGTTATAGGTTTATGTTTAGGTTAGATTCTAGGTCAAGGTTTAGGGAATTGAGAAGAGGTTTGGGTTTTAAAGTTTAGGTTTAGGTTTAGGTTAAGGAGTTAAGACTAAGATTAGGTGTAGGTTTAGGTTTAAGGATTTGAGAATACGTTTACATTTTAGGTTTAGGTTTAGGTTTTAGCTTTAGGTTAAGGTTATAGGTTTAGGTTAGGTTTAGGTTTAGGTTATAAGTTATAGGTTATAGGTTGTAGCTTTAGGGAATTGAGAATAGGTTAAGGTTTAGGTTTCAGAAATCGGGTTCAGGTTCAGGATTGGGTTTAGGTTTGGGTTTAGGTTATAGGTTATAGGTTATAGGTTTAGGTTATGTGTTAAGGTTTAGGTTTGCGTTTAGGTTATCAGTTTAGGTCATAGGTTTAGGTTTAGGTTATAGGTTTTGGTTTAGGTTTAGGTTATAAGTTTAGGTTTAGGGAATCAGGTTCGGTTTTGGGTTCGGATCGGGTTTAAGTATTCTCTAGTATTATCTACTATTGATGTTAGTATTATCTACTACATACTAGTAGCATACAACCAATATTGGGGCACCATACCATAAGCTACAAGAATTTCATATCCCCTTAAACAAGGTATCCTTTATTGATAACATATATATATATTATAAGTTCTTTATTTTCATTTACATTTGCAAATACATTCATCATCCATCCAAGAGAAATGAAACAAGTACTGTCACTCTATGACTAACAGTTAAAAAGGAAAATCATGCATCTTATCTTACAACCGCAATTGACGGCACGTCGAACTGGCCTGGGGAACCATGTGATACATCCATCCCCAGGATGATTGTGGGAACTCCAGAAATCAGGGGAATGGAAAGTGAGTGTTTAACTGCAAGTAAGGAATTCATTCCACCAAGTTGTTGAAAAGAAAGGAAAGGAGGTTGTTAGCTAGACAGAGAGATCACACTTGAAAGTCCATAGGGAAGGGACATGATATTTCAGTGACAACTCACCTTGGCATTTATCCTCAAAAGAACATTTGTCAGGCATTGGTCATTAACTATTTGAGGCGCAATGCATTGAGTGACAATACCAAATTCTTGCAGGTTCTTTTTCTTCCATGGACCTTCAGAAATGGCACAAACTCATACATTAAATGTATACATCTGCTCCACTCTAACAGTATGTGGAGAACGCCTCCACTGTTTAGGTATCTGCTAAGTCAATGGGTTTTTAAAGTTTTTGGACTAGTTTTTAGTAAATAATGCAAGAAATGGTTACATAAAATAAGAGATCGAGCCATGACTCTTACAAGAGATCGATCCATGACTCTTACAAATGCTTATAGTGATTCTATCATCAAGATAAATGTCGACATCTGATAACTAAGTGAACAAGAGTGCAAGTCTTTGTCACAAAATTTGTTTCAATGTGTTGATGGTGAGTATCAAGTTGTGTTGTAGAAGAGACCACATATCATTTATTCCTCAGCCCACTGGATTGATTTAGCATTCTTCCATTGACCTGATTTAGCATTTATTCCTCACTAAGAAGATGTACTTTATGATTAAGGATATCAATTCTGGGAAGTAGATGTAATGTTAATGAAGTTATTGAGAGGTCATTCTTAGTAATTGTCTTTCAAAAGAAAATGATCCATTATAAGAGGGCAAGTTCCCTGCTTGTAAAGAACAAGGAAGATCCCTATTATGCTGAGTTTGTACATATGCCACGCGCACGCACACACAAAAATCCCAAATTTGGAAAATCCTAGTCACTGAATCTTCAGTCTTTCCTTTTATAGTTAACATCCCATGAATATAGCTAACATTAAAGTAAATTGTACAAGAACAGGTGAAATTCCTTTTATAATTGTAAATGCTACAAGTGTAGTTCTTCTCTAGATGAAGAGTGACCAGACTAGGAGCAAAATAAACATGGATAAACAGTTTGTTTTAAGTCTCTACTCTAAACTATTAGTTTCACTTTAATTAAGCATAATACATCCAAACACAAATACACCAATCACAAATCAAACATTACTTAACTCTTTGTTATATTTAAGTATCGAAGATTGATAGGAAAAGATACAGACATCCTCATGCTACAATTTGAAAATATCATCCAAATATCTCACACCATTCATAAATGAACTTTCATTGGCAACCATTCACTATATCACGTTCAATTGCCTCACATGTGCCAAGAAGCTTCTTCTATAAAAGAAAGACTTGCAAACCAAATCCCTATTTAAAACTTAAAAATAAGGTGTTACTATTTATACTAAAACAAATCATGAGCATGTTCCTACAAGCCGGGCTGGTGGTAATCAAGACTCTAACTCTTGATTATACCAACAACTATATTCCCTAATGAACTCGAAGCTTGAACAAAGAACATGTAGCCCCTGGCTTAAGCTTTTGGTTATAAGAACTGAAAACACCAGTTACCTAAAATGAACTGTAAAGGGTCATTTGGGAGCATGTATTTGGTCGTAGTTGGTGTGAATCAGTAAGGTTAGTACATTTGGAAGAGTATATTTGGTCCCAATTCACACCAAATACACTAAAAGCCTTTTGTTTTATAATGGTCGTATTACCTTCACAGCTGATTGACAATTCTCAAAGAAATCAATGATGGAGAACATTGTTTTAAGCATACATTCTAAAGTGCAAGTCACCCAGAGATCGAAACCAGTATCTGTCACCTAACTCATTCCAACTCAGTCAGAATTGTTCAGACTCAGTCTGGTTTTGGAATGTGACTTGCCAATGTTAACAATTGTTTTGTTGAATTGATGGTTCTTTGCCATATAAATAACAGAAAAACTCACATCATAGCCAGCCATAGGTTGAGAACTCTATTTTCGGTTGGTGGCCCAAACATGGAAACATGAAATCCTCCATACATGGGTTATACCCTGATGACTTGAGCAATATTAAACCCAACTTCCAAGTATAAAGAAGAACAAAAAATGAAATCCACACTCTTCTTCTTCACTCTGTCAAAAAGAAAACTCAATTTCATTCAATATTAGAAGTATCTGGATAGAACAAATGCAAGTATTTACCCTCAGCCCAAAATTTAATCAATCTAGACATTTCATTCCTACTTAGTTTTAAGTCTCATCCATACATGGCCCACCTCATCACTGGATGTAGAAATTAGATTTCCCCCAACCAATATTAGAAGTATCTCAACAGGAATGTACATCATGATACTTGCGATTGTGGTTTAGATCCAACGTTTGCTGCTACGAAGTGCTAAATTGTGCAGCTCATACAGGCTGTTTTTTAAAAAAAAAAAATGGAAAAGGAAAGGATACTTTTCAAAATCAATACAAAGAACTATCAGCTATTTTGGAATGCTTAGGTTCAGCTGTGTATTAGACCCAACTCTTTCAATTCCTAAATCACCAAATTCCTAAATCCTCAAATCCCTAAATCCTAAATCCTCAAATCCCTAAATCCCCAAATCATTTCAATTAGTATTGAGATTGAAAGAGATTGAGAGAGAGAGAGAGAGATACCTCACAGTGAACCAAGCTTTAGAGGAAGAGAACAACTTCCTATTTGAGTTAGAGCCCCGATCACGAGTCCACGCCGAAAATAGGGTTCCCGAGCTCTGAGGAGAGATAGAGAGAGAGAGAGAGATAGAGAGAGAGAGGGTGCGCGAGAGAGAGGACCGAGAGAGAGAGGGTGCAGTTGAGAGAGAGAGGGCGTGGTTAAGAGAGGATCAAGAGAGAGAGAGGGTGCACGAGAGTGAGAGAGAGCATCGAGAGAGACAGAGAAAGAGAGAGAGGGCGTGGTTGAGAGAGGACTGAGAGAGAGAGAGAGGTTGCGAGAGAGTGAGAGAGGACCGAGAGAGAGAGGGCATGAGAGTGAGAGTGAGAAAGGAGAGAGAGAGAGAGAGAGAGAGAGAGAGAGAGAGAGAGAGACTTTAAATCTCTCTCAAGATGGATTGGCTAATCGCCCTGACACCAGGGACGGACGCTGGTGGTCTGTGCTCTGTGGGCCCCACCATGATGTTTGTGTTTCATCCCTGCCATCCATCTATTTTTCCATTTCATTTTATGGTATGAGACCAAAAATGAGGTATATCCCAATCTTAACTGGACCACATTATAGGAAACAGTGCTGAATGAGCATCGACCATTAAAAACCTTCTGGGGGCCATATAAAGTTTTGGATCAATCTAATTTTTTTCCCTTCATCTGGGCCTGTATGACCTAATTAATAGATTGGATGTCAAATAAAAAGTACAGTGGGCCTTAGAAGGGTTTTAATGGTGGATATCCAATCACTATTGTTTTCATGTGGTGTGGTCCACCTGAGATTTATATCCCTCTCATTTTTGGTATCACGCCCTAATATGATATGTAAAAATGGATGGACGGCGTGGATGAAACACATACATCATGGTGGGACCCATAGAGCACCGACCACCAACCACGGGTCTGGTGTCAAGGGGAGTAGCCAACCGTTTCCCTCTTGGACGTCATACGGTGAGGACACCAAGTATTGTGGGCCCCACTATGATGTATTTGTTATATCGACACCATCCATCCATTTTGAGATATCATTTTAAGTCATGAGCCAAAGAATGAGGTAGATAAAAATTTGTAGTGGACCCCACCACAAAAATCTCAGGTGCACCACACCACATGAAAACAATAGTAATTGGATATCCATCATTAAAATCCTCCTAAGGCTCACTATACTGTTTGTTTGACATCCAATATGTTGATTAGGTCATACAGGGCCAGATGAAGGGGAAAAACAAAAATCAGCTTGATCCAAAACTTTCATGGCCCCAGAATGGTATGACATCCAATATTGCACTGTTTATATTTTTTAGATGCCTTCACATAGTTTTAGATGGTATGGCCCACCTAAGTTTCGTATACAGATGATTTTTTAAGATATCTCATAAACTAAAGGAGACACATCAAATGCACGGTGTTGATGTTCGACATACATCATGAAGGACCCTACAAAACTTACTAACATTAATTTTTAGGTTCTCAGGGTGTTATTAAGTTGGGTCATAATTTTGACCAGAATATTTGGCCCATTTTACATGTCTGGTCCATTCACTCTCTTTTACTGATCATTACCCTCAATTTGATTACTTACTTGCCCCGATCATGCTACATATGAGAAAGATATTGGGCAAACAAGATTGATCAACAATTAGAGTGAATTTTGATTTAAACATCTGAAGTTATTACTCTTCAATCTGGACTGATCAGATTGTCTAAAAATGGTTAAAGGTTGTTCATAATATCAAAAATATATGAATGAATAAAAAACACAAACATCAACTTGATCCAAAACTTTTATGGCCTCCAAGAAATTTTAAATGGTAGAGGTTCAATCACACTATTTCCTATGGTGTGGTCCACTTGAGCTTTGGATATGCTTCCTTTTTGTTCTCTAGACCTCAAATTATTTGTTAACATGGATGAATGGAGTGGATAAAATAAATAAATAATAGCAGACCCCACAGAGTTTACTTTGGTAAGGGTAACGAGTAACTCACCTAAATGTAGTAGAGAAGGGTTTCCTTAAAACATTCATAATCATATATTGGGCCTGCCTAAATGTGATTCACATATCCAACCCACTCATTATGTGTGTCCCACTTGGATGAGGGATCAGACCAAGTTTCAACCGCACCCATGTCTGTATTAACTTATAAACAGATTGGATCTCAAATAAACATAGTGGCGGGCCCTAAGAAGGTTTCAATAGTGGGTGTCACTATCCCACTCTTTTCTATGGTGGGTCCACTTGAACATTGGATCTACCCCGTCAATCAGATGCACCATTCCATGGTGGGCCACGAGCTTAAAAATAAAGTCAATCCCTGACTTGGGTGGGCCACACCACATACTATAGTTGAGAGGGTTACCCTCCCATTAAAACATTCATAATCATTTATTGGGCCCACCTAGATGTGGTTCATAGATCCAGCCCATTCATTATGTGTGTCCCACTTAGATGAGGAGTCAGACCAAGTTTCATACACATCCAAAACTCATGTGGGCCCCACCAAATGCTTTTATATGTTTTAGCGCTGTCTTCACATAGTTTTAGATGTTATGGCCCACCTGAGTCTCGTATATGACTGATTTTTGGACTTAAAGGGGACACATCAAATGCATGGTGTTGATGTTCTACACACATCATGGTGGGGCCCACACAGATTAACCTCATGGGAAGTTCCCATGAGGTGACCTTATAGTACCATTTCACTATTTTGGTAACTCCATGGGTGTTACTCTAACCGTGTAGGGCCCACCTTGATATATTTTATGTATATCGACACCATCCATATATTTTTCCATCATATTTTAGGATGTGATTTCAAATCATAAGAACTCAATAATCTCAGGTGGGCCATACCAATCAAAACAATGATGAATAACCATTAAAAACTTTTTGAAGGCCACAAAAGTTTTGGATCAATTTGATCTTTGTAGTTTACCTTCATCTAGATCTTCTTTACATTATCAACACGTTGGATTACAAATAAACATTACTAAAACCTTACGATGGGCTCTTTATAATTTTTAATGGCGAGGTACTATATTATCATTCTTTCCAGTGGTGTGGTCCACTTAAGATTTAAATCTATACAATTTTTTATACCCGGCCCAAAAATGGGTTGGAGAAACATATGGGCGGCAAGGATATACAACACATCATCAAAATCTCACTTTTGTGATCTAACTTTTCAATTTTTCTTATCAAAATACAAAATCTAGTTTTCCTTTTTAAAAAATATATTTTTTTCAAATTTGTCAATTTTTTCACAATTTTTTTTAATTTTTTAAATTTTCTTTTTCAAAATATCATTTTTTTTTCGAAATCTTTTTTTTTTCAAAATTATCAACATTATTCAAAGTTCTTAATTTTTTTTTTCAAAATCTAGATTTTTATAAAATCACAGTATTTTTTTTTTTCAAAATCTAAAATTTTATTAAACATTTTTAATTATTTTTCTAAGCTTCTCAATTATTATTTTTTTTCGAAATTCATAATTTTCTTGAACTTCTTAATTTTTGACCAGGATACATAATACATACATGAAGGTGGCCTCCACAGTAACACCACATCAAAAGAAAGGGTAAGACGGTTTAGGACCGTCTCTAATGTAGACGGTCTTTGACCATCTCATATGACCCCTTTAACCGAGCTAAGGACCATCTCTAATGTAGACGGTCTTTGACAATCTCAAATGACCACTATAAGACAGCTAAGGACTGTCTCTAATGCAGACGGCCTTTGACAGTCTCAAATTACTAGTAAAAGCAACCAATGACTATCTCTAATGCAGACCGTCTTTGACTATCTCGGATGACTACCTATAAGACAGCTAAGGACCGTCTCTAATGCAGACGGTCTTTGACAATCTCAAATAACTGCTATAAGACAGCTAATGGCCGTCTCTAATGCAGACGGTCTTTGACCGTCTCAGATGACTGCATATAAGATGGTCAAAGACCGTCTTTTATTCCAGACAGTCAATAGCCATCTTTTCTCCACAGTTAACGACGGATTCTGACCGTCTTAAATGATTTGTGGACGTTCAACATTTTTAAGACAATTTTGCTTCATATTAAGGACAGTCAAGAGCCATTTGAAATTTTAGAGATGGTTTACGGCCGTCTGTAAACCGTCTTTAAACCAAGGAATTTTGCAGACGGTCCACAACCATCTCAAAATTCATCTTTTTTTTTCCCATTTTTCACATAGTGAGTTCCTTAAAAAGTTCTTTTCGTATCATAAAATAAATACCTTAAGGAAAGCAATCATGAATTTCACGTAAAAAGAGGGTGAGACCGTCTTTCAATGTTGGAAGTGATATAAGTATCTTATAAATTCATGTCCACAACATGGCAGGTAACAAGCTTTTTCTATAATGGATTGACTTTTCCCATGCGCCAATTTATTGAGATGATGTGTAATGGGGAATTCATGAATGAGGAAGCCGATTATGCATGGGATTATTTTAATAAACTTGCTGAAAACGCAGAATCATGGGATACCTCCCCAAGACCCACACTTCTAAGTCTACTCAACCAAAGGAGAAAGGAGGAATCCATGTTTTAAAGGAAGAAAATGACATAAATGCTAGAGTGGCCAATCTCATAAGGAAAGTCGAAGCCATGGAACTTAAGAAGGAGAAACCTATCAAACCCGATAAGGCTGAGGAAGTTGTTTGTGGTATTTGTGCTTGCAACATATATACAATTGAAAATTGTCCTACTATTCCTGTTTTTCAAGAGATATTGAATGAGCAATCAAATACCGTGAACAACTACCAAAGACCTTTCAGAGTACCCACCTCGAATACATATAATTCCAGATGGAGGAACCATCCAAATTTCAGTTGCAGGAATGGACAAATGGCTAACCCATAAGAGGTCTTTGCATAACTCTTAAATTAAAAGAGGCCTCAAGAGGATATGGTTCAAAACTTCATGCAGAACTAAGAGCTATTCAACCAGAATACAGTGTAAACATTCTAGGATCTCAAAACAACAATATGAATGTTTGCATCGTCAATTCAAAGGATTGAGTTACACTTAGTGATTGGGGAGAAAGGGACACTTCCAGCCCAACCCCTCCCCAATCCAAAACCGAATGTGAAATTAGTGACCCAAGTGCTTAAAATCAAATGGAGCAAGCCAAGTCTATCACCACTTTAAAGAGTAAAAAGATAATTGAGAAATCTATTCTGGTGAGGCTTGAAAAGTCTAAGGATCCGGAAGAAGATAAGAATGATAGACCTAACATTTCTCCACAAGAGGAAGAACTCGAAGAAGTGTGTAAGCCAATTGCACCATTCCATCAGCAGTTGATTGCACCAAAACCTCTAACTAACTCTCAAGATATTTTAAAGGTGCTTAAGCAAGTGAAAGTTAATATCCCTTTACTGGATGTCGTTAAACAAATTCCTTCACATGTCAAATTTCTGAAAGATCTATGTACTACTAAAAGGCGGCAAATGATTCAAAAGAAATTCTTTTTGACAGAAAAAGCTAGTGCCATCCTCAAGCAAGATGTGCTACAAAAATACAAGGATCTTGGTAGCCGAACCATCACTTGTCTAATTGGGAAACACCGGATTGAGCAAACACTTCTTGACGTGGGGGCGAGTGTTAATTTGTTTCCTTTCTTAGTTTACGAACAATTGGGCCTAGGTGAATTAAAACCCACTCGGACCACATTACAACTTGTCGATCAATTGATCCATGTATCGAGAGGGATGATTGAGGACGTGTTGGTCTAGGTTGATAAATTCTACTATCCAGTATATTTTATTGCTCTGGATACTCAACCCATCATGGATGTAAGCACTCAAATTCTCATCATTCCTGGTCACCCATTCCTTACTCCATTAAATGTCATCATTAATTGTAAGAATGGAATTATGAATTTATCTTTAGGAAATATGACATTGGAGCTCAACATATTTTTAAATATAAGCAAATAGCCAGAGGATGATGACAATATCCACAACATTAAAATGATTTATTCTTTCATGAAAGATAAAGCACTTTTGACTCTATGCTCTGACCCTCTAGAGATGTGCTTGGCCCACTCCACTGATTTAAATGATGTCAGGATTTAAGAGATGAATGCCTTGCTTGATGCTACGCCAATACTTGAAGTTAACAAGTGGAGGTCACAATTTGAAACTTTGCCTCAAACCGATGTAGTGCAACTACCGTCTAGCTTCAAAGCACTGAAGCTTGACCTAAAACCCTTACCTGCTAATCTTAAATACGTCTACTTAGGTCAAGATGAGATATACCCGGTGGTGATTTCTTCCCACCTTGAGAAAAAATAAGAGTGTGCTTATTTCTACTCTCATAGAGCATAAAGGAGCCCTTAGATGGTTAATTGCGGACCTCAAGGGAATTGACCCTTTGATTTGTACTTACCGCATTCATCTCGAGGATAATGCAAAGACCTCCAGATAACCATAACATCATCTAAATCCAAATACCAAAGAAGTGGTTAAAGGGGAGCTCCTTAAGTTGTTGGATGTGGGTATCATTTACCCTATATCCGATAGTTAATGGGTGAGTCCAACTCAGGTGGTTCCTACGAAGTCCGGAATCACCATCGTAGTCAATGCTGATAATGAACTCATGCCAACTAGAGTCACTATTGGTTGGAGAATGTGCATTGACTACAGAAAGTTGAAAATCTTCACAAGGAATGACCACTTTCCTTTGTCCTTCATCGATCAAATTTTGGAAAGGCTAACTGGACACTCTTACTACTGCTTCCTTGATGGGTATTCGGGCTACAACTAGATAGAGATAGCCCTTTAAGATTAAGAGAAGACGACATTCACATGTCCCTTTGACACATTTTCTTATCGAAGGATGCCATTTAAACTACACAACGCCCCTACCAGTTTTCAGCGATGTATGTTAAGCATATTTTCAGACATGGCGAGGCAATATTTAGAGGTCTCATGGATGAATTTTTTGTCTTTGGTCCATCCTTCAGTGAGTGTCTAGAAAATCTTTAAAATATATTAAAGTGATGTGAGGAAAAGAATTTGGTTTTAAATAAGGAGAAGTGCCATTTCATGGTTTCTAAGGGAATAATGCTTGGACACATAATTTCATCCAAGGGAATTGAGGTGGATAAGGCTAAAATTAACCTTATCTCTAACCTACATCCACCCAAGAGCATACGTGACGTGCAATCCTTCTTAGGACACGATGGATTTTGTAGACTATTTATAAATGATTTTAGTCATCTCTCCCATCCTTTATGTAATCTACTTCAAAGGGATGCACCATATGAGTGGATTAAGCAATGTCATGAAGCTTTTAATAAGCTCAAGGTTAAGTTGACTACCGCACCTATCATGCAGCCACACGATTGGAGCAGACCTTTTGAGATTATGTGCGATGCATCTGACTATGCTATTGGGGTGGTGTTAGGCCAGAGAAAAGAGAAGAAGCCTTATGTGATTCATTATACAAGTAAAACTTTAAATTCGACCCAAGTGAACTACTCTACTACGGAGAAGGAACTCTTAACCGTAGTGTTCGCTTTGGACAAATTTAGATCCTACTTAATTGGATCCAAGATCGTTATCTACACAGACCATGTGGCGCTAAAGTACTTTCTCTCTAAGAAGGATGTTAAACCCCGCTTGATAAGATGGATCCTTCTACTTCAAGAGTTAGATATAGAAATATGGTATAAAAAGGTAGTGAACGTAGTGGCTGACCATCTCTCTAGACTTAATCTCCCTGATTCCCTTAAGCCAACAATGATAGATGACATTTTTCCTAACGAATAATTGTTTAAACTCTCCCAATCACCTTAGTTTGCTGACATTGCGAATTATCTTGCCAAAGGTTTCATGCCAACATATTGGACTATGCAAGATAAGAAAAAATTCTTTGCTGAGGTACGCAAGTTTTTCTAGGATGATCCTTATCTATTTAAATACTGACAAGACCAAATTCTAAGGAGATGTGTGCCAGAAAATGAACATTAAAGTGTTATCTCCTTTTGTTACTCTCAGGCCTATGGTGGTCACTTTTCTGCTAAAAAGACCACGGCTAAAATTCTACAGTGTGGGTTTTACTAGCTCACTATGTTTAGAGATACTTATGAGTTTTGCAAAGCTTATGAGGGTTGTCAGAAATTGGGAGGATTGTCTGTAAGTGCTATGATGTATAAAACATCCTTTGTTGTCAAATTTTGATGAGTCAAAACAATTCAGAGTTTGACTTGTTCATATGATGGAAAGTTCAACTTCAAGCTCAAGTATGATAGAAAGTTCACCTTCAAGATCACATGAAGCTGGAAAGCGCAAGATTACAAGAAGTTGGAAAGTGCAAGATCACATGAAGTTGGAAAGTACAAGACCACATGAAGTTGGTAAGTGCAAGACATGAAAATCAAGTCTACTTCAAGATCATACTCTACTTCATGATCAAGCTACTAAATCTACTTCAAATAGAAGATCTGAAGCTAGTGAAGATTTGAGTGCAATGTCCAATCTTTCAGGTATATATGACCCTAGAAAGATTCTATCTTTAGGTCCTTTCTTATGCATATTATCTATGGATTATTATACTTTGAATAGGCTTAAATTCAACTAGTCCTAGCCTATGTTCGACTAGTCCAGCCTCTGGTTTGACCAGTCCAGGAATTGCTTCGACTAGTTTTAGCTTCAAATTTAAATTTTGAGTTTTTCTGGTAGAGCCATGCAACCGCTTGACTCAAAGTCCAGCAATATTTTTATGGTCCCACGACCAGTCTTGGGCCATGCTAGACTAGTTGAGCAGGCTGCTTGACCAGTCGTAGGTCGATTTTATTCGATCGCGCTAGAAAATTTGAAATTTGGTTAAACCTTAAACCAGTCAAAGGAACCGATTTTCAACCTATAAATAGAGGTCTTTTCTCATTCTAAATCATTCAGAAAAGCCACAGAAAGCTTCCACCTTGAGAGAAAAGTCCCCGTCATTATCAAGTTATAGTCTGGTAATTTAAGATTCTTTATTAGCTTATTTGTTTTTATGCTTCCTTGATCTCATTGTTGTGAATTTGATTTTATTTTAAAGGGAGTTCTTACTCTACCTTTTGAGATCCAAGGAATTCAAAACAGTAGCCCAAGGTTTGAGATAATTTAAAATCTATTTAGAACCTAGAATCCTTGATTATATTTGTTGGACATTGAACATCTACACATCAAGAGAAGCGATTCTACGGGCTACATCAAGCAACGTCTTCAAAGAAGAAGATAAGTATTTTTGTTTATTTGTTATTTGGTTTATTTGAGATATCCAAGAAAATCTCTATTGTGGTTTTGACTGAGATAGTCAGAAAATCTCAGTGTGTGGGGTTTGTGATTTTAATAGCCCATTTGAAAATACAATTGTATAGGTTTTAAGGTGAACCTGTGAAAACCTTGTTTTATAGTAAATGTTAATATCATGTGGGTTATGATTATTAGGTGTGGAATATGTGTGGCTGTTTGAGAACAGATGGTGTACACACCAAACCACTATAACTCTTCGTGTTTATGGTGGATGATGATGTATGTGATGGATGTGTGCTGAATGTTTGTAACTTTCTTATCATGGACATATGGTGAATGGTTGTAATAGATGGCTTACTGTATTTGCCTCTTGTTTTAGTTTGTGATCTTGATCCTTACTAAGTTCAAGAAATCAGGTTGTCCTACCATAAACATTTATTTTTGGTGTAAGGTTGTCCTTTGAAATAGGTTTGAATCAATTTCTCAATGCTATTACAATTGAGATCTTAGATTGATTCAGTTATATTTATTATTTTTGTTCAGCAATTTTTTATTTTGGCATAGTCCTATTCCCCCCCCCCCCCCCCCCTTCTAGGACTGAGAGCTCTCCTTTTCAAGTGGTATTAGAGCTAAGTTGCTCAATTCTTGGATTAATTTCCTTGAGCTTATCGATTTAGAGCTTTCATTATGTCAAATTTTAATAGGTTATCTATTCTTCACCCTTTGATGGCTCAAACTGTGCTTATTGGAAAGCTAGAATGAGGATTTTCTTGAAATCCATTGATGAAAGCACGTGGCAAGCCACAGTTAACAAATGGAAACCACCAGTGTCTGAGGTTCTAGGCAGTGATGGAACCAAGTCCATTAAAGAAACACCTTTTATTTATGGACTACACCTCAAAAAAATGAAAATAGTGCGAATGCTAAGGCTTAAAATGCAATTACTTTTGTTCTATCACATGATGAATTCAAAAGAATCATTTCATGTGATACAGGGAAACAAGCCTGGGACATTCTTGAAATGACACACGAAGGAACGACCATCGTAAAAAGGTCTAAAGTTCAAATCCTCACTACTAAGTTTGAGAAAATTCGTATGGAAGAAAATGAGTCTTTCATAGACTTCTATATGAAACTAAATGACACAGTCAATTCTATGTGGGGTCCAGGAGATGGGATCCCAGAAAGCAATGTCTATGCTAAAATACTGCGATCACTTCCTGAGAGGTTTAATTCCAAAGTTACTGCCATTCAACTGCCATGAATATGAGCATTTGGTAAATAAGTGTCCAAAAAGGGACAAGCCAAAAGGAAGAGGCATGCTAGCCACTTGGGATGAATCATCTAGCTCTGAAGTTTATTCTGAGTTGGATGAATCAGAACAAGAAACTTCAAATAGAGTAAAGGCTCTAATGACTATAGCCAGAGTCACCTCCTCGGGTAGTTGCAATTCATCTAATTATGAAAATCTCAGGAGTGACCATGAAAATAAAAATGAAGAAGATATTCAGGATACTTATAATGCCCTATACAGGGAAAGTTGTAAGATTGCTGTTAAGTTAAAACTTCAAAAAAAAAAAATTTAATTAAAACAAGAACTTGAAAATTCTGTTTTGGAAAAATCTCATCTTTTCGACTGTTATGAAAAATATAAATGTGATTTAAGTTTTAAAACTTCTGAACTTGAAAAACTCAGAACAGAAAATGAGAAACTAAAGCTTGTAGTTTCTTCCTTATTGAGTTCTAAGGATACTTGGAGGTATGCCCATGGAGATCCTAAGCTTAAAAAATTATTAACCGCATCCAGAAAATGTTGTGATAAAATGGGTCTGGGTTATATCAATGATACACCTCTAAAACATAAAAATGTATCTCTTATATTTTTTAAAGGAGAATCCTCAAACTTAAAAGGAAAGAGCTTGAAAAATAATTATCAAAACAACTTTAAAAATTCAAAACCTTTTCAAGCATCTAAAGTCAATCCAAATAACTTCAGCTTTCAAAAACAAAGTTCTAACCCCTTAGCTAAAAAGATTGTAGACTTACTCAAGGAGCTTCTCAAATCTAATTCTAATATTAGAGTTGATAAACAGAGAAATTTCAATTCTACTATGGGAACGAAAACCAAAAGTACTCCAAAACCAAAAATAATAATGAAATGGGTTCCTAAAGTTACTTATCTTGTTTCCCACACCACCTTTAAGGCTTCTACCCATTCGAAGTGGTACCTAGATAGTGGTTGTTCAAGACACATGAGAGGTAACAAAGATATGTTCACCAACTACATAGAAATGACTGATGGCTCAGTCACTTTTGGTGATGGAAGCAACTGCAAGATTATTAGCTAAGGTACTGTACAAATTCCTAACCTTCCTCCTTTTGAAAATGCCTTATATGTTGAAAGTCTTAAGCACAATCTTTTAAGTATATCTCAAATTTGCAATAACAAACATAGTGTTAAATTTACTAATCAAGGATGCGAGATTTCAAATTAGAAAGGTTGTGTGATATTAAATGGTTGTAGAACGTCTAAAAATTGCTATATCATTAATGAATCTTGCTTGTCTATGAAAAGGAGAGTAGAGGTGGTAAAAAGTATTTTCTGGTGATTATTAATTACTTTACCAAATTTACTTGGGTGGCATTCATTAGAGAAAAATCTGATATTCTCGATGAAGTTGAAAAGATTCTAAAACAAATTTAGATGGAAAAAGAATTGAATGTTATCAAGATCAGAAGTGATCATGGGTTAGAATTCAAAAATAACGATTTTGAGAAATTCTGTACCGATCATGGTATATCGCATGAGTTTTCAGCTCCTAAAACACCTCAACAAATTGGGGTTATTGAAAGAAAAAATAGAGTACTACAAGAGATGGCCAATGTTATGTTAAATAACATGAAGTTACCCAAAAATTTTATAGGCTGAAGCTGTAAGACCCTTAACCTTAGTATCCATTTTATTCTGTTGGGTCCCACAATCCTACTGGTCCAATTCTGGTGACCCGTGACCTACGGTTTGCATTTGCGATGACCCTTAAGTCCCATCATTTAAAACCGACCTGGATCGACCTGAAACCTATACTGTTGTGACCACATCGACGCCGTAGTTCCAACGTTGCGTCTCGTGCGCCAATCCGAGTTGTAATCTAAAGTTGTGGCCCACACCATTTTTGGACCCTTAATCATGATGTGGGACCCACTTTACCCTTGTGCACGTTCCCCAATAGTGATGACATCACCATTTCCATGATGACCTATGGCCTAGCCTATGGACCTATAGCCACCTAGCAAGCTTGGGATTCCTTTCTCCAAAAAAAGAAAATAATCATGAGTTTTGTTTTCTCAAAGCAATTATGACTCACCTTACCCCATGAGCAATGAGTATTTTGCTCTTCTCAAAACCCATCATTTCTAAAAAATCATTATTACTTCTCTAGCAACCATTTCGTTCTCTTATCTCTCTCTTTTCTCTCATTGTCCTCTCTTCTCTAGCCTTGGACGTCCATGGGAGAAGCTCCCCTTCTCTAGCCCCCTTGTAACTAAAAATCCCTCAAATCCCACCACCTAAGACCCATCATCACCATTACACCTCACCATTTGAAGCTATGGAACCTAAAGCTCGAAGAAGAAGGGAGATCTTGAGGTGGGTGTACATCTAGGAGTAGTTTTTCTGATTTTCTTCTTCTTGTAATCAGGATTTTTATTTTTGGGAGCTTGTAGGACCCACCAATCAATGGTGGAGATCCTACATGACTCTATATGTGTGGTTAGTGACACATTTCATGCATGCATGTTGCCATGATGGGCCATTCTCCATGGACCCATCATGATGAATTCCTTTGTGATCAATGGTTGTTGGGTCATTTAGAACTGAGATTGCATGGTGGGGATGATATCCCCACCTCAGATTTTCTTTAGATGTAGAGATCCATGTATGCATGGACCCATGATGTATGGTTTGGATTGTTGGAGGACTCATAGTGGCGGAGTCCTCCCATGGCCACGATTCTCACTCTCTATCTCTTTCCCTCTTTGTCCCTGATAATGGTGGCCCACTTGATGTGACCAAAAAATCCCAGACCCATCAAATTTTTGGGACGTCTAGGCCCATGTTGGTTGTATGGGTTGGATGGCCATTAAGGCATGATTTCTTAGATGTTTTTGTAAGAGGATTGGGTCTAGAATATTTGTGGCCCATCTAGGTGGACCCCACTTGTTTAATCTGAGCCTTAATCCCTCTATTTATTTTTCTATCGGCTGGAAATAGACAACATATGTTGCTATCATGTTTCAGGCCCAATTGATGTATGGTTTTGGTCATTATTTCAAGGCCTATTTACAAGGCTTTTCTTCCTGATTTTTTAACATTCTCTGAGGTGTGGACACTACCTTGATGTGGGATGGAGCCCACATGTTCCACCCTTGATTTGAGACCCATGGAGTGGGCCCAAGAGGGCTGGACGATCCATATTTTTCTCGACTGTCTAGCAGTCCTTCATGTTGAAAATGTCCCTGTATTAGCCTAGTTTTGGAGATGATGGGCCACTATAGTGGACCCACATGTTGCCCATTTATGGGTGCATACAATCCACCCATTTACCCTTTGTTTTGGCAAGCCTAGGCCCACCCCATTGGGTACAGAAGATGGGGCCAACAACATTGTTTTTCCACAGTAGAATGTTTGCAATGTTGCTGCCCATTTGGATTAAAATTGTTTGGGAGTGTTTATGGCCCTACTTTTTCCTCCATTTTGTGGCCTACTTGAGGGGACCCACTTCAGGTATATGTGGACCACCTAAATCATAGATTTTGGGGATTTTTGAGTAGGGATGGTAGCCCCATGCTGGAAGTCCAGCTGGGCTGACATCCAGCTAGGGGCTGGCCGTCCAACCCTTTTGTGGACCACCTTGATGTGTGTGTTCTTCCCTTATCTTCCCCCCTTGTGTGGCCCACTGAATGTGGACTGTCCCTTGGTGGGACGTCCACATGTGGAGCCCACCTTGATGTGATCTTGACTGGTCGTCCAGGACTTTGGGACGCCCAAGCCCACCTGGGATGTCCAGGCTATTTGGGGGTGCTGCTGGACTTATAGTCCAGTAGCAGGCCCACTTGAGTTTATGTGTTTTATCCACATTCTCCATCTGTTGGGACCCACCATGATGATCAAGGACCACTATAAAAATTATATTTCCCCAAAATCATTTTCTACTAGACCTCAGCAGGCCTAGGAAGCTAGGGTAGCTGAAAGTCCAGCAAGGTGTTATGAAAGAAATTATATATGTGGCTGGATATTTTTAGAATGTGGGGCCCACCAAGTGGAGAAATAATGTGTGCATATGTTATACTTTTAATTCTAAGGCTTTTATGCTTAATTAGTGACAAAAAAGGCCCACCCTTTTGTTGTTGTTTGAGCCCGAATTAGATGGGCCAGAATTTTGAATGTTCAATAGGCCCAAATGGGCTGGGACGTCCAAGCTTAGCCCTGTTGTATGTATGGGCTATTTCCACCATTATGCTGGACTTGTGGGCTGAAATATGGATGTGATTGGGCCCTTGTTTGGCCACTTAAATTATTAGTTTTTGGGCTGATGTTGTAAGGCTCATTTGGCCCAACTTGGACATGATTTTACCTATGTACTTGGGCTTATGGGTTGCCCACTAAGTACCAACATAATGCATGGATTTGGCGGCATTGTTCTTGGGTCATAGTCTTCCCTATGGGCCCATATTGTTGTATGTAGTTTTGGGCCACTTTCTTGAGGCCCATTATGTGAAATATATATGTATATGGCCGCCCATTTTATTCTTGTAGTGGTGATTAGGCCTTGGGCCTTGCTTCTACGTAGTTTATTGTTAAGCTGTATTTTTGGGGGACAATGGTGGTTAAATGTCCCCATTGTGGACCCCTCTAAGCCCATTTGTTATGCCCATTTTCATCTATAGGTGGTTAAATGTCCAACATAGACCCTTGTTAGGCCTATTCTCATCATTTAGGCCTATGGCATTATCTACCTAGTCTCGTGGGCTACCCCAAGTTATTGGGCCCCCACAAGTGGTTGTGTTCCTTCTTCTTCATGAAAAATTGTCTAAGTACCTAGACCCTACCTTGTTATGAGGAGAGGACAGCATCATCGCATGACATACTTGGTATTCTTCATGACCCATTCCCATGTACATTATATGTGTGCTTGGTTGAGATGTGATTGGTCATGGTTTATGCAATTGGACAGGCTGTTATGGGACTCCCTGAGTGAGAGAGTTTCCCCTCTTGAGCGCACTGTATGCGTAAGACTGGTGCATGGTTGATTTTTGTGATTCATGCATCTAGCATTGCATAGCACGGTTGATATTCGCCCTATCTTCATCAGGGTTGTAGCCTCCACAAGCATATCATGGATGGCCAGATTTGGACATCGAAAATGTTTGTTTGAACATGCAAGGCACGTAGGATGTCCTTAGGTGAAAGTCCCATAACCTTCATGGTACCAGGAGATGATCTAACGCCGAGACCAAGTAGAAAACATGAGCGTCGGTGCCTTTACCATTAGGCCACGTCTCCCACTGTATCGTGGTCAATTGGGAGGGGGTGTGGCCTTACCTGCCTGAGTGAGGGGGCAATAGTTAGGCTAAGTCTGACCAGCTCGTAAATGGGTCTGCTACCATCATGCCTTGTTGGTGTTGGTTGTCCACATGCAGGTAGTGAGGTCTTTTACGCTCGCTGAGTTGTGTGGCTAGGCGAGTAGGAGTAGCAGGTAGTGTATTTGACCCCGGTGATTTCCCATATAGGAACTGGCATGAGTATTGGCATGATTGCATTGCACCTTGCATATAGCATTTGGCTATGTAGGCCTCCTATTGTATCGTCTTGGTATGACGCTTAGTACTCATATGTTGCATTGCATAGCCTTGTGATGACTGATAACATTCATGCTTGATATAGCATAGTCTTGGTATGGCTGATAGTATTGATGGTATTCATAGTCTTGCCAGCATTACCGCATACTCTAATATTGCATCCTTGTCACTTGTTCCGAACACACTTACACCACCCTCTAAATATTTTATAAGCTTATGCACAATTGATGCATGTAGGTGATGCTAGGCAGTAGCTAGTGTTAGAGCGGGAGCTTGCTGAGGAGCTACCTTTTGGGAGTTTTTGTTATCTATTATTATACCTTTTCTTAATTCGAGCCTTGTACTGTAAAAGTTTTATTTTCTTGTGAATTTTTTAATATTGTCCTTGTAGTTATTTTCTATGGTTATGATCTTGGGTATGCTGATTATGAACAGACTTATGTTATGAAAATCCTCCTTGTAGCATCCCAGGATCGGAACCTGGTGTATGGGTGCCAAGAGTTGAGAATGGGATACTATAGAGGCTGTCGGCGTTGAATTCTATGATCGAAAATTTTGTGAGCCCGGTTTCTGAGTCTAAGGTGTGAAAAAAGCTGTAAATATTACGTGCTATATTATAAACCATGTGTACATCAGAAAATCAAAAGATAAAATTTCTTATGAATTGTGGTTTAATAAGAAACCTACAGTTAAATACTTTCGAGTTTTTGAAAGTAAGTGTCTCATCTTACATGACCGTGAAAACTTAGGGAAATTTGAACCCAAAAGTGATGAAGGGATATTTTTAGGTTATGCTCCAAATAGTAGAGCATATCGTGTTCTTAATAAGAGAACAGGTGTAATTCAGGAATCCATAAATGTGGTAATTGATGATCACCTGAACACACATCCATCTAATTCAGAAAATGATCAAGTCAATATAATTGAGAAACCTGTCGCTTCATCTAATCCAGTCAATATTGAACTAAGATTAGTCAAAGATCATCCTACTGATCAATTACTAGGTAACCCTCTCACTGACATTCCTACTAGAAAATAATTAGAGAATATTTACAACTACCTTTGCTTTACTTCTTAAGTTGAACCAGCTAACGTAAAAGAAGCTCTTACTAATGAAAATTGGATTGTTGCTATGCAAGATGAATTAAATCAGTTTGTAAGGAATGATGTTTGGTATTTGGTTCCAAGACCATCTGATAAACACATAATGGAACCAAATGGATTTTTAAGAACAAATCTGATGAATTGGGAAATATAATCAGAAATAAGGCTAGATTCGTTGTACAAGGGTACACTCAAATAGAAGGAGTTGATTATGATGAAACCTTTGCTCCTGTAGCTCGCCTTGAAACTATCAGACTATTTATATCCATTGCTTGCTTTAAAAAATTTAAGATATATCAAATGGATGTTAAAAGTGCTTTCTTAAATGGTGATCTACACGAAGAGGTATATGTTGAACAACCTAAGGGCTTTAAGGACCCTAAACACTCTAATCATGTTTATCATCTTAAAAAGGAACTTTATGATTTGAAATAAGCTCCTAGGGCATGGTATGAGAAGTTGACTAAGTTCTTACTTAGTCATAATTTTTTTATGGGAAGTGTTGACAAAATCTTATTTGTTAAAAAATATAATGAACACATACTAATTGTACATATATATGTTGATGATATTATCTATGGTTCTACATGCAGTAACCTGTCCATTGAGTTTACAAAGCTTATGAAATCCAAATTCAAGATAAGTATGGTGGGAGAGTTGAACTACTTTATAAGTTTATAGGTTAAACATCTAGAAAATGGTATCTTCATTTTTCAAACCAAGTACACTTTAAGTCTGGTTAAGAAATTTGGATTCGAAAATGTTAAGAAATTCGATACTCGTATGAGTACGACTCTTAAGCTATCCAAGGATGAAACAGGTAAAAGTATAGACTCTCAGCTATATTACAGCATGATTGGTAGTCTCTTATACTTAACTGCAAGTAGACCAGATATTGCATTCAGTGTAGGTATCTATGCTAGATATCAATCCGATCCAAAAGAATCTCATCTTATTGTTGTTAAGCGCATTATTCGATATGTAACAACTACTGCTAATTTAGGCCTCTGGTATCCATATGATACAAATGTTCAATTAGCTGGATATACAGATGCTGATTAGGTAACGAATATCGATGATAGAAAGTCTACCAGTGGTGGATGTTTCTATGTTGAGAATTGTTTAGTTTCTTGGCACAGTAAGAAATAGAGTTCAGTATCACTATCCATAGCTGAGGCTAAAGATATCGCTGCTGGTAACGCTTATACCCAACTTGTTTGGATGAAAAGAATGCTTAATGATTACAGAATTGTGCAAGATATAATGATTTTGTATTGTGTTAATTCTAGCACAATTAATATTTCTAAAAATCCTATTCAACATTCTCGTACTAAACATGTTGACATTCGTTATCACTACATTCGGGAATTAGTTGAAGATAAATGCATTTCTTTAGAATATATTCCGAAGGAAAATTAACTTGCTGACGTTTTAACTAAACCGGTTGACAGGAATAGATTTTCTAAATTGAAACTTGATATTGGTATGTGTAATTCAAATTAATTGAATTATGTTTCCATGTTATATATATATATATATATATATATATCTAAAAATATTTCTAAAAATTTTTTTAAAAAAATAATAATTTTGTCAGTGTCTTACGACTGGTCGAGTACACACTTGACCAGTCGAGTCACGATGGGTCGAGCATGTACTTGACTAGTCGTGAAACCCGAGTAAGGTGTCTTAAAAGGGGGGAAATCACTTTTCTTCTCATTTCTTCATCTTCCACATTCTTCTCTTCTCTCGACTCGTTGTACCCATTAACCTAGGATCTTGGTAAGTGCTCCATTTTCATTTTCCTTCCAAATTTGGGTCATTGCATGCTTATATTGCTATATCTTGAAGTCGATTTGAGTTTTCCCATCCATTGTTGTAGGGTTTGATCAAAAATCTGATCTCTTAGAAACCCATCAATCTTTTGTTGTTTTTCTCTAATACTTGCATTTAATGGATGTTCGGTATAAGAAGAAAGCTACTCGTGCTTCTTCTTATAGGGCAACTCCTCTTAGGGTGCATACCCTACGGCCACCCGAGAAAGACCTAGAATATGTGCGGGATCTCCGCAGTAAGGAAGTAATTGTTGAGCATACGATCAATGCTAATCATTTGGCTCCTTTCCATCTTCTTCCCATCCTTACCGCTGTAGGTTGGGAAAACATCCTGAATTAGGGCAGACCGACATATCGCTCCATTGAGCAAGGGATGTATGCTTCAATCAGTGAAGCGTCCCTCAATGATCTTACTTTCTCTTTTAATTTTAGAGAAGGGATATTCAAAGTAGATAAACATCTCATTTCAAGTTTGTTAGATAACAGTTAATGAGGAAGGTATACCTATACCAACACTTGTTGATAGAATGTCTAAATCTGAGCAACGTAAATTAACCCGCAAATTATGTCATTTTGATGCAGAGTGGAGTCCAGGTAATGCACTCCATGCCAATCAGATGTTACCTAAATATAAGGTTCTCCGTCGCATCTTCATTGCCAATGTGTATCCTCGTTTTGGGAACAAGGCTGAGTTGATATCTTTTATGGTTCTCATTCTTCATTCAGTTGTATCAAGGATACCCATGTGTCTTCCTTCATTGATTTTCTACATTATCATTCAATTTTGTCTCCATCCTGGCCATAGTTATATACCATTTACTTATTTGATGACTGCATTAGCTCTTCATTGTAATGTGGTCATGCCATATGCTGAGGCACCAATAGCGGTTCTTCCTTTCAATAATTCCAATATTAACAAGATGAACTTGAAGTTCTTACTAGGCCAACTCGATAAGGAAGACGTTGAAGTTGAAGAAGAAGACACTTTGCCTGATGACACTATGATGAATGATATGTTTGATGAGTTGGAATCCGATGAGGAGACGGACCCTGATTTTCAGCCGTCTCAGTTTGATGAGTGTCTTCGCTCGCTAGAGGAGAAGGTGGGTGAGTTGAAAATGTCTTAAGACAATCTGAATAGAGTAAAAAATCTTCTATGAAGTACATGCATAAGTATTTTCATCGCATTACAAGGGGACTCCATCAGATTGACTCATCTATTCCACCTCCTTCTTCTTCAGGTTCTGATTAGTTTTTGTTTTTATGTACTATGGATCTGTATAACTTTAACTTTCATTTTCTCTGAGATTGTATTACTTAATGTTAGATGATAGTCTCTTTATGTTACTCTCTATCTGCTACTCTTATATTTCACTCTTCATTATATTTCTAATCTTGGATGTTTAATCATATTACTTCTGTTGTGCTTTGTTTCTTTATGAATTTGTCTTCCTTTGTCAAGTTGTGATAAAAAGGGGGAGAGATTTGAGGTTTATGATCACATATTTTGGATTGCGTGGATGTTTGGATATATGTATATTTTCTAATACAGGTATTCTACACAATTCCAAGTTCATATTGAGAGGGAGTAGATTGAGGGGGAGTATATATTAAGAGAAAGTGTATTGTGTGAAGTTTGTATATTTGTTTGAATGTGTTATGTCATGAATTTGACAAAGGGGGAGATAGTAAGTGCTATGATGTTTAAAACACCCTTTGTTATCATATTTTGATGAGACAAAACAATTCAAAGTGTAAATTGTTCATATGATGGAAAGTTCACTGTCAAGCTCAAGTATGATAGAAAGTTCACCTTTAAGATCACATGAAGTTGGAAAGTGCAAGATCACATGAAGTTGGTAAGTACAAGACATAAAGATCAAGTCTACTTCAAGATCAAACTCTACTTCATGATCAAGCTACAAAATCTACTTCAAATAGACAATCTGAAGCTGGTGAAGATTTGAGTTCAATGTTCAGTCTTTCAAGTATATATGACCCTAGAAAGACCCTAGGTTTAGGTCCTTTCTTATGCATATTATCTATAGGTTATTATACTTTGAATAGGCTTAAATTCTACTAGTCCTAGCCTATGTTCGACCAGTCTAGGCTCTAGTTCAACTAGTTCAGTAATTGCTTTGACCAGTCGTAGTTTCAAATTCAAATTTTGAGTTTTTTGGGTAGATCCACGGCCAGTCGAGCACCTTGCTCAACCAGTCGTGGACACTGGCTTGACCAGTCTTGGACCACTTGACTCAAAGTCCAGCAATATTTTTGTGGGTCCCACGACCGGTCGTGGGCCATGCTCGACCAGTCGTAGGTCAATTTTATCCGACCGTACCAGAAATTTTGAAATTTTGTTGAACCATAGACCGGTTGAATGAGACCTTAGACCAGTTGAAGGAACCGATTTTTAGCTTATAAATATAAGTCTTTTCTCATTCTAAATCATTCAAAAAAGCCACAGAAAGCTTCCACCTTGAGAGAAAAGTCCCCACCATTATCAAGCTATAGTCTGGTAATTTAAGATTCTTTATTAGCTTATTTATTTTTGTAATTCCTTGATCTCATTGTTGTGAATCTGATTTTATTTTAAATGGAGTTCTTACTCTACCTTTTGAGATCCAAGGAATTCAAACAAGTAGCCCAAGGTTTGAGATAATTTAAAATCTATTTAGAACCTAGAATCCTTAATTATATTTGTTCGACATCGAACATATACACATCAAGAGAAGCGATTCTATGGGCTACATCAAGCAACGTCTTCAAAGAAGAAGATAAGTATTTTGTTTATTTGCTAGTTGGTTTATTTGAGATATTCAGGAAAATCTCTACTATGGTTTTGACTGAGATAGCCAGAAAATCTCAGTGTATGGGGTTTGTGATTGTGATAGCCCATTTGAAAACACAATTTTATAGGTTTTAAGGTGAACCTGAGAAAACTTTATTTTATAGTGAATGCCAATATCACGTGGGTTGTGATTATTGGGAGTGGAGTAGGTGTAGCTGTTTGAGAATAGTTGGTGTACACACCGAACCATTATAACTCTCGGTGTTTGTGGTGGATGATGATGTATGTGATGGATGTGTGCTGAATTTTTATAACTTTCTTGTCATGTACATGTGGTGAATGGTTGTAATAGATAGCTTACTTTATTTAACTCTTGTTTTAGTTTGTGATCTTGATTCTTACTAAGTTTAAGAAATCAGGTTGTCCTACCATAAACATTTATTTTTGGTGTAAGGTTGTCCTTTGAACTAGGTTCGAATCAATTTCTCAATGCTATTACGATTGAGATCTTAGATTGATTCAGTTGTATTTATTATTGCTCTTCAGTAATTTTTTTTTGGCATAGTCCTATTCACCCCCCCCCCCCTCTAGGACTGAGAGCTCTCCTTTTCATTGTCCCATCAAAATATGATGTCCTTGAACCCCATTTTTATCATCGAAGCATTTGATTGTTGGGGCATCAATTTCATGGGGCCATTCCCCCAATCCTTTAGAAATATTTATATTTTGTTAGTAGTAGACTATATCACTAAGTGGGACGAAGCGATCCCATGTTGGAACAATGATCATCAAACGGTCATTAGATTCTTAAAAGATAATATCATTTCCCGATTCAGAATGCCTCGGGCCATCATTAGTGATGGAGGGTTACACTTTTACAATAGGCCATTCGATAACTTAATGAAGAAATATGGCATCTCTTATAAGGTGAGCACTCCATATCACTCGTAGACAAGCGGGCAAGCTGAGATTTCTAACTGAAAAATTAAACAAATTCTATAAAAAATGGTTAACCCTGATCATAAGAATTGGTCAATCCACTTAACCAATGCTTTATGGGCTTATTGTACAACTTTTAAGACGCCTATTAGAATGTCTCCCTTTTGACTCATTTATGGGAAAGCTTGCCACTTTCCTAGGGAGCTGGAATGTAGAGCATACTGGGCTATCAAAAATCTGAACTTTAACTTGTATAACACTGGCTCGCTACGCAAACTTTAATTGAACAAACTCAAAGAAATTCAGAACGACGCATATGAGAACTCGAGAATTTACAAGGGCAGGATGAAGGTGTTCCATGACCGAAATATTCTTTGAAAATCATTCGTAACTAGTGAAAAAGTTCTCCTGTACAATTCTCAGTTACATCTTTTTCTTGGTAAACTCCGATCTCGTTGGACCGACCATTTCACTGTTACTAATGTCTATCCTCATGGGGCCGTCGAGATAACGAACCCAACTAATGGCAATGTTTTCAAATTAAATGGATATTGTTTAAAGACATTTGTTGAGAAATTTGATTAAGAGGACATGTCCATACCCGTGATTGATCCTATTTACTAGGATTGACCTCCTAGTCTGATAGAGGTATAGTTAGGTTTATTGCTTTCATAGGATTTAGGATTGGGATAGTTTGTTATTAGTTTATTTTCATGCTAACCCATTTACATGATGAGAATTTTGGAAAAGCTTCAAATTTCCATTTTAAGTATTATCTTTCCATCACTTCCCTTTTTCTTTTGATTGCATCATATGCATTACATGCTTATCTCTTGTACATTGGGGACAATGTAGAATTTAGGTTGGGGTTGTGGATTAGGTAGAATAATCAGCACTCTCTTAGTTCTGAACAAAAATTTTCAAAATTTTCAAATTTTCAAGTTAAAAACTTGTTTGGAAAGTGATAGTTTGTGTATTTGAGAATGCTTTGAGTATGATAATAAGATAGAGATTAAACTTTGAATTGTTGGAGTTTGATAAACTAATTAGACTATTGCTTAAGTTCTTTCATTTAATTGATTAAGAGGAAGTTTGAATATCATGTTGATCTAAATCACAAGCCACATTCAATTCGCTTTCTGTGAATAATGTTAGAATTTTTTATTGTTAGCATGCGTATCATTGATAGATGTTGAGAATTAAATCTGGAGAACTTTATCCACCTTAAAAAAAGATGAAAAGAACCAATTAAAAAACAAAGAGATCAACAAAAATGTCATGTATGATGAAAAGACTAAAAAGAATGAATAAATAAAAGGAACCGTCGATATAAAATCAAAAACTGGAAAAAGAAGGAAAAGGGGATAATTTTGGAATAAACACTTGATTATTCAATTAATTTTGAAGAGACGAGCATGGCTAACATTAGGAAATGATAGTATTTTTATAGAAAGTAAGTTAAAATTCACTAAGCACATTGAAAAACTTGATATATAAACTTATGTTCCTAAGTGATTAATAAAGAACCTATTTGATTGATCGCTTATGTGATTCGGCTCTAGGTTTTCAATTTTTTTCTCTCACCTCTTTAATCTATACTCATTCATACTTGTTTGCAAAAAAGATTGTTTTCTGAAAGAGGACTGCAATTCGAGAATTAAAGATTATATCACACATGTTTTGCTCGAGATTAGCAAAATGTTAGTTGGGGGTGTGTTGATAAATATTAACTATTTAACCCTTCAATTACATTAGTTTTCCTAGTATTTAATTGATAATTTGGTTTAATTATACACATTTTTGTCATGCAAGGTGATTCGGAAGCTTATGATGAGTATACACTTAAAATGATGGATTTATAGCTCAAAAGAAGATAATGAAGAATTGGAGATTTGAAAGTCATTAATAAAGAATTCACATGCTAAAGATTTAAGGAAGAAAAGTGAGGAATGAAGAGAATCGAAGAATTGAAGTGAAGAAAAGAACTCCTAAAAATTGGCCTGAAAAAAAGATATTCTGAAATTTCGGGGCCAGAAAAACATAGTTCTGGAAAATTATAAACATGGACTTCGATTCCATTGAAGACACTTTGATGGCATCGAAGTAAGTTATTGATTCAATCGAAGCCATTTCGATGTAATCGAGAATCTAAGGACTTTTCTAGCCAAACTCGCTGGACAGTTCTGGACAAGTTCCGATGGCATCGAAGACACTTCGATGGCATTTAAAGAGCAATCAAAGACACTTCGATGGCATCAAAGTAAGTTATTGATTCAATCGAAGCCATTTCGATGTAATCGAGAATCTCAGGACTTTTCAAGCCAAACTCGCTGGACAGTTCTGGACAAGTTCCTATGGCATCGAAGACACTTCGATGGCATTTAAAGAGCAATCAAAGACACTTCGATGGCATCGAAGTTCGCCATCAAAAATGTGCAGAGTGCGTAAATTTAAGGCAGTTTTCAAAGTCAACCGAACAATGCCTATATATTTGGGTTCTCTAAGGAGTTCTAAAGACGAATTAGGGTTTCATGAGAAAATAAAAGGGTGGAGCAGCCTCCTAAGAGTTTTTCTTCTTCCTTAATTTATTTTTAATGTTTTGTTTAAGAGATTTGGTTTTAATCATGTCAATGGTTAACTAAACCTCTTAGTTAGGGCTAAGAGGTGAAGCTTGTAGTTTGTTAGGATGTTTATCTTGCTTTGATTCATGTTTATGTTGAACTTCATTGATTTCTAGTTTGAATTAAGATATATTTTCAGTTTTATATGATTTATTGTGACTCAAATTATAATAAATACTGAGATATCTTTAAATATCTTCTTATCTATTTTGATATTGTTGAGATTGGTAAAATTCGTGATTCACCATCATTCCCTGGGCATGGTGGATGGTTGAATTACCTTCCAATCATCTCAACAATGGTTCTTCATGTGTGAACTATTTCAATGAGAAGTTCAGATTGTGCTTCAATTATTTTATCTTCTAAACTTGATAGGATAGGACTCTGATTCCAGTTGTGTTTATTGAATCAAGTAAGATAGTATCTTAATAGCTACAAGTGGATCCTTAGTGCTCTAGTTCCTCTTTTAATTCATAATTAATTCATAATTCTTATATAATTATGCTCAACTATTCCAGATTTTAGTTTTAGTTCTGATTCTAGTTCTAGTTCCACTTAAGTTCATAATACTTACATATATAGTCCTTGTGGATTCGACCTCGGTCTCACTGAGTTATTACTACATTTTGACCCTGCAATCGGGGTTATGAACAATCTAATATATTTTCAATGAACAAAAACCTTAATGTTGCAAATTCAATTCTCTGATTCTCAAGTAAAGTTTGGATTATTCTATTGAAAATTATTATAACTAACTTTAGAAAAGAGAATAGAATAAGATAAATTAAAATAAGATTTACCGCACGAATAGCTTAAGAAGGCCTTGACTTTCACTCATTATTTGAGTATATTGCTCACAATTTTTCATTGTAAAAATGAAAGAGAGAATGCCTCTATTAATATCTAAAGGTCTTGTAAATTCAGCTGACCGAATTTTAACAATATCAATCCAATGGCATTCGGATTTCGTAGGTAAGATTTTTCAAAAATTCAGCAGGCCATATAGAGGGTTCAGATGGCTGAATCTCCCTGAGATCCAAAAATTTAAGGTTGCTTGAAACTTGACCGAACTCTTCAGGCTGGTCGAACCCAAGGTTAGTTTGGCCAAACTTGGCGCAAAAAATCCCTATCTTGTTGTATACTTGCCCAAAATGTGTTGGATTAGCCAAAGGTAGTTAGGCTGGTCGAACCAGAAATTAGGTTGACCTAACTTTAATGTATTTTGCTTAAAATTATGTTTATTATGATACCATGTGAAATACTCCTAACCTAGGGTCAATCAAAGGTTATAAAAACTGATGGTTGACACATACAGATGCTTGAAACTTCGAACAAAGTCAATATAAAGCTTACGATGATGAGTCTTCCTTGACATGTTGAACTAGTCTTTACATAGTCTTCATGAGTCGTCGAAGAACATTTTCATGAGTGCTTTGATCCATTCGAGACTACAAAATTTAACAATCTTAACTATGCTTTACGTATAAGCATTACAATCTCCTCCTATGTCAATTTCGTGATAAAACACAATTATACACAACTCATCATACGACATTATAACTTCTCACAAACTCATCATATAAAATATGCTCTGGTTTAAAAGATCATTTGTACACCACCTGTAGTATCACATATGAAGTTCTTACTTGATGCTCCCCCTTAGAATATGCATCAGTAGCTCCCCCTGAGTACTTGATCAAGGAGATATATATATATCCAATTTTTCACCATATGCAATCCAATGCAAACAAATATAATTTCAAATCATATTAAAAAATCATTTCAATGTCTCATATCATATAATCATTCATCTCCACATATATATATATATCACTCATGCATCAAAGAAACCAAGATTGATATATCCTTGAATATCATAATCTCTCCTCCTTTTTGTCAAAAGTTGACAAAGGAAGAAATTAAAAGATGCATAATAGAAGGCATAAATAGCGAAGATAGTGTCATAAAGATCAATAATAAGATCATCTAAATGTATCAAGACAATTATCCAAGTAATCTAGAGATAAATCCAAGTATGATTGCAGCAAATCCAATGAGTAATAAAAAGTTATTACAGACCATAACTGTTAAATCATTCTAATTTAGAGGAGGTTGGTGCAGGAATCTTAGGATCATTACCTCAAACTCCAATTGAAGCAATAAAAGTACTTTTTGACATACTTCATATGTTGTTTTTAGTTTGATAGAGTAAGTCCTAGGATACTTGTAAAGCGTCCACCTTCTTCTCTAAACTCTCCAACTTATCACTAAATTGAGAAGGTGGAAAATCAGAATCATTTGTGTCTCCTGACTCATCCAAATCAACAAAAATGTCATACATGTTAACATCAGCTTCAGGATCCTCTTCCTGATCGCCTTACTGCTCAGGCCTCAAATCTAACTTCATCATGTTCAAGTTTGCATTTCCAAATGGGAGTTAGAATTCTGATGCTTCAATCATTGGAATTTGAACATTAATGTGCAAAGAAAGGGAAGTCATGAGGAATGCAAAAGGAATAGAGGCGTGACGTGGATGGAGGAAATATTGAATAATCAGGAAGGAAATCAATGATGGAAGACATATACAAATACTGGATGCAACAGCATGCATAACACGCATCATGAATGGAGTAAGGTTGGTCTTATTTCCTACCCTAGGATGACATTAAATGTGAAGATGTGGTGAAGAATGCAGTATTTTGGAGTAAATTATAAGTAGGGAGAGAGTTACCGGATCGCCATTGGGTGTCAAAACCACCACAATCAAAAAGATATCAAAGGCTACTGACCATGCTAGTTTTTGGCTACGGACATAAACCGTAACTATGTTGCTATGGCTTAAAACCGTAGCTAAAAAATGATCAAACCATAGCTAAAAGCTAGTGCCACCACACATAACTACAACCTATAACAGCCCCATAAGGAACTCTACGAGGCCCATTAAAATGTGTGTTTCATCTAATATGTCTATCCATTTTGAAAGATCATTTTAGGGCAAGAGCCCAAAAAAGGAAGTAGATTGAAGGCTCAAGTGGACCACATGGTAGGAAACAGTGGAGATTAAATACGTACCATTAATCCATGGTGGAGTTCAATTCAACCTTTGATTTTCCTAGATGTTGGGGTCATTCTTTATTAAAAAATTTACAAAATTAATGGACGGAGTGGATATATCAAATACATCATGATGGACCCCATAAAGCGCTTGACAGGACTGTTCATCCCCAACCTGTTAGATTTGTGTGAACACGGAGGTCCTATGAAGGATGGCACAAAGGCTATGGTCCAGAGAGCTTTTAGCTACGGTCTAAAACCATAGCAGGTAAAAATGTGAAAACTCAACCCGCACATCCCTTTATCTCCTTCCCCCTCTCAGAAACTTAAAATTTCATCTCCCTCCCCTCTCTTTCTCATTCTCCCATATGTCCCTTTCTCTCTCTCTCTATCCCAGACCCTCTCTCATGAATACTCCCCTCCCACAAACCCCTCTTCTCTCCCTAACCATCCCCTCTCTCTCGCCATAATCCGCATCCATTTTAGGTATGCAAGACCGATTACCTTCTTTTTTCTCTTTTGAATATTCATATTTCTATCTTCTTCTTTTTTTTTTTTTGGAATTGGATTGGGGGTTTGAGGGGGTATTGATTAGATTGATTGGGGTTTTAAGGGGGTTTAGAGATTCGAGGTTTGTGCTGATGCTTGCGGCATTGAGCATGAATTTAGCCGTGATCCAGAACACATGTGGGCCACACCTTGAGGGACAGTCAGGATAAAAATGGCAACCACTGAAACCTTCTTAGGGTTTTTGTGGCTCCTATGAATGTTCGGTTGGGGAGTTCAATCCCCTATTGGATCATGCTCAATCTTGAAAAGGCCGAGCTAAGATTCCTCGTGGGGGGGGGGGGGGGGGGGTGAATAAGACTATGCCAAATTAAAAAATTAACAGTGGAATTTAAACAAATTAATAGAGATAGCACATAAACAATCCACAATGCGGAAATGTAAAACAACCTTAAAAATCTAGTATTAAGAGGTTGCTACAAACTTGGTTCTAAGGACAACCTGACACCAAAAACCAATGGTTTATGGCAGGACAACCTTACTAGAACGTGGGTGAGTATCAAAAACTCAAACAGAAGAGGATATGAAAGATATAAATAGCAAAGGAAATAACTAAGCTATTAAAACATTCCCACACTTGCATAAAAGAAATTACAATATTAGTCACAAATGCATAAAGGGAAATTTCAACCTCCGTAAAATAAAATAAATAATTAATCACCACAAGACCAGAAATTATAATGGTTCGCTTGTGTGTACACTAACTGTTTAAAAAATAGTCACACACTACTCCACCCCTAATATCAGCACACAGTGGATATTAGCGTTCACTATGAAAATAGGTTTTTCAAGGTTCACCTAAAACCCTCACAATTGTGTCTTTCAAGTGGGCTTACACAATTCAAAAACCCTACACTCTGAGTTTTCTGGATCACCTCAGACAAACCAAAAGAAAGAGATTTTTCTGGCACAATAACAATGAAACCAAAACAATGAATTTACAAAACTGTAAAATACTTATCTGGATATTCTCCTTTTGATGCAACCCGGAAGAATCAATTCAGAGTAGAAGTTCAACGTAGATGTTCAATGTTCACACTCACATATGAAAAGGTTTTAAGTTCTAGATTGATTTTAAATTAAATCACCTTGGGTTAGCTTGATTTGATTTTGATTCTAATAAATGGGAATACTTCAATTCCTCTTTCAAATAAAATTGGAATGCAGAATAAAAAATCAAATGCAAAAAGTTAATTAAAGAGAATATAAAATGAGTACTAAATAACTTAAGAATATTACTAACTTATCTCTCAGAGCGGTGTATTCATTTTTCTTGATTTGGATATCAAACTCTGAAATTCGTGCTTTATTTATAAGTGTAGAAATCGTATCTTTGACTGGTCCTGAGGTCGGCTCGACTGGTCGTAGGACCAACAGATTTTTTAAATTTTGAGCGCGATAAGATTAGACCGTTTCATGACTAGTCGAAGGACCTGCTCGACCGGTCGAGTCCTGTCCACGACTAGTTGTGTGGAACTCAATTTAGTTGCTGGACTTTGAGTCAAGCCTGCAAGACTGGTCGAGCACTGTTCACACGACCGGTCGAGCAGTCTCCAGGACTGGTCGAGGCTCTAACAAAAAATTCTGAAAATTATAAACAAACTTGGGACTGGTCAAGGAATTTCTTGGACTGGTCGGGCCAGTGCTAAAACTAGTCGAACATAGCCTAAGACTAGTCGAAAAACAGACTATGCACTTATAAAGTGACTCAATTGAATTATGTATTCAAAATGACCTACCCTATGGTCAATCTAGGGTCATTCATACCTTATACGTGATGTATGAACTTTAAATCTTCTTTTACTTCAGTTGATAGTTATTTTATGAAATTCACGAAGCTTGAAATCTTGACATATGATGAAGCTTAAACTTGAGACTTTTGAAGCTTAAATATGACTAACATTGAAGCTTGAGCTTGAGGTTCAATGTAAAGAACTTTATCTTGATTTGGACGAAGCTAAGTATTGAAGATTGAAAGATTGAATTCACACTTGGTGTTGTACTTGAACATGAATATGTAATCTTGCACTTAAAGTTCTTAAGGTAAATGCCTTTATTCTTATACATGAGAAGCACAGTCTTGAATATGTAGATGCGCTACAGAAGAGGTTTTGGCACTACAAAATTTGACAATCATAGGAGCTAGAAAGCATAGCACTTACAATCTCCCCCTTTGTCAAATTTGTGACAAAACACACTTCATAATGATAAGATAAGCAACACGCATAATAAAGAATCATGTACCAATATTAACTTGATCAAAGAATCATGCACCAATTATAAATATAAATTAGTTACAACTTGGTTAAAGAATCATGCACCAGTTATAAACAGGTCAAAACAATTACAATCAACTCTCACATCAACTCCCCCAACAATACTCCCCCTTACATACAAAATGAAAGACTACTACTTATCCATAATCCACAATCCACATGCCACATATCACAAGCATAAGCATGATAAAATTCTTCCCCTTTTTGTCACAAAATGACAAAGGAAGGAACCAATAAATGGAACAGGAAGTAGATAAATAAGGAAAAATAAGAAGAGTAATGAGGAAGAAGAAAATATATGATCTAGATAATCAAGTTAACCAAAGTCATAAGCAAGTATGTTCAACCATGTTCAACCAAGTTCAACCCCATAAAACAAAAGAAATCCAAAGATCATAAAAGTTATTATAAACCACATAATCAAAGATTAATTAGAACCTAATGAAGGAGCAAGTATGGAAGGATCAATTTGATGAAGTCCCATGTTAATGCACTTAAGATACTTGCGCATATATTTGAATTGCATATCATGAGACACATTCATATTTTCTACCTTCTCCTCAAGTGAGCGCAATCGCGCATCAAAATCAGATGGCTGATAATCAGGATCATTTGCTAAATTGGATTCGATCTCATTAAAGATGTCATCCATATTGATGTCATCAGGAGGTCAATCACCTTCATCTTCATCTGCGGCATCAGCTCCACCAGCTCCCACATTGACTTGGCCTGGGACCAACTTCAAATTCATCTTATTAATATTGGAGTTGTTGAATGGTAGGTGATGAATTGGAGCTTCCCCAACAGGCATTGCCACTAAACTATGGGTGGCCACATAGTCATAAGATATGCGAAAGGGATGTCACTATGTCCTGGATGGAGACGGAATTGAATGATGTAATGACAAATCAAGGAAGGAAGACATATAGATGTACCAAAGATGATGGAATGAAGAATGCGAAGCATGAATGTAGTGAGTTCAGTTTTGTTACCAGAACGAGGATAGACATTTAAAATGAATATCCTATAAAGGACTCCATCTCTGGGTAACAAATAGTTTGAGGCAAGTGCATTTTGAGAAGTATTTCATTCCACATCTATATTGCAAAATCTCTAGTAAGCATACATTTCTCAGTTTTAAATGGTTTTGCTACTAGAGTGCTAATGGGAATACCTTCATCATGGACAGGTAAATCCATTAGGCCAGAAATAAGATGTTAATCCACATCAATTGGACCTTCTCTGGTTAAGATAGTGAATGTTAGATTTTCAGTGGAAAAATCGGTAATACAAGCATACATAGCTTGTGCAACGGAGCGGTATGCAGGCCCACCCCAATGCAGTATGTTATCCCATCTTACAGACTGAAAGAGGGGAAGGATAGCAAACGGAGCTAGATGATCAACATTAACAAGTTGTTCAACTATGACATTGCGCAACCAAATATCCCGTACATAAGAGGGATCATCTTCGAGTGACCGAAGGTGGCGCATTGTTATAGGAGTTGATCGAGAAGAAGAAGGACCTTGAGATCCTTTCTTCTTAGTTCTATCTTCCATTTGTACCAAAGATAACAAGGAACTAAGATATTACAAAAGAGGCAGAGAGGTTTTCACTAGATCAAAATTTTGAGAATAAAACCCCAAAAACAACTATGAATCAAGAAATAAACCACACCAATGATGAAAAGGGAGTACTAAGAACTTGAATCTATAAAGAAAATGAAAACAAAGCACTAACCTTGAAAAAATAGATGATGGGTTCGACTGGTCGACCTAGGAGCCATTGGAGAAGACACTCAAAATGAGGAAAAAGTGAGTTTTCCCCCAAATAAAGCATCAAACCCGCACTACACGGCTGGTCGACTACATGCTCGATCAGTCGTGCCATGACTGGTAGAGTATGTACTCGACTAGTTGTGCACAGCCCAAAATATGCATTTTTCATAAAATTTAAAATTTTAAACATTTAAAATAATAAATATATACATAATGATACAGAAATGCATGAATAATTAATTCAAATTGCACAACCAAGATCAAATTTCAATTTAGTAAGCCTACTTTTGCTAAGTGGTTTTGTGAATATGTCAGGAAGTTCAGTCTCTACTGCAATATATTCCAAAGAAATTGTCTTTTCTTTCACTAATTCACGAATGTAGTAACATCTAATGTCAATATGCTTGGTTCGTGAATGCTTGATTGAATTTTTAGAGATATTAATTGCACTTGAATTATCACAATATAAAACCATAGTATCTTGTGCAATTCTGTAATCGCTTAACATTCTTTTCATCCACACAAGCTGACTACATGCATTACCTGTTACAATTTTTTAGCCTCAGCAGTTGAGAGTGATATGGAACTTTATTTCTTACTTAGCCAAGAAACTAAACAGTTCCCTACATAGAAACAACCACCACTGGTTGATTTTCTATCATTAATGTTACCAGCCCAATCAACATCTATGTAACCAGCTAATTGCACACTAGTATCATGTGGATACCAGAGACCAAGATTTACTGAACTAGTGACATATCGCATAATCTGCTTAACAGCAATTAAATGTGACTCTTTAGGGTCAAATTGATAACTAGCGCAAATTCCTATGTTAAATGCAATATCAGGTCGGCTCGCAGTTAAATAAAGCAAACCACCTATCATACTGTGATGCAATTTAGGATCCACACTCTTACTTATAGAGTCCTTTGAGAGTTTTAAGGAAGTACTTATAGGAGTATCAAAATTTTTTCCATTCTTAAATCTGAACTTTTTAACTAAGTTGAGAGCATATTTGGTTTGAGAGATAAAGAAACCATTAGGTTGTTGTTTTACTTGCAATCCTAAGAAATAATTCAATTCCCCAACCATGCTCATTTCGAACTTAGACTTCATAATATTTGCAAACTCAACGTCATGTTAGCACAGGTAGATCCATAGATAATATCAGCAACATAAATTTGCACTATTAAAATGTGATCATTATGTTTCTTTACAAACAATGTCTTATCAACACTTCTCATTACAAAGTTATGACTTAGTAGAAACTTAGTCAACATTTTGTACCATACCCTGGGAGCTTGTTTCAAACCATAAAGTGCCTTTTTGAGGTGGTAGACATGATTAGCATTCTTAGGGTCTTCAAAACCCGTTGGTTGTTCATCATACACTTCTTCATGCAAATTACCATTTAAAAAAGCACTCTTTACATTCATTTGATATATTTTAAACTTTCTAAAGCATGCAATGGATATAAATAGTCTAATTAATTCAAGACGAGCTACTGGGGCAAAGGTTTCGTCATAATCGATGCCTTCAATTTGAGTGTACCCCTGTACAACTAGCCTAGCCTTGTTTCTAATAATATTACGAAGTTCATTAGACTTATTTTTGAAAATCCATTTTGTTTTCATAATGTGTTTATCTTTCGATCTAGGAACTAAATATCAAACATCATTTCTGACAAATTGATTGAGCTCATCTTGCATTGCAACTATCTAATTTTCGTCAGAAAGGGCTTCTTTTATGTTAGCCGGTTCTATCTGGGATGTAAAGCACACATAATTACACATATCTTCTAACTGTTTACAAGTGCACACACTAGTGAGAGGGTTTCTAAGAATCTGATTAGTTGAATGTTCTTTAACTGTCCTCAGTTCATTGTTATGTTGATTTGATGAAGTATCTACTTTATCAATTAGAAGAATTTCATCATTTTCTGAACTTGAGACAGGTGTATTCAAGTGATCATTAATAACCACATTAATGGACTCTTGAATAACATCAGTCCTCTTATTAAGAACCCGATCCGCTTGACTATTCAGAGCATACCCTAAAAATATCCCTTCATCACTTTTGGTGTCAAACATACCTATATTTTCTCTCGGTCATGTAAAATGAAGCACTTACTGGGAAAAACTCGAAAGTATTTGACTGTACGCTTCTTATCAAGCCATATTTCATAAGTCGTTTTACCATTTGATTTTCTAGTATAAAGGCGGTTGATTATATAACAAGCAGTATTTACGGCTTTGGTCCAAAGATTTTTAGGGAGCTTCATACTATTTAACATTATATTTGTCATTTCTTGAAGCACTCTATTTTTTCTTTCTACTATACCATTTTGTTGAGGTATTTTGGGCACTGAGAATTCATGTGATATTCCCTGATCATTGCAAAATTTCTCAAAGCTATTATTCTCAAATTCTGATCCATGATCACTACGGATCTTACAGACTTGAGAGCCTTTTCCATTTAAATATGTTTAAGGATCATTTTTACTTTATCAAGAGTTTTTTATTTGTCCCTTAAGAAGACTACCCATGTATATATGGTAAAGTCATCAACAATTACCAGTATGTACTTGCTTCTAGCTCGACTCTCCATTCTGGTTGGTCCAATAAGATCCATGTGGAGAAGTTCGAGCAGTTTAGATGTGGCATTGGAGTTCACCTTTTTGTGAGTACTCTTGGTTTGTTTGCCAATCTGGCATTCGCCATATATTTTATCTATGTTCTGTATTTTGGGTAAACCTCTTACCAAATCTCTTTTGCTCAATCTATACAAGTTGCTGTAGTGTACATGTCCAAGGCGTTGATGCCATAATTCGGTCTCATCGGTATGGACCATGTAGCACGATAGATTAGATGAGCTAGAATTACTTACGGTGTAGCAGTTGTCAAAAGTTTTACGACCAGTTAATATTACAGAACCATTTTTATTTAGAATTTCACATCCTTGGTAAATTTTACACTATGATTATTTAAGAGCTCCTTAAGTAAATTAACAATTTTCACAGTTAAAGGATTATGATTCTATTTTTTCTAGTTAATATGGTAGCTATTAGGTTTTAAGGTTTGAAAAGTCTTAGACTTTTTAGAATAGTTTTTGTAAGTGCTATGGTTTCCTACTCCTTTGGTTGTCAAATTTTGTGGTGTCAAAAACACAATCTGTGTCTTGTGTAGCATGTTGATTTATATGATCAAGACACTACATCACAATGCTTCAAGTAAAGAACGGTGATCTACATCAAGAAATGCAAGGTCAAGTACTTTGTTCACTTCTGTAAGCTTCAATGTTCAGAGTTTTTAAAGCTACATCGAAAAGACAAGTGCTTGTTCAAGATTCAAGATAATGTTCAACTCAAGATGAAGAACAACTCAAGAACGACAAATCCAAGCTTTAGAAGATCTCAAATATAAGCTACATCATGTAGAGATCCCAAGCTTCATAATCTTCAAAGGTCAACCATTATATGAAGAAATGAAGATTCAATGTTCATACTTCATGTCCCGGTATGAAAGACCTTAGATTGACCTTAGGGTAGGTCATTTTGTATACATAAATCAAATTGAATTACTTTATATGAATTTAGACTATTCTAAGACTAGTCCTGAACCCTGTTCGACTAGTCCTAGCACTGCCTCGACCAATCCAAGAAATTTCAGGAGTTGAGCCACGACCAGTCCTGGACTCTGCTCGACCAGTCGTGTGAATAGTGCACAATTCATTCACGACTAGTCCAGCAGCTCCGACTCAAACTACAACAATGAAACCTGCTGCCTCATGACCAGTCATGGGTTGGTCACGACCAGTCATGGACAGCTCACGACCGGTCGTGAACAGCCTACGACTAGTCGGGGAACAGTTTTATCTGATCGTGCTAAAAAATTTAAAAATCTGTTCGACTTACAACCAGTCGTAGTGTCCTCAGGACCAGTCGAAGATGCAATTTTTATAACTATAAATAAAGCACGAATTTCAGAGTTTCACAATCCAATTCAAGAAAAATCAAGGCATCACTCTGAGGTAAGTTTGTGTTCATTTTAAGCTACTTTGTGCATATTTAATATTCTCTTTTGTTAGCTTTGTTAATTTGATTTTGTTTATATATTCCAATCTGATTTGAAAGAGGAATTGTTGTATTCCTTATTCTTGGAATTAAAATCAAATAGAGCTAGCCCAATTGGTTTAATTTAAAATCAATCTATAACCTAGAACCATTTCAAAGTGAGTATTGGACATTGAACTTCTACATTTGAACTTCTACTCCGATTGGTTCTTCTGGGCGGCTACAAAAGTAGAAATCTAGGTATTTTACATTATTGTAAATTTTCTTATTTTGGTTTCTTTTGAGATTAAGTCAGAAAAATCTCATTGTCTTGGTTATCTGAGGAGAGCCAGAAAACTCAGAGGTTGAGGTTTTTGAATTGTGTAAGCCCATTTGAAAGACACAATTGTGAAGGTTTTGGGTGAACTTGAGAAAAACCTATTTTTTCATAGTGAACACTAATATCCTCTGTGTGAGGATATTAGGAGTGGAGTAGCAAGATATGTGGTTGTTGTTTAACAGTTGGTGTACACACAGGTGAACCACTATAATTCTTTGTGTCTTGTGATTTGAATGTTTGTGTAATTTCTATTTCTTTTATCATTCAAATTTTTGGGATGTATGTGTGGATGTCTATGTTGTAATATTTACATTTCAAGCATTGTGGGAAATGTTGTAATAGTTTAGACTTTCTTTCTTGCTATTTCTTTTTATTCCTCTTCAGTTTGGGTTTTTGATACAAAGACCTTTTTAAAAATAAGGTTGTCCTGCCATAAACCTTGGTTTTTGGTGTAAGGTTGTGCTTAGAACAATATTTGTATCAACCTCTCAACACTAGAATTTTGAGGTTGCTTTTCATTTCAGTATTGTGATTTATTTATTATGTTATCTTTCCTTTATTCATTTATATTCTGCTGTTAACATTTTAATTTGGCATAGTCCTATTCACCCCACCTCCCTCCCCCCCCCCTCTCTAGGACATATAGCTTGGCCTTTTTCAAGTGGTATTAAAGCCTAATAGCTCATTTTTATTGTTATATTTTTGGATTTATTTCCTGAGCTAACCGATCTAAGATATTTATAAGATGTCATATTTTGATAGCCTTCCAGTCAATAGGCCTCCACCATTTGATGGCTCCAACTATGCATATTAGAAAGTCAGAATGAGGATTTTCCTTAAATCCATGGATGAGAGTGTGTGGTAAGCCACGGTGACTGAATGGACCCCTCTTACCATTGAAGTGACTGGTATCGATGGTTCAAAATCAATGAGAGTAACACCTTATTTCTCTTGGACCACTCTTCAGAAAAATGAGGGTAGTGCCAATGCAAAAGCACTAAATGTAATCAGTTGCGCACTATCACCGGATGAATTCAAAAGAATTATACCCTATGATACTGCAAAGTAAGCTTGTGATATTTTAGAAATGACACACGAGGGTATATCAATTGTCAAGATATCTAAAGTCCAACTCCTCACAACCAAATTTGAGGAAATATATATGGAGGAAAATGAAATGTTCATGGACTTTTATACAAGATTAAATGACATTGTAAACTCTATGTGGGGTCTTAGTGATAAAATCCCAAAAAGTAAAGTGTGTGCAAAGATACTACGCTCGCTTCCTGAACGGTTCAATTCTAAGGTAACTACGATCCAGGAACTTCGTGATACGGATAATATGAGGGTAGAAGAACTAGTTAGATCTTTACAAACCTATGAGTTAAATTTTAAAGCTCCTAAAAGTAAATCTATTACCCTTAAATCTTCTAAATGTATTTCTCAAGAAAATTCTGAAGACGATATGGCTCTTTTAGCGAAAAAGTTTTACAAGATTTTCAAAAGTAAAAAGAGGGTTGACTTTCAAAAATCAAATGATAAGAAAAGATCTAAATCTAAATCTAAAACCTAGAAATATTTAAAAGATAGTCAATGTTACAACTGCCAAGAATATGGGCATTTAACAAACAAGTGTCCTAAAAAGGATAAACTTAAAAAGAAAGGAATGTTGGCTACTTGGGATGAATCTTCTGGCATTGAAGCCTCTTTTGAATCAGAAGATTCTAAAATCGAGTTGGGCAATGAAATTAAAGCCCTTATGACTCTAGCCAAGTTCACTTTTCAGATCACGATGATTTTAACTAGTAAAGAAATCTGAATAGTGATCATGAAAATGAAGAAGATCTTCAAGATACTTACAATGCTCTATATAAGGAAAGTTGTAAAATTGTCGTAAAACTAAAACTTTAAAAGAAAAGTTTTTAAAACTTAAAGAAAATTTTGATTCCCTTATTTTAGAAAAATCCCACATTTCAGATTGTTTTGAAAAATCAAAATGCGATTTAGATTTCAAAACTTCCTTGATTGAAAATCTAAAATCTGAAAATGAAAAACTTAAACTTGAAGTCTCTTCTCTTTTGAGTTTAAAGGATACATGGAGGTATGCCCAAGGTGATCTAAAGTTAGAAAAACTTTTGTCTAGATCAAGAAAAGGTGCCGACTGATCCGGTTTGGGCTACGATAAAAATGTTCCTCCTAAACAAAAGAATACTCCTCCTAAGTTTGTGAAAGGAGAGTCTTCAAACTCGAAAAGGAATAGTTCAAATCAAAAGTTTTCTAAAAATGTTAAAACTTTTCAATCTTTCAAACCTAAAAGTAATTATATCAACTATAAAAATCAGAACCGAAACCCTTTAGCTGAGAAAATAGTTGATCTACTTAAGGAGCTCTTAAAATCTAACTCAGTGGGTCATTCTTACAACAATTACAAATACAAGAAGACCAACTATACTCGTAAACACAAAACAGTTATGAAATGGGTTCCTAAGGTTACTTGCTTGGTTGCCCACATGGCTTTTAAAGCTTCAAGTCATTCAAAGTGGTACTTAGATAGTGGATGCTCAAGGCATATGACTGGTGATAAAGGTCTATTCATGACTCTTAAAGACATGACTGATGAATCAGTCACATTTGGTGATGGTAGCAACTGCAGGATTATTGGCCAAGGTATGGTACAACTTTCTAACCTCCCTTTATTTGAGAATATTTTATATGTTGAAGGGTTAAAACATAATCTGTTAAGCATATCTCAAATATGCGATAAAAATCATAGTGTTAAATTTTCTAACCTGGGGTGTGAAATTTTAAACAAAATGGATCAGTAATATTAATTGGTCGTAAAACATCTGAAAACTGCTATATTATTAGTGATTCTAGCTCATATATTCAAACATGTTACATGGTCCATACTAATGAGACTAAATTATGGCATAAACCCCTTGGACATGTACACTACTGTAATCTATATAGATTGAGCAAAAGAGAACTGATAAGAGGTCTACCTAAATCACAGAAAGTAGACAAAATATGTGGTGAATGCCATATTAGGAAATAAAGTAGGAGTGCTCACAAAAAGGTGGACTCCAATGCCACATCTAAACCTCTCGAACTTCTCCACATGAATCTTATAGGACCAACTAGGACGAAGAGTCGAGGTGGCAAAAAATACATACTGGTGATTGTGGATGATTATACCAGATTCACTTGGGTAGCCTTTTTAAAGGATAAATCAGAAACCCTTGAGGAAGTGAAAAGAGTTCTCAAACGAATCCAAATAGAAAGAGGTTCTCAAGTCTGTAAGATCCGTAGTGATCATGGATCAGAATTTGAGAATAGCAGTTTTGAGAAATTCTGTTGCGATCAGAGAATATCACATGAATTCTCTGCACCTAAAACACCACAATAAAATAGAATTGTTGAAAGAAAAAATAGAGTGCTTCAAAAAATGGCTAATGTAATGTTGAATAGTATGAAGCTCCCTAAAAACCTTTGGGCTATAGCCGTAAATACTGCATGCTATATAATCAACCGGGTCTATACGAGAAAATCAAACTGTAAGGCAGCTTATGAAATATGGTTCAACAAGAAGCCTACTGTCAAATACTTTCGAGTTTTTGGCAGCAAGTGCTATATTTTCCGTAACCGTGAAAATCTGAGTAAGTTTGACACCAAAAGTGATGAAGGGATCCTTTTAGGATATTCCTTAAACAATTGAGCATATCGAGTACTAAATAAGAGGACCGGTGTTATTCAAGAGTCCATTAATGTGGTCATCAATGATCACTTAAATACACTTACATCAAGTTCAGATAATGATGAAGTTCTTTTAATTGACAAATTAGATACTTCATCAAATCAAACTAATTCTGAACTGAGGACTATTAAAGATCATCTAACTACTCAAATTCTTAGAAACTCTCTCACTGGTGTGCACACTCGTAGTCAACTAGAATATATATGTAATTACATGTGTTTTACATCCCAGATAGAACCGACAAACGTAAAAGAAGCTCTTACTGACGAAAACTGGATAGTTGCGATGCAAGAAGAGCTTAACCAATTTGTGAGAAATGATGTTTGGTATCTTGTTCCTAAACCTGAAGATAAACATATTATTAAAACTAAGTGGATTTTTAAAAATAAGTCTGATGAACTTGGTAATATAATTCGAAACAAGGCTAGATTGGTTGTACAAGGGTATACTCAAATTGAAGGAATTAATTATGATGAAACATTTTCCCTAGTAGATCGTCTTGAATCAATCAGACTATTTATATCCATTGCTTACTTTAAAAAAATTTAAAATTTATTAAATGGATGTAAAAAGTGCCTTTTTAAATGGTGATCTATATGAAGAAGTGTATGTTGAACAACTAACGAGTTTTGAAGACCCTAAGAACACTAATCATGTCTACCGCCTTAAAAAGGCTCTCTACGGATTGAAACAAGCTCCCATGGCTTGGTATGAAAAGTTGACTAAGTTTTTACTAAGTCATAATTTTCAAATGGGAAGTGTTGATAAGACTCATAACAATGATATCTTAATGGTACAAATCTATGTTGATGATATTATTTATGGATCTACCTGTACTAACATGACTATTGAGTTTGCAGATTTAATGAAATCTAAGTTCAAAATGAGCATGGTTGGGGAATTAAATTATTTCATAGGGTTGCAAGTAAAACAACAACCTGATGGTATTTTTATTTCTCAAACCAAATATGTTTTGAACTTAATTAAAAAGTTCAGATTTAAGAATGGAAAAAATTTTGATACTCCTATGAGTACAACATTAAGACTCTTAAAGGACTCTACGGGTAAATGTATGGATCCTAAATTATATCGTAGTATGATTGGTAGTTTACTTTATTTAACTGCAAGTAGACATGATATTGCTTTTAGTGTTAGTATTTGCGCTAGATATCAATCTAACCCTAAAGAGTCACATCTAACTGCTGTTAAGTGGATTATTCGATATGTCGCAAGTACTGTAAATCTGGGTCTTTGGTATCCATATGATACTAGTGTTCAATTAGCTGGGTACACTGATGCTGATTGGGCTGGAAATATCGATGATAGGAAATCAACTAGTGGTGGTTGTTTCTATATCGAAAACTGTTTAGTTTCTTGGTTTAACAAGAAATAAAGTTCTGTATCGCTCTCAACTGCTGAGACTGAATACATCGTAGCTGGAAATGTATGTACTCAGCTTATATGGATGAATAGAATGTTAAGCGATTGCGGAATTGCACAGGATTCAATGGTTTTATATTGTGATAATTCTAGTGCGATAAATATATCTAAAAATCCAATCGAACATTCACGTACCAAGCACATTGACATTAGGTATCATTACATTCATGAATTAGTAGAAGAAAAAATAATATCTTTGGAATATATTTCTACCGAGATTCAATTTGCCGACATTTTTACTAAACTGCTTGACAAGAGCAGGTTTAATAAATTGAAATTTGATCTTGGTATGTGAAATCTAAATTAAATATTCATGGATGCTTGTATCATAGTGTATATATATTTGATAATTTATTGGTTTAAATTTTAAATTTTTATAGAAAATGCATATTTTAGTCGGTACACGACCAGTCGATGATGTACTCAACCAGTCGTGGCACGACTGGTCGAGGACATCCCACGACTAGTCATGAAGCATGCTGGACCATTTTAAAATTTTTGTATTTCAACTTTCCTCTCCAACGAGCCGTGGCACGACTAGTCGTACCCACCGTCCTAAATCTTAAAGGTTAGTGCATCATTTGCATTTTGCTTGTAGATTCTAGTCTATATTACTTCTTTTTCACTCTTGGAGTAATTTATTTTGTGATTCATTGAGGTTTTGGGGTTTTCTTTTGAAAAATTTGTTCTAGCCAAACCCCACTCTACATCCTTTGTGATATCTTGATTCCTTGAGTTTCTTCTTGCAAATGGATGCTAGAGGGAAAAAGAAAACATCCTGTAGTTCATCTTTTTCTAGATCTACTCCAATAGCACAGCGCTACCTTCAGTCACCCGAAGATGATCCCTCATATGTGCGGGATTTGCATTTGTGCAATATTATTGTTGAGCGATCTATTGATCTTGGAGATATTGCTACTTTTGGTATCCTTTCACTTCCTCAAACTGTAGATGGGCTAACATCTTACATTAGGGTGGGCCTGCATACCAGTTTATTGCTCAGTCCATGTTTGCATGCATTTTTGATTTTTCGACTAAGAATTTAACGTTTAAAATTGATGTTAGAGAAGGTCCATTTGAAATTGATCGCCATCTGATTTCAGTGCTAATGGACATACTTATTAATGACGAGGGTATTCCTATTTATACTCTAGTTGAGAAACCCTCAGAATCAGAAAAATACATGCTCACTAGAGATTTATGCAATATGAATGTGCAATTGACTCATAAAGGGAATGTGCTCCCCTCAAAGTACTTATTACTCAGATACAGGGTTCTCCACAGAATCTTTATTTCAAATCTATATCTGCGTTCTGGTAATAAAACAGAACTGACTTCCTTTATGGTTCGGGTCTTGCATTCTGTCATCTCGGTACTAAAGTTTGTCTTCCTTCGTTAATATGTCATTCCATTATTCAGTTTCGTCTTCATTCAGGTCACAATGATATTCCATTTGCCTATATTATGACTGTGTTAGCTACTCACATGCTAGTTGATCCATCATCTTATTTTTAACAATTCAAATATTAACAAGATGAAACTATAATTGGCTCCTGGCCAAGTGGATGTTGGTGGTGGTGGAGCTGAAGGGGTGAATGAAGATGAAGCTAGTGATCTTCCTCCTAATTATATAAATATGGATGACATTTTTGATGAAATTGAATCAGACTCTGGAAATGATCCTGACTATGAACCATTTGATTTTGATGCGCGTCTTCGTGCACTTGAGGAGAAGGTAGAGAACATGAATGTTGCCCATGATTTATAATTTAAATATATGCGCAAGTATCTTAGAAGCTTAAACAAGGGCCTTCATCAACTTGATCCTACCATACCTGCTCCTTCGTCTGGATCGGATTAAGTGGTTTATCCTTTGGTCTGTAATAACTTTTCTACTACTTTGCTTTGGTTTATGAGTGGACTTTGTTTTACTTCAGTTTGGTTAACTGACTTTGTTTTATGTTGGGTAATGAGATGTGAACTTTGAATTTTCTTATATTTTTCTCATATCTTTCTTAGTTAATTCCTTCACTGCTCTCTTGTTCATTTTCCTCTTCCATATCTTATTTTCTTCCTTTGTCATATTGTGACAAAAGGGGGGGAGGAGATTTCATGTATTTTGGATTGATTGGAATGGATATGGATTGTGGGTAGTAGCATTAATTTATATATATATATATATGTATATATATATATATATATGTTTTTGTGTGTGTATGGGTGTGGGTGTGGGTGTGTGTGTGTGTGTGTGTGTGTGTGTGTGTGTGTGTGTGCTACTCAGGAGGAGTAAATAAGTAAGGTTTTGACTTGTTTTGCCTAACTGTTGCATAATTCTTTACCAGACTGGTTTCCTTCTATAACTGGTGCATGATTCTTTATTGAGCATGTTGTGCTTCTCTTATTTTTATTGGAGTGTGTTTTGTCACAAATTTGACAAGGGGGGAGATTGTAAGTGCTATGGTTTCCTACTCCTTTGGTTGTCAAAAGTTATGGTGCCAAAAACACAATTTGTGTCTTGTGTAGTATGTTAATTTATATGATTAAGACACTGCATCACAATGCTTTAAGTTAAGAACGGTGATCTACATTAAGAAATGCAAGTTCAAGTACTTTGTCCACTTCTGTAAGCTTCAATGTTCAGAGTTTTTGAAGCTACATCGAAAAGATGAGGCTTGTTCAAGATTCAAGATAATGTTCAACACAAGATGAAGAACAACTCTAGAACGATAAATCTAAGATTTAGTAGATCTCAAGTTCAAGATACATCATGTAGAGATCGCAAGCTTCATAATCTTCAAAGGTCAACTATCATCTGAAGAAATGAAGTTTCAATGTTCATACTTCATATCTCAGGTATGAAAGACCTTAGATTGACCTTAGGGTAGGTCATTTTGTATACATAATTCAAATTAAATCACTTTATATGAATTTGGATTGTTCTAAGACTAGTCCTGAACCTAGTTCGACTAGTCCTAGCACTGCCTCGACCAGTCCAAGAAATTTTAGGACCAGTCCTAAGTTGCAAAATTTCAGAATTTTTTAGTTGAGCCACGACCGGTCCTCGACTCTGCTCGACTGGTCATGTGAACAGTGCATGATTCGTTCATGACCAGTCCAGCAGCTTCGACTCAAACTACAACAACGAAACCTGCAGCCTCATGACCAGTCGTGGGTTGGTCACAACTAGTCGTGGAGGGCTCACGACCGGTCTCGAATAGCCTACGACTAGTCGTGGAACGGTTTTATCTGATCGCGCTCAAAAATTCAAAAATCTGTTCGACCTACGACCAGTCGTAGTGTCCTCAGGACTAGTCGAAGATGCAATTTCTGTAACTATAAATAGAGCATGAATTTCAGAGTTTCACAATCCAAATCAAGAAAAATCAAGGCATCACTTTGAGATAAGTTTATGTTCATTTTAAGCTACTTTGTGCATATTTAATATTCTCTTTTCTTAGCTTTGTCAAATTGATTTTGTTTCTATATTTCAATCTGATTTGAAAGAGGAATTGTTTTATTCCTTCTTGTAATCAAAATCAAATAGAGCTAGCCCAACTAGTTTACTTTAAAATCAATCTAGAACCTAGAACTATTTCAAAGCGAGTATTGGACATTGAACTTCTAAATTTGAACTTCTACTCTGATTGGTTCTTTCAGGTTGCTACAAAAGCAGAAATCCAGGTATGTTACATTGTTGTAAATTTCCTTATTTTGGTTTCTTTCAGGATTAAGCCAGAAAAATCGCATTGTGTTGGTTATCTGAGGAGAGCCAGAAAACTCAGAGGTTGGGGTTTTTGAATTGTGTAAGCCCCTTTGAAAGACACAGTTGTGAAGGTTTTGGGTGAACTTAAGAAAAACTTATTTTTTTATAGTGAACGCTAATATCCCCTGTGTGAGGATATTAGGAGTGGAGTAGCAAGCGATGTGGCTATTGTTTAACAGTTAGTGTACACACAGGCGAACCACTATAATTCTTTGTGTCTTGTGATTTGAATGTTTATGTAATTTTTATTTCTTTTATCATTTAAATTTGTGGGATGTATGTGTGGATGTGAATGTTTTAATATTTACATTTCAAGCATTGTGGGGAATGTTGTAATAGTTCAGACTTTCTTTCTTACTATTTCTTTTTATTCCTCTTTAGTTTGAGTTTTTGATACAAGGACCTTTCTAGAAATTAGGTTGTCCTACCATAAACCTTAGTTTTTGGTGTAAGGTTGTCCTTAGAATAACATTTGTATCAACCTCTCAAGACTAGAATTTTGAGGTTGCTTTTCATTTCAATACTGTGATTTATTTATTATACTATCTTTCCTTTATTCATTTATATTCCGCTGTTAAAGTTTTAATTTAGCATAGTCCTATCCCCCCCCCCACCCCCCTCTAGGACATATTACTTGGCCTTTTTCAGTTTTGATTCAGACTTTTCCCTTTTGAGTTTGAAGACTCCCCTTTCACAAATTTGAGTGGAGTATTCTTATGTTTAGGAGGAATACTTTTGTCATAGCCCAATCCAGATCGATTGCCACATTTTCTGGATCCAGATAAGAGTTTTTCTAACTTAGGATCACCTTGGGCATACCTCCATGTGTCTTTTAAACTCAAAAGTGAAGAGACTTCAAGTTTTAGTTTTTCATTTTCAGATTTTAAGTTTTCAATTTGGGAGTTTTTAAAATCTAAGTCACACTTAGTTTTTCAAAACAATCTAAAATGTAAGATTTTTCTAAAATAAGATTATCAAAATTTTCTTTAAGTTTTGAAAAGTTTTCTTTCTAAAGTTTTAGTTTTACCGTAAGTTTACAACTTTCCTTATATAGGGCATTATAAGCATCTTGAAGATCTTCTTCATTTTCATGATCACTATTCAGATTTTCTTCACTAGTTGAATCATCATTATCTGAAAAAGTGAACTTGGCTAGAGTCATAAGGGCTTTAACTTCATTACCCGACTCAGTTTCATAATCTTCTGACTCAGAAGAGGCTTCAGAGCTAGAGGATTCATCCCAAGTAGCCAACATTCCTTTTCTTTCAGGTTTGTCCTTTTTAGGACACTTGTTCGCTAGATGCCCATATTCATGCTAGTTGTAACATTGACTATCTTTCAAAGATTTCTAAGTTTTAGAGTTAGATCTTTTCTTTTCATTAGATTTTTGAAAATCAACCCTCTTTTTACTTTTGAATCTTATAAAACTTTTTACCTAAAAGGGTCATATCTTCTTTAGAATTTTCTAAATCAGAATTACTACTATTATCTTAAGAAATACTTTTAGAAGATTTAAGGGTAATGGATTTACCTTTAGGAGCTTTAAAGTTTAACTCATAGGTCTATAATGAGCCAACTAATTCTTCTACCCTCATATTATCCGTATCACGAAGTTCCTGGATCGCGGTCACCTTTGAATTGAACCGTTCAACTAGTGAGCATAGTATCTTTGCATAGACTTTACTTTTTGAGATTTTATCACTGAGACCTCATATAGAGTTGACAATGTCATTTAATCTTGTATAGAAGTCCATGAAAGTTTCACTTTCTTCCATATGTATATCCTCAAATTTAGTTGTGAGGATTTGGACTTTAGATTTCTTGACAATTGTTGTTCCCTCGTGTGTCATTTCTAAAATATCTCAGGCTTGCTTTGCAGTATCACAGGATATAATTCTTTTAAATTCATTCGGTGATAGTGCGTAAGTAATTGTATTTAGAGCCTTTGCATTGGCACTACTCTCACTTTTTTGAAGAGTGGTCCAAGAAAAATAAGGTGTGACTTTCATAGTTTTGGATCCATCAGTACCAGTCACTTCAGTGGTAGGAGGGGTCCAATCAGTCACTGTGGCTTGCCACACACTCTCATCCATGGATTTTAAGAAAATTCTCATCCTAGCTTTCCAATAGGCATAATTGGAGCCATCAAATGGTGGAGGCCTAGTGACTGAAAGGCTATTAAAATTTGACATCTTATAAAGCTCAGATCGATTAGCTCAGGAAATTAATCCAAAAGAAATAATAATTAAAACGAGTTATTAGGCTTTGATACTACTTGAAAAGGCCTAGCTAAGAGTTCTAGAGAGGAGGGGGGGGGGGGAATAGGACTATGCCAAATTAAAAAATTAACAGCGGAATTTAAACAAATTAATAAAGATAGCACATAAATAATCCACAATGCGGAAATGTAAAATAACCTCAAAAATCTAGTATTGAGAAGTTGATACAAACTTGGTTTTAAGGACAACCTAACACCAAAAACTAATGGTTTATGGTAGGACAACCTTACTAGAATGTGGGTGAGTATCAAAAACTCAAACATAAGAGGATATGAAAGAAATAAATAGTAAAGGAATTAAGTAAGCTATTATAACGTTCCCACACTTGCATAAAAGAAATTACAACATTATCCACAAATGCACAAAGAAAAATTTCAACATCTACAAAATAAAATAAACTATCAATCACCACATGACCAGAAATTATTGTGGTTTACTTGTGTGTACACCAACTGTTTAGAAAAACAGCCACACAACTACTCCACTCCCAATATCCTTACACAGTGGATATTAGCGTTCACTATGAAAATAGGTTTTTAAAGGTTTACCTAAAACCCTCACAATTGTGTCTTTCAAGTGGGTACTCTGGGTTTTCTGAATCACCTCATACAAACCAAAAGAAAGAGATTTTTCTAGCACAATCTCAATGAAACCAAAACAATGAATTTACAAAACTGTAAAATACTTATCTGGATATTCTCCTTTTGATGCAGCCTGGAAGAACCAATTCAGAGTAGAAGTTCAATGTAGATGTTCAATGTTCACATTCACATATGAAAAGGTTCTAAGTTCTAGATTGATTTTAAATTAAATCACCTTGGGCTAGCTTGATTTGATTTTGATTTCAAAAAATGTGTATACTTCAATCCCTGTTTCAAATAAAATTGGAATGCATAATACAAAATCAAATGCAAAATGCTAATTAAAGAGAATATAAAATGAGCACTAAATAGCTTAAGAATATCATTAACTTATCTCTCAGAGCGGTGTATTGATTTTGCTTGAATTGGATATCAAACTCTGAAATTCGTGGTCCATTTATAAGTGCAGAAATCGCATCTTTGATTGGTCCTGAGGTCAGCTTGACTGGTTGTAAGACCAACAAATTTTTTAAATTTTGAGCGCAATAAGATCGGACCTTTCCATGACTGGTCGAAGGACTTGCTCGACCAGTCGAGTGGCCTCCATGACCGGTCGAGTCTTGTCCAGATTGGTCATGTAGAACTCAATTTAGTTGCTGGACTTTGAGTTGAGCCTACAGGACTGGTCGAGCACAGGTTGAGCACTGTTCACATGACCGGTCGATTAGTCTCTAGGACTAGTCGAGGCTCTAACAAAAAATTTTGAAAATCATAAACAAACTTAGGACTGGTCAAGGGATTTCTTGGACTGGTCGAGCTAGTGCTAAAACTAGTCGAACATCGCCTAAGACTAGTCGAAAAACAGATCATACACTTATAAAGTGACTCAATTGAATTATGTATTCAAAATGACCTACCCTATGGTCAATCTAGGGTCATTCATACCTTATACATGATGTATGAACATTGGATCTTCTTTTGCTTCCGTTGATAGTCGTTCTTTAAAATTCACGAAGCTTGAGATCTTGACATATGATAAAGCTTGAACTTAAGACTTTTGAAGCTTGAATATCAATAACATTGAAGCTTGAGCTTGAGGTTCAAAGTAAAGAACTTTGTCATGATTTGGACGAAGCTAAGTATTGAAGCTTGAAAGATTGAATTCACACTTGGTGTTGTACTTGAACATGAATATGTAATCTTGCACTTGAAGTTCTTGAGGTAAATGCCTTTGTTCTTGTACATGAGAAGCACAGTCTTGAATATGTAGATGCGCTACAAAAGAAGTTTTAACACTATAAAATTTGACAATCATAGGAGCTAGAAAATATAACACTTACAAATCTCCTATTGGATTAGCTGAGATTCATGATAAGTATAATGTATGTGTTTTAGATCATAGTGGGAATAAACTGCCTCACCATTAAAAGTTTCTTAGAGGCTTAAATGGTTGAAATAGATGGACGCCCACAGAGTTTACTCATAATGCTTTCGGCCATGGATTTGAAACCCTTGGATTTGAAATCCTTCTGTTGTTCTCAGTTTAGCTTGTCTAGTTGAGAGTGTGCTGGCTGGATGTGGTAGCCCAGATCATATTAGGTCTTCTTACTCTACCCTGTAGTTTTTTTTCCTTTTCATATCTTTAGCTATATAGTAGAGAATATGATAGGTGAGGCTTGGTGTTTTTGTGGAGCCCACCTGAATGTTGTTTACGGTCTAAGAGTTTCAGCACTTAAGGTCATGGAGAGTGCCTCCTCTCCATTCTGTCCATCACCCTGTCCCACAAATGCAAGGCTGGCTTACTTTGTTTAGATAACAAGTGGAATCCTTATCTAGTTTCTTGTTTCAAGAGGATTCTCACTGTGGATAAGAGTAATGGTTGAAGTGTTGAATCCATGTATCTAAACAGCTCATCTTCTCAAGCAAAACAATTTCCATTTCCTCATGGATTCCACGTATCCAAACACGCCCAGGATGAAAACAGCCAATAGAAATCCCAATGCTAACATCAAGTGGTGCTTTCATTACATTACTTACCATTTCTTAATTAAATTGCAAACACATAAAAGGTTGCAGATGTTTGCTAACTATACATATGCATCCACCACATGTAATAGATCTAAGCCACCTATTAGGCAGGCTCAGTACTACATGGATGTTATCTGAAAAAAGGGACTTGGATTGACTTTTCAAGACTTGAATCGAATAGGGAACTCCCGAGTATAACTCGTAGCAGACCTGTGGAAGGCTTAAAACCATACGTTACTCTTAACTTGTATTTTTTTTATCATATTGTAAAAAGGAGAGTGAAATGGAATTGCTTGGGCTAGAGGGTTTTCTTTCTCACATAGTGTTATGTCTAGGCCTTTCATCAAGCAGGCCCACTACTAACATGCCCTGATTAAAGTGATATTTTGGAAATAATCGATGATCAAGGCCGAGCCTCACATAATGGCTGGTCCAGAGAATGATGGAACCTTTCTAGTATAATAGATATAGATTGCCCATTTTTTATGTAGTGATTCGATGGTTAGGATCACCATTAATTTCAGGTAAAATGGAGCATGTAGTTTAGTGATCCAAACTATTGATATGATTAGCTCAATTTGGATACCCCATAGAACACACCAATCCTTCAATTACTCTTCGATATGTGTAATCCAAAATCCTTCAATTAGTGACAACATTCTACATTCAATGAAGAGAAGGCCAAAGAAACAAAGACTAGGAACATTTTCTATCACATCAACCATATGTATGCTTGAACCATGGGTCCCAATTGTACAAAATGAAAATCCAAGCTCAGTGTAGGAACTCTTAGTTATGTAGAGAGTATGATACACATTAAAAGAACAAGAACCAGAACATGCAGGAAAGAAATAAAAATGGTGGAAACCTTCCTAGGCCTACACTATAAGGAAAATTGCCTTCTATTTATATTTTTAACTAACATATTACAGGCAGACAATACATACAGTGAAATAAATCAGTATTAAATAAACTTTTATGCAAATTGAAGTATAAAACATATAATAAATATTAGCACTTGGGTCCATATCTAAAAATTTATAAACAAAAATACATAAATGCGTAAGTTACAATTAGAAAATATCATCCAAACATCCCATCACCATTTAACCACCATTCCACCATTCTTCACTTCATCTTGTCACTTTCCACGTGCATGTCTGCAATCTATGTTGTGAGAAAAATGTCTGGAAATGAAATTTGCAATCCTATTAGGATTATGGCATTAAAAAAGCATCAATGGTTATTTATGTTTGCAAGACCTCAATCTATAATGGACCAAATGGATGGCTCAGATTAAATCGCGTTGCTAAAAACGAATAGCGATTGATTTCACATACATGTAAAGTACCATTGTGATTTCTCATCCTTGAGATAAGATTTCAAAACTTTTTGGTGTTTTAGCTACTTTCAAATCAAGATCATGGGTGCATGTGTTTAGAATTAAATTCGTGAATGGGTGAAAAATATTTATTTATTTTTATTTTTTTTGGTTAGGTGTAGGTTTAAAATGGACCCTTTGCTTAATCGAGATCCACCTGTAATGGATAGGGAGTGGATGACACTAAGTTTTTCGGACCCACATTTTATTTCTGGAATGAGAAAATTTTCAAAGTTTGCATGAGAACACCTTCCTGGTAGAGAAACCATTCTTTGTCCATGCAACACTTGTAGATGTGCATGTTTACCAATTTTTTATGATGATTTGGAGGTATATCTAATGAAAAATGGATTCGATCCGATGTATAGGGTTTGGACCATGCATGGTAGCATGTATCACCTGAGTGTACTGAACGTGCATCAAGTTCCCAACAATGTCATAGTGTCCCAAACTTAAATGAGGTTCACAATACAATCATTCAAGAACTCGGTGGTAATAACCTAGATAAAGTTGTTCAGGATGAGCTGAACGTGACCCTTATAGTAAAAGGCGTCTTTGGGGAAAATGAAACTAATGAGTTTGAAGCAAATCTACATGCAAATCTACAAGATGCAATGATTGAGCTATACCCTGGGGCCAAGGATTTCACCATGCTAACTTTCATTTTATAACTTGTCAAATTAAAGTTGAACCATGGATGGAGTGAAAAGATCTTTACATAGCTCCTTCAACTACTAAGGAAGGTGCTACCTTCTAGTAACAAGGCCCTAACTAATACCTACCAAGTGAAGAAGATCATTACAAAGTTAGGTCTTAATTATATGAAGATCCATGCTTGTACAAATGATTGCATCTTGTACTGGAGAGAGCACGAGATGAAAACCAATTGTCCAAATTGTAAAACTTATAGGTACAAGATAGAAATGGATGCTGAGAGACAACAATCTCAAGTACCTGTAAAGGTGTTAAGGTATTTTCCGTTAACACCAATGCTATAAAGAATGTTCAGTGGCCATGATTGGTGAAAGAAATGTCTTGACACTCAACCAGGAAATTGCAACACGAAAAGATAGAGCATCCAGTTGATTCTATTGCATGGAGGAATCTCGATAACAAGTATACGGATTTTTCAGCTGAGCCTCACAATGTTCGATTAGGTTTCGCTACAAATGGGTTTAACCCATTCGGCACTTTCAGTACTTCATATAGTCCATGGCCCGTTATGTGTGACATACAACCTTTCACCAAAGCTTTGTATGAAACCTCAATTTACTATATTGACTTTGCTCATTGAGGGACCGTGACAACCGGGAAAGGATATTGACGTTTATTTATAACCATTGATTGATGAACTTAAAAAATTATGGTGGAAAGGGGTCACGATGTTCGACGCATACCATAAAAAGAAATTCAACATGCGTGCAGTTCTGCTCTGGACAATCCATGACTTTTCAGCATATGGTAATGTTTTTGGTTGTAGAACCAACGGTAAATAGGGTTGTCCTGTATGTGATCCTAACACAGATTCCTTGCGACTCTAGTATGGAAAGAAACATGGTTATATGGGCCATAGACGGTGGTTACCAATGTTAGACTAGGCTAGGAAGGACACAAGTGCTGGCACATTCAATAAGAAAGTAGAGATATGACGACAACCGATCCATCTGGATGGGATTGAGGTCAGAAGACAAACTACGAACTTGAATATGCAGTGGGGGAAAGTCTGGGAAGAAGAAATAAGGGATATTGATGGAGGTCGACAAGAGCTAGCGGATGATGTTGAATCGTTGTGGTTCTTCAAACGGTTTATATTATTTGATCTGGAGTATTAGAAAGATATAGGTGATGTCTACTTAAGAGCTCATACGAGCAATGACAAAGTCGTCCAATATCCTGACCTTGTTGAAATGTCAATGTATAACTTTAAATTATTTTACATTCATTTGTATTAATTTTGTCACAAGAAAAACTAGATGAGCTTTATAGTAGCAATCTTGCTTCTAAGATGACCAGTGTTGATGATGCCCTTGCGCAGGTACTAATAAAATTTAAAAATTACTTGCGTTTCACGGTAATTATGAATTTCCTAATAACTTGATTTGCAATGTTTTACAGTTTGTTAGTTCTGACAGTAGAGGGTGAATGCGTGATCTAGGTTGCTCAATAAGCAAGATAGGACTGAAGAAGTCAACCCCTGCTCATTCAAAGCTAAAGAATGTGATAAAAGAAAAAGAGGACCTAGCATAGAAGATATTAGAGATAAAGAAAATATTAGTTGATTTAAAGGCTAGGTGGGTATGCATCAAGAGGTACGGTCTGGTCAAAACCTCTCATAACCACCAGCGGCTAGATCTACTCAAGCATCGTCGGTATGCAATTATAATTTCGCTAATGTAATGAGCTTACAATTATATTATAAATGCTAATAATACCAATTCCATTTTATATGTTTACATGTAGACAGATATGATATATATCGGTAAGAGATGTGACTTGCTTGGTTGGGGCTTACATGGTGTTGTTGTTCGTGGTCAAGTAAACGAAGTTAATCTAAATGCAGTTGTCCATTGCGAGCCAGTAGCAGAAGGAGCTTTTGTTGTTATCCTGACTGAGATTATACACCTTGGTGCTCCTTTGTGGAAAGAAGATGGATTCGCATCTACACTTGGAGAGGTCGGTCCGAGACCATTTGTGCAATGGGGGAAGGACTCATTGAGATTTCAATAATTTGAACAAATATAGTACTATATAATTAAACATATTTGTAGTATGCAAATTTTTTTTCTAGTTACTCTATATGATGTTTGGCTTGTTCTTTTTCTAATTCTGAACTAATTTGGTACTCTATAGTTCAACATATTTCTAGTCTGCATGTTTTTTTTAGTTACTCTATATGATGTTTGGCTTCTTTTTTTTGGTACTTTGTAGTTCATTGATATTTATAATCTGCATGAATTTTGTACTCTATATTTGAGCATATTATAGTCTTTGGCTCCATTTGGTCATCTCATCAGTCTTTATGAATATAATTTTTTCTCAAATCAAATGGAGCTTAAGCCCTTTTTTAACTCCGCCAATGCAACTCCTTGAATTGCAGGTCCCAAGCCCGGGTAAAGGAGGGAGAAGGGTTTCAAGGTGAGTTTTCTCTTCTTCTTCTTCTTCTTCTTCTTTTTTCATTTTCTGAAGCTTTTATAGTTTTCGAGTTTACTACATCACATATATAGCTCTGATTTAATTCATAAAGTTTCATGTATGATTAAAATATTGGAAATAAATAATATGAAATAAATGCCATGAAAATGGCACTGCAGAAATGAGGTCATGTTGGTTAGGATCTGTGTTTGTAGTTGTATAGGTATGTTGAAGGTTCTTTGTTGTCCTTTTATGAATGCAAAGCTTTCATATCAGGTTGGTCTATCTCAGTGGTGGTCACATTTTCTTATGCTTGTCTCTTAAAATCAGATCTTCTATGACAATATACAGATCCATATAAACATTTTTCGTGTTGAAGGAAACATATAACAAATATTAATATCCGCAGTTATATTTTTAATCAAATGAACTCATAGCTGTTATGGTGTATCATTTAGGCATTTACGTCAGAACTGAAATTATCCTCTGTTCCATTAAATGTTTTGCTAGATTGTGCCCCATTGTGTTCTAGAAGCACTTAGTTATCTTTATTAAGATATGGAGCGAGTGCGTTGTTGGTCAAATTGCTATTAGCATCGAGTCTTGTCATTCCAGGAGATTCTTGATTGGTGGTTTATCATTACGGAAGGCCTGATGCAAAATGTTGATGCAATTTCTGGCTCACCCCTTTTAGCACTCGAACACCTACATAGGAAGAGGACAAAGGAGACCCTGGCTAGTTCAGGGGACCCTCCGATGACTAAGTCAGGCCTGGAATCTGGGTTTAATAGTAAGGGTTTAGGGATAAGGTCTGCATGTGTGTACCTTTCACCATGGGTAGGTTCTCTATTTATAGAGGTGGCGTAATCCTATAGCGTTAGGATATTTCCTTGGAGTGGATTGATCGTTATCTTAAAGGATTCCGAGATCTTCGATCTCCCAGGTTTCTGGAATCAGAGTTTATCCTCTGAGGATCTCGGAAAGAGATCTTGATATTAAGTCATCTTCTTGGCTTGACTTTGGTCCTGTAGATGAGAGCAACTGACGAGGATTGTGAATGCTGATCCTCAATCAATGTGGGTATGGTCGACCCATAATCAACCTACTACTGACTGAAGGCCGACCCATGGCCAACCTAGAGGATAGGTACGGCCCGGTAAGGGCCTAGGTCTGTCCGACCTACGCCTGGTTTATAGCCGATCTATGTATTTAATTAGCGTGAAGCCACCTCTAAGGGACCCTTTGAGCGTCCGTAAAGCTGTATCGGCCTCCTTGGAGGTTTCTCTCCATGGCTCTAGACATGTGGGCCTCAATCAGGCTCGACGCCTAGTGAGTCCAGGCCATGTCAGTAGAGTTGGTCCATTCCATAAGCCAGTTTATTGACTTGTCATATTTTTTTGCCAATAATGAGCCCCCCTACTCCTTGTGCTGACTTATAGAGGTTGAGGAGTAAATTGGTGTTGGGCCGATTTATGCATGGTTCGAACTTATGATATAGTTATTGCTGGTATGACGAGTAGCTCGAATATTGAAGCGGACTACCTCATCATGAAAATGCGTCTGTTCAGTTCTTGAGGCCATATGAGCGGGAGGCCGTCGTTTTAGCGGCGAGCAAATGAACGATGGACGTGTGGTAGGACGTTTGATGATGCAACTATACAGCGTATGACATGGCACCATGCCTCAGACTAAGGAGCTCGAGGGTGCATCGAGTCAACTTCTCATTTAATGCAGGTGCCATGTGGCACGACTGTAAAAGGTTTGCCCTAGCCCTTGAATCGGCCCCATTTCTACGCCTCTTTTCTCCTATTTTCTGTCCTTTCGCTTTTACTGCTCTCTTTGTATTTTTCGCCCATCACTACAAACTCCGATGAGCATTTTTCTCCCTCCCTTTTGTTTAATTTTGAACAATGTCAGGCTCCGTAAGCCCTCGAAAGGGAGTATACAGTGACGAGGGTAGAACGAGCAGATTTTGGATAGCTTTGGAACCACCCTCATTGTTGGCGGAGATGGTGGCTAGTGCTGATGCCGTATTCTGGCATTCGCAAAGGGTGATAGAGTCCCCGGCGCAAAGGTCGGTGGCATCTGTTGGGACATCTGACTCGTCTTTTAGGCGGGGGGCAGCTATAGAAACTACTCTAGGCAGGCCCAACCCCCCTGATGCAGATGAGGATGATGAGGCTGAGGAAGCCATGGTTGGAACAGTTTCAGCCATGGAGGGATCGAGGGGGCCAGTGCCCTCAGTTTTGACCGAGGATGACCTGCTTCAGATTTGGGTCAGGTATCATATCCTTGACTCTATTGGCCTTAGCCTTCCTCAGCCGAATGAACTGCCTGACTAACCCCACCACCCCCCTGGGGTGATCGTGATTTTTTAGGTAGTACTACAGTGTGGCCTCCATTTACTGCTACACAATGTCGCTCAACATCTTCTGGGCTCTCATGGATTGGCTCCGGGGTAAATAGTTCCGAATGGGTGGAGGGACTGGTTTAGTTATGTAGTCTTGTGGGTTGAGATGGATCAGCCAACGCTGACCATAAACGAGTTCCTCCATCTATAACAAGTGCAGTCGAATTCTCAACAGCCTGGCTGGTATTACTTCCACTCTTGGTGGAAGAAAGGAGGAGCTCTAATAACTGACCCTCCTTCCTCCAATAAACACTGAAGGGATCAGTGGCTCTGGGCTTATGATCATTGGGAGATGGCTTGGTTGGAGCCATTCATACCTTTTGTTCCCCGAGCTTTCTCTAAGCTAGGTGACTTAGCATTTATTATTTTTCCTTCTTAGTTGGTTGAACCTTCTGAATCCTCTGACCGTAAGTGTTCCTTCAGTCCTCCCCACGCACCGTCCAGGAGTTGGACCGAGCGCGGAGGCTCGTATCAAGGATCTGAGAGCACTAGACCCGGAGACGAGGTCTTGTAAAAGACTTCTTCAACCAGAGCGTCTTTTTGAGTTGGGCTTAGACTTTGCTCTGACAGGTATGACCCATAACTAAGCATTATTACTGGGCGTAATCCCCCCCCCTCTTTTTAAAACTTGTTGAATCTTGCTTTTAACATAGAAATGTCTGAGGCTTGGCTGGTTCTTCATCCCCCTTCCAAGGTGAGGGTTCCTCCTCCGGGCGAACCCCGGGTCGACACTCGGCCTTCAAAGAGGCAACAGGTAGTCTTCAAGAGCTAAGGGAATGCTACTCCTCTTCCTCTGACCATCATAGAAGTCACAGACGAGGGTACGGAGGTGGCGGAGGCGGTTCCGCCCGAGTCTTGGGAGGTTTTCGAGCTAGGACCTGTTGTAAAACAGGTCCGTAAGAGGAGAGAGGAAAGGGAAGGGGATGAGCCCCCTAGTGGAGAGGCGGCTGAAGGAGAAAGGATGGGCTTCCTTCAAAGCATCGAAGGGATCCTCCACTGGGTGAGTCGCTAGAGGACCGAGGAGGATTTCGCCGGCCTCTTTGAGTCCTCCATGGAGCGGACGCTCGCTAAAATGATGAGGATGCTCCTCGAGGTAAGAACGAGATCTTTTGTTCTTCGTTCAGCTTTTATACCTAATAGTAATTTCTCTTTTCTTTTTTTATAGTTTGCGCCATGTGCGCTGAGGGCCCACGCCGAGCTGTCCAATGCCAATAAGCGCTCAGATGATGCAGAGGCTCGGCTGGCGACCGTCGAGGCTTGAGTTGCCACTGTGACGGTTGATCTAACATCGACAATAACGTCCCTTGATGAGGCAGTGACAAAGAATACTCTCCTAGCCTCGTGATTGGAAGAGGTTAGGGCGGCATACGATAAATGCCACCCGAGTACACCCGAATCTGCGAGGTGGTGAATCAGCTTAGAACGGAGACTAAAGCTGCTCTTGTCATTGTATAAGAACAACCATTGGAGGAAGGACGGGCGGAGGCTATGGAAGCCTTTCTCTCATCCCAATCTTTCGCGGAGTAGCGAGATTATCTCTACCTAGACGGTTATGCTGAATGTGTGAAGCTGATGAGGGAGAGCTTTCCTCAGCTTGACCTCTCTAGCTTTGATGACAGTGGGTCAGGATCCGGTGATCCGTGCGCTGAGGATGCTAATCCCGAGGCTGAGTTGGTTGCAGTTGGTCCTCCGATGGTCATGGTTGATCCCGAGGCAACTTCCGAGGCTGTTCTTGAGTTGGCTCTTTATGAAGTTGTCGAGCCATTAAGTTGGATTTGTGGAGAAAAATTCCTTTTTTCTCCCCTTTTTAACTTCAGTCACTTCAAGCATGCCAAGCGCCGAACTCAAGAGCATCTGCAATCCTGGGCGTCACCGATGTTTAAAACTTATGCATTTTGTGCTTTTCTTTCTCTATTATATAGTCTTGGTGTACATGATGATACACTTTCGATGTAAATCTTATTCTAATCAATGAATACACTTTTTCCTTGTATGCAATTGTCTGATTTACATGATTACAAATTTCTTGCATGTTTATCAATAGAACTCGAGCAATGCTTCGTCTATTAATCGATTTATGGATAATAGATCTTGAGATGCTCAGCATTTCAGGGATGAGGCAGTAGTTAGCCGATTAAGTCTTTTAGTCGATATGTGCCAGGTCGGATGGTGTTTGCAATTACTTAAGGTCCTTCTCAATTAGGCCCCAACTTGCCTACACTGACTTCTTTAGTGTTCTGGAACGTCTTTCGAAGGACCAAGTCCCTAAATCGGAATCTTCTTACTTTAACCCAGGCATTGTAGAATTGCGACACTTACTATTGATGGACGATAGTCTGGAGCCGAGCTTGTTCCATACGTTCATCCAGGAGATTGAGGCCGAGCACCAGGAGTTCTTCATTGTCTTGTTCATCGAATGAGCTTACTCGGGCGGTCGGTAGTCTGATCTCAACCTAGGTGATGGCTTCTCATCCGTATGCCAAGGAGAACGGGGTCTCCCCTATTGCGGTCTGTGTTGTAGTTCAATAGGCCCACAGAACTTTCAGAAGTTCCTCGGCCTAAGCTCCCTTGGCTCAGTCGAGCTTAGTTCAGAGATATTGTTTGATGATCTTATTGTATTGTTTGATGATCTTATTGATGGCTTCGACCTAGCTGTTCGCCTGAGGATGGCGCGGAGACGAATATACGTTTCTGATCCCGAGGTTCTCGCACATCTCTCGGTACTGTTTATTGTCAAACTATTTCCCGTTGTCGAAGATGATGGTTCAAGGCACACCAAATCAACAGATGATGTTTTTCTAAATAAAGTCGGTGATTTTTTACTCGATTATTTTGGCCAGTGGTTCAGTTTCTGCCCATTTGGTGAAGTAATCTACAGTCCGATGATGTCGATCCCCCACTGAGTGAAAGGCCATAGGCCGGCCATAGGGGCGAGCTCTTCGGGTGGTTGTCGAGGGATGGTTGAAAACCTTTGACATTTGTCACATCTTTGGATGAGCTTTCGTGCATCATGTTGTATAATTGGCCAGTAATACCCTTGTCGTATTACCTTACGAGCCAAGGTTCATCTTTTAGAGTGATTTCCACAAATACCTTCGTGTATCTCCCTTAGGACGTAGTCGGCCTCGCCCGGTCCCAAGCACCTCAATAGAGGCACGTGGTACCCTTTCTTATATAGTATCCCATTGAGCAAGGTGTAACGGGTGGATCAGATCTTCAGTCATCGGGCTTCGGCTCGGTATTTAGGTAGCTCGTCTGCTTCGAGGTAAGAAATGATACGATCGACCCAAGAGGATCCTGAATCCATCAGGAGTACGGTCCCGACCATGGTCTCATCGATGCTCGACTTGGTGACATACTCGATTGGGACGGACATGGGGATCTCATCTTCGTCAGCTGTTGCGAGCTTAGCCAATAAGTCGGCTTGGCCATTCTCTGCTTGCAGAATCTGGATGACGGTACAATGTTGAAAACTGCCGATAAGTTCCTTTGCTTTCTGGAGGTAAGCCTTCAGCTATTCTTTCCTGGTTTGATAGACATCGGATATTTGATTGATGACCAATTGTGAGTTGATGTATACGTCGAGATGAGTAACCCCCAAGGTGGCCACTAAACGGAGTCCGAGGAGTAGCGCTTCATATTCCGTCGTGTTGTTGGAAGCTTGAAATACGAATCTCAAGGCATACTGCATGTATATATGATTGAGAGTTTCTAAGATGACCCTTACTCTGCTTTCTTTGGAGTTGGATGAACCATCGACATAAAGTCCCCAATGGGGCTGGGCGGGTAGGGAAGTGGACTGTTCCGAATTTGGAGCATCGACTGAGCTTTTGGGTAGATCGACCTGGTTAGGATCGGCCACGAGTGGCTCGGAATGCTATGTGACTTCAACGATAAAGTCAGTTACTGTTTGGCCTTTGATTGACACTCAGGGCTGGTAGTGAATGTCAAATTCGCTTAGTTCGATTGCCCATTTAGTGAGGCATCTGGATGCTTTTGGTTTCTGAAGTATCTGCCGTAATGGTTGGTCGGTCAAAACAACAATTGAATGGGCTTGGAATTATGGCCACAAGCGTCGAGAAGAGATAACCATCACTAGGGCCACTTTTTCCAAGGTTGGATATCTTGTTTTTGCTAGGACTAGTGCTTTACTGACTTAGTAAACTGGAAACTGCTTACCCTCGTATTCACGAATCAGAGTTGAACTTATAGTTGCGTCAGATACTACTAAGTAGATCCATAGTGTTTTGCCCGGCTCGGGCTTGGAGAGCATCAATGGCAATCCCAAGTACTGTTTTTACTGTTGGAAGGCTATCTTGCATTCTTCTGTCTATTTTATCATCTGTCAACCCTTCAGCTGTTTAAAGAAGGGTAGACATTTATCTATGGATCGGGACATGAAGCAATTAAGCACAACGACTCTCCCGGTCAGCCGCTAAATATCTTTGATCGTCTTTGGCAAATTCATATCGAGCAGAGCCTGAATCTTATTTTGATTTGCCTCGATCCCTCACTGGCTGACCAAAAATCTAAGAAACTTACTCGAGCCTATGCAGAATGAGGACTTGCTCGGGTTCAGCTTCATTTGGTATTTTTAGAGGATGAGGAACATCTTTTCGAGGTCGACGATGTGCTCAGTTACTTTGATGCTCTTGACGAGCATGTTGTTAATGTATACTTCCATCGTCCGCCCTATTTGTTGGACAAATATTTTATTGACCAACCTTTGGTAGGTCGCTCCTGCATTCTTTAAACCAAATGGCATCACTCGATAACAGTAAAGACATTTGTCAGTGACAAAGGTGGTTTTTAATTTATTAGAGGGGTGCATTACAATCTGGTTATACCCTGAGTAGGCATCCATAAAGCTAAGTAATTCGTGCCCCACGGTACTGTCGACTAACCGGTCAATCCTAGGGAGAGGAAAACTGTCCTTCAGGCAGGCTTTATTTAGGTTGGTGTAATCCACACAGACTAGCCACTTCCCATTGGCTTTTTTGATGAGCACAATGTTAGTTACCCAGTCGGGGTAGTACACTTCTTCGACAAATTTGGCCTTGAGGAGCTTGCTGACCTCTTCCTCAATGACGGCATACTTCTCCGAGCCGAGGGCATACCGCTTCTGTTGGATTGATTTGTAGGTCGGATCGATGTTGAGGTGATGAGTGATGATCGAATGGTTGATTCGGGGCATATCTTCGTGTGACCATGCAAAGATGTCAATGTATCGGTGTAGTAGGGCCATCAACCTCTCTTTCAGCAGCGGAGTCAGGGACGAGCTAACTCAAATGGTTCTGGAGAGATCAGACTCATTCAGAGGGACCTGGACAAGATCTTCCAGTGATTATCTTCATTTGGGAGCTTCGTCACACGGGTCCAGGGACTCTATCATCACTACTTCGTATGGAGCTTTTAAGGTGGTGGCATAGTAACGCTTGGTGTCATGCTGATCTCCCTTGATGACTCCAACTCCTGACTCTGTCGGGAATTTCTTAGAAAGGTGGTATGTTGAAGCTACTGCTTGGAGAAGACAAAGTGAAGGATGACCGAGAATACCATTGTAAACCGAAGATCGGTTGACTATCAGGAAATCGACCATAGTTGTTACTTAGTTCAGCGCTTCCCCGGTAGTGAGTGGAAGCTGAATGATTCCCTCGGGTAATACTTATCTGCCTGAGAATCCAATCAAAGGGGTTCAGACGGGATGCAATGTGGACCGTTCGATGCTCATTTTGTTGAATGCCTGGGTGAATAGCACATCAGCGGATGACCCTATATCGATGATGACCGTGAAGAGTTTACGATTAGCGATTGTGATGGTGATGACCAAAGCATCGCCATGTGGATGATGGATGCCTCGGGCATCAGCCTCAGTAAAGGTCACGCTATACTTTTCTAGTTTTCTTTCTTTTGAGGGCCGAGCTAGGATCATGATCTCAGACTCAGGTTGACTCAAACTTCTCACATGGGTTTTTCGAGCGTTGTTTGAGTCGCCTCTACCCTTGTGACCACCAATGATGGTTCGAATCTCTTCTAATGGTCGGTTTTCACTCGGGCATTCTTATAGTGTGGTGGTCCAGTTAGCTCCTTGGTCTACGTGCTCACCAAGATAGCCTTCGCAAATGAGATTTTCAATTTCCTGTTTCAGAGTGTAGCAGTCACTCGTGTTGTGTCCATGATCGCGATGGAAGTGGAAATATTTGTTCTTGTTGTATCGGTCAGGATTGCCATGCAACTTGCTTAGCCAGTTGATGAATCGTTCACTTTTTATCTCCATCAGGACTTGTTCCTGGGGCTTATTAAGAGGAGTGTAGTTGTAGAACTTACTATCGGGTCATTTACTCAACCTTCATTTATCTCGAGGATGATCTTGCTTTCTCTTTTTTCCGACATCGAATGATTCAGTGTCCTTCTTTGTCGATCCCTTAGCCAAGGAGCTTCTGTTCTGTGCCGCTTCTCGTAAGATTCTAGTTTCCTCAATGTTGGAGTACTTCTACAATGGGGCCATGAACTCGGCCAAAGTGGACGGTGGGTTTTTATCCAGGGAAGAGAGAAATGATTTATCCCTAACCCCTTGCATGATGGAATTCAAAGCCGTTTCGTCCAAATGTTTTCGGACCTGTAATGACTCGAGGTTGAAACGTTGAATGTAATCTTTGAGGAGCTCTCCGTCTTTCTGGATCACATTGTTGAGATGGGCCGAGGCTTTGAGCCTTTTCTTACCCCTTATGAAGTTCACGTCGAAGGCCTCGCTGAGCTCGTCAAATGAGCTAATGGACCTCGGTTTCAATTGTTTGAACCAGAGTCGAGCAGCATCGGTTAAGATGAGCAAGAAAGCGTGGCACATTACCTCATCCGAGTTGTCATGTAACTCCATGTAAGTCCAGAAGGACTCAATATGTTCAGTAGGGTCAGCTTTCCCCTAATGTGATGTAATTTGAGGTAGGCGAAACCGATCTGGGAGCCGAGCGCGGATTATGTTCGCCACGAATGGTGATTCTTTCTCTTTTAGCCTGGATGCATTGCTCGTCTGATTTTGTTTCATGTCTGTAATTTCTTTCTTTAGAGCTAGAAATGTAGCCTTCCAAGGTACTTCGCTATCCACCGTTCCCTCAGTCGGGGATTGGTTGCATCTTCTCTGGTCTATCTCGTGTTGAAGGTTGAAAGCAGGCAGCGGAGCCATTTTCGAGATGTGAGTCGGGATGGGCTTGGGAGGCCCATGATGTTGGCTCGGCTAAGGAATTGCTCGGGGGGGCAGACGATTAAGGATTGATGAACTGTCGGACGTCGCTCAACTGCTCTCCCCCCGGAATAGGCTGCTGTATTTGCGAAGGATGCATCTGTTCTAGCATCTACTTCATATAGTTCATGTTGGCCCTCATATCTCTGACCTCTCTTTCCAGTGAATCGCATCGCTTGCTCCCTTCGGTGTCCCACTATCCATACCTAGATGGACCAGAGGTGGCTCGACGAGCCGGAGAGCCTTGACAGCTCTCTTGTCATTCTGGTTAGTCCACTGTTTGTGGCTTACATTCCATCGGTGGCAAGGATGCAATTGGAACTGCTTCTAGAGGGGTTTGGGTTTTCTTCTTCCCTCTTGCCATGGAAACTCGTAGTGTGTTGATAGTGCAGAACACGACTTGTAATGTCGTTCCCACAGATGGCGCCAAACTATTGATGCAATTTCTGGCCATCCCTTTTAGCACTCGAACACCTGCATAGGAAGAGGACAAATGAGACCCTGGCTAGTTCAGGGGACCCTCTGATGCCTAAGACAGGAATTTGGGTCTAATAGTAAGGGTTTAGGGGTGAGATTTGTATGTGTGTACCTTTCACCATGGGTAGGTTCTCTATTTACAGACGTGGCATAATCCCGTAGTGTTGGGATCTTTCCCTGGAGTGGATTGATCATTATCTTAGAGGATTTAAAGATCTTCGATCTCCCAGATTTCCGAAATCGAAATATATCCTCTAAGGATCTCAGAAAGAGATCTTAATATTTTGCTCGGCTTTTGTCCTGTAGATGAGAACAACTGACGAGGCTTGGCTGATCTTTGGCTCGGCCAATCTGTTGATTGATGGCAAATTGTGAATGTTGATCCTTGATCATGGTGGGTATGGTCGACCCATAATCAGCCTACTATCGACTGAAGGCCGACCTAGAGGATAGGTTGGGCTGGGGTAGGGCCTAGGTCTGTCCAACCTACACCTGGTTTATAGTCGATCTATGTATTTAATCAGCATGAAGCCACCTCTGAGGCACCCTTTGATTGTCCGTAAAGGTGTGTCGGCCTCCTTGGAGGTTTCGCTCCATGGCTCTGGACATGTGGGCCTTGGTCAAGCTTTGTGCCTGGTGAGTCCGGGCCATGTCAGTAGAGTTGGTCCATTCCATCAGCTGATTTATTGACTTGTCATATTTTTCCCTCGACACAAAATAATCCCCAAACCAGCGTTGGATCTATATTGCCCCTTTACAAGTAATCCTTCTGTCTTTTTTCTGTTTTTTTTTTTTCAAGAACAATTTCTCTGCTCTCAACCTTCTCTGACCATCTATCCTTTAACAATGTATTACCACCACAAATTTCACTTGAAGTCCGCATAAAGTTGAAGGAGCCTGATCTTGTGGAAACGTTTTGTGGTGTATGGTTTAAATTTATGTGATTATTTGGATTTGTACATTTTCTGATGATGAGATTTCTTTCCATGGAACACTAACTTAACTTTTTGGTATTTATGTTTCTTTCAAGAAGTTTGGTGTATGGTACATTCGTCATATGGCCTGTAACCTCACAGCAATGTTGAAGCTTTGTTTTAAGAGTCATTAGTGAATAAGGCTTTGAAGCCCATCCATAAAAAAGGTATGAATTTGTGTTAGTGCAAGTTGTGAATCTGAAGTAATGATGAGATTTCTTACAATGTAGTGTAAGTTATCGTCCTATCCATTTAATTTAAGATGATTTGGATGTCACAAGTATAAGGTAATTAAGGAAGTTGGGGATGGTACGTTTGAAGGTGTATGGCGAGTTGTATACAAGCTAACTGGTGAGGTGGTAAGTGCCTTCAAACTTCTCAAATGCAATGTAGTGTCCCTACTCATATTAAAGAATTCTTTTAGTTGCTTACTTGATTGCTTGTTTAAATGGTTGTGGTTTTTTCTTGGCAGGTTGCAATTAAGAAAATTAAGAGAAAATATTATATTTAGGAGGAGTGTGTGAATCTTAAAGAAGTAAAGGTAATGTTGGTGATTACTTCTCTTTTACTTATTAATGATATTCTTATATATGTTCATGGGAGAGGGATCAAGTTCGCTTGTTTTGGCGGTCCTTGTGAAGAAAAGATAGTGTAAGTTCTCCTTTATTTCATCAACTGAGTAAATGATGACCTCCTATTAATGTAAGTAGAAAAAGTTACTTGTAACTAATGATAAATTATGGATATGAAGTCTGACATGGAATCAAACTCCTTCCATCTTTGATTTCACACCCAGCCTGAGTGTATCATTCTAGGACTCAAAAGTGTTTTCAAAGGGTTTGTTGTATATGAAGTTTGATTAATAATGGTAACTCCCTCACCATTTTGTTGCATTGTAAAAAGAAATACATTTGCTTTGGTTTACTAGTTGCAAGTGGTTTAGCAGAAAATCATATCTACTTTGCAAAGCATGTCGATATTTCTGGAGGTAAGTTGTTCCCCAGCTTCAAACTTCACTAGGTTTCGATTTGTTGAGATACATCTATTCACACATTACATACATGCATGCACGTTAATCCAGGCCCTGATCTTGGCAGTCATTGTGGATGTGGCATCCCGTAATGGACAACCCATGCACATTACGATACTGGCCATGCATATAACATGTTCCCCCATTTTAACAATGGAAATGTGGAATTTGTTACTACAATTTTTTGTTTGATTCAGATCAATACCGGAAGCATTGAAAGGCTTTGGAATTTTTTTTTAAAAAAAAGCCTCACATACTAAAAAAATAATCATGCTATTATGGTGGTTTTTCTTTGGTAACGAGCATAGTTCAAAAACCTGAAAATTCAACCATAGTTCTAAATTTCAGCAACTTGACTCAAAACTTGGCTGTGTCAACTCATCTTGATGAGATTTCTAATTGACTCCCTTGTAAACTTTCTTTTGAGCATGACTTAGTTGAGTCTGGACAAGACTTGTTGAGGTTGTCTCATGACTTGGTTGGGATTCTTAAGCATTTACTGGAATATATATGTCTTTTAATGGATGTTGTGAAATTGAAAGTGATATGTTGATAAACCCTAAGTATTGTCAAATTTTAGTGTGACAAACCAATTCAAGTTTGTATCTTGATTTGTATCAAGCTTGTGCATCTGTTCACATTGAAGCTTCTATGTTCATTCTGTTTGTGCTGAATCTATCTTGCTGATATCTACGACAAACTTATTGAGATCTTCAAACTAGAAGAAAGTGAAGACTTTCATATATTAAGTGAAGACAGTTTTCAAGAACATTGCGGTTCAAGATCTGAAACCAGAAAAGTCTAAGAACTCAAGACCTACTTGAATATTATGTTTGGTACATCGAGTTCAAGCTTTGAAGATTGTAAGAATTAAAGCTACTGAAGTGGTTGTAGATTAAATGTTCATATGTTCTATCTCACAAGTAAGTTATGATTGACCTAGGTTGACCTTAGATCATGATTAGATGATTTCATAATTTCGGTCGGTCATTTTGGTAATTTTATAAGTGTAAAATTCTGTTCTTTCGACTAGCCCTAGCACTGGCTCGACCAGTCCTAGTATTTCATCGACCTGTCCAAGATTTGTTATGAATTTTTGAAATTTTTCTGTTGGTCTACGACCAGTCCTAGAAACTGCTCGACTAGTCATGTGAATAGTGCTCGACCAGTGCTCGACTTGTTTTCCAACGAGTAATCTGGACTCACACGACCAGTCGTGTTGTGTCCACGACTAGTCGAGTAGGCTACTTGACCAGTCATAGGACCCACAAGGCCAATCGTGCGAATGAAAAATCTTATCGTGACAGAATTTTTGAAAGGCCAGTTATGCGAACTGATTTTTCACCTATAAATAGTGTTCAAATTTTAGAGTTTTCTATTCAATTCTTATCATTCTTAAGCAATCACTCTGAAATAATTTTGAGTACATTCTAAGCTATTTTGTGTGTATTTAACATTCTTTTAAGTAGCTCTTATTTTTTAATTTTGATTCTTTATTCCATTCTCATTTTGAAAAGGGATATTTGATTTACCCTTCCTTGAGATCAAAATCAATACAAAGCCCTTGATGATTTAATTAAAAATCATCTAGACTTAAAACCCTATACACTTGTGAGACTGAACGTTGAACTTCTACGTCGTCATCAAGTTAGTTCTACTGGGTTGCTTCAGAATCGTCATACACTCGGTCGTATGAAACCGGAATCTAACAAATCATCAATCTGTCTCCTCAATTCCTCTATTTCGCATGGAGCCATACGATACGTGGGTAAGGAAAGGGTGTCGCACCAGGCATAAGGACGACAGTAAAGTCGATCTCACGCCGAGGAAGTAGTCCAGGTATAGTCCTGAATACGTCTGTGAAATCTTGGACTATAGGGGTGTCCCTAAGTGTCGGACCATCAGCATTCTCCAACAAGGAAGCATAACAACTAATGTAATAGTACCAACTGACCTGAACTGGAAAAGTAAAGGTTGTGCCCTCAGGTCCATGGACTATCATCAGTCTGGTATCGTAATCGATCTCTGCCTTCATCTCGGTGAGCTAGTCCATACTAAGAATGACATCATAATGACATAGTGGGGCAACAATCAGGTCAACGAGCACTGTTCTGCTTCCTAAGTCTATCGAGCAACCCTTACAAATCTTAGTAGAGTCTGAGAAGGTCCCTGTGGCGGTTAGGAGTCTCACCCCAATCATATGAGTAGTTTCCAACACTAGTTGCTTGACTGCTGCGCATGATACTATTGAAATAGTGGACCTGGTGTCCACCAATAGGAAGACTGGTGTACATTGGATATGTGCTGTGACTTCGAAAGCCAGTGGTGCGGCGGTTGCTATCTCGGATGCCTCAGCTGCAAGTGAGTGCACCCGAGTTTAATGAGGATGATTTGGCTGCGTTGACATAGGTCATTGAGGCGGCCTACTTCGAGGTACATTCGGTCTGTAAAGAGGCTGTGCTGGCGGTGCTGATTATAAAGTGGAGCTAAAATGGCTGGCGGTAACTGACGATTGATCTTCTGAGGTGGTATAAAGTTGTTATCCCTCATCTTGGTAAAGCAACAAGTATCTGTATGGCCGATCCTCTTACAGTAGGTACACCACAAATCTGATCGCCTAGGCTATATCAGTGGAGCCGTAAGCTTAGGGGCGAATCTGCACGTGGCCTCTTATGGAGGAATGGTGGGTTCGGCAAGTCCAGTTGAGGCCTCGGGCTCATCGGCATACACGTATGGGATAGTCTGTCCCCATCTTGCTCAGCTTGCATGGGACATGTTCACTAGCTCAACATAATTGGGAATGCTAGCACAACACATCTTCGTATGTATCTCAGGCCACAGACCCTGAGAAAATCGCCGCATTCTCATCGGCTCGTCTGCTAGTATTAAAGGATCATATCTGACCAACTATGTGAATCTGTTCTCATACGCAGCAACAGTCATCCCTCCCTATCGGAGGAGAAGAAATTCACCCTCCTTTTCATTATAGTAAGTGAGGGAAAAATACTTTCCATGGAAGTGGGTCTCAAACGTTTTCCAGGTCCACACGTACCCTATAGGAACTGTCTATAGGATACTGTCCCACCATAGACTAGCCTCCTTCTCGAATATGTAGGTAACCAATTCTACCTGTTCTGCCTCAGTGCAGTGTAGTGGCTTCAGCATCTTAGAGATGCGATCTAGTAGTACTCGGCTTCCTCAGGCCTATGGATGCCTACGAAGCTGGTAAGTCGGAAGCACTGGAAGCATTCAAATAGACTGCTGGTATTCAAATATCCAGTAGGCTGCATAGGTGTTATAGGAGGGACCATATTCATATTCTAGGCAAGGGCCCCTACGATCATGGTCCAAATCTGCTACTGATATTGCATCAGGAGCATCATCTGTTCTAACATATCATGAGGACGCACTGTTCTGTTCCAGAACTGGTGGTGCACTAGGTGTTGGCCATTAGTGGGGCCAGTGGCTGGCTTTGAATCTGGCATTGTCTCAAAGTCCAGGCCCAAGCTAGGGTCCGTTTAGCTATCACTTGGGGGAGGTGCCCGGTCAATCGATCCGCCAAGTGCGAGACGTGCAGTGCTCCGAGTGTTCTTAGGGGGCATTCCTTATATACAACATAGTGTGCAATATGTGTGAGATTCAGAACATGGTTACTCAATTTGCCAAAAATTCCAGACATTCCATATCAAAGAAGCTTCATGCATTTCATTTAACCAAAATTGTCACAATACATGAGTTGTAGACTTACATAGATCATGACAGAAGATGCATGTAAGCTAATCTAACTAAAGCTTTAAAACTAACTACTAATATCCAACTAAGCCAACAAGGGCTATTACATAGAAAGTAAGGAACAAAACAAACCAAAAGACGACTACAACATACGACTAGTCGTTCAACTCGGGTGAAGGCAGAGGAGCGCCCTTGTCCTACATACAACACATGAGAGCCTTCAAGGTGTGAGACATCTTCTTAAATTTCTGTATCACATAAGCCTGATTCTCTTCAAGCTTTTGCTTGAATTCGGCTTGGGTCTCCTTGACCTCCTATCTCAGGGTAGCCTGGTTCTCTTCAATCTAAGTCAAGTGGGCTTCCACGGCGGCCCGATCATAGCGATGCTCAGGTGTAATAGTAGGAGGTCCCCCATCAGAATCTTGGGCTTCCTCCTCTTCTTCCTCACTTCCTTCTTTCTCACTTCCTTCTTCTATTTCATTCTCTTCCTCCTCTTCATTAATTTCTTCCTCTATTTCATTACTTTCTTCCTCTTCACTCTCTGTCTTGCCCCCATACTCATCGAGTCAGGCTTGACGTTGTCGAGGGCCAATTCCCATGTTGTTGAGCATAGTGTCATTAATGAAGTGGATCGGCGCGAGCTCATCCATGTTAAGTCTGTAGCCGAAATCACGAGCAATCTTGCATATAAGTCAACCAAATGGGAGTGAAACATCTCTCTTAACAGAGTGTGCAGCCTAGATTATCTGCAGTAGGACGAACGTAGGCAGACATAACTTGTCTCCCTGCCCAACTCTATACAAGAAGTCCACCATCAAACGAGTGCATTCGGTACGGTTGCCCCACCTAGGATACACATTATAGGTGAATATGTGATGGAGAAGGCAGAAATCGTTTGTCAATTTGGTCGATGGCAGGCAATTGTCTCACTTCCAGTGAACCAGTCGACCACAAAGAAACCGCGTACGCCGATTTCTTTCTCGTACACTCTTGAGATGAGATTCATTAGCATGCACTTCACCACGTGCAATTCCCATAATTCGGGCCATCACACTTACATCAACTATGACTTCCCGCCTTCCTATGGGAATAGTGAACTGTGGAGGCTCCAGCAGTGGATCCCGAATGTGGGCATAGAAGGCTCGGATAGTGCTCTCGCACTTCAAATATGGGACCCCACCCGGAGTCCAACAAGAGGTCCATTACCAGATACAACCTAAATAACCTTTTGTCCACATGTGCTTCAAACATAACTTTACGGCCATGAAACTTACCGTGTCCGATGTCCACCGGTAGAGCTCTCTCGAGTAGGATATGGAGATCGAGATCCCGCTTCGTCCTTTGCTCTCGTGCGTGAAAAGGCCAAGCTATATGTCCTAGAGGGGGGGGGGGGTTGAATAGGACTATGCCAAATTTAAAATAATGACAGCGGAATTAAATAATGTGATAGCCAAATAAAAGAAATCAATTCACAATGCTTAAGGGGAAAGCAGCCTCAATAATCAAGTATTGAGAGATTAAAACAAATGCAGTTCTAAGGACAACCTTACACCATAAAAACCAAGGGTTTATGGCAGGACAACCTTATTTCTAGAATGTTCTTTGAATCAAAAACTCAAACCGAAAAGGAATAAAAAAATAGCAAGGAATTGAGATAAATTGCAAGAATTTAAATCTAAATTATTACAACATTCTCCACTTTGCTTGAAATGCAAATATTACAACATTCACATCCACACATACATTCCATAAACTTGAATGATAAAAGATAGGAATTTAAGTAAACATTCAAACCACAAAACACAAAGAATTATAGTGGTTCGCCTGTGTGTTCACCAACTGTTAAACAACAGCCACATAGCTACTCCACTCCTAATATCCTCACACAGGGGATATTAGCGTTCACTATCAAAATAGGTTTCATAGGTTCACCTAAAACCTTCACAATTGTGTCTTTTTAACTTGGGCTTACACAATCCAAAAACCCACACTTTCTGAGTTTTCTGGCTCTCCTCAGATAACCAACACAATGAGATTTTTCTAGCTAAATCTCAAAAGAAACCAAAAGAATGCAAATTACATAAAAGTAAAATACCTGGATTTCTCCTTTTTGTAGTAGCCCAGTAGAACCAATCGGAGTAAATGTTCGAATCAACCTTCAATGTCCAGTACTCACTTTACAATGGTTCTAAGTTCTAATTGATTTTAAATTAAATCAAATGGGCGTAGCTCTATTTGATTTTAATTCCAAGAAGAAGGAATACAACAATTCCTCTTTTCAAATAAGATTGGAATATAAGAATAAAATCAAATAAGAAAAGCTAAAAAAAAGAATATTAAATATGCACAACGTAGCTTAAAATGAACAAACTTATCTCAGAGTGGAGGCTTGAATTTTCTTGAAATTAATCGATGAAAAACTCTGAAATTCATGTTCAATTTATAGATGAAAAGATCACGTCTATGACTGGTCTTAGGAACCCTTCGACTGGTCATAGAACCAACGACATTTTGAAATTTTTGAGCGAGATCTTAAAAGTTGTTCTATGACTGGTCTTAGGGAGTCTACGACTAGTCGTGGACCACCTACGACCGGTCGTAACAGACCCAGGACTGGTCATAGACAACCAGGCTTGGTTGCTGGAGTTTGAGTCGTAGTTCTAGGACTGGTCAAAGGTTGAGTTGTGACCTCCCTACGATCGGTCGAACACTCTCTAGGACTAGTCGTAGGGTAACCAAAAAATTCTGAAAATCTTCAACAACTTAGGACTGGTCGAGGAATATCTTGGACTGGTCAAACCAATGTTAGGACTAGTCAAAAAAGGTCTAGGACTAGTCTTAGAACAGACCAATTCATATAAATAGATTTATTTTGAATTATGTATATAAAATGACCTACCCTAAGGTCAATCTAGGTCTATCATACCTAGGATATGAAGTATGAATATTGAACTTCCTCCTTTTAGATGTAGGTTGACCTTTGAACCATATGAAGCTTGAGATCTCTATCTTAATGTAGCTTGATCTTGAAATCTTCGAAAGCTTGAACTAAAACTTCATCTTGAGTTGTACTTGAGTCTTGAAATATACTTGAGTCTTGAAATATACTTAAGTCTTGAAATGTACTCTTCTTATCGATGTAGATCTGAACATTGATACTTAAAGTACATGACTTTACATTTCTTGAAGCAGAGCACCGTACATGTCTTGAACCATTGTGATGCAGTGTCTTGATCATATATATATCAACATACAAACACAAGACACAGATAGAGGTTTTGGCACAACAAAATTTGATGATCAAAGGAGCATGAGACCATAGCACTTACAATCTCCCCCTTTGTCAAATTTGTGACAAAACACACTCATATAAAAATAAGAGAAGCACCACATGCATAATAAAGAATCATGCACCAATTGTCATAAACTAGCAAGCACACAACATTCATCTATACTTACTCCCCCTAACTAGCCGCACACATATGAAAAATATAATGATTGCTACACATGTGATAGTACTACTCATATCCATAAGCAATCAAACCAAAACCATCAAAACAAAAGAGCTTCCAGAAGCCTTCTCCCCCTTTTTGTCACAAAAGGACAAAGGAAGAAACAATGTAAAGGATTAAAAGATGGAGTAATAGATGGATTTAATCGACAATATATAAGCAAGTAAAAGTTCACAATCCATTTACCAGTTTAACTAAAAAGTAAGCAAACCAACTAAAGTGTACAATCCAACATAAGTATGAAAGTTAATATAGACCAAGAATTAAAATCACTCAATCAGATCCTGAAGATGGAGCAGGAATGGTGGGATCAAGTTTATGCATCCCCTTGTTCAAGCACCTACGATACTTGCACATATATTTAAACTGAAGATCATGGGCAACATTCATATTCTCTTCTCCTTTAGAGCACAAAGACGAGCATCAAACTCAGATGGCTCATAGTCAGGATCATTTCCAGAATCTGAATCAAGTTCATCAAAAATATCATCCATATTCACATCATCAGAAGGAAGATCACCAGCTTATTCATTCGCAGTTTCAGCTCCTCCACCACCAACATCCACTTGGCCATGAGCCAATTCCAATTTCATCTTGTTAATATTCGAATTGTTAAAAATAAGATGATGGATGAGAGCCTCTCCAACAGGCATAGCGACTAGCATGTGATTAGCTAAAACAGTCATGAGATAGGAAAAAGGAATATCACTATGACCTGGATGGAGACGAGACTGAATAATGGAATGACATATCAATGAAGGAAGGCAAATTTTAGTACCAGAAATGACAAAGTACAAAACACGAACTATAAAGGCAGTTAGTTCTGTTTTATTATCAGACCGCGGATACAGATTTGAGATAAAGATTCTATGAAGTACCCTGTATCTGGGTAACAAATACCTTAAGGGGAGCGCATTTCCTTTATGGGTCCATTGCACTTCCATATTTCATAAATCTCTAGTGAGCATCTGTTTTTCTGATTTAGAGGGTTTTTTAGATAATGTATGAATGGGAATACCCTCATCATTAACAAGGATTTCCATGAGACCAGCTATTAAATGTCGATCTACTTTAAATAGACCTTCTCTAGTATCAATTTTAAATGTTAAATTCTCATATGAAAAATCAGAGATGCATGCTAACATGGATTGAGCAATAGATTGGTATGCAAGCTAACCCTAATGGAAGATGTTATCCCAACCTATAGATTGGAGTAGAGGTAGGATATCAAATTGAGCAATGGGGTTAAGATCAACTGGACATTCGACAATGACATTGCACAAACGCAAATCCCGTACATCGGATGGATTATTTTCGAGAGACCGAAGATGACGTTGTGTGATAGGAGTTGATTTAGAAGAAGATGGACCATGGGAAGATTTCTTTTTCCCTTTAGGATCCATTTGCAATACCAAATACAAGAAAATAACTAGATTCAAAAATTCAACCAAAAAGATAAATAAACATATATATATAATATGATACAATAATGCAAGAATATTCAATTTAAATTACACATACCAAGATCAAACTTTAATTTATTAAACCTAGTTTTGTCAAGCGGTTTAATGAAAATATCCACAAGTTGAGTCTCGGTAGGAATATATTCCAAAGATATTATTTTTTCTTCCACTAATTCACGAATGTAATGATACCTAATGTCAATGTGCTTGGTACGTGAATGCTGGATTGGGTTTTTATAAATATTTATTGCACTGGAATTAACACAATATAAAACCATCGAGTCCTGTGTAATTCCATAATCGCTTAATATACGTTTCATCCAAACAAGCTGAGTGCATGCATTTCTAGCTGCAATGTATTCAGCCTCAGCAGTTGAGAGCGATATAGAACTTTGTTTCTTGCTAAACCAAGAAATCAAACAATTTTCAAAATAAAAACAACCACCATTGGTTGATTTTTTTATCATCAATATTACCAACCCAATCAGCATCTAAATACCCAGCCAACTGGACACTAGTATCATATGGATACCAAAGAGCCAAATGCACAGAACTTGCAACATATCTAATAATCCTCTTAATAGCAGTTAAATGAGATTCTTTAGGATTAGACTAATATCTAGCACAAATACCAACACTGAAAGCTATATTAGGTCTACTAGCAGTTAAATAAAGCAAGCTGCCAATCATGCTACGATACAATTTAGGATCTATATCTTTACCTGTAGAGTCTTTTGAGAGTCTTAAAGATGTACTCATGGGAGTATCAAAATTCTTACCATTCTCAAATCCGAACCTTTTAATCAAGTTCAAAGCATACTTGGTTTGAGAAATTAAAATTCTATCAGGTTCTTGTTTTACTTGCAACCCTAAGAAATAATGTAATTCTCCAACCATGCTCATTTTGAACTTAGATTTCATTAAATCTACAAACTCAATAGTCATATTAGTACAAGTTGATCCATAAATAATATCATCAACATAGATCTGAACCATTAAAACATCATTATTATTTTTCTTAACAAAAAACGTCTTATCTACACTGCCCATTTAAAAATTATGACTGAGTAAAAACTTAGTCAATTTCTCATACCATGCTCTGGGAGCTTATTTTAGACCATAGAGAGCCTTTTTAAGATGGTATACATGATCAGTAAACTTAGGGTCTTCAAACCCTATAGGTTATTCAACATATACCTCTTCATGTAAATCGCCATTCAAAAAAGCACTCTTTACATCTATTTGATAAATCTTAAATTTTCTATAGCATGCAATGGATATAAAAAGTCTGATTGATTCAAGGCGAGCAACTGGGGCAAAGGTTTCAACGTAATCGATGCCTTCAATTTGAGTGTACCCTTCTACAACCAGTCTTGCCTTGTTTCGAATTATATTTCCAAGTTCATCAGACTTATTTTTGAAAATCCATTTTGTTCCAATAATGTCTTTATCTTTAGGTCTAGGAACGAGATACCAGACATCATTACGAACAAATTGATTAAGTTCTTCCTGCATGGCAACTATCCAGTTTTCGTCAGAAAGAGCTTTTACGTTCACCGGTTCTATCTAGGAAGTAAAGCACACGTAATTACATGTCTTCCAATTATCTACGAGTGCGCACACCAATGAGAGGGTTTCCAAGAATTTGAGTGGTTGGATGATCTTTGACAGTCCTCAATTTAGAGTTTTCTTGCTTTGATGAAGTATCTGGTTTGTCAATTAAAAGAACTTCATCATTATCTGAACTTAGGGCAGGTGTATTTAATTAATCATTAATATCCACATTAATGGACTCTTGAATCACACCGGTCCTATTGTTCAATACATGATATGCACAACTGTTTAAAGAGTATCCTAAAAAGATCCCTTCATCACTCTTAGTGTCAAACTTTTTCAAATTTTCACGGTCACGTAAAATATAGCACTTACTGCCAAAAACTCGAAAGTATTTGACAGTAGGCTTCTTATGAAACCAAAGTTCATAAGCTATTTTATTATTAGATTTATAGGTATAAACCTGGTTAATAATATAGCAGGCGGTATTCACTACTTCAGCCCAAAGATTTCTAGGGAGCTTCGTACTATTTATCATTACGTTTCCCATTTCTTTAAGCACTCTATTTTTCCTCTCCACAATTCCATTTTGTTGTGGTGTTTTGGGTGCAAAGAATTCATGCGATATTCCCTGATCGCTATAGAACTTTTCAAAACTACTATTCTCGAACTCAGATCCATGATCACTACGGATCTTACAGACTTGAGAACTTTTTTCATTCTGGATCTGTTTGATGATCTTTTTCACTTCATCAAGGGTTTCTGATTTGTCCCTTAAAAACGTAACCCAAGTGAATCTGGTAAAATCATCCACAATTACCAGGATGTATTTTTTGCCACCTCAACTCTCCATCCTTGTAGGTCCTATAAGATCCATGTGGAGTAGCTCGAGTGATCTTAATGTGGCATTGGAGTTCACCTTTTTGTGAGAGCTCCTTGTTTGCTTGCCATACTGGCATTCACCACATATTTTGTCTACTTTTTGTAATTTAGGTAGACCTCTTATTAGTTCTCATTTGCTCAATCTGTATAAATTTCGGTAGTGTACATGTCCAAGGCATTTATGCCATAATTCTGTCTCATCGGTATTGACCATGTAGCACTGTTATTCGATGAGCTACCATCGCTTACAATATAGCAGTTTTCAGAAGTTATGTGACCAGTTAATATTATAGAACCCATTTTGTTTATGATTTCACAACCTTGATTGGAAAATTTCACACTATAGTTGTTATCGCATATTTGGGATATGCTTAACAGGTTGTGTTTTAGCCCCTCAGCATATAAAACGTTCTTAAATAAGGGAAGATTATAGAGTTGAACCATACCTTGGCCAATTATCTTGTAATTGCTTCCATCACCAAAAGTAGCTGACCATCAGTCATCGCTTTAAGATCGGTGAATAAAGCCTTGTCGCCTGTCATATGCCTGGAGCATCCACTATCTAGGTACCACTTTGAATGACTTGTAGCTTTGAAAGTGGTATGGGCAACCAAGCAGGCAACCTTAGGAACCCATTTCAAAACTGTTTGGGTTTAAGAGAATAGTTGGTCTTCTTCCATCTGTTGTTATAAGAATGACCTACTGAGTTAGATTTTAAGAGCTCCTTAAGTAAATCAACTATTTTTTCAGCTAGTGGGTTTCTGTTCTGATTTTTGAAGTTAACATAGCTACTTTTAGGTCTTTGAAAAGCTTTTGTATTTTTAGGAAAACCTTAACTAGTATTTTTCCCTTTTGAGTTAGAGGACTCTCCTTTCACAAACTTAAGAGGAGTATACTTTTGTTTAGGAGGAACATTTTTATCGTAGCCCAACCCGGATCTGTCGCCACATTTTCTAGATCCGAATAAAAGTTTTTCTAACTTTGGATCTCCATGGGCATACCTCCATGTATCCTTTAAGCTCAGAAGAGAAGATACTTCATTTTTAAGTTTCTCATTTTCAGATTTCAGATTTTCAATTAGGGAGGTTTTGAATTCTAAATCGCATTTTGATTTTTCAAAATAATCTAAAATTTGGGATTTTTCTAAAATAAGAGATTCAAAATATTCTTTGAGTTTAAAAAAAATTTCTTTTTGAAGTTTAAGTTTGATAGCAATTTTACAACTTTCCTTGTATAAGGCATTGTAAGCATCTTAAAGATCATCTTCATTTTCATAATCACTATTCAGATTTTCTTCACTAGTTCAATCATCATGATCTGAAAAAGTGAATTTGGCTAGAGTCATAAGGGCTTTAACTTTACTGCCCGACTTGGTTTCAGAATCTTCTGATTCAGAAGAAGCTTCAGAATTAGATGATTCATCCCAAGTAGCCAACATACCCTTCTTTTTGGGTTTGTCCTTTTTAGGACATTTGTTTGTTGAATGCCCATATTATTGCCAATTGTAACATTGATTATCTTTCAAAGACTTCCAAGTTTTAGATTTAGGTTTTAATCTTTTCTTATCATTTGATTTTTCAAAATCAACCCTCTTTTTACTCTTGAAAATCTTGTAAAACTTTTTCACTAAAAGAGCCGTATCATCTTCAGAATTTTCTAAATCAGAGTTTTCTTTCAAAGATTTAAGAGCGATAGATTTACCTTTAAGAGCTTTAAAGTTTAACTCATAGGTTTGTAAAGAACCAACAAGTTCTTCTACCCTCATATTGTCCGTATCACGAAGTTCCTGGATCGCGGTTACCTTAGAGTTGAACCATTCAGGAAGTGACCGCAGTATCTTTGCACACACTTTACTTTCTCGGATTTTATCGCCAAGACCCCACATTGAGTTTACAATGTCATTTAATCTTGTGTAAAAGTTCATAAACATTTCATTTTCCTCCATATGAATTTCCTTAAATTTGGTTGTAAGGAGTTGGACCTTAGATTTCTTGACAATTGATGTACCCTCATATGTCATTTTTAAAATGCCCCAAGTTTGCTTTACAGTATCACAGGATATAATTCTTTTGAACTCATCCGGTGATAATGCGCAAGTGATTGCATTTAGGGTTTTTGCATTGGCACCACTCTCATTTTTCTGAAGAGTGGTCCATGGGAAATATGGTGTTACTCTCATTGATTTTAAACCATCGATACCAGTCACTTCAGTGGTAGGTGGGTTCCATTCAGTCATTATGGCTTGCCACACACTCTCATCCATTGATTTGAGGAAGATCCTCATCTTGGCTTTCCAATAGGCATAGTTGGAGCCATCAAAGGGTGAAGGCCTAGTGATTGATAGGCTATCAAAATTTAACATATTTTAATTAGCTTAGATCGTTAGCTCAGGAAATAAATCCAAATAAAAAGCAATAAAAGTGAGCTATTAGGCTCTGATACCACTTGAAAAGGCCTCTTAGAGGGGGGGGGGGTGAATAGGACTATGCCAAATTTAAAATAATGACAACGGAATTAAATAATGTGATAGCTAAATAAAAGAAATCAATTCACAATGCTTAAAGGGAAAGCAGCCTCAATAATCGAGTATCGAGAGATTGAAACAAATGCAGTTCTAAGGACAACCTTACACCATAAAAACCAAGGGTTTATGGCAGGACAACCTTATTTCTAGAACGTTCTTTGAATCCAAAACTCAAATCGAAAAGGAATAAATAAATAGCAAGGAATTGAGATAAAGTGCAAGAATTTAAATCTAAATTATTACAACATTCTCCACTTTGCTTGAAATGCAAATATTACAACATTCACATCCACACATATATTCCATAAACTTGAATGATAAAAGATAGGAATTTAAGTAAACATTCAAACCACAAAACACAAGGAATTATAGTGGTTCGCCTGTGTGTTCACCAATTATTAAACAACAGCCACATAGTTACTTCACTCCTAATATCCTCACACAGGGGATATTAGCATTCACTATCAAAATAGGTTTCACAGGTTCACCTAAAACCTTCACAATTGTGTATTTTTAACTTGGGCTTACACAATCCAAAAACCCACACTTTCTGAGTTTTCTGGCTCTCCTCAAATAACCAACACAATGAGATTTTTCTGGCTCAATCTCAAAAGAAACCAAAAGAATGTAAATTACATAAAAGTAAAATACCTGGATTTCTCCTTTTTGTAGTAGCCCGGTAGAACCAATTGGAGTAGATGATCGAATCAACGTTCAATGTCCAATACTCACTTTACAATGGTTCTAAGTTTTAATTGATTTTAAATTAAATCAAATGGGCGTAGCTCCATTTGATTTTGATTCCAAGAAGAAGGAATACAACAATTCCTCTTTTCAAATAAGATTGGAATATAGGAATAAAATCAAATAAGAAAAGCTAACAAAAAGATTATTAAATATGCACAGCGTAGCTTAAAATGAACAAACTTATCTCAGAGTGGAGGCTTAAATTTTCTTGAAGTTAATAAATGAAAAACTCTTAAATTTGTGTTCAATTTATAGATGAAAAGATCACGTCTACGACTGGTCTTAGGAACCCTTCGACTGGTCGTAGAACCAATGGCATTTTGAAATTTTTAAGCGCCATCTTAAAAACCGTTCTACGACTAGTCTTAGGGAGTCTACGACTGGTCGTGGACCTCCTATGACCAGTCGTAGCAGACCCAGGACTGGTCATAGACAACTAGGCTTGGTTGCTGGAGTTTTGAGTCATAGTTCTAGGACTGGTCGAAGGTCGAGTCATGACCTCCCTACGACCGGTTGAACAGTCTCCAAGTCGTAGAGTAACTAAAAATTTTTAAAAATCTTCAACAACTTAGGACTAGTTGAGGAATATCTTAGACTAGTCGAACTGGTGGGAGGACTAGTCGAACAAGGTCCAGGACTAGTCTTAGAATAGACCAATTCATATAAATAGATTCATTTTGAATTTTGTATACAAAATGACCTACCCTAAGGTCAATCTAAGGTCTATCATACCTGGGACATGAAGTATGAATATTGAACTTCATCTTTTCAGATGTAGGTTGACCTATGAACCTTATGAAGCTTGAGATCTCTATCTTGATGTAGCTTAATCTTAAGATCTTCGAAAGCTTGAACTTAAACTTCATCTTGAGTTGTACTTGAGTCTTGAAATGTACTTGAGTCTTGAAATGTACTTAAGTCTTGAAATGTACTCTTCTTATCGATGTAGATCTGAACATTGATGCTTAAAGTACATGACTTTACATTTCTTGAAGCAGAGCACCATACATGTCTTGAACCATTGTGATGTAGTGTCTTGATCATATATATATCAATATACAAACACAAGACACAGATAAAGGTTTTGACACAACAAAATTTGACAATCAAAGGAGCATGAGACCATAGCACTTACAGTGCAGCGCTTGTACTTGCTTTTGTGCCCGCTTTCTTCCTCGATCGGATTGGGTGAATAGGCCCGGCTTAATCTGTGGACGCTCTTCTCTTTCCCATGAGGGAAAGGAATGTGGAAAGGGAAAAGATGGTAGTTACTAGCTTAAAAAGAGCCATGGAGTTGGAAATTTTGAGGATAGGGTGGATTGGGGAAGTTTGAGAGTTATGAGACACAAAGATGTAGGCTTTGTGTTCAAATAGGTGGGTAATAGGGAAGATGGGGAGTTGTATGAGATGGGTTTGAGGAAAATGGTTGAGGAAAAGGAAGATATGGAAGAAGATGAAGTTTGGAAGAGAAAAATTAGATTTTAGAGGGGTTTGGAGGGTTTAGGAGCTTGAAAATGGAAGAACTGAAGCAAGGAGAGGAAATAGGGTGGTCCCACATGTGGGGGGGACAACACATGCATATGTTAGGGTGGCGGGCCACCGGACCTGGGGGCTTGCCCCGGCTCGCTGGACATAGGCGAGGTGGGTCGCGATCTTCACGGCGCCGCCGTGGTCAGCTAGAGAGGGGCGTGGTGCGCCGCCCTGGGGTGGTGGCCACCCCTCTCCCGAGGTGCCAAAAATGCACTGTGGACCCCCTGGGTCCCACCGTATTTTATGGTTTTAGCCCATATGGCCGTGAGAGGCATTTTCTCACCCCATTTCGCACATATTCATGCCTTTTGGCATGTTTCGAGTTGGGGATTTGCCGTGTAGTAGTCTAAACCCATGGTTTGACGGCCTAAGAAGGAATTGAGATCATTTTACATGGTCTTAGTCACATATGGGCTATGTCCAATGGTCACTTTCGCCCGTTGGTGAAACTTGGGATCTTACGACTGTTTCTACATTTCATCATTCCCTCCTAACTCAAAGTACGTCAGTGTATGACATGTTACCATAACCCAGGTCCAGTTTAATCCAAATCATGCTCTGATATCAACTTGTAACGCTTTGAAAATTGGGGATCGAGGACAGCTCAACTCCCGAGTTCCAACGCATCACTTATGCAATATAGATAATGATGTTTAAATGTTGTCCATGTTAGTGCATTAAACATGAGTGGGATTACGCTAAATTAGCATATCATACCCTAAATTTAATGTAATTAGGCAAGCAGAAGACTGAATTTAATATCTAAAGTATAGGTACGTGTTTCATAACCTCCAAAGTATGATAATGTAGCTAGGCTGAATATATATAAATGTTGTTTCAAAATGCACAAAATGTCACAATGTAAATGTTCAACTAGTCCAGTATCCATGTAATTCCCGGTAACGCAGCTCTAGGTCTACCTAGACCTGCCCGAGAGCTGAACGTAGGAGAACTCCTCCTCCTTGTTGAAGAAGTCCGGTCCGTCGCATAAGCCACGCCAAAATCAGCATCTAAAACAAAGTCTAGTTGGTGTTTTAAAACATCGTCCCAGAGTGGGAGTGAGTGATCAACTCAGTAGTACTATAAGGCAAAGGTTAACATGTTATCAATTCAGTCAAGCAGTAATGATAAAGCAATACAACAATCATATCCTAAGGCTCAAATTCATCAAACATATCTAATGTTGCGAAACTAGTTCAGCCACTCAATCTGGAACCATTACCGATTGCCTGGACTACACAGTAGTCCCAATCATACTCGGATACAATAGGTAGTCACATATGTTAATCATAACAACATTTAATGAACAATTCAAACATAATTCCCATTTGAGCATTTTATCAAACATATTGAACAAGTTATTATACATATGTAATTCGTTCATAAATTACATGACAGCAATTTATATTTCATGAAGGAAACTATAAATATGGATAAGGTGGTTTACAATCCTATCTCAACAACCTTCTTAAAAGCGATTCATCAATCAATTTCTCATTCAGACATTTTATCAAACACTTAGACTACATAATACTATATACATAAACTAAATTAGTTATAGCATATATTATGGCAAATCCTTTCACAAAGGAGTTATCATCCACACAACAAACTTGTATTCTAGATTAATGGTCATGGCAAGCATAAATTATAATTTCACTTTCATTGAAACATTTCGACAAACACATGGAATGTATTTTATATTCACATAGTTCACACACATGCACAGTTTATCAAATACAACGTAACTAAGATCATATGGCAGCAATCAAGTCAGACATAAATCATTGTTGACATTGAAAGCCTTGAAAACCATAACCTAAACCTTTATAGTCCACACCTTTCCTTGGTTTGCTAGTTACGAACTCGGTTCGTACACTACGCTCCGTTTACCGCACAACGGCAACCTATATCACGAAATATGTTAGCTATTTCGTCAATTCCTCTACTTGGATTTCTAAACAAGATTAAAGGCGATATGACTCGTGTAGCTAGATGTAGAGGCAATCTAGTGCGTGTAGTCGTAAGAGAGGAACTCCACCTCGATCTCCCAAACTCTCTCTTCTCCTCACTCTTTTCTCTTCCTTTCTCTCTTCTCTCTCATAAGGTTTGGAGAAAATTCGTATGGAATGAGAGAGGGGTGGTTTAAGGGCATTATATAGGCCGAAAACTAATGTTAATGGCCCCAGGGCCATGGTATACTTAGGTTATAGCCAAAGGGCATCTGTTTCGGACAAGGCTCATCTGGAGGCCCATTTCTCACCTAAGTCATGGAGTAAATTCCCTGACAATGGATCTACGATAGGACTGTGTTTATGGTGTGATTTGACAAACAGATCGGTCGTGAAGGACCCAAATCAGATCAACGGTCATTCCTCGATCAGGGCCACATGTATACAAATATGAGCAGCGAAATTTCCCTGACCCATGGGTCTATTTGGGTCAAAATCTGACGGTCAGAAGTCTCCAATTTCACCCATAAGCAAATGACCCAATTCACTTAAGTTTGGGATCATTTTCAAAAGATATTCGCGTTTCTCACACACTTTGCTCAGGGCTCAAGTTATGCATTTCTGGATACTATTTGGGTTCAATTCCTGCGATGCTTGTCAAGCCCAGTATGGTGGTCATAACCTTATAGTTTCGTGGTAATTGAACTTTTGACGTGCGGTCCAGGTCCGATATGGAGTTTCAATGCGCTCCCGAGAGCAACTGAGTTTTGGAATTTCTCTTAGGTTTTTAAGTAATGTTGAGTTAGCGATTTTAATAATTTTAGGTCTTGCAGTTCTTATAGATAGTGGTTCAAGCTAATTCCATTGGTTATTTAGTTTAGTACTTAATTAATTTTTGTCTAATTTCTACAGAATTCGGTCCTTAGTAATTTTTACCTGAGGTGGTACTCGGGTCTTTGTACAGATTTTTCTGCAACGTTACAATCTACCCCCTTAAAGAAAAATTTCATCCTCGAAATTAGTATCTTTTAGTACTCCTCAAGAATCTGAGGGTAGTTCTTACGGACTTCGGCTTCCGTTTCCCAGTCCATAATACTTTCACAAGTGAGATAACTTTGTTGCGCAACACATGTGCCTTCCTATCAAGGATACATATTGGTCGAAGTACTTATGTAGCATCTTCACTCAGCTACATCTGCTCCCACTTAATAATGTGAGTAGGATCAGGAACGTATTTCTTCAGCATCGATATATGAAATACATTGTGCACACCTGCGAGTAGTGTGGATAAGGCGAGGCGGTATATTACCACACCCTCTCGGTATAGAATCTTAAATGGGCCAATGAATCGTTGTGTAAGCTTCCCCTTCTTACCAAAACAAATAACTCCCTTCATTGGGGAAACCTTAGAAAATACATGGTCCCCAACCTCGAATTCCAACTACAGCCGTCGTGTATCTGCGTAACTCTTCTGTCTGCTCTGTGTTACAAGAAGTCAACGCCTGATAATGTCAACCTTCTCAAAGATCGCCTGTACTAAATCTGAGCCAATCAAGCTTCTCTCGCCAACTTCTGCCCAACAATGGAGTGCTTGACATCGGTGACCATACAGTCCCTCGTAGGGAGCCATGTCAATGCTCGCTTGGAAGCTATTGTTATAAGCGAACTCAGCATAGGAAAGACAATCATGCCAACTATCTTTGAAATCGAGCACACATGCCCACAACATATCTTCTAACACCTGATTTACTTGTTTTGTCTGCCCATCGGTCTGTGGGTGGAACGTGGTACTGAACTTCAGTTGCACTCCCATTGCTTCCTGGATCCGAGTCTAGAAGATAGACGTGAATCGCGTGTCCTGATACAACACAATCTCCATAGGAACTCCATGCAGACGTACGATCTCCTTGATGTACAGCTTGGCTAAACATCTACTTAGTTTGAGACTCTAATCGGGAGGAAATGGGCCGATTTCGTCAATCAATCCACAATCACCCAAATAAAGTCGTATCCCTTCCTTGTCTTTGGGAACCCGAAAATGAAATACATAGATATGAAGTCCCACTTCCATTCAACTATGGGCATGGGCTGAAGTAAACCAAGAGGTTGGCGATGCTTAGCATTGACCTGCTGGCACATGAGGCAACGGGGTACAAAATCTGCTATGTGGGCCTTTATGTTGTCCCACTAATACGAACGCTTCATATCTCGATACATCTTTGTACTACCAGGATGCATCGCCATCTTCAAATTATGAGCAGCTTCTACAACTTCCTTCCTCAAGTCATGAAAATTTGGGACGCATAGGTGACCATGATAATGTAAACCCCCATCCAAACTAACTCTCCATTCAGAGCCTTCATCGTCACTAGCTTGTTTCATCATCTTCACCAACCATAAATCTTCTCTCTGAGCCATAATGATTCGGTCATCAGTAAGTGGTTGTACATGAACATGTGCGACGCTCATGAACGGTTCCTCTACTATAAGCTTCTGTTCGAAGTCACACACAAATTCTATCATGTTCCATTCTTCAGTCATTACTGGAGCCACAAATTCTATTGTCTTCTTACGGCTCAATGCATCTACCACAAGGTTGGCCTTGCCAAGATGGTAGGAGACCTCAAACTTGAAAATTTTTCAAGGTTTCTATCCATCGTCGTTGCCTCATATTCAGGTCTCTCTGCGTGAATATGTACTTGAGGCTCTTGTGGTCGCAAAAGAGCTTGAACTCCTCTCCATAGAGGTAATGTCTCCAGAGCTTTAATGCGAAGATGACGACTGCCAATTCCAGGTCATGCGTAGGGTAGTTTTCTTCGTGCTTCCTCAACTGTCGTGATGCATAGGCAATCACTTCGTCCTTCTGCATAAGAACACAACCCAAACCAACACGAGATGCATCAGTGTATATCGTATATCTGACCCATTGATTTGGCAATACTAGCACGGGTGCGGACATCAACTTGTCTTTTAATTCCTGAAAGGCTGTTTCTTCCTTCTCATTCCAGGCAAACTTAAGATCCTTTCGAGTAAGCTGAGACAACGGTCTAGGTATCTTGGAAAAGTCTTTAATGAATTGGTGATAGTAGCTAGCAAGTCCCAGAAAACTCCTCACTTCTGTAACCGAACCGTGCTGCTCTCGTCTTGAACTACAATCACTTTAGTAAGGTCCACAGCGATGTCTTCCTTGGACATAACATGTCCCATGAACTTGACTTCTTCCTTCCAGAAGTCACATTTCTTGTACTGAGCAAATAACTGGTTCTTCCTGAGAGTATCGAAAACTGTTCACAGGTGCTCTTCATGATCCTTTCGGCTCTTGGAGTATATCAAAATGTTGTCTATAAATACATGACAAATCTGTACAGGTTTGGCCGAAACACCCAGTTCATGAGGTCCATGAACACTGTCGGTGCATTTGTGAGTCCAAACGACATCACTAGGAACTCATAGTGCCCAAAAATGGTTCTGAATGTCGTTTTCTTCACGTCTTCATCCCTGATGCATAACTGATGGTATCCAGACTGTAAGTCAATCTTTGAGAAATACTGTACCCTTTTAAACTGGTCAAATAGATCATCAATCCTGGGCAAAGGATACTTGTTCTTGACTGTCACTTGGTTCAACCTGCGATAATCAATACACAATCGCAGCGATCCGTCCTTCTTAACAAACAACACAAGTGCTCCCCAAGGAGATACACTTGGTCGTAAGAAATCGAAATCTAAAAAATCATCAATCTGTCTCCTCAATTCCTCCATTTCACATGGAGGCATGCGATACATGGGTAAGAAAATAGGTGTCGCACTAGGCATAAAGTCGATAGTAAAGTCAATCTCGCGCCAAGGAGGTAGTCTAGGTATAGTCCTGAATACGTTTATGAAATCTTAGACTACAGGGGTATCCCCAAGTGTCGGGCCATCAACATTCTCCAACAAGGAAGCGTAACAACTAATGCAATAGTACCAACTAACCTAAACTGGGAAAGCAAAGGTCGTGCCCTCAGGTCCATAAGCTATCACCAGTTTGGTATCCCAATCGATCTCTGCCTTCATCTCAGTGAGCCAGTTCATACTAAGAATGACATCATAATGACATAGTGGGGCAATACTTAGGTCAACGAGCACTATTCTGATTCCTAAGTCTATCGAGCAACCCTTACAAATCTTGGTAGAGTCTGAAAGGGTCCGTGTGAAGGTAAGGAGTCTCACCCTAATCATAAGAGTAGTTTCCAACACTAGTCGCTCGACTGTTGCACATGATACTATTGAAATAGTGGACCCGATGTCCACTAATAGGAAGACTGGTGTACCTTGGATATGTGTTGTGACTTTGAAAGCTAATGATGATGCGGTTGCTGTCTCAAAAGCCTCAGCTGCAAGTGAGTGCACCCGAGCTTGTTGAGGACGATTTGGCTACGCTGTCATAGGTCATTGAGGCAGCTTACTTCGAGGTACATTCGTTCTGTAAAAAGGCTGTGTTGGCGGTGCTGATCACAGAGGTGGAGCTGGAATGGCATGCGATAACTGACAGTTGATCTTCTAAGGTGGCATAAAGCCGTTATCCCTCATCTTGGTAAAGCAATAAGCATCTGTATGGCCTATCCTCTTATAGTAGGTGCACCACAAATCTGATCGCCTAGGCTGTGTCCATGGAGCCGTAAGCCTAGGAGGTGAATCTGCACATGGCCTCTTATCGAGGAACGGTCGGTTCGGCAAATCCGGTTGAGGGCTCAGGCCCATGGGCATACCCATATGGGATAGTCTGTCCCTATCCCGCTCAGCTTGCAGGGACACATTCACTAGCTCAGCATAGTTGGGAATGCTAGCGTAACACATCTTCGTATGTATCTCAAGCCGCAAACCCTCAGAAAATTGCCACATTCTCATCGGCTCGTCTACTAGTATTAAAGGAGCATATCTGGCCAGCTCTGTGAATCTATTCTCATACTCAGCAACGGCCCTCCCTCCTTGTCAGAGGTGAAGCAATTCACCCTCCTTTTCATTACGGTAAGTAAGGGGGAAATACTTTCCACGGAAGCGGGTCTCAAATGTATTTCAGGTCCACACATACCCTATAGGGACTGTCCGTAGGATGCTATCCTACCATATACTAGCTTCCTTCTCAAACATGTAGGCAATCAACTCTACCTACTCTACCTCAGTGTAGTGCAGTGGCTTCAGCATCTTAGAGATGCGATCTAGCCAGTACTCGGCTTCCTCGGGCTGTGGGTGCCCATAAAGGTGGAAGGTTGGAAGCGCTGGAAGTGTTCAAATAGACCACTGGTATTCATATGTCCAATAAGTTGCACAGGTGGTATAGGCGGGACCTGTTAGTGCTATGGTTTCTTGATCCATTGATTGTCAAATTTTATAGTGCCAAAACCATAATCTGTGTCTTGCATAGCACATTGATATATTTGTTCAAGGAAATGCATCACATGTACAAGGACAATGCTTCAAGTTAAGAACAAAGATCTACTTCAAGAGATGCAAAATTAAGTACATTGTTCACTCTTTTAAAGTTCAATGTTTTAAAGCAACAAGGAAAGACAAGTCAAATGTTCATAATCAAGACTCAAGGTGAAGTACAACTCATGTACTACAAATTCAAGCTTCATCATGTGTCAAGATCTCAAGTTTCTGAACTTCAAAGATCATATGTCATCTAAAGAAAAGAAGGTTCAATGTTCATATGTCATGGTTAAGGTATGAAAGACCTTAGATTGACCATAGGGTAGGTCATTTTGAATACATAATTCAATTGATTTATTTATAAGTGAATGGATTGTTCTTCGACTAGTCCTGGACTCTATTCGACTAGTCCTAGCACTGCCTCGACCAGTCCAAGAAATTTCAAGACCAGTCCTAAGTTTGTTGAAAAATTTCAGAATTTTTTGTTAAACTACGACCAGTCTTAGAGACTGCTCTACTAGTTGTGTGAACAGTGCACAACTTGTTCACGACCAGTACTGCAGCTATGACTCAAATTCCATCAACTATTTCTGGTTCCACATGACCAGTCGTGGATAGGTCATGACCAGTCGTGGAGGTCCCACGACCAGTCATAGATGGCCTACGACCGGTCGTGAAACGGCTTTAGCTTATCGCGCTCAAAATTTCAAAAATTCGTTGGTCTTACGACCAGTCGTGGTGTCCACAGGACCAGTCGTGAACGTGATCTCCTCGCCTATAAATAGGGCATGATTTTCAAAGTATTTCATTCAATTCAAGTATAATCAAGGCATCACTCTAAGAGATAAGTTTGTAAAATTCTTAAGCTATATTGTGTGTATTTAATATTCTCTTTTATTAGCTTTTTATATTTGATTTTATATTCTGCATTCCAATCTGATTTGAAAGAGGGATTGTAGTATTCCCACTTATTGGAATCAAAATCAAAATCAAATAGAGTTAGCCCAACTTGATTTAATTTAAAATCAATTTAGAACCTAAAACCATTTCATAAGTGAGTGTGGACATTGAACTTCTATATTCAAACTTTTACTCGGAATTGGTTCTTCCGGGCTGCAACAAAAGGAGAATATCCAGGTATTTTACATTCTTGTAATTTTCTTTATTTTGGTTTCTTTCGAGATTGAGCCAGAAAAATCTCATTCTTTTAGTTATGGAGATCCAGAAAACTCAAAGTGTAGGGTTTTTTTAATCGTGTAAGCCCACTTGAAAGACAAAATTGTGAGGGTTTTAGGTGAACCTAGAAAAACCTATTTTTATAGTGAACGCTAATATCCACTGTGTGAGGATATTAGGAGTGTAGCTGTGTGGCTGTTGTTTAATAGTTGGTGTACACACCGGCGAACCACTATAATTCTTTGTGTTTTGTGGATGTGTGGTTTATTTTCTATATCTTTTATCATTCAAGATTGTGGGACATATTTGTGGATGTGAATGTTATAATCTTTACATTTTAGCATTGTGGGGAATGTTGTAATAGCTTAGATTTCCTTTCTTGCTATTTCCTTTTTATTCCTCTTCAATTTGAGTTTTTGATACAGAAATCATTCTAGTAAGGTTGTCTTGCCATAAACCCTTAGTTTTTATGGTGTAAGGTTGTCCTTAGAACAACATTTGTATCAACCTCTCAATACTAGAATTTCGAGGTTGCTTTTCATTTCCATATTGTGGATTGTTTATAGTGTTATCTTTACTTTAATAATTCAAATTCTGCTGTTATCATTTTAATTTGACATAGTCCAATTCAACCCCCCCTCTAAGACATATAGCTCAGCCTTTTCAAGTGGTATCAGAGCCTAATAGCTCATTTTTAATTATTCTATTTGGATTTATTTCCTGAGCTAATCGATCTGAGCTATTTAAGATGTCAAATTTTGATAGTCTTTCATTCACTAGGCCTCCACCATTTGATGGCTCCAATTATGCCTATTGGAAAGCCAGAATGAGGATTTTCCTAAAATCCATCGATGAGAGCGTGTGACAAGCCACAGTGACTGAATGGACCCCTTCAACCACTAAAGTAACTAGTATTGATGGATCCAACTCTATGAGAATTACACCTTATTTCTCTTGGACCACTCTTTAGAAAATTGAGAGTAGTGTCAATGCAAAAGCTTTAAACGCTATAACTTGCGCACTATCACCGGATGAATTCAAAAGAATTATATCATGTGATACTGCAAAGCAAGCATAAGATAATTTAGAAATGACACACAAGGGAACAACAATTGTCAAGAAATCTAAAGTCCAAATCCTCGTAACCAAATTTGGGGAAATACGTATGTAAGAAAATGAAATGTTCATGGACTTCTATACAAGATTAAATGACATTGTGTACTCTATGTGGGGTCTTGATGATAAAATCTCATAAAGTAAATTCTGTACAAAGATACTACACTCACTTCCTGAACAGTTCAATTCTAAGGTAACTGCGATCCAGGAACTTCTTGATACGGATAATATGAGGGTAGAAGAATTAGTTGGCTCTTTACAGACTTATGAGTTAACTTTTAAAGCTCCTAAAGGTAAATCTATCACCCTTAAATCTTCTAAAAGTGTTTCTCAAGAAAATTATAGTAATTCTGATTTAGAAAATTCTAAAGATAATATGGCCCTTTTAGCTAAAAAGTTTTACAAAATTTTCAAAAGTAAAAAGAGAGTTGATTTTAAAAAATCTAATGATAAGAAAAGATCTAAATCTATAACTCAATAATCTTTAAAAGATAGTCAATGTTACAACTGCCATGAATATGGGCATTTAGCAAACAAGTGTCCTAAAAAGGACAAACCTAAAAAGAAAGGAATGTTGGCTAGTTGGGATGAATCCTCTGACTCTGAAGCCTCTTCTGAATTAGAAGATACTGAAATTGAGTCAAGCAGTGAAGTTAAAGACCTTACGACTCTAGCCAAGTTCACTTTTTAAGATAATGATGATTCAATTAGTGAAGAAAATCTGAATAGTGATCATGAAATTGAAGATGATCTTTAAGATGCTTATAATGCCCTTTACAAGGAAAGTTGTAAAATTGCTGTTAAATTAAAACTTCAGAAAGAAAAGTTTTTGAAACTTAAAGAAAATTTTGATGCTCTAGTTTTGGAAAAATCCCACATTTCAGATTGTTTTGAAAAATTTAAATGCGACTTAGATTTCAAAACTTCCCTTATTGAAAATCTTAAATCTGAAAATGAAAAACTTAAACTTGAAGTCTCTTTACTTTTGAGTTTAAAGGATACATGGAGGTATGCCCAAGGTAATCCAAAGTTAGAAAAGCTTTTGTCTGGATCAAAAAAATGTGGTTACCGATCCAGTTTAGGCTACAATAAAAATATTCCTCCAAAACAGAAGAATACTCCTTCTAAGTTTGTGAAAAGAGTCTTCAACCTCAAAATGGAATAGTTCAAATCAATTTTTTTCTAAAAATGCTAAAAATTTTCAACCTAAATACAACTATATCAACTATAAAAATCAGAACATAAATCCTTTAGCGAAGAAAATAGTTGATTTACTTAAGGAGCTCCTAAAATTTAACTCAGTAGGTCATTCTTACAATAACTACAAACATAAGAAGACCAACTATACTCCTAAACCCAAAATTATAATGAAATGGGTTCCTAAGGTTACTTAGTTGATTGCCTACATGGCTGTCAAAGCATCAAGCCATTCAAAGTGGTACCTTGACAGTGGATGCTCCAAGCACATGACTAGTGACAAAGGTCTGTTCACCACTCTTAAAGACATGACTAATGGTTCAGTCACATTTGGTGATGGTAGCAACTGTAGGATAATTGGCCAAGGTACAGTTCAACTTTCTAACCTCCCTTTATTTGAGAATGTCTTATATGTAGAAGGTTTAAAACATAACTTATTAAGCATTTCTCAAATATGCGATAAAAATCATAGCGTAAAATTTTCTAACCTTAGGTGTGAAATTTTAAATAAAAATGGTTCTATAATATTAACTGGTCGCAGAACTTCTCATACTCTAGCTCATCTAATTTATCGTATTACATGGTCCATACCAATGAGACCGAATTATGGCATAAATGCCTTGGACATGTACATTACCGTAATTTGTATAGATTGAGCAAAAGAGAACTGATAAGAGGTCTTCCTAAATTACAAAAAGTAGACAAAATATGTGGCGAATGCCAGATTAGTAAGGAAACTAGGAGTACTCATAAAAAAGTAGACTCCAATGCCATATCCAAACCGCTCTAACTTCTCCACATGGATCTTATACGACAAACCAGGACAGAGTCGTGGTGGCAAAAAATTACCAGATTCACTTAGGTAGCCTTCTTAAGGGATAAATCAGAAACCCTTGATGAAGTAAAAAAGAGTTCTCAAACGGATCCAAACAGAGAAAGGTTCTCAAGTCAGTAAGATCCATAGTGATCATGGATCAGAATTTGAGAATAACAGTTTTGAAAATTTTTGTAACAATCAGGGAATATCACATGAATTCTTTGTGCCCAAAACACCACAACAAAATGGAATTATTGAAAGAAAAAATAGAGTGCTTCAAGAAATGGCAAATGTAATGTTGAATAGTATGAAGTTCCTTAGAAAACTTTGGGCTGAAGCCGTAAATACTACCTACTATATAATCAACCGAGTTTATACAAGTAAGTCAAACAATAAAACAGCTTATGATATGCGTGTTAATAAGAAGCCTACTATCAAATACTTTCAAATTTTTAATAGCAAGTGCTATATTTTACGTGACCATGAAAATCTGGGTAAGTTTGACACGAAAAGTGATGAAGGGATCTTTTTAGGATATGCTTTGAATAGTCGAGCATATCGAGTACTGAATAAGAGGACCGATGTAATTCAAGAGTCCATCAATGTGGTCATTGACGATCACTTGAATACACATGCCTCAAGTTTAGATAATGATGAAGTTCTTTTAACTGACACACCAGATACTTCATGAAGTCAAAATAACTCTGAACTGAGGAATGTTAAAGATCATCCAACCACTCTGATTCATGGAAACCCTCTCACTGGTGTGCACACTTGTAGTCAATTAAAAGATATATGTAATTAGTTTACTTTACATCCCAGATCAAACCAGCTAACGTAAAAGAAGCTTTTACTGACGAAAACTGGATAGTAGCGATGCAAGATGAGCTTAATCAATTTATTAGAAATGATGTTTGGTATCTTGTTCCTAGACCTAAAGATAAACATATTATTGAAACTAAGTGGATTTTCAAAAATAGGTCTGATGAAGTTGGTAATATAATTAGAAACAAGGCTAGACTGGTTGTACAAGGGTACACTCAAATTGAAGGAATCGATTATGATGAAACCTTTGCCCCAGTAGCTTGTCTTGAATCAATCAGACTATTTATATTTATTGCATGTTTTAGAAAGATCAAAATATATCAAATGGATATAAAGAGTGCTTTCTTAAATGGCGATCTGCATGAAGAAGTGTATGTTGAACAACCAATGGGTTTTGAAGACCTTAAGAATGTTAATCATGTCTATCACTTAGAAAAGGCTCTCTACGAGTTAAAACATGCTCCGAGGGCATGGTATAAAAAATTGACTAAGTTTCTACTAAGTCATAATTTTCTAATGGGAAGTGTTGATAAAACTCTTTTTGTTAAGAAACATAACGATCATATCTTAATAGTGCAGATCTATGTTGAAGATATTATTTATGGATCTACCTGTACTAACTTAACTGTTGAGTTTATAGATCTTATGAAATCTAAGTTCGAAATGAGCATGGTTGGGGAATTGAATTATTTCTTAGGGTTGCAAGTTAACCAGCAACCTGATGGTTTCTTTATTTCTTAAACCAGATATGCTCTGAACTTAGCTAAAATGTTTGAATTTGAGAATAGGAAAAATTTTGATACTCCTATGAGTACAACATTAAGACTCTCAAAGGACTCTACAGGTAAAAGTGTGGATCCTAAATTATATCATAGTATGATTGGCATTTTACTTTATTTAACTGCAAGTCGACTTGATATTGCATTTGGCGTAAGGATTTGTGCTAGATATCAATTTGACCATAAAGAGTCATATTTAACTGCTGTTAAGCGGATTATGCGATATGTCGCAAGCTCAACTAATATGGGTCTTTGGTATCCACATGATACTAATGTTCAATTAGCTGGTTACACTGATGCTGATTGGGCTAGTAACATTGATGATAGGAAATTAACCAGTGGTGGTTGTTTCTATATTAGAAACTATTTAGTGTCTTGGTTTAGCAAGAAGCAAAGTTCTGTATCGCTCTCAATTACTGAGGCTGAATACATTGTTGTAGGTAATGCATGCACTCAGCTTGTATGGATGAATAGAATGCTAAGCGATTGCAGAATTGCCAAAGACTCTATGGTTTTATATTGTGATAATTTCAGTGCAAGAAATATATCTAAAAATCTAATCCAGCATTCACGAACCAAGCACATTGACATTAGATATCATCACATTCGTGAATTAGTGGAAGAAAAGACAATTTCTTTGGAATACATTCCGACCAAGAATCAACTTGCTGACATTTTCACTAAACCATTCGACAAAAGTAGGTTTAATAAATTGAAATTTGATCTTGGTATGTGCAATTTAAATTGATTATTCATGCATTTCTGTATTATAGTATATATATTATTTAATTTATTTATTTAAATTTCAAATTTATGTGAAAAATGCATATTGTTGGCGGTGCACGACCAGTCGAGGATGTACTCGACCAGTCATGGCACGACTGGTTAAGGACGTCCCATGACCAATCGTGTAGTGCGCTGATGCTTTTAATTTGGGAGAAAATCCCTTTTCTTCCTCATTTGCTCTTCTTCTCCAATGAGTCTAAGCTTGACCGGTCGTACCTAACTTCTTGATTCTTTAAGGTTAATACATAATTTCCATTTTTCTTGTAGATTCAAGTACATATCACTCCATTTTCTTACTTAAAGTGGTTTATTTCTTGTTTCCTTGAAATTTTTGGGTTCTTCTTCTCCAAAATCTGTTCTAAAGAAACCCCACTCTATTTCTTTTGTAACTTCTTGATTTATTGTATTCCTAGTTGCAAATGGATGCTAGAGGTAGAAAGAAAAACACTCGTGGTCCTTCAACATCCAGATCATCACCTATCACAAGTCGCCACCTTCGGTCACCCGAAGATGATCCTCCCTATGTGCAGGATTTGAGGTTGTGCAATGTAATAGTTGAGCGACCTGTGCATGTTGAACATATTGCTCCTTTTGATCTCCTTCCTCTTCTCCAATCTGTAGGATGGGCTAACATTCTACATTGGGGTGGGTCGGCATGCCGGTCTATTGTGCAGGCTATGTTTGCATGTATTTCTGATTTTTCAAATGAGAATTTAACTTTTATTATTGCAACTAGAGAAGGTCCATTTGAAGTTGACCGACATTTGATTTCTGGCTTAATGGGCATACCTGTCAATGATGAAGGTATTCCAATTAGCTCTCTAGTTGACAAACCATCTGAATAAGAAAAAATGTGTACTTACTAGAGCATTATGTAACATAAATGTGCAATGGAGTCAAAAAGGGAATGCGCTCGCTTCAAAGTACTTGTTACCCAGATACAGTATTCTTCACAAGATATTTATTTCAAATCTGTATCCTTGTTCTAGTAACAAAACCGAACTCACCTCTTTTATGGTTCGGATTTTGCATTCCATCATCTCTGGTATAAATGTCTGTCTTCCTTCTTTAATCTATCATTCCATCATACAATTCCGTATTCATCCTAAACACATTGGTATCCCCTTTACATATCTTATGACTGTGTTAGTCACTCATATGTTAGTACCTATGCCTGTTGGAGAGGCTCCTATTCATCACCTTATTTTCAATAACTCCAATATTAACAAGATAAATTTGAGGTTGGCTGATGGCCAAGTGGATGTGGGTGGTGGAGCTGAAGCAGTGAATGAAGAAGAAGACGATTTACCTCCAGATAATATCTTTAATGAGATTGAATCAAATTTTGAGGCTGACCCTGATTTTCAGCCTTCTGATTTTGCTTAGAGGTTGCATTCTCTTGAGGAATATAGGTGGCTCAGATTCGTATAACCCAGGATTCTCAATTTGCTTATATGCGTAAATATATGAGGCGCATATTAACAAGGGTTTTCACCAAATTGATCCATCTATTCCTGCTCCCTCTTGTGGATCTGATTAAGTGTTTTCTCATATGGCCTGTAATAACTCCTATGGTACTTTGCTTTCTTTCAGTTTGTGAGACTGACTTTGGATGAACTTGGTTCATGTTGGTTACTTATATGTGAACATTATTTTCTTATATCTTGCCTAGTTTGCTCCATTATTCCTCTTTTGTTTATTTTTCTCTTCCATATCTTAGTTACTTCCTTTGTCATATTGTGACAAAAAGGGGGAAAATATTTTATTATGCTTTCTTATGGATATGGATATGGATATGGATTGTGGGTAGTAGCATTTATTTTTTATGTGTGCTACTCAGGGGGAGTAAGTATGAAGGTGTTTTGAATATTTCATGATAAGTGTGTTCTGGTTATTATAACTGGTGCATTATACTTTCTTGTGCATATATGGTGCATGATTCTTTATTGAGCATGTAATGTTTCTCTTATTTTTAATGGAGTGTGTTTTGTCACTAATTTAACAAAGGGGAAGATTGTTAGTGCTATGGTTTCTTACTTCGTTGATTGTCAAATTTTGTAGTACCAAAACCACATTCTGTGTCTTGTGTAGCACATTGATATATATGTTCAAGATAATGCATAACATGTACAAGAACAATGCTTTAAGTCAAGAACAAAGATCTACTTCAAGAGATGCAAGATCAAGTACATTGTTCACTCCTTTAAAGTTCAATGTTTTAAAGTGACATTAAAAGATAAGTCAACTGTTCATAATCAACACTCAAGGTGAAGTACAACTCATGTACTGCAAATTCAAGCTTCGTCATATATCGAGATCTCAAGTTTCTGAACTTCAAAGATCATTTATCATCTGAAGAAAAGAAGGTTCAATGTTCATATGTCATGGTTAGGGTATGAAAGACCTTAGATTGAACTTAGGGTAGGTCATTTTGAATACATATTTTAATTGATTTATTTATAAGTGAATGGATTGTTCTTCAACTAGTCCTGGACTCTATTCGACTAGTCCTATCACTGCCTCGACCAGTCTAGGAAATTCCACGACCAGTCCTAAGTTTGTTGGAAATTTTCAGAGTTTTTTGTTAAGCTACAACCAGTCCTAGAGACTGCTCAACTGGTCGTGAACAGTGCACGACTCGTTCACAACCAGTCTTGCAGCTACGACTCAAATTTTAGCAACTATTTCTGGTTCCATACGACCAGTCATCAACATGTCACGACCAGTCGTGGAGGTCCCAAAACCAGTCGTGGATGGCCTACGACCAGTCGTGGAACGACTTTATCGTATCATGCTCAAATTTTCAAAAATTCGTTGGTCTTACGACCAGTCATGGTGTCCATAGGACCAATCATGAACGTGATTTCTTCACCTATAAATAAACCATGATTTTTAGAGTATTTTCATTCAATTCAAGTATAATCAAGGCATCACTCTGAGAGATAAGTTTGTAAACTTCTTAACCTATATTGTGCATATTTAATATTCTCTTTTATTAGCTTTTTATATTTAATTTTGTATTTTGGATTCCAATCTAATTTGAAAGAGGGATTGTAGTATTCCCACTTCTTGGAATCAAAATCAAATAGAGCTAGCCCAACTTGATTTAATTTAAAATTAATTTAGAACCTAGAACCATTTCATAAGTGAGTGTGGACATTGAACTTCTATATCCGAACTTCTACTTTGATTTGGTTCTTCCGGGCTACAACAGAAGGAGAATATCCAGGTATTTTACATTATTGTAATTTCCTTTGTTTTGGTTTCTTTTGAGATTGAGCCAAAAAAATCTTATTCTTTTAGTTATCTGAGGAGATCCAGAAAACTCAGAGTGTAGGGTTTTTTGAATTGTGTAAGCCCACTTGAAAGACACAATTGTGAGGGTTATAGGTGAACCTGGAATAGCCTATTTTCACAGTGAATGCTATTATCCACTGTGTGGGGATATTAGGAGTGGAGTAGTTGTGTCGCTGTTGTTTAATAGTTGGTGTACACACAGGTGAACCACTATAATTCTTTGTGTTTTGTGGATGTGTGGTTTATTTTCTATATCTTTTATCATTCAAAATTGTGGGATGTATTTGTGGATGTGAATGTTGTAATCTTTACATTTCAGTATTGTGGGGAATGTTGTAATAGCTTAGATTTCCTTTCTTGCTATTTCCTTTTTCTTCCTCTTCAGTTTGAGTTTTTGATCCACAAATCGTTCTAGTAAGGTTGTCCTACCATAAACCCTTGGTTTTTATGGTGTAAGTTTGTCCTTAGAACAACATTTGTATCAACCTCTTAATGCTAGAATTTTGAGGTTACTTTTCATTTCCGTATTGTGGATTGTTTATAGTGCTATCTTTCCTTTAATAGTTTAAATTCAGCTGTTATCATTTTAATTTGGCATAGTCCTATTCACCCCCCCCCCTCTAGGACATATAGCTCGGCCTTTTCAGGACCATATTCATATTCTGGGCAAGGGCCCCTGCGATCATGGTCTAAATCTGCTATTACTACCGCATCAGGAGCATCATCTGCTCTAATCTATCAGGAGGAGGAGCCGCCTGAGGCATGTGTGGCGTCGACGAGGACGCATAGTTCTATTCCGGAATTAGTGGTGCACTAGGTGTTGGCCCTTCGGTGGGGCCAGTGGACAGCTGTGAATCTGGCATTGTCTCAAAGTCTGGGCCCAAGCTAGGGTCTGTATGGCTATTGCTTAGGGGAGGTGCCCCGTCAATCAATCCGCCAAGTGCGAGACATGTAGTGCTCCGAGTGTTCTTAGGGGGCATTCCCTATATACAACATAAGGTACAACATGTGTGAGATTCAGAACTAGGTTACTCAATTTGCCAAAAATTCCACACATTCCATATCAAAAGAAGCTTCATGCATTTCATTTAACCAAAATTGTCACAATACATGAGTTGTAGACTTACATGGATCATGACAGAAGATGCATGTGAGCTAATCTAACACAAGCTTTGAAACTAACTACTAATATCTAACTAAGCCAACAAGGGCTATTACATAGAAAGCAACAAACAAAATAAACCAAAAGACAACTACAACATACGACTAGTTGTTTGACTCTGGTGAAGGCAGAGGAGTGCCCTTGTCCTGCATACAGCATAGGAGAGTCTTCAAGGTGCGAGACATCTTCTTAAATTTTTGTTTCACATAAGCCTGATTCTCTTCAAACTTTTGCTTGAATTCGTCCTGGGTCTCCTTGACCTCCTGTCTCAGGGCAGCCTGGTTCTCTTCAATCTGAGCCAGGCGGGCTTCCAGGGCGGCCCGATCATGCCGGTGCTCAGGTGTAACAGTAGGAGGTCCCCCGTTAAAATCTTGGCCTTCCTCCTCTTCTTCCTCATTTCCTTCTTCATCACTTCCTCCTTCTATTTCATTCTCTTCCTCCTCTTCATTAATTTCTTCCTCTATTTCATTACTTTCTTCCTCTTCACTCGCTGTCTTGGCCCCATACTCATCGAGTCGGGCTTGACGTTGTCGAGGGTCAATTCCCATGTTGTTGAACGTAGTGTCATTAATGAAGTGGATCGACGTGAGCTCATCCATTTTAAGTCTGTAGCTGAAATCACAAGCAATCTTGTATATAAGTCGGCCAAATGAGAGTGAAACATCTCTCCTAATAGAGCATGCGGTATGGATTATCTGTAGTACGACAAACGTAAGCAGACACAGCTTGTCTTCCTGCCCAGCTCTATATAGAAAGTTCACCATCAAATGAGTGCATTCGGTACGGTTGCTCCACCTAGGATACATATTATACGTGAATATGTGGTGGAGCAGGCAGAAATTGTTCATCAATTTGGCTGATGGGAGCAATTGCCTCGCTTCCAGTGAACCAGTCGGCCATAAAGAAACCGCATACGACGATCTCTTTCTCGCACACTCTTGAGATGAGATTCATTAGCATGCACTTCACCACTTGCAATTCCCATGATTTAGGCCATCACACTTACATCGACTATGGCTTCCCGCCTTCCTACAGGAATAATGAACTGTAATGGCTCCAGTAGTGGATCCCGAATGTGGGCATAGAAGGCTCAAACAGTGCTCTCACACCATGAGACTTGCCTTCAAATATGGGACCCCACCCGGAGTCTAATAAGAGGTCCATTACTAGATATAACCCAAATAGCCTTTTATCCACATGTGCTTCAAACACAACTTTACGGCCACGAAACTTACAGTGTCTGATGCCTGCCGGTAGAACTCTCTCGAGTGGAATCTGGGGATCGAGATCCCACTTTGTCCTTTACTCTTGTGCGGCGCTTGTACTTGCTTCTGCGCCTGCTTTCTTCCTCGGTCGGGTTGGGCGGCTAGGCCTGGCTTCATTTTTGGATGCTCTTCTCTTTCCCATGAGGGAAAGGAATGTTGAAAGGGAAAAGATGGTAGCCACTAGCTCAAAAAGAGCCATGGAGTTGAAAAATCTTGAGGATAGGTTGGATTTGGGAAGTTTGAGAGTTATGAGACACAAAGATGTAGGCTTTGTGTTCAAATAGGTGGGTAATAAGGAAGATGAGGAGTTGTATGAGATGGATTTGAGGAAAATGGTGTAGGAAAAGAAAGATATGGAAGAAGATGAAGTTTGGTGTGTATGGGATTGAGATTTGGAAGAGAAAAATTGGATTTATAAGGGGTTTGGAGGGTTTGGGAGCTTAAAAATGGAAGAAATGAAGCAAGGGGAGGAAATAGGGAGGTCCCACACATGGGGGGACCCCACATGCATGTGTTCGGGCAGCGAGCTACCAAACCCGGGGGCCCGACATGGCCCGCTAGACATAGGCGCGGTGCATCTCGGTCGGCGCGGCACCGCCGCAGTCTGCTGGAGAGGGACGCGGTGCGCCGTCCTGGGCCGATGGCCACCCCCTCCTAGGGTGCTAGAAATTTATGGGGGACCCCCTGGTTCCCACCGTATTTTATGGTTTGGGCCCCTATGGCAGTGAGATGTGTTTTCTTGCCCCATTTCGCACATATTCACACCTTTTGGCGTGTTTTGAGTTGGTAATTTGCCATGTAGTAGTCTAAACCCGTCGTCTGACGGCCTAAAAAGGAATTGAGATCATTTTACATGGTCTCGGTCGTGTACGGGCTATGTCCAACAGTCACTTTCGCCCGTTGGTGAAACTTGGGATCTTACGACTATTTCTACATTTCATCGCCCCTTCCTAAGTTAAAGTATGTCAGTGTGCATTGTGTTACCATAACCCAGGTCCAGTTTAATCTAAATCATACTCTGATACTAACTTGTAACACCCCAAAAATTGGGGGTCGAGCATAGCTCAACTCCTGAGTTCCAACACATCACTTATGCAACATAGATAATGATGTTTAAATGTTGTCCATGCTAGTGTGTTAAACATGAGTGAGATTATGCTAAATCAACATATCATACCCCCAAAGTTAATGTAATTAGGCAAGCAGAAGACTGAATTTAATATCTAAAGTATAGGTCCGTGTTTCGTAACCTCCAGAGTATGATCATGTACTGGGTTGAATATATACAAATGTTGTTTTAAAATCCACAAAATGTCACAATGTAAATGTTCAACTAGTCCAGTATCCATGTAATCCCAGTAACGCAGCTTTAGGTCTACTCAAACCCGCCTGAAAGCTAAACGTAGGAGAACTCCTCCTCCTTGTTGAAGAAGTCTGGCTCCGTCACATAAGCCTCGCCAAAATTTGCATCTAAAATAGAGTCTAGTTGGTGTTTTAAAACACCGTCCCAGAGTGGGAGTGAGTGATCAACTCAGTGGTACTATAAGGCAAAGGTTAACATGTTATCAATTCAATCAAGCAGTAATGATAAAGAAATATAACACTCATATCCTAAGTACTCTTGTTAATGCATGAATGATATGCATAATAATGCATGCCCTCACCTGCACTCCCTCAGTGACTTCATCTCACGGTCGCGCATGGCAAACTCCCTAAACATACGCTTCCTCGCCAAAGCACATGCAATACGGTGCATGTCATGTTAGCCAAGTAATTAATTATGCTTATTCATACAGTGAATTCGAAAAGCTAAAGTACCTCCCTTTATATCACTTACCCAAACGATGATCCATCTAGGGTCATCAATCCTAGTTAATCACATACGATAGGCAAGTTGTAGGGCATCACCCCTGATGAAAAGTAGTGGATAGGTAAGTTCGTGAGTTCACACTCGAGGTCGCTACGGAGAGGCTCGTCACCTCGGTATAGGCCTGATTTATGCTTGAGATCACTACGGGAGGCTCGTTGCTTGAACGTAGGTCGACAGTTCGAATACAGTGTCCCATACACCACCATATTCGGCTCACAAGTTTAGGTTGCTCACTGATCACTACGAGGAGGCTCGTCACCCAAGCGTAGGCCGACAGCTCGACCACGGTGTCCCATACACCACCATGCCTAGCTCATGAGTCTTAGTAGGTCTTGGTACTACGATTAAACGGGCTTTACATTGGTAAGTGGTACTTTAGATTCAAGCAGTAGCGTCCATACATTGTAAACACACAATAGGCTAATCGGGTTATTTGACAAGTGTGATTGGTACGAGCGCACATTGAATTAATTGGCATGGAGCGCGTAAGCACTCCGCGCCGCCTAATCACTGTCAATAATCAGCGTACGACTTGGATTCATTGAACATATTTAATGTGGTAAAACTAGTTCGGCCACTCAATCTGGAACCATTACCGATTGCCTGGACTATGTAGTAGTCCCAATCATACTCAGATGCAATAAGTAGTCACATATGTTAATCATAACAACATTTAATGAACAATTCAAACGTAATTCCCATTTGAGCATTTTATCAAACACATTGAACAAGTTATTTTACATATGCATTTCATCCATAAATCATATGGTAGCAATTTACATTTCATGAAGAAAACTATAAATATGGATAAGGTAGTTGAGAATCCTTTCTCAACACCCTTATTAAAAGCGATTCATCAATCAATTTCTCATTCAGACATTTTATCAAACACTTAGACTACATATTACTATATACATAAACTAAATTAGTTATAACATATATTATCGCAAATCCTTTCACAAAGGAGTTTTCATCCACACAACAAACATGTATTCTAGATTAATGGTCATGGCAAGCATAAATCATAATTTCACTTTCATTCAAACATTTCGACAAACACATGGAATGCATTGTATATTCACATAGTTCACACACATGCACAGTTTATCGAATACATCGCAAATAAGATCATATGGCAGCAATCAAGTCAGACAAAAATCATTTCTGACATTGAAAGCCTTAAAAACCATAACCTAAATGTTCATAGTCCACACCTTTCATCGGTTTGCTCGTTACGAACTCGGTTCATACACTACGCTTCCGTTTACTGTACAATGGCTACCTAAATCATGAAATATGTTAGCTATTTCATCGATTCCTCTAATTGGATTTCTAAACGAGATTAAGGTTAGGATTTCTCACCCAAATCAGAGTCGATATGACTCGTGTAGCTAGATGTAGAGGCGATCTAGCGCGTGTAGTCGTAAGAGAGGAACTCCGCCTCGATCTCCCAAACTCTCTCTCTTCTCCTTACTATTTTCTCTTCCTTTCTCTCTTCTCTCTCCTAGGATTTGGAGAAAATTCGTATGGAATGAGAGAGGGGTGGTTTAAGGGCATTATATAGGCCCAAAACTGATGTCAATGGCCCCAGGGCCATGGTATACTTAGGTTATATCCAAATGGCATTTGTTTCGGGCAAACAGGGCTCATCTGGAGGCCCATTTCTCGCCTAAGTCATGGAGTAAATTCCTTGACAATGGATCTACGACAGGACTATGTTTATGGTGTGATATGACAAACAGATCAGTCGTGAAGGACCTGAATCAGATCAACGGTCATCGTTCCTCGATCAGGGCCACAAGTATATGGATATGAGTAGCGAAATTTCCCTGACCCATGGGTGTATTTGGGTCAGAATTTGACAGTTTAAAGTCTCCTATTTCACCCACAAGTGAATGGTCCAATTCACTTAAGTTTGAGTTCATTTTCAAAAGATATTCGCGTTTCTGACATACTTTGCTCAGAGCTCAAGTTGTACATTTCTGGATACTATTTGAGTTCGATTCCCGCAATGCTTGTCAAGCCTAGTATGACAGTCATAACCTTATAGTTTCACGGTAATCGGACTTTCAATGCGTAGTCCAGGTCCGAGACGGAGTTTCAATGCGCTCCCGAGAGCAACTGAGTTTTAGGATTTCTCTTAGATTTTTAAGTAATGTTGAGTTAGTGATTTTAATAGTTTTGGATCTTACAGTTCATATAGATAGTTGTTCAAGTTAATTCCACTGGCTATTTAGTTTAATACTTAATTAATTTTTGTTTAATTTCTCCAGAATTCAATCCTTAGTAATTTCTGCCTGAGGTAGTACTCGAGTCTTTGTACGGATTTTTTCGAGATGTTACGGATCATGAGAATGAAGAAGATCTTTAAGATGCTTATGATGCCCTATACAGGGAAAGTTGTAAAATAGATGTAAAATTAAAACAACAAAAAGAAAAGTTTTTTAAATTAAAAGAGAATTTTGATAATCTAGTTTTGGAAAAATCACACCTTTTAGATTGCTTTGAAAAAACTAAGTGTGACTTAGATTTCAAAACGTCCCAAGTTGAAAACATAAAATCTGAAAATGAAAACCTAAAATGAGAAGTCTCTTCACTTTTGAGTTTGAAGGAAACATGGAGGTATGCCCAAGGTGACCCTAAAGTAGAAAAACTCCTATCCGGATCCAGAAAATGTGATGATCGATCTAGATTGGGCTACGATAAAAATATTTCTCCTAAAGATAAGAATACTCCACCTAAATTTGTTAAAGGAGAGTCTTCTAACTCAAAAGGGAAAAGTCTGAATCAAAATATTTCTAAAACAACTAAAACTTTTCAGTCCTTAAATCCTAAAAAGAACCATATCAACTATAAAAATCAGAACCGTAATCCTTTAGCAGAGAATATTGTAGGCTTGCTTAAGGAGCTCTTAAAATCTAACTCAGTGGGTAGGAAGTATAACAATTATAATCAGACGAAGACCAACTATGCTCCTAAACCCAAAACTGTAATGAAATGGGTCCCTAAGGTTGCTTGTTTGGTTGCCCACACAGCATTCAAAGCCACGAGTCATTCAAATTGGTACCTGGATAGTGGTTGCTCCAGACATATGATAAGTGACAAAAGTCTGTTCACCAGTCTTAAAGACATGACTGATGGTTCAGTTACATTCGGGGATGGTAGCAACTGCAAAATTGTTGGCCAAGGTACGGTTCAGCTCCCTAACCTCCCTCTAATTGAAAATATTTTATATGTCGAAGGTTTAAAACATAATTTATTAAGCATTTCTCAAATTTACGATAATAATCACAGTGTAAAATTTTCAAACCAAAAGTGTGAAATCTTAAATAAGAATAGTTCTATAATATTAATTGGTCACAGACTTCTAAGAATTGCTATATTATTAGTGACTCAAGCTCATCTAAGCTATCGTGTTACATGGTCCATATCGATGAGACCGAACTATGGCATAAGTGCCTAGGACATGTACACTATCACAACTTGTATAGATTGAGCAAAAGTGATTTGGTAAGAGGTCTACCCAAAATAAAGAAAGTAAATAAGATATATGGCGAGTGCCAGATTGGTAAACAAACCAGGAGTGTTCATAAAAAGATAAACTCCAATGCCACATCTAAACCACTTGAACTTCTCCACATGGATCTCATTGGACCAACTAGAACGGAGAGTCGAGATGGCAAGAAGTATATACTAGTCATTGTAGATAACTTTACTAGGTATACTTGGGTAGTCTTCTTAAGAGAGAAATCTGAAACTCTCGATGAAGTAAAAAATGGTACTTAAACATATCCAAAATGAAAAAGAGTTACAAGTCACTAAGATCCGTAGTGATCATGGTTCTAAATTTGAAAATAGCAGTTTTGAGAAATTTTCTAGTGACCAGGGAATATCACATGAATATTCTACTCCCAAAAAACCACAACAAAATGGGGTAGTGAAAAGGAAAATAGGGTGCTTCAAGAAATGGCAAACATAATGTTAAATAGTATAAAGCTTCCTAAAAATCTATGGGCTGAAGCCATAAATACTGCTTATTATATAATTAACCGTGTTTATATTAGAAAATCAAATAATAAAATGGCTTATGAGATGTGATTTGATAAGAAGCCTTATACCAAATACTTTCGAGTTTTCAGTAATAAATGTTATATCTTGTGTGGCCGAGAACATCTGAGTAAATTTAACACCAAAAGTGATGAAGGGATATTTTTAGGGTATGCTCTGAATAGTCGAGCATATCGAGTACTTAACAAGAGGACCGGTGTAATACAAGAATCTATTAATGTGGTCATTGATGATCATTTGAATACACATGTCTCAAGTTCAAAAGATGATGAGGCTTTTCTAATTGATAAACGAGACTCTTCATCTAATCAAAATAACATTGAACTACAAGCAAATAAAGATCATCCTACTGATCAAATCCTTGAAAAGACCCTCATTGGTGTATGCACTCGTAAACAATTAGAAGATATATGTAACTACGTGTGCTTTACATATCAGATGGAACCGGCTAACGTAAAAGAAGCCCTTACTGATAAAAATTGGATTGTAGCTATGCAAGAAGAGCTCAATCAGTTTGTGAGAAATGATGTTTGGTATTTAGTTCTAAGAATAATTGATGAACATATTATCGGAACAAAATGGATTTTCAAGAACAAGTCTGATGAATTTGGTAACATAATTAGAAACAAGGCTACACTGGTTGTACAAGGATACACCCAAATTGAAGGTGTTGATTATGATGAAACCTTTGCCCCAGTAGCTCTTCTTGAATCAATCAGACTGTTTATATCCATTGCATGTTTTAAAAAATTCAAAATATTTCAAATGGATGTCAAGAGTGCATTTTTAAACAGTGATTTGCATGAAGAAGTATATGTTGAATAACCAAACGGTTTTGAAGACCCTAAGCATGCTAATCATATTTATCACTTAAAAAGGCACTCTATGGTTTGAAACAGGCTCCTAGGGCATGGTATGAGAAATTAACTAAATTCTTGTTAAGTCATGAGTTTGTTATGGGGAGTGTAGATAAAACATTATTTGTTAAGAAACATAATGATCATATTTTAATAGTGCAAATCTATGTTGATGACATTATCTATGGATTTACCTGTGCTAACATGATTGTTGAGTTTGCAGATCTTATGAAGTCCAAATTCAAAATGAGCATGGTTGGAGAACTAAATTATTTTCTAGGATTGCAAGTCAAACAACTTCCTGATAGATTCTTCATATTTCAAACCAAATATGCTCTAAACTTAGTTAAAAGGTTCAAATTTGAGAGTGGAAAAAATTTTGATACTCCAATGAGTACCACTCTGAAATTCTCTAAGGATTCAACAGGTAAGAGTATGGATCCTAAATTGTATCGGAGTATGATAAGAAGTTTACTTTATTTAACTGTAGTTAACCTGATATTGCTTTTAGCGTTGGAATTTGTGCCAGATATCAATCAGACCCTAAAGAGTCCCACTTGATTACTGTTAAGCGTATTTTACGATATGTCACTAGTTCAGCTAATCTTGGTCTCTGGTATCCACATGATACTAGTGTGCAATTAGCTGGTTACACGGATGTTGATTGGGCTGGTAACATTGATGATCGTAAATCGATTAATGGTGGTTGTTTCTATGTTGGGAACTGTCACGCCCCAGACTCGGTAACCGGACTCACAAGGAACCCGATGGCTGGTTCTAGCCGCAACAACCTCCGTAGTACCCCATTCTTGGCTCCTGAGGTACGTTCCGATCCTGGGATCCTACAAGGAGGATTTTCATAACAATATAATCACTTTTAATGTGAGCATACCCAAGATCACAGCAAGTACATCTGAGAATAACAAAGGCACACATCACAAAATCCACCAAAAATTTGAACTTTTACAATCATCCAAAAGGTCCAAAAGGACATACATGAGAATAAAAGGAAAAGAGAGAGAAATCAGCAATACTGGAGTCCTCACTGCTCAACTCTACTCCACGCTCTGCTGCTACGGCGCCTACGTAGAGTCTCCTGCACGTATCAATCGTGCATAAGCTTATAGAAGCTTAGAGGGTAGTGTAAGTGTGTGACAATGGTGCACAGAAGAATAGTAGGAGGTATAAGGAGAGAAGCATAATCAATGAACATATCACTAGTCTTACCAAGGCTTATCATGAATGCGATGCAATAAGTAATGAGTGCCATACCAAGGCAATGTATGAAAGGGGGGGCTTGTACAGCCAATGCTAATGCGATGTAAGTAATGTCAGTGCTCATATCCAAACCATAAGTCAAGTACATTTTCAATCATAAGGAAATCACCGGGGTCTATTATACTGCTGAATGATTACCGCTCTGCAGACCCCGCACAGTCAAACGAGCGTAAGAGACCTCACCACCCGCCTGTGGACAACCAATCACCAACAAGGCCTGAAGGTAGCGGACCCATTTACGAGCTGGTCAGACTCAGCCTAGCAATGCCTCCTCACACCAGGCGGGTAAGGCCACACCCCTATCCAACCGACTACACGACAGTGGGAGTCGTGGCCTAACGGTATAAGGCCCTCGTGCGCTCATGTATTCCACCCGGTCATGGCGTTGGAGGAGATCCTTGGTACCATGGAAGTTTTGGGAATCTCACCCATGGGCATCCTACGCACCCAGTATGCTCAAGTAATATTTCTGGTGTCCACACATACGGCCATCCACAAATGTCCCTGTGGAGGCAAGGCCCGGATAAAGCAAGGGCAGTATCCTCATGAAATGCGATGCTAATGCATGAGTCGCACACACAGATCATGCACAAGTTTCAGGCACTCAATGTGCAAAAGGGGAGAAACTCCATCCCTGAATGACCACTATACAATGCAATCAATTCATACAGATGATGCATATGGGTCGCAATGATGTAAGTCTGCTACTTGAGGAATATGAAATCGTCTATCCCAAGGAGGGTCAAGATCTAGGCACATCGACAGGTATTCTAAGAAGAAGAGAAGTCCTCTAGGGGAAGCCCAGTACTTTGGGATGACCCACAAACTAAGAGAGTCAAAATCCTAAGGAGGAACAGTCCTAGCCAGGCCCAAGGTGGGCCTTTAACCACCTATAAGGGCCTCTATGGGCCTACCTTAGGGCCACCAAGGAGGACATCCAACCTCAACTGGGTCCCAAAAGGTAGCCTACTACATATGCAAAGAAAGGTCTAAGGCACAATCAACCCATGGCCTAGGGGGCCATACACTAAGCCCAAAAACAAAGGTAACCTGGTGGGCCCTTAAGCAAAGTTAGGGCCTAACCATAAGGGTCATAGGTTCATTCATTGTGGTGGGCCTAATGGGTAGCCCATTATCCCAACATATGGGAAATTCTTAAATTTTTAACACATGTAAGTTGGGCCTCACATCTCGGCCCAAGTATGGATTTATTATAGTGGGCAAACAAGGGCCCAACTACTTGAGTATTTGGCCCATAAGGCCCATCACAATGACATGGTAAATATAGGACCCAAGGGTTCAATGGGCCTATCAAAAGTTCCAGCCCAACCAAGGCTATAAGGCCCATACTTAACTAAGAGACTAACCCAAGAAGAATCGTATTTGGGATGGGCCTTTAATTATACACTAATTAAGCCCAAAAAAAATAAAAATTAAGATGATAAGATACTGACATAAATCCTCCTCAAATCTAGTGGGCCATATTGCCCCAAGGAACATCTATAGGCAACAGTTATTGGGCTCAATGCCAAATTCCAGCCCACCCAAATTTCTGGGTTGGTTGGAGTTCAGCATTAGAAGTATTTCTTAGTATAATTAATTCTAGATGGCTCACACACATCACTGTGGGCCCCATCAGATGAGAGAGGATATACAATACATATATGAAATGGGCCAAACTGTTAGAATGCAAGCCCAGCAGTAGCCTAAGGCAGGGATGTCCCATGTGTAGGCAGCCCTATGGGCCTGGGGTATCTGGCCCAAAAATTCACCTAATGTGTTCTAATTAAATAAAAATGGGGTAATTATGATCGATCCCCTAAGGACCCTACATGGATGGGTGGTGGGACATTCAACACATCAAGGTGGGCCCACAAAGCAGGCTAGATGCCCCAGCCTGGGCGTCCCTGCCTAGACCACTTCCAGCCATACCACGGGCAACTCAAATGTATTTTGGGTCTGAAATTTTACAGAGTGATACTTCCATAGGTGACCTACACCCCCACAAAATTTTAAGGTTTTTGGACACTTAAAAATATTTTAATTTATTTAAATAAAATAGACTGTCCAGAAAATCGGACTGACCTGGACGTCCCAACGTGGTGGGCCAGTCCGGCCCTTGCCACGGTGTACACAGAGGTCCATTGGCTCTGAAATTTGGTAAGTGGGTCTTATAATGGGTGGAACATATCTCCACAAAATTTCAGAATTTTTAGACTTATATAAATATTTTAATTTATTTAAAGAAATCAATCTGTCCTAAAAATCGGACTGATCTGGGCACCGTATTGTAATGGGCCAGTCCAGCCACCACCATGGTGTGTACAGGTGTCAATTGGCCCCAAAATTTTGTAGGTGGGTCCTACCATAAGTGAACCACCTCTCTGAAAAATTTTATGATTTTTGGATACTCATAAATATTTTAATTTAATTAGGAATTTCAATCTGTCCAGGAGAAGATGTTGTTGTCCATGCATTGTTTACCCAATAAGGTGGGCCCAACCTTCATCCAAGAGGGGGAAAATGGAGGTTTAGTATTTTCTTCATAAAATAAAGTAAGGTAGGGTCCATAAAAGTGGCCCATCCTTCAGAGAAACCAATCTGAAGTGTATGTTTTCCCTCCATACAAGTGGGTTGGACAGCCCAACAAGGTGGACCGCCCACCCCTATGGGCCTCCTTTTTGGGTACCATATCATGGACCATCTGAGCTATGACCCATCACACCTCATGGTGGGGTCCACACCTTCTCATTACACCCCATACTTATAAAGAAAATAATGACAATCATGATCCAAAAGTCCATGCCAAAGATTGAACATGACAATCCATGCAACAGTCCAGGTTTTTGGACAGCAATACATGGCTGGACACATCAGCCTATATCTCAATAATCTCAGCCATAAAAAGGGTGTGTGGCCTTCCTCAGTGGGCCCCACATAATTCCAGATCACATACTAGAACTAGGACACTTGCATGCATTGATTAAGGTGTCCGATGATCATGGAGTTAGGTGATAAGAGCATCCCACCTTGCTTGATTTTTATTTTTATTTATTTTGGGACATCCAAGGCCCACTATAAATGGGCCACACACACACTGTCATCCATACATCAGAGAAAAGAGAAGAAGGAAAGAGAGTAATCCGGCCATGGGGGTAGGGCCCCGCCACTAGTGGGCCCTCCCAAGAGTGAATCATACCCATACAACTACATTGATTGTACATGCAACATAAAATCACTACATGCATGATATATAATTGCTATGGATGGTTGGGATGCCATCCCAACATGATCCTTAGGGTCTAGATGACCTTAAGATGGAGTGGATCATTAAATACATCATGATGGGGTCCATGGAGAATGGCCCCATCATGGATCATGACATGCATGTAGGATGGGCCAAAGGACCACATCCATGGAATCAAATGGGATCCCCACCATGGATTGGTGGGTCCCATATGATCCATCTAGAAAGAAAAAATAAGATTAAAGGGTAGGAAAGAAAATCAACAATTATAATCACCCACCTTGAATCTTCAAGCTACCACCAACACTAGGTACTCCAAGCTCCAAGCTTAAAGGTTCAATGGTCAAGATGAGTTTGTGTGGCTAGATGGAGGAAGAAAGGAAGGGGAAGTTGCTGGAAATTGAGAGAGGGAGGGCTGGAAATTCTACCATGGAAGAGGAAAATGAGAGAATGAAGGAGGAGAGAGAGGAAGGGAAGGTTGTAGGAGAGTCATCATTGCTCTCCCTCGTTGGTTAGAGAAATAAATCATGACCTATGGTGATACAAACAATGCTTGCTAGGGTAGGTTAGGTGTGGGTAGTGTTTATTCCATGGAAATTGTAGTGTGTGTGGGTGGTGTGCATGGGAACTTGTGCCTGAGAGTGGTCCATATGCTTTTGTGCAAAAAGTGGGCCAAATGATGAAATGCTCACAACTTTTGATCTATAAGTCGGATGAATGCACAAGATGCGTTGTTGGAATCGCAACGACGATACGAACGAGATAGCATAGGTCTTGGGCCGATCCGAGTCGAGTCAATGTGATCAGACTCAAGGATGACCGCAAACGCTACCCAAAGGTCGCGGGTTACCGAAATTCGACCGGTAGGACCGCGAGACTAAAAAGAACAAAATGCATACTCACACACACACATGCACACAAGCGAACTCGGGTCGGGTCTCACAACCCTCCCCACCAACAAAGAAATTTCGTCCTCGAAATTGACAAAACCGGAACAGTAAAATGCATATATCATCATACATATATCAATCTCAAGAGAAGGCAACACAAGCAATCAGTCATCAAACAAATGGGGATAACGCTCTCTAATCTCGGCCTCACGTTCCCAAGACGCCTCGGCCTTAGAATGATGACCCCATTGCACCTTTACTAAGGGAATGACCTTGGTCCTGAGGACTTGCTCCTTCCGATCAAGAATACGAATCGGCTGCTCAATATAAGAAGCATCCTCACGGACCTCAAGTGGCTGCCAATCAATCACGGGAATAGTGCCTGATCCACACTTCCGCAACATAGAAATATGGAACATGTCGTGGATTGCAGGCAACTTAGGAGGTAAGGCAAGCCTATAGGCCACAGCGCCTATGCGTTCAGTAATCTCAAAAGGTCCAATGAATCTCGCGGCGAGCTTGCCCTTCACACCAAAGCGAACCACGCCTTTCATAGGCGAGACCTTGAGATACACTATGTCCCCGACTGCGAACTCGAGAGGTCGACGCCGACGATCAGCAAAACTCTTCTGCCGGCTCTGAGCTGTGCGTATTCTCTGCCTGATAACATCAATAACCTCTGACGTCTGCTGCACAAGCTCGGGACCTAAGAGACGACGCTCTCCAACCTTGGTCCAACAACTAGGAGATCTACACAGCCTGCCATAAAGTGCCTCAAAAGGAGTCATGCCGATAGTTAGCTGATAGCTGTTGTTGTACGCGAACTCGGCGAGGCGCATATGCTCATCCCAACTCCCCGCAAAGTCGATCACACAAGCCCTGAGCATATCCTCAAGGATCTGGTTAACCCTTTCGGTCTGCCCATCTGTCTGCGGATGATAAGCGGTGCTGAGATGCAAAGTGACCCCCAATACCTGTTGAAAACTCCTCCAAAACTGAGACGTAAACCTGGAGTCTCGGTCTGAAACGATCGAAACTGGGATGCCGTGCAGTCTCACTATCTCCTCAATGAATATCCTCGCTAACCGGTCCATAGACCAGGAAGCACGTACTGGAATGAAATGAGCCGACTTCGTCAGACGATCGACGATAACCCAGATGGTATCGTGACCGCGCTGAGTCCTCGGCAAACCTGCGATGAAGTCCATCGATACATGCTTCCACTTCCACTCTGGAACGCTCAACGGCTGCAAGGGACCAGGGGGTCTCTGATGATCGGCCTTGACACGTTGGCATGTGTCACACTTGGCCACAAAACTCGCAATCTGGCGCTTTATCCCCTGCCAGAAGTACTGCCTCCTCATATCACGATACATCTTCGTGGAGCCCGGGTGGATAGTAAGTCTCGATCGGTGTGCCTCGATCATCAAATCATGACGCAACTCTAGCACATCTGGGACACACAACTCGCCTCTGAAGCGTAATCTACCATCAAAACCAATCTGCTAGTCTGACTGCTCCACGGATGCGGCTTCTGCTCGGTACTCCTGAACTGACTCATACATCTGTTGAGCCTCGATCACCCTAGCCACCAAAGAGGGTTGAATCGACAAGCTCAAACGATAAACGATAGAACAATGTAGACCAAATTCAAAATCATACTCTGAAACATCCTCGAGCATCTGCCACTCTCACACCATCATCTGTGCCACCAGGCCTCATGGCTGACAGCTGAGCGCGTCCGTCACCATATTCGCCTTGCGTGGGTGTTACTGAAGATCAAAATCATAGTCCTTCAATAGCTCCATCCATCATCTCCAACACAGGTTTAATTTAGACTGCGAAAATAGGTACTTCAAGTTCTTGTGATCCGAGAAGAGCTCGAACCTGACCCCATATAGATAATGCCTCCACACCTTCAGTGCGAAGATGACTGCTGCGAGCTCTAAATCATGAGTGGGGTAGTTCAGCTCATGGACCTTGAGCTGGCGTGAGGCATACACCACTGGCTTCCCGTGCTGCATCAGTACAGCACCTAAACCAACTCTGGAGGCATCAGTGAAAACAATGAAACCCTCACTCCCATCAGGAAGAGTGAGACACAGGAGCGGACGTGAGGCGATCCTTCAACTCTGTAAATGCCTTCTCACAAGTGTCACTCCAGACGAACTCGACGCCCTTCCGCGTCAACCGGGTCAGCGGTGCTGCAATATGGGAGAAATTCTCGATAAACCGTCGGTAATATCCCGCTAGACCAAGGAAGCTGCGAATCTCCGACACGTTCGTAGGCTGGCCCCACCGACGCACTGCATCAACCTTCGAGGGGTCCACAGTGACACCCTCCCTCGTCACCACGTGACCTAGGAACTTCATCTCCTCCTGCCAAAACTCGCACTTCTCCAACTTCGCATGTAGCTGGTGGGCACGGAGGGTCTCAAGCACAATCTGCAGGTGCTCAGCATGATCCTCTCGGGTCCTCGAATATACAAGAATATCATCAATGAATACCACCATGAACTGATCGAGGAACGGCCGAAAAACCTCATTCATTAGCTGCATGAATATAGCGGGTGCGTTGGTCAATCCAAACGACATGACCAAGAACTCAAAGTGACCATAGCGTGTCCGAAAAGCCGTCTTCGGAATGTCCTCCTCTCGGACCCGAATCTGATGGTGACCAGAACGCAAGTCTATCTTAGAAAAGTACTGTGCACCCTGCAACTGATCGAACAAGTTATCAATACGGGGAAGCAGGTATCGGTTCTTGATGGTGACTCTATTGAACTCACGATAATCTACACAGAGTCGCAACGAACCATCCTTCTTCTTCACAAACAATATCGGGGCTCCCTAAGGTGAACTACTAGGACGAATGAAACCTAACTCCCGGAGCTCATCCAACTGCTCCTGCAGTTCCCTCAACTCCAATGGTGCCATCCGATAGGGGGCCTTCGAGATGGGCGTAGTACTGGGCACCAAATCAATTTGGAACTCCACCTGCCGACGCGGCGGTAAACCCGGTATCTCCTGAAACACATCCGGGTACTCACAAACAACTGGCAGCTGCTCAATACTCTCTGCCACAGAATCCTCAATGATCGAGGTCAAGAAACTAGATAATGGCTCTTCTCTGGGCTCGGCGACGAACTGGAACACTGGCAAGCCTGGAATGTGAAACGTAACCTTCCTCGTGGCACAGTCTAAGACGGCACCATACTTTGCAAGCCAGTCCATATCCAGAATCACATCAAAACCTGACATCGGCATCACGAACAGATCGGCAGGAAGGAATATCTCGCCTACTAACACCGGTTAAGAAGGACAACGACGGGTCAACATAATAGACTTCCCCATGGGAGTCGAAACGGTCAAAGCCTCAGACATGGACTCCGATGGAATACCGGTCGATCGACAGAACTGCTTATCCATAAAAGAATGGGAGGCACCAGAATCAAATAAAAAATGAGCAATGTAGGAAGAGACAAGAAGAATACCCTCAACAACTCCACCGGTCGATGACTGCGGGTCCTGGCCTGGCGCCTGCTACGCAGAATAAAAGCGGCCCTGAGCTGGTAGGGGAAGCAACCCGGAAGGCGAGGTCTGAGTGCGTGCTGATGGGCTGCAATACACCTGGACCGAGGGATCGAGCATATGGATATCCCCTCTGCTGGTGCTGCGGCTGCTGCTGTCTCTGCTGTCACTGCTGAGGAGGTCTGCCTGGCTGCCTCTGCTGCTGAGGAGGAGCCCTAGGAGTGGCGGGTGGAAGCTGAGCTCTCTGCTGCTGCTGAGAAGGACGAGGAGGAGGCAACTGCGGTGGCCTCTGCTGCTGAATGGGGAGAGGGCACTCACGCCTCCGATGCCCGACCTGTCCACAGCCGAAGCATACACCAGAAAAGGGGCTGGAAGATGAAGCGGCTGGCGGTGCTGATGATGATGAAGAAGCTACTGACTGAACCGCGGGCTGCCGAAATCCTAATATGCCCCTCCTCCTTTGCTGACGGAGCTACTGGCTGGTGCCCTCCTCTTCCGGTCTCCACCGGAACTCTGCTCTCTCGACCTCTGGGTCATTGCCCAGTCCTCCTCATAAACCAGTGCCCGATGAACGACCTAGTCAAACGTCTCTAAACAATGCCCTACCACAAAACTGCGAAGGGCAGGACGTAAACCAGTCACAAAACGACGAGCCCTCATCTTCTCATCGCTGGTGAGATGAGGAGCAAATCTAGATAAGGCCAAGAAACGGGCCTCATACTGAGATACGGTCATATCACCCAGTACTAAGGTCTCAAACTCGATCGCCCGTTGGATCTGAACCTGCTCAGGGAAGAACTTCTGGTCGAAACGGACCACGAACTCCTCCCATGTCCAAGCAAACTGAGGTCCGACCATCCTAGATATGGATGACCACCAGTGACGGGCCTCACCCTGAAGAAGATATGTCGCAAGGGATACTCTCTGACCCATAGGACACTGAATAGTGTCAAAAATCCTCGCAACCTCAGTGTGCCAAGCCTCGGTTGCAGAAAGGTCAGGGTCATCACTAAACCTCGGGGGATCATGCTGTCGGAACTCTCAAGCTATCGCACTAGCACGCGGTAAGTCAGACTGCCCAGAAACCTCAGCGGTAGCAGGTGCGAGTGCAATGCTGTGGCAACAAGCTGCATCAACTGCTGGAAATGCTAGGCTCCTATAGGTACTGTCAGAAAGGCAGGGGCGGCACTCGCCTCAGGCGGAGGCACGGGGGCGGCCGGCGGAGCAGGGGCCTCAGTAACTGGAACAGCAGGCTGAGGAGGGGGAATAGATGGGGGAACCGAAACAATTGGAGGTATGGGCACTACGGGCTCAACTGGAGGAATAGGCCGGATCGGGACCTCAGGAATCGGATCCTCAACAACGGGAGCAGGATGTGCTTGAGTAGAAGGGGTAACTCGGGCGCCTCGTCCACGGGCACCACGACCACGGGTGCCATGACCACGGGAGCCACGTCCACGCGGCATCGTCTACAAAATAATGATGACTCAAGGAATCAAGACAATTACAGGCTCAATACGGAGCGAAAGGAATGATCCCGGGACACTACTTGTCCCATGTTCTTAGCAGACCTGCGATGTCATTCTTAGTCATTCCAGAATTACCTGCTATGCTCTAATACCAACTCCTGTCACGCCCCAGACTCGGTAACCGGACTCACAAGGAACCCGATGGCCGGTTTTGGCAGCAACAGCCTCCGTAGTACCCCATTCTCGGCTCCTGAGGTAGGTTCCGATCCTGGGATCCTACAAGGAGGATTTTCATAACAATATAATCACTTCCAATGCGAGCATACCCAAGATCACAGCAAGTACATCTGAGAATAACAAAGGCACACATCACAAAATCTACTAAAATTTTAAACTTTTACAATCATCCAAAAGGTCCAAAAGGACATACATGAGAATAAAAGGAAAAGAGAGAGAAATCAGCAACACTGGAGTCCTCACTACTCAACTCTACTCCATGCTCTTCTGCTACGGCGCCTACCTAGAGTCTCCTGCACGTATCAATCGTGCATAAGCTTATAGAAGCTTAGAGGGCGGTGTAAGTGTGTGACAATGGTACACAGAAGAATAGTAGGAGGTATAAGGAGAGAAGCAGAATCAATGAACATACCACTAGTCTTACTAAGGCTTATCATGAATGCGATGCAATAAGTAATGGGTGCCATACCAAGGTAATGTATGAAAGGGGGGACTTGTACAACCAATGCTAATGCGATGTAAGTAATGTCAGTACTCATATCCAAACCATAAGTCAAGTACATTTTCAATCATAAGGAAATCACCGGGGTCTATTACACTGCTGAATGACTGCCGCTCTGCAGACCCCGCACAGTCAAACGAGCGTAAGAGACCTCACTACCCGCCTGTGGACAACCAATCACCAACAAGACCTGAAGGTAGCGAACCCATTTACGAGCTAGTTGGACTCAGCCTAGCAATGCCTCCTCACACCAGGCGGGTAAGGCCACACCCCTATCCAACCGACTACACGACAGTGGGAGTCGCGGCCTAACAGTATAAGGCCCTCGTGCGCTCATGTATTCCACCCGGTCACGGCATTGGAGCAGATCCTTGGTACCATGGAAGTTTTGAGAATCTCATCCATGGGCATCCTACGCACCCAGTATGCTCAAGTAATATTTTCGATGTCCACACATGCGGCCATCCATAAATAACCCTGTGGAGGCAAGGCCGGGCGGTATCCTCATGAAATGCGATGCCAATGCATGAGTCGTACACACAGATCATGCACAAGTTTCAGGCACTCAATGTGCAAAAGGGGAGAAACTCCATCCCTGAATGACCACTATACAATGCAATCAATTCATACAGATGATGCATATGGGTCGCAATGATGTAAGTGTGCTACTTGAGGAATATGAAATCGTCTGTCCCAAGGAGGGTCAAGATCTAGGCACATCGACAGGTATTCTAAGAAGAAGAGAAGTCCTCTAGGGGGAGCCCAGTACTTTGGGATGACCCACAAACTAAGAGAGTCAAAATCCTAAGGAGGAACAGTCCTAGCCAGGCCCAAGGTGGGCCTTTAACCACCTATAAGGGCCTCTATAGGCCTACCTTAGGGCCACCAAGGAGGACATCCAACCTCAATTGGGTCCCAAAAGATAGCCTACTACATATGCAAAGAAAGGTCCAAGGCACAATCAACCCATGGCCTAGTGGGCCATACACTAAGCCCAAAAACAAAGGTAACCTGGTGGGCCCTTAAGCAAGGTTAGGGACCAAGCATAAGGGTCATAGGTTCATTCATTGTGGTGGGCCTAATGGGTAGCCTATTATCCCAACATATGGGAAATTCTTAAATTTTTAACACATGTAAGTTGGGCCTCACATCTCGGCCCAAGTATGGATTTATTATAGTGGGCAAACAAGGGCCCAACTACTTGAGTATTTGGCCCATAAGGCCCATCACAATGACATGGTAAATATAGGACCCAAGGGTTCAATGGGCCTATCAAAAGTTCCAGCCCAACCAAGGCTATAAGGCCCATACTTAACTAAGAGACTAGCCCAAGAAGAATCGTATTTGGGATGGGCCTTTAATCATATACTAATTAAGCCTAAAAAATTAAAAATTAAGATGATAAGATACTGACATAAATCCTCCTCAAATCTAGTGGGTCATATTGCCCCAAAGAACATCTATAGGCAACAGTTATTGGGCTCAATGCCAAATTCCAGCCCACCCAAATTTCTGGGTTGGTTGGAGTTCAGCATTAGAAGTATTTCTTAGTATAATTAATTCTGGATGGCTCACACACATCACTGTGGGCCCCATCAGATGAGAGAGGATATACAATACATATATGAAATGGGCCAAACTGTTAGAATGCAAGCCCAGCAGTAGCCTAAGGCAGGGATGTCCCATGTATAGGCAGCCCTATGGGCCTGGGGTATCTGGCCCAAAAATTTACCTAATGTGTTCTAATTAAATAAAAATGGGGCAATTATGATCGATCCCCTAAGGACCCTACATGGATGGGTGGTGGGACATTCAACACATCAAGGTGGGCCCACAAAGCAGGCTAGATGCCCCAGCCTGGGCGTCCCTGCCTAGCAGACCACTTCCAGCCATACCACGGGCAACTCAAATGTATTTTGGGTCTGAAATTTTACAGAGTGATACTTCCATAGGTGACCTACACCCCCACAAAATTTCAAGGTTTTTGGACACTTAGAAATATTTTAATTTATTTAAATAAAATAGACTGCCCAGAAAATTGGCTGACCTGGACGTCCCAACGTGGTGGGCCAGTCCGGCCCTTGCCACAGTGTACACAGAGGTCCATTGGCCCTGAAATTTGGTAAGGGAATCCTCTAATGGGTGGAACATATCTCCACAAAATTTTAAAATTTTTAGACATATATAAATATTTTAATTTATTTAAAGAAATCAATCTGTCCTAAAAATCGGACTGATCTGGGCACCGTATTGTAATGGGCCAGTCCAGCCACCACCATGGTGTGTACAGGTGTCCATTGGCCCCAACATTTTGTAGGTGAGTCATAACATAAGTGAACCACCTCTCTGAAAAATTTTATGATTTTTGGATACTCATAAATATTTTAATTAAATTAGGAATTTCAATCTGTCCAGGAAGAGATGTTGCTGTCCATGCATTGTTTACCCAATAAGGTGGGCCCAACCTTCATCCAAGAGGGGGAAAATGGAGGTTTAGTATTTTATTCATATAATAAAGTAAGGTGGGGTCCATAAAAGTGGCCCATCCTTCAGAGAAACTAAGCTGAAGTGTATGTTTTCCCTCCATACATGTGGGTTGGACAGCCCAACAAGGTGGACCGCCCACCCCTATGGGCCTCCTTTTTGGGTACCATATCATGGACCATCTGAGGTATGACCCATCACACCTCATGGTGGGGTCCGCACCTTCTCATTACACCCCATACTTATAAAGAAAATAGTGACAATCATGATCCAAAAATCCATGCCAAAGATTGAACATGACAATCCATGCAACAGTCCAGGTTTTTGGACAGCAATACATGGCTGGACACATCAGCCTATATCTCAATAATCTCAGCCATAAAAAGGGTGTGTGGCCTTCCTCAGTGGGCCCCACATAAGTCCAAATCACATACTAGAAGTAGGACACTTGCATGCATTGATTAAGGTGTCCGATGATCATGGAGTTAGGTGATAAGAGCATCTCACCGTGCTTGATTTTTATTTTTATTTATTTTGGGACATCCAAGGCCCACTATAAATGGGCCACACACACACTGTCATCCATACATCAGAGAAAAGAGAAGAATGAAAGAGAGTAATCCGGCCATGGGGGTAGGGCCCCGCCACTAGTGGGCCCTCCTAAGAGTGAATCATACCCATACAACTACATTGATTGTACATGCAACATAAAATCACTACATGTATGATATATAATTGCTATGGATGGTTGGGATGTCATCCCAACATGATCCTTAGGGTCTAGATGACCTTAAGATGGAGTGGATCATTAAATACATCATGATGGGGTCCATGGAGAATGGCCCCATCATGGATCATGACATGCATGTAGGATGGGCCAAAGGACCACATCCATGGGATCAAATGGGATCCCCACCATGGATTGGTGGGTCCCATATGATCCATCTAGAAAGAAAAAATAAGATCAAAGGGTAGAAAAGAAAATCAACAATTATAATCACCCACCTTTAATCTTCAAGCTACCACCAACACTAGGTACTCCAAACTCCAAGCTTAAAGGTTCAATGGTCAAGATGAGTTTGTGGTGTCTAGATGGAGGAAGAAAGGAAGGGGAAGTTGCTGGAAATTGAGAGAGGGAGGGCTGGAAATTCTACCATGGAAGAGGAAAATGAGAGAATGAAGGAGGAGAGAGAGGAAGAAAGAAATCATGACCTATGGTGATACAAACAATGCTTGCTAGGGTAGGTTAGGTGTGGGTAGTGTTTAGGATGGGTAGTGTTTATTCCATGGAAATTGTAGTGTGTGTGGGTGGTGTGCATGGGAACTTGTGCCTGAGAGTGGTCCATATCTTTTGTACAAAAAGTGGGCCACATGATGAAATGCTCACAACTTTTGATCTATAAGTCGGATGAATACACAAGATGCGTCGTTGGAATCGCAACGACGATACGAACGAGATAACATAGGTCTCGGGCCGATCCGAGTCGGGTCAATGTGACCAGACTCAAGGATGACCGCAAACGCTACCCAAAGGTCGCAGGTTGCCGAAATTCGACCGATAGGACCGCGGGACCAAAAAGAACAAAATGCATACTCACACACACGCATGCACACAAGCGAACTCTGGTCGGGTCTCACAGGAACTATCTAATTTCCTGGCTAAGTAAGAAACAAAGTTTCATATCGCTCTCTATTGCTGAGGCTAATATATTGTTGTAGGTAATGCATGCACTCGCTAGTATGGATGAAGAGAAAGCTAAGCGATTACGAAATTACGTAAGAATTTATGATGTTATATTGTGATAACACAAGCCCAATTAAGATTTCCAAAACTCCTATTTAACATTCACGAACCAGCACATTGACATTAGGTATTATTATATTTGTGAATTGGTAGAAGAAAAGATAATTTCATTAGAATATATTCAGACCGAGAATCAAATAGCTGATATATTTAGACCGAGAATCAAATAGCTGACAAAAATCAATTTGCAAAATTGAAATTTGATCTTAGTATGTGCAATATAAACTAATGATTTGTGCTCATTTGTATCATAATATATGTATATATTATTTTACATTTTTTAAATTTAAATGCAAAATTACACTTTTTCAGTGTTGCACGACTAGTCGAGCACACACTCGACCAGTCGTGGCGCGACCGGTCGAGTATGTACACGACCAGTTATGAAACTCATGAAATGGGTTTTTATTTAGGGAAAATGTCATTTTTTTTTTCATTTCTTTCTTCTTCTCCATCAAGCCCAACCACGACCGGTCGAACCCATCTCTCGATTAGTATTCAGTTAGTGCTTTATTTTTTATTTCCTTGTGGATTTAAGTTCTTTGATCATCCTTAATCATGATTTTACTTCTTGTTTTAAGATTTATGGTGGTTTGAAAGGGTTTTTTTCTTAAAATCTGATTTTCTTGGAATCCTTTCATTTCTTTTTGCAATCCTTCATTTCTTTGTTTTCTTGTTGTAATTGAAGGAAGAAATAAGAAGAGAACCACTCATGGTCCCTCTTCATCTCCTTTTACACCCATTACCGTGCGTCACCTTTAGCCACCCGAAGAGGATCCCGAGTCTGTGCAGGATTTCTGTATTAGAAATGTTATTGTTGAGCGTGTGGTCATTGTTAATCATCTTGAGAGCTTCAACATTGTCCCTCTCCTTCAAGCTATAAGTTGGGAAACCATACTATCTTAAGGCGGTCCTGTATACTGATCCATTGCGCAGGCCATGTACGCTTGTATTACTGAATTCTCTTAAGAAGATTTGACGTTTACTGTGTTAACTAGAGAAGGTCCAATTGAGGTAGATCATCATTTAATTTCAACAATCATGAATATACCTGTTGTTGATGATGGCATAACCATATCCACTTTGTAATCTAGAGCTTCTAAAAATGCTAAACAATTGATTACGAGACTTCTTTGTAACATGAATGTAGAATGGAATGGCGGGACTATGCTCAATTCCAAATATATGTTGCCCAGATACAAGGTCTTACATCAGATTTTTATTTCAAATGTCTATCCTCACTCAGGTAACAAGACTGAGCTAACTTATTTTTTTGCCCGCATTATACATTTGATTGTATCTGGCATCCATATATGTCTTCCTTCTCTTCTCTGTCACTTTATTATTCAATTTCATCTCAATCCTAGTCATATCGATATTTCATTCGCTTATCCTATGACTGCCTTAGATAATCATGCTTTGATAGTTATGCCTATTGGAGAAGGTTCTATTAATCTCCGTCCATTGAACAATTCTAATATCTACAAGATGAACCTGAACTTGGCACCTGGTGAAGTTGATTGGAATGTTGGAGGAGACGAAGAAGCTAAAGAAGTTGATGCGTTACCTCAAGAAGACTTTAATATGGATGATTTATTTGATGAACTTGAATCAGATTCTAAGGCTGACCCCAACTATTAGCCTTCTGAATTCGATGAGAGGTTGCGTAATCTTAAGGAACAGGTGGCTCAGATCCGTGTAACCTAGGATTCTCAATTTTCTTATATGCGCAAACATATGAGGCGCATTAATAAGGGTTTACATCAAATTGATTGATCTATTCCTACTCCCTCTTTAGGATCAGATTAGTTTTGTTTTGATTTGATGGTATCTGTAATAACTTTATTCTAACTCTTTTCCCTATGACTGCTTGGATACTTTTGTTTAAACTCTTATCTATTTAGTTCAGTATTCTGTTTATTTGATTTGAATGAGTAGTTATTAATTTTACATGCTCTCTTATTCTCTTCAAACTTGTAATATTGAATGAGGATATGATATGATGAAATATGGTTAATTTTATTTTTTTTTGCGCAGAGAGTAGTGGATTAAGGAGGAGAGTTGATTATTGTGCATGATATCTATTATGGATCATATCATACATGTGTATGCATGTTAGTGCAACAGGTTTGTGCAATGTGTTGTTTGAATATCTATTACATATTGTAATTTTGGTTTTGTCACAAATTTGACAAAGGGGGGGGATAGAAAGTGCTATATTGATAAACCCTAAGTATTGTCAAATTTTGGTGGGACAAAGCAATTCAAGTTTGTATCAAGCTTGTGCATCTATTCACATTGAATCTTCGACGTTCGTTCTATTCATGTTGAATCTATCTTGCCGATATCTACAATGAACTTACCGAGATCTTTAAACTGAAAGAAAGTGAAGAATTTTATATATTGAGTGAAGACAGAGTTTTCAAGAACATTGTTATTCAAGATCTGGAACCAGAAAAGTCTAAGAACTCAAGACCTAGTTGAATATTATGTTTAGTATGTCGAATTCAAGCTTTGAAGATCGCAAGAATTAAAGTTACTGAAGTGATTGATAAATTAAGTGTTCATATGTTTTATGTCACACGTAAGGTATGATTGACCTAGATTGACCCTAGATCATGATTAGATCATTTCATACTTTTGGTCGGTCATTTTGGTCATTTTATAAGTGTAAAATTCTGTTCTTTCGACTAGTCCTAGCACTAGCTCGACCAGTCTTAGTATTTCCTCGACCAATACAGGATTTGTTATGAATTTTTGAAATTTTTTTGTTGTTCTACGACCAGTCCTGGAAACTGCTCAACTAGTCCTGTGAATAGTGATCGACCAGTCGTGCAATGCTCAAATCATTTTTCAGCTAGTAATCTGCACTCACACAACCAGTCGTGTGGTGTCCATGACCAGTCGAGCAGGCCACTCGACCAGTCGTAGGACTTACAAGGCCAGTCGTGTGACTGAAAAATCTTATTGCACCTAAATTTTTGAAAATTTGTTTGGATAAGGCCAGTCGTAGATAACCAAAGGCCAGTCATGCGAACCGATTTTTCACTTATAAATAGTGCTCGAATTTCAGAGTTTTCTATTCAATTCTTATCATTCTTAAGCAGTCACTTTGAGATAATTTTGAGTACATTCTAAGCTATTTTATGCATATTTAATATTCTTTTAAGTAGCTCTTGTTTTTTATTTTGATTCTCTATTTTATTCTCATTTTGAAAAGGGATATTTGATTTACCCTTGAGATCAAAATCAATATAAAGCCCTTGTTGATTTAATTCAACTAGACTTAGAACCCTATACACTTATGAGACTGAACGTTGAACTTCTACGTCGTCATCAAGTTGGTTCTATCGGGCTACTTCAAAATCGTCATACAGATAAGATTTTGCTTTTTCTGTAATTCAATTCATTTTTAGTTTGTGAGATTATTCCAGAAAATCTCTATTTTAGTTTTGTCTGAGGTGATCCAGAAAATCTCAGAGCGAGGGGTTTTTGAATTGTGTAAGCCCATCTAAAGACACAATTGTGAAGGTTTTAGGTGAACCTTGAAAAACCTAGTTTGATTAGTGAATGCTAATATCCCGAGGGAGTGGATATTATGAGTGGAGCAGTTGTGTGGCTGTTTATTAATAGTTGGTGAACACACAAGCAAACCACTATAATTCTCTATGTTTGGTGGATGTGTGATTTATTTCTTTATCTTTTATGGTTTAAGATTGTGGGATGTATTTGTGGATGTGAATGTTGTAATCTTTATATTTCAGCATTGTGTGGTGAATATTGTAATAAATTAGTTTCTATTTCTTTCATATCTTCTTAAATTTGAGTTTTTGATACTCACCCACGTTCTAGTAAGGTTGTCTTGCATAAGTCATTGGTTTTTGGTGTCAGGTTGTCCTTAGAACTAAGTCTGTATCAACCTCTCAATACTTGAGTTTTGAGGTTGCTATTTCTCTCTATTATTTACATTTCATTTGGCTATCTGTTGTTTATATTCCGCTTATTAATTTTTATTTGGCATAGTCCAATTCACCCCCACTCTAGGACATATAGCTCGGCCTTTTCAGAAATGAGGTTTGTCCATGGATCTATGGAATTGGGTGAAAGCAAATTTAGATTAAGCTTTGTGATTTATTTTTAATTTGAATTTTTTTTTGAAATTTTGATTTTTCATGCTGATATAGAAGCCTATGGAGTTTCTAAATGTGTTTACCAATGGCCAATCCTATTTAAGGAATTTAAGAATTGGGTTTGAGTTGGTGGGAAATGTAGGTTTTTTTTGTTAGGCTTTGTTGGAAAAAATGAATGAGAGAGACTTTTGGAATTGGGCGATGGTGATTATCTCAGGATATATAGCAGATGGGTGTTATGGTTGAGAATTTTATCTCCTAAGAGGAAGTGGGTTACATTCTTATTTCTAGCAGTTCATGGAAGAAAACGCATGATACCGAATTTTTGTCAAAGCTTCTAGACTCCATTTTATTGCAAATGAATTGTCATTGTGTTTCACATCTTTTCAATTCTTACAATTTCATATAATGGACTATTAGGGAATGTACTACAATGGTAACAGATCCATTTTTATAATTTATTTATTTATTTAATTAGGAAATAACTACGGCTATTAACCGTAGCCCTTTATCTCACAACCGTAGCTAATGTTGTAATCCTATTGCTACGGATCTCATTCTACTTTTAGCTATAATTATTCTCTGTAGCTATATGTATATTTCACTATGAAAACTATTGCTCCAAATTATATCCGTAGCCATAAAATTAATGGCTACGGATTTAATCCGTAGCTATTGCTTCGAAGCAATGGCTACGATACCAATGGCTATGAATGTGCTACGGACGGTAACTGTAGCCATAGGTCTTTAGCTACAACTTTTATCCATAGCCTTTGACCAGTTTTTTGGTAGTGCATATAACAACCAAGTAAGTGAATTTCTTTCTGAATTATTCATATCTTCAGAAATAGTGGGAATTGGTACTCCATCATTCGCCATCTCAATGTCCATAACGAACGATATGATGGAGGGTGTTATAGTGATAGTGTCTTCCATAAATTAAATATTAAACGTTAAGTTAACAAAAGAAACTTCATTGATGGATGCATACATCCCTTCTGCAATTGACCAATATGTCACCCTGCCCCATTTTAAACTTCTCCCATCCTACCTTATAGAGAAATTCAACAAGACCATATTGAGCGATGTGATTGACATTAACCGATCGCTTAATGATAATGCTCCGAGTGCGGAATTCCTTTACATTCTCCAGATCATCCTCCGGCACGCGTATGGTTCGTGCAACTCGAGGAGCGAAGTAAGAAGAAGAACAAGAGTGACGTTTATGAACGGTGCATTTGTATCTCAGTTCCATGGAAGAAAATGTAAGGAAATAGAAAAAAATGGGGGATGGGTTTGAGAATATAAGATTTTGGAGCAAACCCACTAAAAAAGAAAGATCTAGATCCAAGATAAATGTAAACTTGAATAAAATGCAACAAGGAACTTAAATTTAGAAGGAAAATGCAAATAAACCACTTACAAGGAATCTAGGGTGATGGATAGGCCGAAGGAAGCACCGACTAGCCAAGGAAGAAGAAGTGGAAATGAGGTGATTTAGGGTTTTTCACTTTTTTTAACCCATTCAACGTGCAATTCAGTTAATCGTAGCACGTGCTTGGCTAGTCGAATTGGTCGGTCAGCTATGGGTTAGCGGAACAACCTAAAAATTTTACAATTTTACAATATTTCTTTTATGTAAATTTTAATAAAAATAAGAATTAATATAAAAAAATTGCATTAAAGAAAATACAACATAATTAATTAATGCAACATAATCCAATGTCATGTTTTAAATTAGTGAATCTGACACTCTCTAAGGGTTTTGTCAGAACATCTGCAAGCAGTTTCTCAATGTGAATGTATTTAAGCATAACAGTCTTGTCTTCTACTAATTCTCAAATATAATGATATCGTATATCGATGTGTTTTGTGCGAGAATGTTGAATAGGATTTTTAGAGATGTTTATCGCACTAGTATTATCACAATATAGATTCATAGCGTCCTAATCAATACCATAGTCTGGTAACATGTGTTTCATCCATATAAGTTACGTGCAAGCATTCCTTGATGCAATATATTCAGCTTCTTTGGTGGATAGCTGTAAGACCCGTATCCTAGACCGTACTATTCCTTAGACTCCCACGGTCCTCCCGGTCGAATTTCAGTGACCCACGATGCATAGATGGCATTTACATGTGACCCTAAGTTGCATCCTTGCAACTGTGCCATCGCCGTGGTTCCAATGCCGCGTCTCACGTGCCGATGCAATACCTAGGCTAGGAGTTGTGGGCCCGTATATTTTTTGAAGAAACGCTGCGCGTTGTGGATTCCGAGAGAATCTCTACAACTCATCACATCAATCAATCAATCACAAGTCAAGTACACAACCCATCCCTCTCTCACCAACAAGGCATGGCCCCCATCTCTCTCCCATCCCCAAAGTGAACCCTTTCTTACAACACCCATCCCTCTCTCCCATACATCATTCCATCTCATCCCATTCTCCACCATATCCCAAGCAATCATGAGAGAAAAATCCTAAGGAGAGGAGAAGCTAGGTGTGGCCCACTCCCTACCACCCAATCTCTCATCTCAACCCTTCAACCTTCATCATCTACTGTCAAAGAAGGAGCCAAGGAGCTTAGCTTACCATAGATCCAAAAAGAAGAGTAAACGGTGGGTGTTTATAGAATTAGATTATGATTTTTGTGATGGATTAAGTGGGGCCCACCGATTGATGTTATGGATCCATTTGGGACCCATCTTGATGTATGAATTCTAATCCTAGGAGGGCTCATAGTGGCGGAGCCCTCCATCACTCAACTCTCTCTCTCTCTCTCTATCTCTCTCTTTCCTTGGTTTGATGGCCCACCATTGATGTTGTATGATGAACCACGCAGTCCATTTAAGTGGGCCAACCCGCTGTCCACATTTGGGTCCACCTTGCTGCCCGTTTTCGAGCCAGCCATGGATGAAAGGAAAATACAAATGTCAGCGGATCCAAACTGTGTGGGCCGCCCATGTGGACCCCACTGTGACTTATGGGTTTTATCTCCACCATCCATATGGTGAAGTCACCCAGCCATGGGCCCAAGGACTGTCCAGGCCTAACGAACAGGCTACTGTCTAGTAGGTCTGGACATTGAGGCCTGTATATTGCTAGTTATTTTTTTAAAAAATATAATATAATAAAAAATATATATAATATATATTAACTGGTGGGCCACACATGTGGACCCACCTTGATGATGTGTAGATCCACACTGTTTGTCCGTTTTCAAGACGTGGGACGTGTGGACCCCATTGCAATGTATGGGTTCTATCAGAACCATCCACGTGGGAGTTACCAAGATGTATGCGTCATTGATCCACACCATTCAAAACTCTAGACAGTGGGCCAGATCATGAGGTATTTGTTATATCCTAACCTTCCATTCATTGGACGTGGACCCCACCATGGCAGCGTGTGCGGCCCACCTTAAATTGTTGTGTTACATCCACACCATCCAATCTGTGGACGGTGGATGTAGATTGGTTGGTGTACCGTGCAACTAAACAGTTGCTAAATGGACGTCAGCAACCTCAGTGGGTCTGATCATGGAGTATGTGTTTTATCCAGCCGTTCATCTGCTTGGGACCCACATACTGCAAGTGTTTTACCCACACATGTGCATCCCACCTTGATGTGTTATACATATCCACACCGTCCATGTGTATGGGACAGTGGGTCCTAATGTATGTGGCCTGCCATGGTGTATGTATTACATTCACGCCATCTAGCTAATGGACGTGGGGTCCACCATGATGTAAGTGTTTTATCCACTCTGTCTAGTCCATGAACGTGGACCCCACACATGATGTATGTGTTTCATATCCACACCATGCAACCGGGGGACCCACGTGATGTATGTATTTGCTACCCACAACGTCTAAACTGTCTGGATGGTGGAAACCATCGTGGTGTATGTGTTTTAACCTTGTCGTTCATCTGTTGGGGTGGGCCACCTGCCGTACGTGTAGGGCCCACTTGCTGGTTATGAAGGGCCCATTATGATCTAATGTGGCCCATTATGATGAGATACGGCCCACCTTGATGTATTTGTGACCCATCCATGAGGCTCACCTTGATATTTTTGCAGCCCATCCATGAGGCCCGACGTGTTGTATATGAGGCCCATGTGATGTGGCCCATTTGATGTTTATATGGCCCATGTGGTGAGGCTTAATGTAATGTTTATGTGGCCATGAGTCAGGCTCAATGTGATGTTTATGTGGCCATGAGTCAGGCCTAATGTGATGTTTATGTGGCCTATGAGTGAGGTCCAATATGATGTATTTGTGGCCCATGGTATGTGGCCCATTGTGTTGTATTTGAGGCCCATGGGATGTGGCCCATTGTGATGTATTAGTGGCCCATTTGGTGAGGCCCATTGTGATGTGTTTAAGGCCCATTATGGTGTATTTGAGGCCCTTGTGTGAGGCATGGGCCCCACTATATGTTTGCCCATATGAGGGCCACTCCTTGGGAGCAATGTTGGTTAAATGTCCACATTGTGACCTTCCCTTAGGCCCTTTGTTAGGCTGATTATTAATGTCGATTATTGATACCAATTATGAGTATGTGTTAGCATAACATTGTGATTGTATGAGGCTCATTGTGACTATGTGAGGCCCATCGCGATTGTATGAGGCCCATTGTTTGATTATATGAGGCCCATTGTGATTTTGTGAGGCCCAATTGTGATGTGTAAGACCCACCATGTGTATGTGATTGTGTGCATGCCACTCATTCATTATTATAGGCCATAGGCTACCTTATACAGGCCCACCATGATGTATGTGATTATAATCATGCTTAGTATACTTCATAATACATACCCATACGCATCATTCGCATGCGTGTTATAAGGAGTGATTGAACATAGCATGTTCCAATAGGCTGATTGTTTATGGGACTCCTCGAGAGACGGAGTTGCCCCACATAAGTGCGTCGTACGCGCAGGTTTAATGCATGACTGGATGGTATGGCTCATGCATCTCGCATTTTGTGACATGATCATTTGGTGCCCTAGTGACATCAGGGTTGCGGCCTTCACAGGCATATCGTGGATGGCCAGATGGGAACCCGAAAATCCTTTTCTACATAGGGTGTTATAGATGTCCCTGGGTGAAAGTCCCTAAACCTCCGTGGCTAGGAGATGCTCCAACGTCTAGACCAAGCGGATACATGAGCACTCAAGTGTTGAATACCAGTAGACCGTGTCTCCCACTATGTCGTAGTCGATTGGAAGGTGTGGCCTTACCCACCTTGGGTAGGGGACATAACTAAGCTGAGTTTAACCAACTCGTGAATGGGTCCGCTATCAACATGTCGATAGATATTAGCTAACTACTGGCCACGTAGACAGTGAGGTCTCTTCCACTTGCATGGTTGCGTGTCCATTGGGCGACGATCACGTGTAGAGTGTACTAGACCCTGGTGATGATCCTAGAGATGTACAATACTGATATATGGACTTATTGAGTAGGAGTTGCATACTCAGCATTATACTCATTCATTCATTTATTCACTATCCACTCAGGCTGGTGGTGCGCAACTAATTATTGTGTACCTTTGTAATGATCAGGATTTCGGTTGGGGCACACGACTAACCTGAGATCAAGAGTCTACCATATTGAGTCTGGTTATCTAAATTTAGGTATGGGACTAGTTTGGATAGAAGTCCCTTGTGATGGACCCCATAGCCTGTGATACTACGTAATATCATCCTGACTTCACACTCCAGGTTAGTCATTTCATTCGCACCACATATTGCACTGCATCTTCAGCACATAGCATTTGGTTTACTATACTTCTGTATTATATAGCTTAGATGAGGTTGACGGTATTCGTGGACTCATCAGGATTTACATATTGCATCTGTATCCTTAGTATATGATATTGGCTTATTATGTTTTTGCATCGCATAGCTTGGATAAGGCTGATGGCATTTATGGACTTATCAGTAGTTTCTACATTATTCTGATATTGCATACTTGGTACTTACCTTGTGCACACACTAACACCACCCTCTAAGATTTTTATAAGCTTATGCATCATGTATGCATGCAAGTGGTGTTAGGTTGCATCAGCGTTGAGCTTGGAGCATGAAGTGGTCTTCTGGAGCTTGATTTTTTATATATGTATTTTTTCCTTTCAGCAGTGTATTTAACTATTTATATTAGTGGATATGTGATGATGATATTGCCTTTGTGATTTGGGTAAACTTGTGGTTATGCTTATCATGAGATAAATGTACGTTTGAAAATCCTACTTGTAAGATCCCAGGATCAGAATCTGTCGTATGGGTGCCGGAAGCCGAGAATGGGGCACTACGAAGGCTGTCAGCGCCGGATTCGGCGATCGGGAATTCTGTGAGCCCGGTTTTCGAGTTTGGGACATGATAATAACGACACTGAATTTTGCTTCTTACTCATCCAAGAAACAAGGGAGTTTTTGAAATAAAAGCATCCACCAGTTAAGATTTTGTATTTTAAAAAATTTTAAGTTCAAATCTAATTTTGTTTTCTCAAAGTAATCATAAAAATGACAATTTTCCAAAATGGCTTTTCAAGTTCCGATTGAAACATGACACATTTTTCTTTTTGAATTTTTAGTTTAGCCGCAATCATATAACTTTCTTTATAAAGGGCATCATATGCTACTTAAAAATTATCTTCATTTTCTGAATCACTTTCAGGAGTTTCATAATCAAAAGTTTCACATTCATCTTATGAAGTGATTCTGGTTATAGTCATAAAAGCCTTTTGATCTTTCACAATTTCTTAGTCTGATTCGTCAGTTTCTGAATTTGATTTAGATTCTGATGATTCATCCCAAGTGGCAATCATGCCACTTCTTCTAGATTTATACTTCTTAGTACATTTCGAATCTAGCTGCCCAAATTTAGAACAATTGAAGCATTAGGTGTCTTCAGATTTAGATTTTCAAAAATTAGGATTTGCTTTTCTTTAGTCAAAATGTTTTTTAAAATCTGATCTACTTTTATTTTTAAAAATATTATAAATAAACATTAGCCAACATTGTCATATTATCCTCATTCTCCTCATTATCAAAATTTACATTTATATCTTTGGATTTTGATTTAGAGGATTTAAGAGCTACGGACTTGTTTTTAGGAGCTTTAAAATTCGGCTCATAGGTTTATAGAGATCCAACTAATTCATCAACTTTCATAACATCGGTATCTCTAAATTCCTTTATAGCAGTGACTTTGGGATTGAATCTGTCAAGAAGTCAGCAGTATCTGAGCGCAAAACTTGCTTTCAGGGACTTTTTCTCTAAAACCCCACATCAAATTAACAATGTCATTTAGTTTCGTATAGAAATCCATGAATAACTCACTTTCTTCCATATGAATTTCCTCAAAATTAGCTGTGAGGATTTGAATCTTAGACTTTTTGACAATGTTAGTTCCTTCATATGTCATTTCAAGAATATCTAATGCTTGTTTTGATGTATCTTAAGAAATGATTCTTTTGAATTCATCTAGTAATAGAGCAGCTGTAATTGCATTTAAGGCTTTTACATTAGTGTTGCTTTCGCTTTTCTGAAGGGTAGTCCAAAAAGTATAAGTGGTTTCTTTCATGGATGTGGTTCTATACTCATCCATTACTTCCATCATTAAAAGGGTCCATTTAGTTTAAGTGGCTTTTCGCACACTTTCATCAATAAATTTTAGAAAATTCCTCTTTTTGGCTTTCCAATAGGAATAGTTTGACCCATTAAAGGGAGGTGGCCTGGTAATGGATAGACTATAGAAATTTGACACTCTAATAGCTTTGGATCTTGTTCTACGAGGTTAATCCGAAAAAATAAAAGATCAACCTCTCTCTGATGCCACTTCAAAAGATGAGTTATAGATGTCCTGTAGGGGTGTGAATAGGACAATACAAAATAAGTCGATATAATGTGGAATAATAACACAAATATTCGCAATAACTTAGAGTATTGAAATCTTGATTCCAAATAGTTCATAGGACAACCTTTACATAAAAGATTTAGGCAGGACAACCTTATTTCACGACGTCTTTGAGATTAAAATACCAAACTTAGCAAGAGACAATCAATCACAAGGAAAGTAATAAATAAATAAATATTCACCACCATTGCTCAAGGAATTATAGTGATTCGGTGCTTAACCCCGCACCTACTCCACTCCCACAATTACTACCCTCGTAATTTTGGCATTCACTATTTCAAGGTTTTCACAGGTCACCTTAACAACTTGATACGGTACTTGTGATTTTCACGGGCTATCACATCTAAACCCAATTTATGACTTTCACGAGATCACCACAAAACAACCCACTGAGATTTTTGGGCTATCTTAGAAAAATCGAAAAGACAATAAAAGAAATTACAGTACTTATCTTCTAATGTTGAGTCAAAGATGTAACTGTAGGTTGATTACAACTGTCTTCTTTTTTGGGATATTGATGAAGACATTTATGTGTTCAACCTAAAAAGAGTATAGAGATCTAATATATTTTCAATGAACAAAAATCACAATGTTGCAAATTCAATTCTCTGATTCTCAAGTGGAGTATGAATTACTCTATTGAAAATGATTAAAACTAATTTTAGAAAAGAGAATAGAATATGCTAAATTAAAATAAGATTTACCGCATGAATAGCTTAAGAAGGCCTTGACTTTCTTTCCTTACTAGAATATATTGCTCACAATTTTATGTTGTAAAAATAAATGAGAGAAGGCCTCTATTTATAGCCAAAGGTTTGGGAAATTCGGCTGGCCAGATTTTTGGTTCGACTGGCCAAATTCCAACGATATCGATCCAATGAAATTTAGATTTCGTAGGATAAGATTTTTTTTTAATTCGGCTGGCCAAATACAGGGTTCGGATGGCCGAATCTTCCTAAGGTCCAAAACCTTTAAGGCTGCTGGAAACTTGACCGAACACTTCGGGCTGGCTGAACCAAAGTTTAGGCTGGCTGAACTTGATGCAAAAAATCCTTATCATGTTGTATACTTGCCTAAAATGTATTGGGTTAGCTAAAGATAGTTAGGTTGGTTGAACCAGAAGTCAGGCTGACCTAATTTCAGTGTATTTTACTTAGAATTATGTTCATTATGATACCATGTGAAATACCACTAACCTAGGGTCAATCTAAGGTTGCTAAATTTATATAAAATTGCTCCAAAAAATATATAATGGCTACTCTTCGGTTGCATCGAGTGGAGATTCGGTCGCACCAATTTATGTTCGGTCACACAAAATTTAAAATTCAACCAAACCAAATTAGACAGGAAAGCCACTAGACATGTTTCGGCACTTTCAGTCACATTCGGTCACACCAAACATGGTCTTCGATGAGACCAAAGGTGACACTCGATAGCAGTCGAATTACCCAGAATTTTGTCCCAGCTTGCTGTCCTGTTTTAGTAATTTTCACTCAGACCGAATGTTGTTGAATTTGTGTAAATTTTCTAGCAACCTGGGACCTCTAAAGCTAATTTAAGAATGGTGAATTTATGCTCTTATGGCTTAGGGGATGATCAATAAAGGGTTTACTTATTGGTTTTAAGATCATATAGTGGTTTAGGCTGTTTTGGGTCAAGGGTTTGGGTCACCAAGGCACCATATTTACCTGTTCTTAGCTCCTTGATACTCCACATTCACTTGTGCCTTTGGTTTTCAGCTTCCAAGGGCTCAACTGACTACATGAAACAAGAACTCACATGATCGACAAATAAGGTGTAAGGCCCGTATCCCAGACCGTACCATTTCGTAGGCTTCCACGGTCCTCTCAGTTGAATTCTGGTGACCTGCGACACGTAGATAGTAGTTGCGCATGACCCTAAGTCGCATCCCATATATCAGAGTCAGCTGGACCTGAGACATACTCTAGTGACCCTGCCGGTGCTGCGTCTCACGCGCCGATGCGATACCCAGGCCAAGAGTTATGGGCCCACGTTTATTTCGAGGAAAACGCTGTGCATTGCAAATCCTAAGAAAATTTCTATAACCCATCACATCAATCAATCAAGTACACATCCTATCACAAGTACAGGCAACCCATACCTTACGCATCTCTCTCCCATTCCCAAAATCAACTCTCTCTCTCTCTCTCTCTCTCTCTCTCTCCACCCATCCCTTCCTTACACCCATCACCCATCACTCCATCACCTTTTTATCCCATCGCTTCTCTCTTTCTCTCATTTTCTCTCTTTGTAAGTTCTATAATTGATAGCCCCTTTTTGTTGTCAAATTTGTGGTGCCAAAGACACTGTTACGAAGCTTGCATATGTGAAGAACAAAGCTCTACTCAAGATTAGCTTTGATTGACAAGCATTGTTCACAAGTCAAAACTCGAGAAAGTGAGATTGTTCGACTTAATTCAAGACAAGGATAATGCAAGATCTTAAGAAGATTTCAAGTTTGAGCTACATCTAAACTTCAAGCTTCATTACTTTCAAAGGTCACTCGTTTCTAAGTTTCAATGTCCTTACTTCACTATTAAGGTATGACTGACCTTAGGTTGACCTTTAAAGTAGGCCATTTTGGATACATAATTCATATGTTTTATATAAGTGAGTTTAGTTTGTTCTAAGACTAATCCTGGACTTTGTTCGACTAGTCCTAGCACTGCTTCGACCTGCCTAAGAATTTCCTGGATCAGTCGTAAGGTTGTTGCAAAATTCAGAAATTTTCTGTTAGGCTTTGACTAGTCTTAGGGACTGTTCGACTAGTCGTATGAACAGTGTCGACTATTTCTTCAACCAGTCGTAGACCTACGACTCAAAGTACAGTGTTGAAATTTGTTAGCTTCGACTAGTCGTGAGTAACCTATGACTAGTCGAAGGAGACCTACGACCAGTCGTAGACCACCTACGACCAGTCATGAAATGCCAGATCTTATCGTGCCTGAATTTTCAAATATCTGTTGGTTCTACGACCAGTCGTAGAGATCTTTAGACTAGTCGAAGACGTGATTTGCTCACCTATAAATAGAGCATGAATCTCAGATTAAAATAAGAAACTCAAGCTAATTTAATTCGGCCTTCTGAGAGATAAGTCTATGCTCCACTTAAGCTAAGTGTGCGTGTTTAATATTCTCTTTCTTTAGCTTTTTAAATGGATTTTGTTTCTTGTATTCTGATCTGATCTGAAAAAGAGGAAGTTTCATTTTTTCTTTTTCTGGAATCAAAATCAATTAGAGGTAGCCCCATTTGGTTTAATTTAAAATCTATTAGAACCTAGAACCATTATAAAGTGAGTATTGGACATTGAACTTTGACATTCAAATCTCTACTCCAACTTGGTTCTTCTGGGCTGCTACAACGATGGAGAAATTCAGGTATTTTATGTTTATGTAATTTAGTTTCATTTGGTTTTCTTTTGGGATTTGCCAGAAAAATCTCATTGTATTGGTTATCTGAGGAGAGCCAGGAAAACTCAGAAGAGGGTTTTTTTTAATTGTGTAAGCCCACAGAGAAAGACACAATTGTGAAGGTTTTGGGTGAACCTGGAAAACCTATCTTTGATAGTGAACGCTGATATCCCCTATGTGAGGATATTAGGAGTGGAGTAGCTATGTGGCTGTTTATTAATAGTTGTTGTACACACAGGCGAACCACTATAATCCCTTGTGTTTTGTGGTTGTGTAGTTTATATTTTATATCTTTAATTATTCATTTGTGGGATGTATATGTGGATGTGAATGTTGTAATCATTTTATTTCAAGCTCTGTGGGGAATGTTGTAATAGTTTAGATTTATATTTCTGTAATTTATTCCTTGCTATCTCTTTATCAATTTGAGCTTCAATTTTTCTATTTGTTCTAGTAAGGTTACCCTGCCATTTTTATAGTGCATGTTTGTCCTTAGAACAATCAATATTTTGATATTGCATTCCGCATTGTGTATTGATTTATTTATTTGGCTATCTCTCTTTCTTTATTTCCATTGTATTTATTTTAAATTTGGCATAGTCCTATTCACCCCCACTCCCCCCCCCCCCCCCTCCCCCCTCTAGGACATATAGCTTGGCCATTTCAAGTGGTATCAGAGCCTAATAGCTCGCACTTATTGCTTTTTATTTTGATTTAATTCCTGAGCTAATGATCTAAGCTTTATATAATATGTCAAATTTTGATAGCCTTTCAGTCACTAGGCCTCCACCCTTTGATGGCTCCAACTATGCCTATTGGAAAGCCAAGATGAGGATCTTCCTCAAATCAATGGATGAGAGAGTGTGGCAAGCCACAGTGACTGAATGGAACCCACCTACCACTGAAGTGACTGGTATCGATGGTTCAAAATTAATGAGAGCAACTCCTTATTTCTCTTAGACCACCCTTCAGAAAAATGAGAATAGTGCCAATGTAAAAGCACTAAATGCAATCACTTGCGCACTATCACCGGATGACTTCAAAAGAATCATATCCTGTGATACTGTAAAGCAAGCTTGGGATATATTAGAAATGACACATGAGGGTACTACAATTGTAAAAAAATCTAAAGAGCAACTCCTCACAACCAAATTTGAAGAAATTTATATAGAGGAAAATGAAATGTTTATGGACTTTTACACAAGATTAAATGACATTGTAAACTCAATGTGGGGTCTTGGCGATAAAATCCCAGAAAGTAAAGTGTGTGCAAAGATACTACTCTCACTTCCTGAACGGTTCAACTCTAAGGTAACCGCGATCCAGGAACTTCATGATACGGACAATATGAGGGTAGAAGAACTAGTTGGTTCTTTACAAACCTATGAGTTAAACTTTAAAGCTCCTAAAAGTAAATCTATCACTCTTAAATCTTCTAAATGTATTTCTCAAGAAAACTTTGATTCTGAAGATGATATGACTCTTTTAGCGAAAAAGTTTTACAAGATTTTCAAGAGTAAAAAGAGGGTTGGTTTTAAAAAATCAAATGATAAGAAAAGATCAAAACCTAAATCTAAAACTTGGAAGTCTTTGAAAGATAGTCAATGTTATAACTGCTAAGAATATGGGCATTTAGAAAAGGACAAACCAAAAAGGAAGGGTATGTTGGCTACTTGGGATGAATCGTCTGATTCTGAAGCTTCTTCTAAATCAAAAGATTCTGAAACCGAGTCGGGCAGTGCAGTTAAAGCCCTTATGACTCTAGCCAAATTCACTTTTTCAAATTATGATTATTCAAATAGCGAAGAAAATATGAATAGTGATTATGAAAATGAAGATGATCTTCAAGATGCTTACAATGCCCTATACAAGGAAAGTTGTAAAATTGCTGTCAAACTTAAACTTCAAAAAGAAAAGTTTTTTAAACTCAAAGAATGTTTTAAATCTCTTATTTTAGAAAAATCCCAAATTTCATATTATTTTGAAAAATTAAAATGCGATTAAGAATTCAAAACCTCCGTGACTGAAAATATAAAATCTAAAAATGAGAAACTTAAAAATGAAGTATCTTCTCTTCTGAGTTTAAAAGATATATGGAAGTATGCCCAAGGAGATCCAAAGTTAGAAAAACTTTTATCCAGATTTAGAAAATATGGCGACAGATCTGGGTTAGGCTACGATAAAAATGTTCCTCCTAAACAAAAGTATACTCCTCCTAAGTTTGTGAAAGGAGAGTCCTCTAACTCAAAGGGGAAAAATACTAGTCAAGGTTTTTCTAAAAATACAAAAGCTTTTCAAAAACATAAAAGTAGCTATGTCAACTTCAAAATTCAGAACAGAAACCCACTAGCTGAAAAGATAATTGATTTACTCAAGGAGCTCTTAAAATCTAACTTAGTAGGTCATCCTTATAACAATAGGCAGAAGAAGACCAACTATATTCCCAAACCCAAAACAGTTCTGAAATGGGTTCCTAAGGTTGCCTGCTTGTTTACCCACACCGCTTTTAAAGCTACAAGCCATTCAAAGTGGTACCTAGATAGTGGATGCTCCTAGCATATGACAGGCAACGAGGCTTTATTCACCGATCTTAAAGATATGATTGATGGGTCAGTTACTTTTGGTGATGAAAGCAATTGCAAGATAATTGGCCAAGGTATGGTTCAACTCTATAACCTTCCTTTGTTTAAAAATATTTTGTATGTTGAAGGACTGAAACATAATCTTCTACGCATATCTCAAATTTGTGATAATAACCATAGTGTACGGTTTTCTAATCAAAGCTGTGAGATTATAAATAATAAGGGTTCAGTAATACTAACTAGACGTAGAACGTCTGAAAACTGCTATATTGTTAGCGAATCCAGCTCATCTAATCAATCGTGTTACATGGTCCATACAGACGAGACTGATTTGTGGCACAAATATCTTGGACATGTACACTACTGAAATTTATATAGATTAAGCAAACGGGAACTTATAAGAGGTCTACCCAAACTACAAAAATTAGATAAAATATGTGGTAAATGCCAGATTGGCAAAGAAATGAGGAACTCATACAACAAGGTGAATTTCGATACCACATCAAGACCACTCAAGCTTCTCCATATGGATCTTGTAGGACCTACCAGGATGGAAAGTCAAGGTGGCAAAAGATATATCTTAGTAATAATAGATGACTTTACCAGATTTACATGGGCTGTCTTCTTAAGGGACAAATCAGAAACCCTTGAAGAAGTGAAAAAGGTTCTCAAAAGGATTCAAACTGAAAAAGGTTCTCAAGTCAGAAAGATTCGTAGTGATCATGGATCTGAATTTGAGAATAGCGGTTTTGAGAAGTTCTGTAGCGACCAGGGAATATTACATGAATTCTCAGCACCCAAAAATCCACAACAAAATGGTATAGTTGAAAGGAAAAATAGAGTGCTTCAAGAAATGGCTAATGTCATGTTGAATAGTATGAAGCTCTCTAAGAATCTTTGGGTTGAAGCAGTCAATACAGCTTGCTATATCATTAACCAGGTTTACATTAGTAAAGGTAATAATAAAACGGCTTATGAAATGTGGTCCGACAAAAAGCCTACTGTCAAATACTTTCGAGTTTTTGACAGCAAGTGCTATATTTTATGAGATCGTGAAAATCTAAAAAAGTTTGATACGAAGAGTGATGAAGGGATCTTTGTAGGATACTCTTTAAATAGTCGAGCTTATAGGGTTCTGAACAAAAAGGCCGGTGTGATTTAAGAGTCTATCAATGTAGTCATTGATGATCACTTAAACACACTAGTTTCAAGTTCAGATAATGATGAAGTTCTAGTAATTGATAAATCTGATACCTCATCTAATGAGACTGATTCTGAACTGAGGACTGTTAAAGATCATCCAACCACACAGATTCTTGAAAACCCTCTCACTAGTGTTCGTACTCGTAGACAACTTGAGGATATATGTAATTATGTATGTTTTACATCCCAGATAAAACCATCTAATGTAAAAGAAGCTCTTGCTAATGAAAACTGGAATGTTGCGATACAAGAAGAACTTAGCCAATTTGTGAGAAATGATGTTTGGTATCTCGTACCTAGACCTAAAGATAAACATATCATTTGAACCAAATGGATTTTTAAAAATAAGTCTGACGAGCTTGGTAATATAATTAGAAACAAGGTTAGGCTGGTGGTACAAGGTTACACTCAAATTGAAGGTACTAATTATGATGAAACCTTCGCACCAGTAGCACATCTTGAATTAATTAGACTCTTTATATCCATTGCATGGTTTAGAAAGTTTAAGATTTACCAAATGGATGTGAAAAGTGCATTTTTAAATGGTGATCTGCATGAGGAAGTCTATATTGAACAACCGATGGGTTTTGAAGACCCCAAAAATGCTGATCATGTGTATCGCCTTAAAAAGGCACTTTACGGTTTAAAACAAGATCCTAGGGTATGGTACGAGAAACTAACAAAGTTTCTATTAAGCCATAATTTTAAATGGGATGTGTTGATAAGACTCTGTTTATTAAAAAACATAATGATCACATTTTCATAGTACAGATTTATGTTAATGATATCATTTGTGGATCTACCTGTACTGACATGTCTATTGAGTTTGCAGATTTGATGAAATCTCAGTTGAAATGAGCATGGTTGGGGAATTGAATTATTTCCTTGAGTTGTAAGTAAAACAAAAACCTGATGGAATGTTCATTTCTCAATCTAAATATGCTATGAATTTGATTAAGAAATTTGTATTTGAGAATGGTAAGAATTTTGATACTCCTATGAGTACAACTTTGAAACTCTCAAAAGATTCTACTGGTAAAAATGTGGATCCGAAATTATATGGGAGTATGATTGGTAGTTTACTGTATTTAACTGCTAGTAGACCCGATATCGCTCTAAGTGTTGGTATTTGCGCTAGATATCAGTCTGATCCTAAAGAGTTGCACTTGACTGTTGTCAAGCGGATTATGCGATATGTCGCAAGTACTATTAATCTCGGTCTCTGGTATCCACATGAGACTAGTATTCAATTAGCTGGGTACTTAGATGCTGATTGGGCTAGTAATCTTGATGATAGAAAATCAATCAGTGGTGGTTACTTTTATATTGGAAACTGTTTAGTTTCTTGGTTTAGTAAGAAACAAAGTTCTATATCACTTTCAACAGTTGAAGTTGAATATATCGCAGCTGGTAATGCGTGTACACAGCTTGTTTGGATGAAACGGATACTAAGTGATTATGGAATTAAACAGGATTCTATGTTATTATATTGTGATAATTCCAGTGCCATAAATATTTTGAAAAATCCAATTCAGCATTCTCGTACTAAGCACATTGACATTAGATTTCATTATATTTGAGAATTAGTAGAAGAAAAGGTTATATCTTTCGAATATATCCCTACCGAGAATCAACATGCTGACATTTTCACTAAACCGCTTGACAAAAGCAGTTTTAACATAATGAAATTTTATCTTGGCATGTGCATTTTAAAATAAGTATTTATGCCTATTTGTATCATATTGTATATAATTGCTTAATTAGATTTCAATTTTTGTATATAATGCTGGAAATCAGATTTTTTAGCCGGTACTCGACCAGTCGTGAGTATACACGACCAGTCATGTTACGACCGGTCACGTACATCCACGACCAGTCGTGAATCGCGTGAATCACTTAAAATTAGAGAAAATGCTTCATCTTATTCATTTCTTCTTCACTCTCCAACGAGCCGACACACAACTAGTCGAACCTTTCCTTCAAAATCTTCAAGGTTAGTGCTCCATTTGCTTTTTTCCTGTAGATTTGTGTCTAGATTACTTCTATTTTACTCTTGAAGTTATCTATTTCAAATTTCGTTGAGATTTGGGGTATTTCTTTTGTAAAATCTGATTTGAGAAAACCCTCTTCTCAATCCTTTGCAACTCTTTATTTTCTTGAAATCCTTGTTGCAAATGACATCTAGAGGGAGAAAGACAACATCCCGTGGTCCATCTTTTTCCTCCAGATTAGCCCCTATCACTAAGCGTCATCTTCGGGCTCCCGAGGATGATCCATCTTATGTTCGGGACATCAGATTGCGTAACATTATTGTTAAACATCCTATTGATATTAATCATGTTGCTCCTTTTGATATCCTTCATATGCTCCAAGCTGTAGGTTGGGATAACTTATTGCATTGGGGTGGGCCAGCATACCGGTCCATTGCCCAGTCCATGTTCGCATGCATAAGTGATTTTTCATTGAAAAATTTATCTTTTAAGATAGCCACAAGAGAAGGACCATTTGACGTTGATCGTCATTTGATTTCAGCTCTTATGGAAATTCCTGTGAACGATGAGGGCATTCTTATCCATTACTTATTTAAAAAACCCTCAGTAATTGAAAAACGTATGCTCATTAGAGATTTATGCAATTTGGATGTTCAATGGACACATAAAGGGAATGCGCTTCCGTCAAAGTATATGTTACCCAAATACAGAGTTCTTCACAAAATCTGTGTATAACTTGTATCCTCGATCAGGTAATAAATCTGAATTGACTTCCTTCATGGTTTGTGTTCTTCATGCTGTTGTTAGCGGTGCTTATGTTTGTCTACCATCCTTGATTTATCACTCCATTATTCAGTTTCGACTCCATCCAGGTCACAGTGACATTCCTTTTGGTTATTTGATGACTGTATTGGCTACGCATATGTTAGTCGATATGCCAGTGAGAGAGGCTCCAGTTCATCATCTGATATTTAACAATTCCAATATTAATAAGATGAAGCTTGATTTCTTTCCTGGTCAAGGTGCTAGTGTTGGCAATGTTGAAGCTGAACATGAGGAAGAAGCTAGTGATCTTCCTCTTGATGATATTAACATGGATGATATTTTTGACGAACTTGAATCTGATTCTGCAATTGATCTAGATTATAAGCCTTTTGAGTTTGATGCACGTCTGCGTGCATTGGAAGATAAGGTTGTGAATATGAATGTTAAGATGGAAAACATGTCTATTGCCCATGATTTACAATTCAAGTATATGCACAAATATCTTAGGCGCTTGAACAAGGGCATGCATCAACTTGATCCTTCTATCCCTGCTCCTTCATCTGGTTCAGATTAGTTCTTTTAAGTTTACTAGTCTATTATAATTTTATTACTCTTGCGCTAGCTTAACTGATTTTGAGAGTATAGCTATCTTTGACTTAGTTCAGTTTATGAATTATGTGGTTTGTTTATTCTGGTTACTCATATCTTGTCTTGTTACCTCTCATATATCACTTTACTTATTTCTCCTCAATCATCTGTTTCGTGCTTCCTTTGTCCTCTTGTGACAAAAAGGGGGAGAATGGATGTGGATATAGGTGTTTAATGATTATGTTATGAGGAGGGAGTAGCATTGTGTTTTGGATGTATGTTACTCATGGGGAGTATGTGCAGAGAGGTGGGCTATATATTATGTTGAATATTGATTTACGGGTTTGCAGGATCATGTTAGTATGCCGGTTGATAACAACTGGTGCATGATTCTTTAATCAGATATTCTGTGTTATGTAACATATCTTGGAAGTGTGTTTTGTCGCTAATTTGACATAGAGAGAGATTGTAAGTGCTATAGTTGATAGCCCCTTTTTGTTGTCAAATTTGTGGTGCCAAAGACACTGTTATGAAGCTTGCATATGTGAAGAACAAAGCTCTACTCAAGATCAGCTTTGATTGACAAGCATTGTTCACAAGTCAAAACTCGAGAAAGTGAGATTGTTCGGCTTAATTCAAGACAAGGATAATGCAAGATCTCAAGAAGCTTTTAAGTTTAACCTCAAGATCTCAAGAAGCTTTCAAGTTTGAGCTACATCAAGACTTCAAGCTTCATTACTTTCAAAGGTCACTCGTTTCTAAGTTTCAATGTCTTTACTTCACTAATGAGGTATGACTGACCTTAGGTTGACCTTTAAAGTAGGCCATTTTGGATACATAATTCATATGTTTTATGTAAGTGAGTTTAGTTTGTTCTAAGACTAGTCCTGGACTTTGTTCGACTAGTCCTAACACTGCTTCGACCTGTCTAAGAATTTCCTGGATCAGTCATAAGGTTGTTATAAAATTCAAAAATTTTCTATTAGGCTTCAACTAGTCTTGGGGACTGTTCAACTAGTCGTATGAACAGTGTCGACTATTTCTTCAACCAGTCGTAGACCTACGACTCAAAGTACAGTGTTAAAATTCGGCTAGCTTCAACTAGTCGTGGGCAACCTACGACCAGTCGTAGACCACCAACGACCAGTCGTGAAATTGCCAGATCTTATCGTGTAAGAATTTTCAAATATCTATTGGTTCTACGACCAATCGAAGACGTGATTTGCTCACTTATAAATAGAGCATGAATCTTAGAATAAAATAGGAAATTCAAGCTAATTTAATTCGGCCTTCTGAGAGATAAGTCTGTGCTCTATTTAAGCTAAGTGTGCATGTTTAATATTCCCTTTCTTTAGCTTTTCAAATGGATTTTGTTTCTTGTATTCCAATCTAATCTGAAAAAGAGAAAGTTTCATTTTTCCTTTTTCTAGAATCAAAATCAATTAGAGCTAGATCCATTTGGTTTAATTTAAAATCTATTAGAACCTAAAACCATTATAAAGTGAGTATTGGACATTGAACTTTGACATTCAAATCTCTACTCCGACTTGGTTCTTCTGGGCTGCTACAACGAAGGAGAAATTCAGGTATTTTACGTTTATATAATTTACTTTCATTTGGTTTTCTTTTGGGATTTGCCAGAAAAATCTCATTGTATTGGTTATTTGAGGAGAGTCAGGAAAACTCAGAAGAGGGGTTTTTTTTAAATTGTGTAAACCCACCACTACTAGAAAACTAGGCAAAGGCTACGAATAAAATCCGTAGCTAAAGGTCTTTGGCTACGGTTAAAATCTGTAGCACGACCATAGCCATTGGTGTCGTAGCCATAGGTCTAAAAGCTATAGCTACGGCTTTAAGCCGTCGCCATATAAACAATGGGTACGAATTATATCCGTAGCTGTAGCTTCCGTAGCGCTAGGTATTTAAAGCTACATATTCTATCTATAGCTAAAAGTAGAGCAAGAACCGTAGCAATAGGCTGAAATTAGCAATAGCTACAGTTTCCAGATAAACGGCTACGGTTAATAGCCGTAGCTCTTGAAATCATAGATACTGGTTAAATCCGTAGCAATAGTTTCTGTAGCTACAAAATATATACACCTACGGATTATATCTATAGCTAAAAGTATAGAGATAATAGCAGCAATAGGCTGAAATTAGCAAGAGCTACAGTTTTCAGATAAACAGCTACGGTAATAGCCGTAGATAATGCCTATTTTTTTAAACAAACGAAATAATAATGGTATCTCTTACCATTGTAGTACATGCCCTGATGACTCATATAAGCTAATATAGATAAATACTTCATATCTAAATCATTCATTCATTCAATAAAAAATAATAATTCATTTCCATTCACAAAAGTACAATGCCAACATAATAGTTATATGTCTATTTAAAGTTCTTATTAACAGCAAGATCCAATGCCTTCTTGCAGCCAAATAGCTTCTCAACAATTGTAAGCGAAAACTCCGTGGATGTATGTCACGCCCCAGACTCGGTAACCGGACTCACAAGGAACCTGATGGCCGGTTCTGGCCGCAACAGCCTCCGTAGTACCCCATTCTCGGCTCCTGAGGTAGGTTCCGATCCTGGGATCCTACAAGGAGGATTTTCATAACAGTATAATCACTTCCAATGCGAGCATACCCAAGATCACAGCAAGTACATCTAAGAATAACAAAGGCACATATCACAAAATCCACTAAAAATTTTGAACTTTTACAATCATCCAAAAGGTCCAAAAGGACATACATGAGAATAAAAGGAAAAGAGAGAGAGATCAGCAACACTGGATTCCTCACTGCTCAACTCTACTCCACGCTCTACTGCTACGGCTCCTACCTAGAGTCTCCTGCACGCATCAATCGTGCATAAGCTTATAGAAGCTTAGAGGGTGGTGTAAGTGTGTGACAATGGTGTACAAAAGAATAGTGGGAGGTATAAGGAGAGAAGCATGATCAATGAACATATCACTAATCTTACCAAAGCTTCACATGAATGCGATGCAATAAGTAATGGGTGCCATACCAAGGCAATGTATGAAGGGGGGCTTATACAGCCAATGCTAATGCGATGCAAGTAATGTCAGTGCTCATATCCAAACCATAAGTCAAGTACATTTTCAATCATAAGGAAATCACCGGGGTCCATTACACTGCTGAGACCCCGCACAGTCAAACGAGCGTAAGAGACCTCACTACCCGCCTGTGGACAACCAATCACTAACAAGGCCTGAAGGTAGCGGACCCATTTACGAGCTGGTCAGACTCCGCCTAGCAATGCCTCCTTACACCAGGCAGGTAAGGCCACACCCCTATCCAACCGAGTACATGACAGTGGGAGTCGCGGCCTAACGGTATAAGGCCCTAGTGCGCTCATGTATTCCACCCGATCACGACGTTGGAACAGATCCTTGGTACCATGGAAGTTTTGAGAATTTCACCCATGGGCATCCTATGCACCCGGTATGCTCAACTAATATTTTCGGTATCCACACATACAGCCATCCACGAATACCCCTGTGGAGGCAAGGCCCTGATGAAGTAAGGGCGAATATCTACAAGATATGCAATGTCAGATGCATGAATCACATAATCACACATGCATCAATTCCAAGTATCCATCTCTTGAGGGGATAGCAACATGTCCTACACAATGACACAGCCATGGCCAATCATACCTCAACCAATCATGCATATGATGTGTATGGGAGTGGGCCATGAAGATGAATAGGGGTGCCGATGAGGTGAAGATGAACTCTCTACTTAACAATGAAGGGTCTAGGTACTTAACCAATTCCTCATAAGGAATACAACCTCGAGTGGGGGCCCATATACCTGGGGTAGCCCACAAGACTAAGGACCTAGACTAAGGACCACGAGACTAATGGTATAGGCCTAAATAGATGAAACGGGCTTAGCAAGGGTCTATAGTGGGCCTTTAACCACCTATAGATGCCCATGGGCCTACCTTAGGGCCACCAATGTGGACATCCAACCACAATTGGTCCCTAAGAGTTAGCCCATCTCTAATTGATTATGGATCAAGGCCCAAGGCCCACGTAACATCAGAAATAAGAAACGGGCAGCCATAATCATATCACAAATACTCATGTTGGGCTTCAGAAAGGCGGCCCAAGGCCTATCTACAACATGGGTCCAAGGGAAACACACATAGCCCAACCCATATATACCACTATGGGCCCATAGGGGAAAGGTTAGGGCCCAACATAAAGGCCACTAATCCCATATATTGTGGTGGCCTAGTAGGCAACCCATTGCTCAAACCACATAGGCAAATGTCATGCTCTTAGTCAAGTAAGTTGGGCCTACAACCCGGCCCAAGTATTAAAGTTGATTTGGTGGGCAACCAAGGGCCCATCTACTTGTGTAATTTGGCCCACTAACCCAACACAATATTATGGTAAAAATGACCCATGAGTTCAATGGGCCTATCTGAAAAGTCCCAGCCCAATTGGGCCTAAAGAGTTCAACAACTAGCTACATTCACGGACCCAAATTAAAATTCAATTGTGGTGGGCCTCAAAAGTACATTTATTAAGCCCAACATTTAAGGAACCAAAGGTATAAATTATTCCCTCTAAGATCTTCACAATGTGGTGGGCCTCACTCCTCAAAATTTCAGCCCAAAGGTCAAGCATAATTATAACATGTTGCTGTCTTAAATTTGGGCACTCCATTGGAGTGGGTCCAGGGCCTCTAAAACTCTAGAAATTGAGGACCAAGGTCCCTCATCATGCATACAATGAGAGGTAACCCAAAAAGGTGGCCCACCATCAGAGGAAATATTTTTGAATTATGGTTTTATCAAGGCATATTGCTGGACTATACAACAGAAAATCTGGCAGTCCAACTATCTTTGCACATTCTTTTGGACGCCCAAATGAGATCCGTTGGAGCTGAAATTTTACAGAGTGACACTACCATAGGTGGGACACACCCCCACAAAATTTCAAAAGTTTTGGACATCTTTAAATATTTTAATTCATTTAAAGAAATCCATCTGTCCTGAAAATCGGACTGATCTGGACGCCATGTTATAATGGGCCGGTCTAGCCATCACTATGGTGTGTACAGGTGTCCATTGGCCTCAAAATTTTGAAGGTGAGTCCTACCATGGGTGGTCCACATTTATGTAAATTTTTATAATTTTTGCACACCCAAAAATATTTTAATAAATTTTGGAATTCTAACCTGTCCAGGGTGGATTGCTACTGGAACAGTGCAGAAAATCCAGACTGTCCACCTCGCTTGGACCACACCTTTGGGGCCCCTATGAATGTCAGATTGGGCTGAAATTTGGGAGACATCAAGATGAGATCCCCACCTTTTAGAAAAATATATTTTGTGGTTATGAATAGTCCCCCAAACAGTCCCAAAATCTGGTCTAAAATCAACCAGAAACTGTCCAGAAAATTCTGGACAGCAACATGTACTTGGATAAAATTAATTATATAAGCTAATTAAAAAGGGGAATACTCCAAGAACTAGGTGCTATGGCCCTCCCTAGTGGGCCCCACAAATGTCCAAAATAAATCCCAAGGTTACCACACTTGCATGCATCAATAAAGGTCAGCAAATGGGACACCCAACCATAAAGGTGGGTATGGATGTCCCACCCTAGCTGGACTTTTCTGGACTGTCCAGGCCCACCAAGTGGACCACACACATCATCAGCAATCATAGGAAAGGTAGAATAAGAGAAATAAAAACATTTCGGCCATTGGGAGAAGGCTCCGTCACTATTGAGCCTTCCCCAACACAATCACACCCATACATTGTATTTCCATCTATATTTCACCATGGATCTTCATCATGCATAATCTACACTTGAGATGAATGGATGAGATACCATCTCAACCATGATGCAAGGGTCTAGATGACCCATCAAGTTATGGAATGTGCAGAACCCTCCATAATGGGGTCCATCAAGAGGAAACCCCATGCATGGGACATGCATGCATAAGATGGACCATTTGGCCACATCCAAGGAATTGTGTAGGATCTCCACCATTGATTGGTGGGTCCTAAACTTTCCGAATGAAAGAAGAAGAAGATCTACACTATGGAAGGGATATTGCATGGAATAAAGAAGCACCCACCTAAATATCTTCACCAAAACTTGGATCACCAAGCTCCAAATGCTCCAAGGAACCAAGATAGATGGATGAGATAGGTTTTTAATGGATGGATTAAGAGGAAAAAGGAGGAGAAGGGGCTGGAGAATTTAGAAATTTTTGGAGGAATGTTGCTAGGGAAGAAGAGAAGAGAGAGAGAAATGAGAGGGAAAGAGAGAAAAATCTCTTTTAAGCTAAGTAATCATGAGTTTCTTACCTAGGATAGAGAAGAGAAATCATGGTAATAGGGAGTTAGAAACAATGTTGTAGGGTTAGTAGACTTTTTAGGTTAGTGGGTGGTGTTTTAGAGATGGGTGGTGTTTTAGAGATGGGTGGTGTAGGGATAGGGCCTAGGTTGTGTGTGTGTGTAGTGTGTGTTGGAAATAGTGTAGTGTGAGTTGGAAATAGTTCCAAGAGATGAGACCTACCTAGAAATCCATGCACACCACCCCTAGGTGGGTCGCATGATCATGATCAAGGGCTTAGAAAATGAAATGCACCCAACTTACGATCTACACATCGGATAGATGCACAAGACGCGCCGTTGGAACCGCGGCAACAATGCCGTCACAATGGTATAGGTCTCAACTCGATCCGAGTCGGGTCTTCATGACTGGGCTCACGGATGACCGCAAACACTATCCAAGGGTCACGGGTCGCCGGGATTCGACCGGTAGGACCGCGGGATCAAGATGGACGGAATGCATACTCACACACACACATGCATACATGCGAACTCGGGTTGGGTCTCACAATGTGCCTCTACTGGTTATCAATTTGCCATCAACTAACACCCTATTCTCAGCTTCACTTTGATCCGAAAGCTTACTGCACATGGCTGAAAATCAATTTCATCATACAAAATGGAAGAAATTGCATGTTATAACATTATACATGAGAGGCTAAAAATGTGTCTGTGTGTTTTGAAGATTGAGCATATTGAAACTGAACTCTGTTTCCATAAAAGCACGTAATCCTAAACACCCGTTCTCAAATTCACATGGAAAGAGCAACACATCTAAAATTCAAATCTCCATCAGAAAAAAAAGAAAAAAAAAAAAGAAAACTATAATTCCAAATACCCACTTCCAATTCTTGAAGAAAGACTAAAGATCACATCGAAATCCATCGCTCTCCCCGAGGACCTGAAATTCCAAACTCCCAACCTCAAATTCAAGAAAAAAGAGCAAAAGAACAAAGCTAAATTCAAATCTCTCTAAAAATCTGCAAAACCCTTCACCAACTGTTCTATACAACAGCAACTGTTTAACTAAACCCTTCATACCCCAACAACTATTCCACACACTTCAAAAATCTACTACCATTGTTCTATACAACAACAACATTAAGATATATATTTAAACAACAACTGTCGGTTTAGAACAACAACTTCCATTGTTCCATTGTTCCTTAGAAAATCTATAAAAGGATTTTCAATGGTATTTAATGTATAGAAAATCTGCTACCATTATTGTGTGGAACACAACCCTGTCTTTGCACTTCCTCTATATGCAACGCAACCCAACCAAAATTTAGGTTGATAGTGAAACCATTTTGGGATTTAAGAGAGAGAGAGAGAGAAGAAGAAGAAGAAGAAGAAGAAGATGCATACCGAGTTCTGTTCCCAGCAAGGTTCGCAAAATTCAGGTTGATAGTGAAACCATGTGATCCCCCATTGATAATGTTAAATGCAGGCACAGGCAGAACTAGAGCTTTGTTCCCAGCAAGGTTCTCAATGTTCTGCATGACAAAGAGTGTGACTTAACAAACATACACTTCAGCAGTGAGTGAAGGGCCAGTGAATAATCATACATTTTGAACTATGTTTGGACAAACATTCGATGGAAATATAAGTTCGCTTCTGTCTCAATGCCATCTGGATATGATGCATCATGTGTTGATGAATCTGTAGCTCCACCATTTTGCAGTCTTTTAGCATGTACAGATGATGCCTGCAACCCTCTCAATTCCCTGGAAAGTTGGTGGGAGATGAGCTGGCCAGAATGGGCTTGAAGGACCTGTGAAATATTCATGTAAACTACAATATGCATAATAGTTCTCTATGACGCTGTGTATAGGTAATAGAAAAAGAAATTTTAGAAGCAAAAACCTTCAAAAGAGTAGAACTTGTCTCTAGATAAAGATTCATGACAGAGTTGCAATGTTGGAAAGGATTGGCAGATGCATCATTTGTTGCTGCAGAAGGTATTTCTTTTAAGAACTTGAGGCAACCCTAGGAAAAAGGAAAGAAAGACATGTCCATCAGTGGACTCTAAACATTTTCATGTTCAAGAAGCTTTAAGAGAAAAAAAAATGCAGCATATATTGAGGACAAGTTCATTCATACAATGGCAATGAAATAAAGCATGTGAATCACCTAGAAAAAAGTATCCTTGTATGTCTTAGATTTTCGTTCAGCCATTGCTCTAGATTTATGTGTTCCTTATGAGAAGCAACTGCAGCCAGTTTGATGCTGAATGTAAATGGAGTCATGTCCAATACTGATTGTAAGATCTGTGAGATGACATGTACATGAGTAGAAAAAGCAGCAAATGCAGACATGGAAGAGAGTTGTAATACCTGTAAACTGCTTGCATCTTTTGAAGTGGATTGGGTAATGCCACAGTAGGTAGAAGATCAATTTTGGGTGTGGCACCGCATGGTTCTCCCTAAGGAAAAGTTAGACATTTTGCACTTAGTATTTCTTAGATGTGCTTTGTGCATACAAGTGTATACCGACATAAGGTAGGAGTGGCAAATGGGTTGGCGCAGCTCACTGTGGGTTTGATGCCCTATAAGGTTGACTAGTGCCTAATTTTAGGCCTTGAACTAGATTTGGGCTTGTATCTGCCCAAAGGCATTTCAATTTTAAGGTCAGTGAGGTTGGGTACCCATGGTCTTTAGGTAGATACAAGCCTAAAATCCATCCCACGATCCGAAATCAAGCATAGGCCCACCAACGGGCCCCAAACCAATACCAGGCTGCACATTTGCTACTCTACCAACGAATATCCCCATAAACTTGTATGAATATAGCACATCTAAAAAATAAGTATCATCATTTTAGCAAATACTCTAACATTGATTTCTTTCATTGCATGTAAAACTGATTTATTTATAAGAGTAAATTTCACCAACAGCCAGCATTTTCTATTTTGCATACAATATTTTCAAATCATCATCATGATCAATGCCTATCCCAACTAATTGGGGTTGCTACAAGAATCCTATTCTGCCATTCCACTTTATTGAGGACCATATTCTCAGTTAAATAGTAGGTCATCAAAGATTTCTTACTACCTCCACTCACGTCCTTTTGACACCTCACCTTTTTAAGCCTTCAACGTGAGCCAACTCACTCTTAACAAGTGCAATTCTTGGTCTCAATGCACATGGCCACACCATCAAAGTCTACTTTCCCTCATTTTATTACTTATTGGTGGTGCTACTCATAAATTCCCTTGAATGTGTTATTTCTAATTCCATCCTTCCTCATCTTGCCACCTATCCATCTCAACATCCCTATTTTAGCCATGACAACTGTGTTTGTCGGCATCAATTGGCCAATTAAGATCAGGCTGCTATGCCCCATCCAAACTAGGGGACTGATGATGATCCAAGCCTATAGCAACCTGGGATGTTGAGAATCACAGATCTGGTTGTCCCATCCATGCTGGTTTTTTCTGCTTTACACGATCAATCCCAAGTGAAGGTTTCTAAGTTCATCACCTGCATGTATATTGGGAAAACATAATACACGTAGATACTTCAGGATACCATGACAATGACTTCATCATGTGTTAACCTAGCCAAATTCTAATGGGTTATTGAGACAATATACAACTCACAAGACAAATTAACATTGTTAACTAACTTAATATAGGAAATTAACAAAGGCCAGTCCCTTAAAAATTGCGATAAGAGCTCAAATTTTCAAACACACAAATCATAAACCACAGTAAACATTTTGAGCAAGGAAACTAATCATAGACACAACAGAGCAGTCACACCATACAAGCAAACATATGGAGGAAAGTATAACAAATCCTTCAAAATGCCAACAAAATATTGGTATTGTTTCTACCAGAGACAAGATTATATTATTAATAATTTATCATTCTAAATGTCGTTGACATGGAGTAGTCCAGACTCAAGACAACCCATCAGATAGACTCACACAACCTGCAAAACTCATCACCTAAGACGAGAACCCATACTCCCAACAATGACCCCCTTACAACAATTAATAATTTAATTGGCAATGGACGCCCATTTAGACTGATGTCAACTGAACATCCAAGATACAATGAACCAGCCATTTTCATCACTCGACTCAAAAACATGAAGGACAATGTGTTGTGATACTGGGTCTAGCAAAAATAGATCAAGCTGCTACCTGTTCAGCTTGAGGAGCTACAGGTGGTGAGTTGGCAGTCATACCCATTTTCTCTTCAAACAGCTGCTCAATTTCTTCACTCTGCCCTGCTTTCCCAAAAGCATCCAATACAGATTCGTGGAGTGCTTTCCCAAAAGCATCCAAAGAATTATGACTTGCAAATTACAAAGCTTTTGGATTTTAGAGTGTGACTGTCCCATTGTATTGTTTTTACGAATAGCAAATTTTTAACAAAATGGGACTTTTCATGTTAGAGTGAACTAATCCCATCACTGTGAGAGGAAGTTCTAAGATTTTTAGGCAATCTTGCAACTCTCATTGCCTCAGAGCATTAGTTGCTTTTTCTTCTTCTTTTTTAATTCATTATGGTGTTTTTGGAGTTATAAAAGGTTATAAACATTTTCCTGATTTAGTTAAATTGGAATCCATTGCAGAGTCAAATTTGAATTCTGAACTGACAGTTGGGTGTACTAACAAGCTAACAAAAAAAAAGCACTCAAACCTTAGATATACATAACCGAGGAGCAAAAAAAAATCAGATGTACTAATTTATCCTTAGAATAACTGTAAAATTCAATGAAAAAGGAAAAAAAGAATAACCGAATTCCCTGAAATTAGATGAAAACTGGTTTGCATTCATTGAAAATGGCAGTCACCATGAATCTTCTGGTTTCAGAATTTTTAGTCAACAAATATTTGATGATTGCATTCGATACTTGTTCTCTTGCAGTCACCATGGGTCTTCTGGTTTCAGAATCTAATGATGGATCAAACCATCAAGTCCTATATATACTGATTCTATGTTTTCTTCATGTTACTCCCTAGAGCATGTCTATCTCTATGTACAAATAAAACAATCATGTTGATGGTTTGCCTTTATCTCCATGGTAGAGTTCAGTGGACCCTCCTTCTAAATAGGACCTCTCATCCCATTGTTGAGAACACCAACCCAAGAATGCTACATTCATTACATGATTCTGTTTTGTCTTCTGAGTTTTAACCCAATGACTTTTTTTTTGGTAGAATTAGTTTAGGTTGTATGTTCTCGCGACTGTGATACTTCTAATCCAACACGAACTGACTATTTAGGCAGCATTTGGATGCACTGTCCAATAAAATTATAATAACAAGTTCAATAAAGTGGAAATGACCAAATTGAAATTAGTTAGTATTCATATTAAATAAAGTAAAGTCCACTATCAAAAGCAGAAACAAGTAGGCTGGATATCTACCAGGATGACTTTAGAAAAACATGGAACTGGAAGATGTGCAGAAATGAATCTACTTGATGTGCAGTCTCATGAACATATAAAAACCTGCCTCCATACACCTAGCCATGCTACACAGACATGGAACAGGAAGTTCCGCGTCGTCCATAAAATTAACTTACTTTGTACCTGCCTTGGCCGAGAAAGAAGGACATAGTCTCAACTTCTAATCAGATGGGCCATGCATGTATTTTGAATGTAGGCTGTTTTTCATTTCCTTAGATGCCATTTTGATGAACCGCGCCTAAATCTAAACCAAAGTAAAAATAAATCACAAAGCTCAATCTAAATTTGCTTTCACCTAATTCCATAGATCCATGAACAAACCTCATTTCACAACATCCATTAAAAGACACGTATATATTCCATTATCTGCACAAGAATCCCAACTAAGTCATGAGATGGAAGGAGTTTGATTTGAATCAAACAAAAAATTACAGCAACAAATTCCACATTTCCATTGTTAAAATGGGGGAACATGTTATATACATGGCTAGTATTGTAATGTGCACGGGTTGGCTAGTATTTGTATGTGCACAGGTTGTCAATTACAGGATGCCCCATCCACAATGACCGTGCCTGCTTACCTCCAGAAATCTCAACATGGTTTGCAAAGTAGATATGATTTCTAGCTAAACCACCTACAACCAGCAAACCAAGCAAATGCATTTGTTTTTACAATGCAACAAGAAGGAGAGGGAGTTACCATTATTGATCGAACTTCATATACAACAAACCCACAACCTGCCAAGAAAAAACCATAACCAGTTAAACTAGCAATCAAGTAAGCAACTAAAAGAATTCTTTAATCATATACAACAAACCCAAATTACTCTTAGGCAAGATTGAGAACAAAATCATTATCTTCAGCTTTGCCTAATGACAACAGTCCATTTTACAAGGATCAAGTGGAGAGACCTGCAAACTATCATGAGTCGAAATGGCGTGACGGTTTAGGATTCTCAGGACAAGAGCATGGTTATTATGATCACTTGAGGGAAGAGAAGAATGATGAACTTGGTATTTCCTCAGGGAAAGAGAGAACTCACACATGGGGTTGCAACAGTTCATCCCATTGCTCCTGATACAGTTCATAGATACCCAAACTATGATGGAAACATTCATCAATTTAGTTTCCATTCATTGCATGAAGCTCAGTTAGAAAAAAAAAAGAAGATCGCTACCTTAATAACCAAAACCACAAGCTTTGCATACATATCAATAACAGCAAATGAGAGATGCTGGACTTGTTGTGGCGTTTGTAGGGACAATGAGCTTGGATTAATCATGTCAGTGGCCAAACAATTTGCTACAGAAATTTCCTGAAATTATAGGTAGAGAGAAGGAAAACTCTTAACAATTGTGAGGGTCTGGAGGATTCTCATGGAAACATAATAAAAACCGCAGAAAAAGTTTACCATGAGGATTCGGAAAAAGCGATCTGTGTGATCATCCCCTTTAAGCAACCCAGTTTGTTGTAACTGTGAGATATAATGGGTATAAGCTACACCATACACAGTCAACTAAAGTTCTGCATTTAGCTTTATAAAAATTTAGACTATATTTAAATTTGAATTTGAATTTGTTTATGGATTCTTTAAATATTTTCATGCTTTTAATTGGATAGTCTTCTGTTTGTTTAATTCATTTCAAGGTTTTTTGAGACTGATCAGGTTATTAGCTTTGAAAGAATTTCAAGTATGCTACATTAGCTTTTTTATTTTTCCTTTATCAGGAATACATGGACTTCAACTCAAGAATACACATGCTATACTCATGTATTCAGTTTACACTAGTGAGGTCCATAATTCATTTACACAGAGCATCAGTCTCAGCTTAGCAGGAGGGGAAAAGGAAGGTGGGTGACCCAACTAGAAAATGATTCATTTATACCCATTTTTTTGCTTTCACATGGCCTTTACTGTTATGCAACTATAACACCAGCCAGCTTTTCTGTGGTCACAATTCCATTTGCTGACAGGAACATTGTCTCCTGATATGTGCCAATTGACTGGCCTATGGTACTTGTACGTGGATACTAATGAAACCTGCATCAATGGTTTCCTAGGAATTTATATTTGAGATTTTGTTCATACCCTTGTTTGAACCATCTCTACCGGTGTTGTTGCAGTGATGTGAGCAGGACAATAACCTCTCAGGAACCATACCAGACAACATTGGGAATTGTACGAGCTACGAAATCCTATAAGATGGCTGGAATTCCTTTTGGTGTGGGTGTTGTGCTTGTTCTTTCTTCAATTGCTTATGGTCTATTGACTATTATGACTTCCAGGGATATTTCTTACAATCAAATCACTGGAGAGATTCCTTACAACATTGGTTTCCTGCAAGTAGCTACATTGTATGTTTCCATCTCTCAAAAGCTCTATTGTATCTCTTTTCATCTGCAAATAACTATTCATTTCATCTACTAATTAACCAACTAGAATCATTCAGCTATTGATATTTTTGAACTCTTCTAGTTAAACTGCTTACTGTAGTATACTCCACTGAATCTCTATTACAGCTGACAATCTGCAACTTTTTTTCTTTTATTTTTTGCTCCAGTTGTCATTCATTCTTGTTGCATTTAATTAGGTTTGTTTTTCTTGAAAATGGTGTGCTGACCCTAATGAAAAAAAACTTTCTATTATTATGTCTCTTCATGGAAATAGGCTTACTAGGAAGATTCCAGAAGTGATAGGACTCATGCAAGCTCTTGCTATTTTGTAAGTTTTGTATTGTCTTCTCAAATTCTTTTCATTTTTTTTTCAAAATTTCTTTTCTTCCTAAATAACTGCATGCATCTTTTAAGAAATATGTTCACATAAACAAATCCAACTATAATTTTGACTATAGTGCAATTTTTTTTAAAATGAAAATTCTTAACTGACCTTTCAGAGGGGATGGTGTCAATATCATCACTCAGTTTTAGCAATGATGCAACCTCCTCAGCTATCCTTTGCTTCTCAATAGAAGCTGGTCCAAAGAGCAATTATAGGACTTAGGCAAGCGACAACGTTGTCAAAGAGTATATGCAGTCTTCTTCTTTTTTAAAAAAATTAAAAGGGAAAACGAAAAAATAGAAAAAATCACATGATGATATGCCTAACCATATTCTTCCACAGAACATGTGACTTGAATGAATCTTTTGATAATGAAGGCTACAGAAGATCAGCTACCAGAGCTAAAAATCTGTGTAATTTCTGGAAGCTGCAACCTTATCAGAAGAAGCATTTTCCAAGCCAACAACAAATGGTGACCAAGCATGAAAACAAAAAGCAGAACATAAGTGTAGTCAATCCACAAAACAAAAGTACTTTTAGATCAAGCTGATATTTGTGTTTTGCGTGAGATATAATGGGTATAAGCTACATCAATATAATTAGTTTCACAACGCATAACATCAACTTGAAAGTAAATCATAAGTACAAAACAGTAGTTTTCCAAGAAGTTATGGACATCGAAATTTCGGCAGTCTAAAATGGTTGTATATTCTCCACTGTACAACTTAATAGTCCACCATGTACAGCTTTCAATTTCCATACTGAAAAAAAAACTATACAAGTATGAAGCATGCTAACCTGTGTGTGATTTGGAGACGATTAGATTGCCATATCACCTCCCAATTCATCAATGACCATATCTACTCTAGTCATAAAATCTGGTAAGAATTGAACAGAAGCAGCATCATAAAAAGGAGTAAGAACAGACTGCTGACCAATAAGAAGAATATTGGGTAGTTCGTCTAATCCATGTTTAACTCTTGATCCATAACAATTGGACCAACTGAATGAAGAGTCTAGATCTCACTGAAGACTAATTACAATATAGGAGGACAGTGACTTCCATACTACTTACTGGGTGTTGATTAATGACGCCCATATATATTATAGGGAAGATCTCATTTTTTTGTTCTTTTTTTTTTTGCTTTTTCTTTTTTCCTTTTTCGAAGCAAATAGTGAAGAAGAGCTTTACTAAGCCCACAGACGAGCACAGTCAGCTCATGCTCACACCAGAACATGTGACAGCATGGCACATATGTATTTTCCAATCCATCCAATAGAAGGATCCCACCATCTTGATGCCCTGTACAAAGATTCAGGTCGATCTACGCACAACCTTCAGATTAGAAGCAGATAACTAGTAATGGAAGAAATTCACATACCATGAAAAGAAGAATCCGATATGCATCTCTGCAACCAAAAAAGTTCAAAATTTTAAAACTACACAAACAAAGAGAAGGTCATACTAAAGAAACTAGTAAATATAGTTTGCATATCTTACCATTGTTCTCATGTTCAGTCAAACGGCCAGTCAATAGTTCAATGAAGCTAGGAGGCAAAGCTGAGAAAACAGTTCCGAAGTTGTTGTCAAGTAATGGCTGCTAAGAACACTCAAGCTGCTCACTATCAACTCTCGAAACAGGCATCTTGGTATGATAACTAATATCATGTTTAACAAAGCTCGACTCCTAATTAGTTCTGCAAGACTAAAGAATTTGTATGACTAATGCTCTTTCTTTTTATGTTTTACAGAAATTCAAATTAATCAGCCAAATGGAGTATAAAGAAAACAAAGATGCATCAAATCCTTTGAAAATATCTATATTACCACACTAAAGGATCAAAAAGTATTTACACTTAAAAAAGTAAGAAAGAAAGAAAAAGAAAAAAAAAGGGGAAAAAAACTCAATTACCTTAAAGAAAGTAAAAAGTAAATCAACAAATGTTATCCAATGAACATTTACGTGAAAAATAACATTAACTAGTAAAAAGGCCAACTCAATGGCTACAATAATACCTTTGGGTTATTGAGCTCTCAAAGATGTGGCAACCTAGTGATTTTGGTTTCCATTAGAATTATCAAATTGCTTTTTAATGTAAAGTACCATTAGCCTTGGAGAAAATCTTTGGTGTGACTACATTAAGAAGCCAGAACTATACTCTCCTCCATATTCGTGAACCACATACATGTATTTATCAACAGAAAAACCAATTTCTCCAGACACATGAGTTGCATTAAGAAGTCGAATGATTTGACCTATGAGGTTTTGCATCTGCCAGTACTTTGGCAAGCTTGCATCTCATCACCATACATTCAAAACATGAAATAATTTGTAAGCTATAACCACCTTATTAAGTCAATTGAAATATTCAGCAAACAAAACCAATTTAGGGCCAACAAAACAAGGCCAACGATATTTACTCCAAAAATTCTGCCATTTCTTACACATTCACTCTCCTCTAGATTCACTACATATATTCTTAAGTAAAAGGGCATTAAGGTAGGATAATGATCGAGGGACTACTAGTCTGTATCATTTCCAATACTTTTTGTTTTTCTTTTTCTTTTTATTCATAAATGTGTAAACAACTCCAATAGGGCTACGAAAAACAACTCATTACCCTAAATCTCCAAATACAATTGAATCCCCATTAATGAATGGCAGTGCCATGGATAACACCCCCTAGACTCTAGCTGTTGAACAATCCATCCAAAGAACATAGAGGAAATCAATTAAATTACAGAGCCACCCTATAAAGCCTTTCCCCAATGATTCTAGAATTCCTCTCAAAAAACCCTCACATTATACCATGGCCAAATAATTGAGTCTTGGGATTAGAAAGGATGCCATGTCCATCTAGCAATGACATGGAAAATGGACACATTTAAGACCCCAAAATAGCTTACAACCCATGAAGGCAGCCCCAACCCCATTTAAGACACTCCCCATGGATTTGGATTTGGCAAAAAATTCCCCACCACAAACTATAGAGTTTGTTTCTCCAAAGAAGGTATTATTTGGCAAATCAACCAAACCCCTTCTAAACTCTAACTTTTGATCATTGAGGAAATCAATTGAATTACAGAGCCAATCTATAAAGTCTTTCCCTTAAGGATTCTAGAATTTCTCTCCATAGCCCCCACATTATACCATAAGGAAGAATTTGCCAAATAATTTAGACTTCGGATTGGAAAGGACTGCATGTCCATATAACAAAATGACATGGAAAAAGAACCAATTTAAGATCCACAAACCCTTTACATGGACAACCCCAACCCCATTTAAGAATCTCTCCATGGATTTGGCAAATTCCCAACTCCACAAATCCATGGATTCAAAGCCAAAAATTTTCCTCCAGGAAAAAAAGAAGAAGCTCATTGCACTAATTCTCCATATGCAATTGAATCCCAAGCACTGAATGCCAACACCATGGATAACCTCCTTAACTCCATCTTTTGAACAACCCACCAAAAGATCATAGATTTTTTTTTTAAGGTAAATGCACTTTTATTGAAGAAGTGCCAAAAGGCGAAACATTACCACAAAAGCCCAACCATCTCAAAACCAAACACTATAGTTGGATGGATGGCATTAATGTAAGCTACATTAGTCAGGGGATCCAGGGAAGCCACACCCCTTTTTCTAGCCCTGAAGAGGATTTTACTTTTTAATGGTGGGCATTCAGTTACCACTCTTTCTTGTCGTGTGGTCCACACATGATTTGGATCAGATTTCCATTTTGGGTTCATACCCCATATTCATATGAAAAATAAAATAAAAATTAAAAAAATGGATGCACGTTGTAGATATAACATGAACATAATGGGGAAAGTGAGTATGTGATTGCAAATAGAAATCAGCAAGGAAACACCTCAGTACGCATTACCCTCAACTTTACATTCCTGCTTCAAGTATTGTACACAAGTCCATGGAAGATAACTAATCAAAATCAATTTATGGAGAATTACTACTGAGTTGAGAAAAATGTTCTTCTCAATGTTACTTATAATCGGGTTCCTTATACACATGAGGATCATTACTTTGCCTCATTAACATCCATGCCATTCAAATCCTTGACTAGATTGTTATTTTGGCATATTAAAACATCTATATCATCATAAGAGAAAAAGAATCCTAAAATAAAATAAAAATAAAATATATAAAAAAACCTAATCCAATTCCCGGGAAAAAAAAAGAAGAAGAAGAAGAAGAAGAAAATCATTCTTCCATACCTAAAATGGACGCGGATTATGGCGTCAGAGAGGGAAGTCTTCGTGAGATCAAGAGAGAGGGGATGCTTAGGGAGAGAAGAGGAGTTTGTGAGAGGGGAGATCGAGAGAGAGAAAAAGGGCGCGGGAGATCGAGAGAGAGAGAGAGAGAGAGAGAGAGAGAGAGAGAGAGAGATGGATGCCGAATGGGTTTGGAGTGGAGGGAAATGAAAGGTTGAGAGAGAGAGAGAGAGACGCGAAATGGGTTTGGAGTGGAGGGAAATGGAAGGTTTCATGAGATGGACACGGAATGGGTTTGGAGTGGAGGGAGATGAAAGATTTCGTGCAAGGGGGGAAAAGAAAAAGGGCAGCGCGGTAAGAGTTTTCGCATTTTTACCTGCTACGGCTTGGCTACGGTTTTAATCCGTAGCTAAAAGCCATGGACCGTAGCCGACTATCGCATACAGTTTTGACGGTCATGGACGAACGGCCCTCTCAAGGGCGGCTTTGTAGGATCCATCATGATACATTTCATATATCCACTCCGTCCATTAATTTTTAATTTTTTTTTATAGGATTGACCCCAAAATATAGGAAATTCGAAGGTCAAATTAAACCACACCATTGATCAATGGTAAGTATTTAATCTCCACTGTTTCCTACAGTGTGGTCCACTTGAGCCTTCGAACTACTTCCTTTTTTGGGCTCTTGCCCAAAAATGCTCTTTCAAAATGAATAGACGTATTAGATGGAGTACACATATTTTAATGTGTATCATAGAGTCCCTTATGAGGCCGTCTCAGGTGGTAGGTACGAGTGGTGGTGATAGCTTTTAGCTACGGTTTGATTATTTTTAACTATGGATTTAAGCTGTAGTAATATAGTTACGGTCTATATCCGTAGCCAAAAACTATAATAGTCCATAACCTTTGGTCATTTTTTTGGTAGTGACAAAGAAAGACACAATTGTGAAGGTTTTGGGTGAACCTGGAAAACCTATCTTTGATAGTGAACGCTGATATCCCCTATGTGAGGATATTAGGACTAGAGTAGCTGTGTGGCTATTTATTAACAGTTGGTATACACACAGGCGAACCACTATAATCCCTTGTGTTTTGTGGTTGTGTGGTTTATATTTCATATCTTTAATTATTCATTTGTGGGATGTATATGTGGATGTGAATGTTGTAATCATTTTATTTCAAGCTCAGTAGGGAATGTGTAATAGTTTAGATTTATATTTCTGCAATTTATTCCTTGCTATCTCTTTATCAGTTTGAGCTTCAGTTTCTTTATTTGTTCTAGTAAGGTTGCCCTGCCATTTTTATGGTGCATGGTTGTCCTTAGAACAATCAATATTTTGAGATTGCATTCCGCATTGTGTATTGATTTATTTATTTGTCTATCTCTCTTTCTTTATTTCTGCTGTATTTATTTTAAATTTAGCATAGTCCTATTCACCCCCCCCCCCCCCCCCCTCCCCAAAAAAAAAAAAAAAATCTTCCAAGCCTCCCAAGGAGAAGCAAGGTGTAGCGCACTTCCCTACCTTAAAAACTCTCATCTCCACCATCCAAATTTCATCATCCACCATCAAAGGTTGAGCATAGGAGCTAAGGAAGCCAAGGGACCAAGAAGAAGGACAACCAGTTGGTGATCGTAACATAAGATCTTGATTTTTTTATGTATGTAAGGCCCACTTGTGATGGGACCCATCTTGATGTTTGTATTGTATCCAAAATGGGCCCATAGTGGTGGGGTCCCTCCAATATGACGATCTCTCTCTCTCTCTCTCTCTCTCTCTCTCTCTCTCTCTCTCTCTTTTGTGATGGATTGTGGCCCACTTGATATAGACTGTCCATCTCTTAGGCCCCTTCTCGCTGCCATAGATGAAGTAAAAAACACAAATATCAGTTTGATCCAAGCAATGGGCCACGCCGACGTGGCCCTACCATGATTTATTTATTGTATCCCAAACGTCCATCATGGACGGTGGGCCAGCGGGCCACACTTGTAGTAGCACTACTGGCTAACGTCAAAAAGTTCTGTGGGTCCCAGCACAAGGTATGTTTTATACCCAAACCATTCATCTGTGTGGGACCCACACGTGATGTATATCCACACCGTCCAGTGGTCTGGACGGTGGGGACCACCATGATTTATGTGTTTTTCACTTTTTTTTTAAAATAATAATATAATAATACTTATATATTATATATATAATTCTATGATGGGCCCCATGTGGGACCCACCTGTTGGGATCGGATTGGCTAGTGTAGCTCACACCAGCTATATAGCTGATGTAGTGACATCAGCAAGTTTTGGGCTCACCATGATGTAGTGTTGAATTCACACCATCCAAATCTGGACGGTGTTACGTAGGGCCAACCGTGATGCATGGATCCCATCCATGCCATCCAGCTGACGGGCGTGGGTCCACCGTAATGTAAATGTTTTATCCACTCTGTTCAGTCCATGGATGTGGACCACACCATGATGTGTGTATTTCGTATCCACACCATGCATCTATGTGGCCCACCATGTAGTGTTATACCCACACCGTCCATGGTTGGGACGGTGGGTCTCCACCATGATGTATCTGATTATCCAGGCCATCTGTCCCTTGACGGTCCTGTGAGACACACCATGAGATATGTGTTATATCCTAACCATCCATCTCTCTCGAAGTGGACCCCTCACTAGCCACATAGCTGTTGTTTGATGTCAGTAAGCTATGTGGGTCCCACCAGTTAGTTAGTTGATGTACTAACATCATCAAGTGGGCTGATCATGAGGCCTATGTTATATTCTCACCATCCATCTAGATGTGAGGCAGATCCAAATATCTAGTGGGCCACGTGTGTGGGACCCACTGTGATATATGTATTTTGTATTCCCCCACGCCATCCACCTATTTTGTATCCACACAGTCCATCTAATTAGCGAGCTTGTCTTGATGCTTGGGACTAAAAATGAGGCAGATTCGTGTATCAGTTGGACCACATTGCAGAAAACAGTGGAGGATTGAACGCCTACCATTGAAACCCTTTTGGGAGTCCGGAAGTGTTGGATCAGTATGAAATTTGTTTTTTTCCACTTAATCAGGTCTTTGTGACCATATGAACAAATTATATGGAAAATAAACGTTATGGTGGGTCGTGGGAATTCTAACGGCGGAAAACATTATCTCCACTATTATTTGTGGTATGGTCCAGATGATCTTCCGTTATGATTCATTTGGGTAATGCTCTAAAATAACCTCTTAAAATAGATGAATGGTGTAGATGGTGTGGCCCGTGGATGCAGCCCACTTGATGTATATGAGGCCCACTGCTGCAGCCCATGTGATGTGGCCCACTTGATGTATATGAGGCCCGTTGGTGCAGCCCATGTGATGTGGCCCACTTGATGTATATGAGGCACATTGGTGTGGCCCATGTGATGTGGCCTACTTGATGTATATGAGGCCCATTGTGATGTATTTCAAGCCCATGGGTTGAGGCCCAATGTGATGTATATAAGAACCATGAGTGAGGCCCAATGAGACGTATGTGAGGCCTTTATGTGGGGCCGAATGTGATGTATATGAGGTCCATTGCGATGTATGATTCCACCATGATGTATGTAATGATGTTTATGGGGGGCCATGCCTTGGGAGCAATGATGGTTTGACGTCCACATTGTAAAAGTAATGATGGTTAAATGTCCACATTGTAACACTTCCTAAGGCCCATTGTTAGGCCCATACTTGTTGTGTGTAGGCCGTCTAGGCCCATCTTTGTTATGAAGATAATTCATCACCATATAACATGCTTAGTATAACTCCATGATTCATGCCCACACGCATCATATGTATGCTTGATATGAGGAGTGAATGATCATAGCATATGTCATTGGGCAGATTGTTTATGCAACTCATTGATAGGAGTTACCCACATGAGCGCGAGATACGCGCGGGATTACTGCATGACTGGATAGTGTGATTCATGCATCTCGCATCTGTGTGACATGATTACTATACACCCTAGCGACACCAGGGCTATGGCCTCCACAAGCATATCGTGGATGGCATGTTCAAACACCAAAAATACTGTTACTAGCATTGGGGCGCCATAGATGTCCCTGGGTGAAAATCTCTAAATCTGATTGTATCAGAGGATGACTCCAACGTTGAGACCGAGTTGATACATGAGCACATGAGGGTCGTATACTAGTAGGCCACATCTCCCACTATGTCGTGGTCGGTTGGAAAGGGGTGTGACCTTACTCGCCTGAGTGAGGGGGGGAATATCTAGGTTGAGTTTGACTATCTTGATGAATGGGTCGGCTATCGACGAGCCGGGCCCGATATTGGTGGGCAGATAATAAGGTCTCTTCCACTTACCTAGTTGTGCACTTAGATAGGGGCGGTAAGCTAGTGTGGAGTGTACTAGACCCCAGTGATTGTCTAGCGTGAGAACTATACTAATATTTGATGTTTTAGTGATGAGCTGCACGGATATGTGGATTCAGATGAGGACTGGAATGCTTGAGTTGTATCTCGCATCGCATGGCCTTGGTATGGCCGATATCATTCATACCTTACATCGCATGGCCTTGATATGGCTGATAGCATTCAAGCCTTGCATTGCATGGCCTTGATATGGCCGATAGCATTCATGCCTTGCATCACATAGCCTTGGTATAACTATTGGCACCCATAGACTTACTAGCATTTTCGCTTTACTCTGTATTGCATACTTACATTTTAACCGTGCGCACACACTTCCACTACTCTCTAAGCTTTTTATAAGCTTATACACGATTGATGCATACAGGTGATGCTAGGACGCCATAGCAGCATTGAGCTTCGAGCGTACAACCGACTTTTAGAGCTTTTAATTATCGATATTATATTTTCCTTACACATTGTACTCAAAGTTTTTTATCTTAGTGGATTTGTGATGATGTTGTTGGTTGTTGTTTATGTGTTATGCTTATGGTTATGCTTATTGCGAATCAAATTCATGTTAAAAATTCTCCTTGTAGGATCCCAGGATTGGAACCTGGTATATGGGTGCCAGGAGCCGAGAATGGGGCACTACGGAGGTTGTCGATGCCAGATTCGGCGATCGGGAATTTTGTGAGCCTGATTTTCGAGTTTAGGGCATGACATAGGGTGCATAAATCAGTACATTAAAAACACGTTCTGCACATATCCCCTCTAATAAAGCCACAACTTTTTAGACTTTGTCTTTATATATCTCTATGCCTGGGATCGTTTTTATGATGTCCAAATCTTTCATGTCAAATTCTTTTCTTAATAGAGACTTAAGCAGAGTATCTCACTCTTAGCATTTGTAGTAATCAGCATATCATCAATGTAAAGTATCAGTAGAATATAGGACCCATTCTCAAATACCCTATAATATACGCAACAATCGTACTCACATATGATATACCTAATCTTCACCATGTAGAAATCGAACCACTTGTACTACTGCCTCGGAGACTGATTAAACTCATATAATAACTTCTTTTGCATACACACGTGGTCTTCCTTACCAAGCTCCTCAAATCCCTAAAGTCATCTTATGTAAACGACTTCCTCCAAGTTTCTATGAAGGAATGTCATCTTCACATCGAGATGCTCCAATTCCAAATTAAGCTTTACTAACATAGCTAGTAGCACCCTGATTGATGTATGTTTTGCAACCATAAAGAAAACTTCATTAAAATCTACTCATTTCCTCTGCGAGTACCCCTTTGCTACAAGTCGTACCTTGTACTTTTTGCTCTATTTTTTTGTTAATGCTTCATTTTTTCTAAACATCCATTTATACCTTATAGCTATTTGACCTTTTGAAAGTTCCACCAACTCCCATGTTCGATTCTTATGTAGAGATTCAATCTCCTCTACTATGGATAACATTCGCTTATTGTCATCCTTTCCAGACTAAGCCTCTTGAAAGTTGGAGGGATCTCTACTCCCTATAAACAATGCAAATGAAACTACGTGCTCGAACCCATATCGAACCAAGGCTCTAATGGTTCATCTCTCTCTATTCTTGGCTATACTCGCCTGGGTATCTTGCTGATTTTTTTGGTCAGTATCTTACTCTTACTAAATTTCACCTTCAGTAACCTATTCAAGTGGCTCCACCAGCACTAACATTTTCTCAACATCACCATGTATTTCTAACTTTCCTACAACATTCTTGTTGATCTTCAACATTAATGCCTCATCAAAGATGGCATTTCTATTACTGACCACCTTCTATAAAAATGTATCCCAAAGCTTATAGCCCTTAACACATTTCTTATACCCAATAAAGATGCACTTCCTAGATCAGGGATCCAACTTCATCCTTTGTCCACTTTATACGTAGACGTATGATAGACACCCAAAGATCCACAATTCTGAGTAATTGAGGTCCTTGCATGTCTAGACTTCGTTTATAACCTTGGAATCTAGCATCATAAATGGTGACTGATTTACAATATATCATGTCACATAACCACTTCTGCTCAGAAGCTTTTAGGCAGTCCTGCATGAAACCGCATTCTCGCCCTCTCTAATAGAGTTTTGTTCATTATCTCTGCCACCTTATTCTATTGTGAGGTCCTATTGAGTGTGAAATATTTCATATTTTTCCCTATTTATACATTGGTTTTATAAACATGATACACTACGTGAAAAATGGAAAAAAAATAACGGATTTTGAGACGGTTGTGGACTGTCTCTAAAATTCTTTAGTTTAAAGACGGTTTAGAGACGACCCTAAACCGTCTCTAAAATTCTAGACGGCTCTTGACCATCCCTAACATTGTCTTAAAATGTTGAACGTCCACAAATCATTTAAGACGGTTAAAGACCGTCTTATATGCAGTCATCTGAGACGGTCATTGGCTGTCTGCATTAGAGATGGTCATTAACTGTCTTTTACTTATAATATGAAATGGTCAAAGATCATCTCTAATAGAGACGCTCCGTAGCCGTCTTATAGCCCTGGTAAAGACCGTCTCTATTAGAGACTGTCAATGACCCTCTCTATTAAGGACTGTCAATGATCGTCTCTATTAGGGACTGTCGAGGACCATCTCTATTAGAGATTGTCAATGACTGTCTCTATTAGAGACGGTCCTTAGCCATCTTATAGCGGTCTTTTGAGACTGTCTAAGACCGTCTGCATTAGAGACGGTCCTTAACCGTCTCTACTGCTCAGAAAAATATAGTTAAGAAGCTTATAAAAATTTAATGAATTTTTTTTAAAAAAAAAAGTTAAGAAGCTTAGAAAAAATTATGAATTTCTAAAAAAATATATTTAAAAAGCTTAGAAAAAATAATTAACAATGTTTTAAAAAAAAAACTGATTTTATAAAAATTAGGATTTTGAAAAAAAAAATTAAGAACTTTGAATAAGAAGCTTAGAAAAAATAATTAACAATGTTTTAAAAAAATAATTAAGAACCAAAAAATTATGAATTTCAAAAAAAAATATTATGAATTTCGAAAAAAAAAATAGTTAAGAAGCTTAGGAAAAATAATTAAGAACCTAAAAATTAAACAAAATTGTGAAAAAATTGACAAAAATAGTTAAGAAGCTTAGAAAAAATTAAACAAAAATAGTTAAGAAGCTTAGAAAAAATTAAACAAAAAATAGTTAAGAAGCTTAGAAAATAATTAAGAACCAAAAAATTAAACAAAAAATAGTTAAGAAGCTTAGAAAATAATTAAGAAAAAATTAAACAAAAAATAGTTAAGGAGCTTAGAAAGTAATTAAGAAAAAATTAAATAAAAAATAGTTAAGAAGCTTAGAAAAATAGTTAAGAAGCTTAGAAAATAATTAAGAAGCTTAGAAAATAATTAACCAAAAATAGCTAAGAAGTTTAGAAAATAATTAAGAAGCTTAGAAAATAATTAAGAACCAAAAATAGTTAAGAAGCTTATAAAATAGTTAAGAACCAAAAATAGTTAAGAAGCACCAAAAATAATTAAGAAGCTTAGAAAATAAAAGAAGCTTAGAAAATAATTAAGAAGCTTAGAAAGATAGTTAAGAAGCTTAGAAAATAATTAAGAAAAAATTAAATAAAAAATAGTTAAGAAGCTTAGAAAATAATTAAGAACCAAAAAATTAAACAAAAAATAGTTAAGAAGCTTAGAAAAAATAATTAAGAACCAAAAAATTATGAATTTCGAAAAAAAAATAATTAACAAGCTTAGAAAAAATATTTAACAATGTTTAAAAAAAAAACTTATTTTATAAAAATCTAGATTTTGAAAAAAAAATTAAGAACTTTGAATAATGTTGATAACTTTGAAAAAAGAAAGATTTCAATAAAAAAATTATATTTAAAAAAAATATATAAAAAAAATTAAACAAAATTATGAAAAAATTGACAAATTGTAAAAATATATATATTTTAAAAAAGAAAACTAGATTTTGTATTTTGACAAGAAAAATTGAAAAGTTATATAACAAAAGTGAGATTTAGAAAATAATATTTTGAAAAAGAAAATTTAAAAAATTAAACAGAATTGTGAAAAAATTGACAAATTGTAAAAAAAAATATATATTTTTAAAAAGAAAACTAGATCTTGTATTTTGACAATAAAAATTGAAAAGTTATATAACAAAAGTGAGATTTAAAAAATGATATTTTGAAAAAGAAATTTTAAAAAATTAAACAAAATTGTAAAAAAAATTGACAAATTGTAAAAAATATATATTTTTTAAAAAAGAAAACTAGATTTTGTATTTTGACAAGAAAAATTGAAAAGTGATATAACAAAAGTGATATTTAAAAAATGATATTTTAAAAAATAAAATTTAAAAATCAAACAGAATTGTGAAAAAATTGACAAATTGTAAAAAAATATATTTTTAAAAAAAGAAAACTAGATTTTGTATTTTGACAAGAAAAATTGAAAAGTTAGATTACAAAAATAAGATTTTGATGATGTGTTGTATATCCTTACTGCCCCTATGTTTCTCCAACCCATTTTTGGGTCGGCTATAAAAAATTGTGTAGATTTAAATATTAAGTGGACCACACCACTGGAAAGAATGAGAATATAGTACCTCATCATTAAAAATTATAAAGAGCCCATCGTAAGGTTTTAGTAATGTTTATTTGCAATCCAACTTGTTGATAATGTAAAGAAGATCTAGATGAAGGTAAACTATAAAGATCAAATTGATTCAAAACTTTTGTGGCCTTTAAAAGGTTTTTAATAGTTATTCATCATTGTTTTGATTGGTATGGCTCACTTGAGATTATTGAGTTCTTATGATTTGAAATCACATCCTAAAATATGATGAAAAAAATATATGGACGGTGTCGATTACATAAAACATATCAAGGTGGGCCCTACATGGTTAGAGTAACACCCATGAAGGAGTTACCTAAAATAGTGAAATGGTACTATAAGGTCACCTCAAGGGAACTTCCCATGAGGTTAATCTGTGTGCGCCCCACCATGATGTGTGTAGAACATCAACACCATGCATTTGATGTGTCCCCTTTAAGTCTAAAAATCAGTCATATACGAAACTCAGGTGGACCATAACATCTAAAACTATGTGAAAACATCCCTAAAACATATAAAAGCATTTGGTGGGGCCCATATGAGTTTTGGATGTGTATGAAACTTGGTTTGACTGCTCATCTAAGTGGGACACACATAATGAATAGGCTGGATCTATGAACCACATCCAGGTGGGCCCAATAAATGATTATGAATGTTTTAATGGGAGGGTAACCCTCTCAACTATAGTATGTAGTGTGGCCCACCCAAGTCATGGATTCACTTTATTTTTAAGCTCGTGGCCTACCATGGAATGGTGCATCTGACTGATGGGGCGGATCCAACGTTCAAGGTGGAAATCATTATTCCACACTGTTTTGTGTGGCATGGTCCACTTGAGTTTTGGATTTACCGAAAATTTGGGATCAACACATTGTTCATCCATTTTTCGAGATCATTTTACAGAATTATCTAAAAAATGAATCATATTCAAAGATTAAATGGACCACACCACAAATAAGGGGAACAGATTGGCTACTCCCCTTACACCATCCAATGGCTGGTGGTTGATGCTGTGTGGGCCCCACCATGATGTATGGCCCCACGACCATTTTTTATTTTTTTACTTTTGAACCAGTTGGATTTCAAATAAACATTACGATGTGCCTTAGGATAGTTTCAACGGTGGGAATCACCCTCCCATTGTTTTCTGTGGTGTGGTCCACTACAGATTTTTATCTACCTCATTCTTTGGCTCGTGACTTAAAATGATATCTCAAAATGGATGGACGATGTGGATATAACAAATGCATCATAAGTTTATATATATATGTGGAAAATGTTCTATCCGTCGAGCTCATGGGAACTCCCATGAGGTCGAGCTGTGTGGGCCCCACCATGACGTGTGTCGAAAATCAACACCGTGCATTTGATAGGTCCCCTTTAAATTACAGGATATCCTAAAAATTAGCCATATACCGAACTCTGGTGGGCCATACCATCTAAAATCATGTGAAGACATGCCTAAAACATATAAAAGCACTTGGTGGGGCCCCACCCGAAATTTGGATGCGTCTGAAACTTAGTATGACCCCTCATCCAAGTGGCACACATATAATGGATGGGCCAGATTTGTGAACCACATCTTTGTGGGCCCAAAAAAATAATTATGAATGTTTTAATGGAGGGTAACCCCTCTCAACTTTTGTGTTCAGTGCTCTGTGGGCCCCACCATGATGTATGTGTTTCATCCATGCCGTCCATCTATTTTTATAGATCATTTTATGATATTACAAAAAAAAAATGAGTTATATCCCAATCTCAAGTGGACCACATTCCAGGAAAAAGTGTTGAATGAATGTCGACCATTAAAAACTTTTTGGGAGCCATAAAAGTATTGGATCAAGCTGATCTTTGTTTTTTCCCTTCATCTCGGCCTTTATGATCTAATCAACAGATTAGATGTCAGATAAACAGTACAGTGGGCCTTAAGAGGATTTAAATGATGGATATCCAATCATTATTGTTTTCCTGTGGTGTGGTCCACCTAAGATTTATATCCCTCTTATTTTTAGGACGAACACCTAAAATGATCTTTAAAAGTGGATGAACGGATTGGATGAAACACATACATCATGGTGGGGCCCATAGACCATAGGGGGAGTAGCCAATCCGTTCCACCTCAAATCTCAATCCCGCGCGTGCCCATCTCCCACAACCCCAAATCCCTCTCGCGCACCCGCCCCTCCCAAAACCCAAACCCTCTCTCTCGTGCCAAAGTCTTTCTCTCTCTCTCTCTCTCTCTCTCTCTCTCTCTCTCTCTCTCTGAAATCCGGCCATGGCTACTCTTGTCTCAACCGTCGATCTCGTCTCAACCATCGATCAGCTGTGGGCCACCCTAAAAGATTCCATCACAGCTTACACAGGCCTCTCCCCGACTACCTTCTTCACGGTCCTAGCCCTAGGGATGGCCTTCTACTATGCCGTCTCCAACTTCTTCGATTCTCCACCTCCTCCGCGGAGGTCGAGGGATTACGAGGTGAAGATGGAGCCTCTGCCGCCTCAGGTCCAGCTCGGGGAGATCACGGAGGAGGAGCTGAAGGTGTACGACGGATCGGACCCTAAGAAGCCACTACTGATGGCGATCAAGGGCCTTCCGTTGCTCGTGAATCTCCGATTCTCAGGTATGATGTAAACCTTTTCCCTTCTCGTTGTTGCTTTCTGCAATTTAGAATACCTGATTAGGGATTTGCATTGAAAATGTTATACTGATGCTCAAGCTGAGGATTATAATGGAATCCCCAATCTGGCAACTGGATTTGGGGTTTGAATTCAAAATCCCTAATTGACTGATTTGAATTCAAAAAAAAATCCCTAATTTCAAATGGATTATGGGGTATATGATTGGAATCCCCAATATGGGACTTGGGATTCGAAATCCCTAATTTCTGATTTGGGGATTCAAATCAGAAAACCCTAATTGCTGGATTTGGGATTCAAAATCCCTAATTTCTGATTTAGGGATTCAAATCAGAAAACCCTAATTGCTGGATTTGGGATTCGAAATCCCTAATCAGCCTGTATGGGATTCTTTTTATTATTATTATTATTATTTTTTTTACACACGCACACACAACCCCACACACTTATGCCACACGCACAGTCGATATTCAGCTATGATGATGTAATTTTATTTTTTTCCCATTTCTAACACCTTCAAATTTGGACTACTCACTATTTACTTTTGACCATCTACTTAATAGCCATCAATCAGATAGTAAGGATTGCTTGATCAGTGTGATTTTTGAGATGCTCCACTCATAATGAGTTATGAGACCCACAATTTCGATGACCTGGTTAAATCTACTAGATGTCTTTTCATTAGATTTTAAACGCCTGTGTATAGTTGAGCATTTAATATTAATTATTTTGATTTTGTTTAGTTGGGTAGTTTGAAATTTTCAATCTAAGAATATAGGCATCTCCTGTACTAGGTCTTATGAAACTGCCTCAAATCAGAGATGCCTCAACTATAGTAGGGGTGTTTTTGCCCTAGCCTTGGCTTGGATCTTGGGATGTTTATGGCTTAATCATGCTTCTTTTTTTTTTCTTTTTTTTTTCTTTTTTTTTTTTTACTTTCATAGCTTTGATTTGGTCGAAATGTTAGGGTTTTAATTGTTAATTGTAGATCTAGTTTATGTGTTTTTTTTTTCAGCCAAAAGATTTGATTGTAAGAAGACTAGAAACAGAGAATACCTTCATGAGTAGCCACCTTAGGAAAATATGTTATACTGTGCCTTGTGTTGTAATCAGGGTCTTTTGCATGGGAACTTCTTCTCTAGTTTTTTTGCAAGCAAGATAACCTTTCTACTAACCCAGAGGTTTAGGTTGATTTTACAAAATGGGATTGACTTTTTTTTGGTATATATGCATTGGATTAATTGCAAAATAAGTTCATAAAGGTTTTCAAGTTTAAGATTCAGATGTTGATCTATTAGAGCAATCGGTGAAATAAAATCATAAGTGATGTATCATCCATTGATTACAGGCAATAGGCAATTTTCAAATATATCACAAGCTCACGTGACACAATCTGGTGACTCTTAAAGCAGTAACCCATGATAATTTCCAGATTAGTACAGCTCTTAGAGCAGTTACCCATGACAATTTCCAGATTGGTATTCTAAGTGTGATTGTGTATACTTGCTTGTGAGGAATTTTAGGTTTAATTTGTAATAATTGTCTGCATCTCATTTTATCATTTGCAATCTTGTTCCACTGATTTGGTATTGGAGCAGATAGCAACAACCATTTCAATGGACATGCATCTATTCCTTAGAATTTTAGAACTCCACTATTATTACAAGTGGTTGCATCCTATTCCTCAGAATTTTAGAAAGAAACAAGACAATGTATAGAATTTGCTTCTCATGTATGGTTTATGAACTTTCAACATGCCTAATTTCTTTTGAAGGTCAAGTGGTGGACATGGGACTAACAACTATATGCTTACTGAATTCTGAGAAGTTTCCTGTCATAGTCCCGAATTCATTATTTTCCAGTTAGGTACGTACTTTATTTCTTCCAAATTTGTATTCTTTGGCCCTTTCTGTAACCATTAGATAGATGATAATCTATGAAGAACAGTATGTCAGGCACTGGCACTTTTAACAATTACATACTGCTGCACTTTACACACTGCATGGAGACAGATTGATGGCAAATACATCTGTTCAAAGATGGCACATGTGGGCAGTCATGTCTTGTGGCTACAAGTAGTATTCCTTTGTTATGTAACTTTTGTGTAACAGTAACATGTATTGGTAACTAACAACCAACTCCACCTAGCTAGTTGCTTGTCTAGTTGCCTAAAAACAAAGAGTGTAGCATGTGTGAGTGATCCAAGTTCACTAGTGTACCAAAAAAAGGAAAGCTATAGAAGCTTCACACATTCATATTGGGTCTATGCTCTTGAAAATGAGAGAACAACATTAACTATAGATTATGAAGAGCTTTTGATAGCCATGAATGTTATAAAAATCTAAGAAACAACCCATACAGATTGACCATCACATTCGCCTAAAACAGCCCCTTACCTCGTATGAAGAGCAGTGTAGCTTTTGATGTGTGATGAGCTGCAAATGTCACATCATTAGTGGCATGAGTAGCCCTACAAATGAATATTAACAAACCATTCAAAAAAACAAGTTGGCTCCTACCTAATTACAACCATATGGATAGATAATAAAGAGAGGTATTTGCCAAAAAAGGTTTACATTTCTCTTTATTATAATATGGGTAAATAACATTAAAAAAAATCTATATGATTATCAAATAGCCATCAATTCAGGGTATTTTAGGTCTAAAAGATTTGTTGAGAATGTCTTGTATTTTGATTTTCTATCTGATAATATTGCAAGATTTTTTTACATACACACGTCTTTGCATATATAGCTATTTTCACCTTTTCAGGTTACCAACTCTATAAAACCCAACATTTCTATGTGTTTCTGTTTCTTTTACCAAGCTATTAACTGTTTTTTCAAGGATCCAAATGGTATAAAATTCAAACCTTCTCTAAATCCCAACTTTCCTAATACCATTTTTTCAAGACCAGATCCTCTCTTTGTAACTCAAAGAATCCCAACTCTAGACACTTTCCATAGGTTGCTGCAACATGACTTGTCATGTAGGTCACTCATTCCTACCAACATGCTGCAAATGAGTAATCCTCATCTTGAAAATCAGTCTGATCCACTCAGTAGTGGACCACAACTGATGCTTACACGAGATGACTGTCGAAAGCTTTATTCGAGTTTTGGTTCATTGTAAGCTTTTCAAGTGACCTTTTTCCTGCATTTTTTGGCTTGGAATTACTCAACTAAGTTCCTGCTATAGCTGATAGATGGTGTGTTCATAGTTGTAGCTAATAGATGGTGTGCTTATGCCTCATAGGTATCCATTTGGTCATGAAGAACTTGTTGTTTGTGAGGACATTGATCAGGTAAGTTTCTATGGAAATTGCATGAAAACATTGTGAGAACCCACCATTGATTTTCTCATGTGTGGTTTAAGGTCGAAGACATAAACAGAGAACAATGGAATCACTCTACATGGAACCTGCTTATCTGGAATCTCCTCATCTAAATAATTCATAAAATTGTACTTTGAAGGATTTTGTTTCATATTTGTCATTGATGATGCTTCTCTCTGTTTCTTTAAAGACAGTTGTTGAGGACAATAGAGGTAATTCATTGCAATTATGCTACAATATTAGATGGTTTTTTTTTCCCCGATAACTGCTTCAGGCATTTTCACAGTCTACTTGATGAATGTTCAGATCTTTGGCATGTGTGCCATTTGCTGGTGGGAATCATTTTTGCATTTTTGCTATCTAATGAATGGTCAAATTAGAACACAAATTGCATTTTTGCAGGCAATCAAGATTGCTTTCAAAGTTGAAATCATGCAATTTTTAGGTTTTTCATAGTTTTTTTATTATTATTTTTATTATAGTTCAAACATGGTGATTTTGGACTCCAGATTTTGCCTTTTGTAGAAACTATGGGTTTGGATGCAAATTAAAGCACAGATTACAATTTTGCAGGTAATTGGGATTGCTTTCAAAGTTGAATGCATGCCATTTCAGGGTTTTTGCCTAATTGCTAGACCATATTCTGCTTATGAAGATGGTGATTCTAGAACTTATTAGTTATTAAGATAGTGATTCTAGAACATCTTAGAAATTATAGCTTGGGAAGTTAATTAGAGCAGAAAATTACGGTTTTTAGGTAGTTTAGACTTGTTCCAAGTTGATGCATGCGATTACAGTATTTTCGTGCAGTTTTTGAGTTTAGAATGATGCTTTAATCTCCTAATCTCTGGTTTCCATAGAAATTACATTTATCAAATGCAAATCATAGCAGAAGAGTGCATTTTTCATGTATTTGGGACTATTTTTTAGGTTGAATGCTTACTATTTTTGGTATTTTCTCTCGTTCAATAATTTGTTCCAAGTCTAGGAGTTGTCCAAACTCCAATTCAATAATTTATTATTATTTTGTGATATGCAATAGCTTTTCAGGATTCATATGTAGGTGCATACTTGTGCTCATTCACATGGACTTTGACTATCTTTCTTAAATTTCTTTGGTTTTTCTAATTTTTGTATCTAATTTTGACTTTCTAGGCCCTAAAACAAGATTCGAGGTGCCGTCAACAATGCTAACAGAATCCTCTAGGTCAGATTATTGATTAGACCTGATTTTATTTAAATACGCAGATCCGGATGTGCGTCGGAGCTATGCGGATGTTGAGTGGGGTCCCTGGAAGGTGGGAACCGTTGTTATGACCATGATGAAGCTGTCCATTTCCTATGGATAACATTGGAGTGGTCTGGCCATTTGGACAGGCCATATTTATGTATTTACTCGAAATTGATGGAGCAGACCCGGATGTGCGTCAGAGCTATCCGGACGTTGAGTGGGGGTCCCTGGAAGATGGGAACTGCTGTAATGGTCATAATGAAGTTGTCCATTTCCTATGGACAATATTGGAAGGGCCTGTCCAATTGGAGCAGGCCGTGTTTATATCTATATTTGTCGGGACCACACCCTTAACCTATAACCTAGACCTATTCTCAAATCCCAAAACCTATAACTAAAACCTAAACCTATAAACTATAACCTAAACTCAATTTCCTAAACTTTAACCTACAACCTAACCTAAACCTATACTTATAACCTAAACCTATTCTTAAATCCCAAAACCTATAACCTAAACCTATAACCTATAACATATAACCTGAACCTATAACCTATTCTCAAATCCCAAAACCTATAACTATAACCTAAACCTGAACCTAAAACCTATAACCTAACCTAAACCTAAACCTGTAACCTTAACCTAAACCTAAACTTATAACCTTAACCTTAACTTATAACCTAAACCTAAACCTAAACCTAAACCTATAACCTATAACCTAAACCTAAGCCTAAAACCTAATGCATTCTCAAATCCCTAAACCTAAACCTACACCAAATCCTAATCTCAACTCCCTAACCTAAACCTAAACCTAAACTTGAAAACCCAAACCTAAACCCGATCCCGAACCCGAACCGATTTCCTAAACCTTAACCTATAACCTAACTTAAACCTATACTTATAACCTAAACCTATTCTCAAATCCCAAAACCTATAACTAGAACCTAAACCTTAACAAAAAACCTATAACCTAACCTAAACCTAAAACTATAACCTTAACCTAAACCTAAACCTATAACCTTAACCTTAACATATAACCTTAACCTAAACCTAAACCTAAACCTAAACCTATAACCTAAACCTATTCTCAAATCCCTAAACCTAAACCTAAGCCTTAATGTATTCTCAAATCCCTAAACCTAAACCTACACCTAATCCTAATCTCAACTCCCTTACCTAAACCTAAACCTAAACTTGAAAACCAAAACCTAAACCCGATCCCGAACCCGAACCCGATTTCCTAAACCTAAACCTTAACCTATTCTCAATTGAAAAGTACCTATAGCTTATAACCTAAACCGAAACCTAAACCTATACCTTAACCTAAACCTAAACCTATAACCTATAACCTATAACCTATAACCTAAATGTATTCTCAAATCCCTAAACATAAACCTACACCCAATCCTAATCTCAACTCCCTAACCTAAACCTAAACCTAAACCTAAACTTGAAAACCCAAACCTAAACCTGATCCCGAACCCGAACACGATTTCCTGAACCTAAACCTTAAGCTATTCTCAATTCCCGAAACCTATAGCTTATAACCTAGACCAAAACCTAAACCTATGCCTTAACCTAAACCTAAACATATAACCTATAACCAAAACATAAACCTAAAACCTATATGTATTCTCAAATAACTAAACCTAAACCTAAACCTAATCCTAATCTCAACTCTCTAACCTAAACCTAAACCTAAACTTTAAAACCCAAACCTAAACTTGATCCTGAACTCGAACCCGATTTCATAAACTTAAACCTTAACCTATTCTCAATTCCCTAAACCTTAACCTATAACCTAATCTAAACCTAAATCTCTAACCGGCACTTATAACCTAAACCTAAAGCTAAAACCTAAGTGTATTCTCAAATCCTTAAACCTAAACCTACACCTAATCATAATCCTAATCTCAACTCCCCAACCTAAATCGAAACCAAAACTTGAAAACCCAAACCTAAACCCGATCTTGAACCCAAACCCGATTTCCTAAACCTAAACATTAACCTATTCTCAATTCCCTAAACCTATAGCTTTTAACCTAAACCAAAACCTAAACCTAAACCTTAACCTTAACCTTAACCTAAACCTAAACCTATAACCTATAACATATAACCTCAACCTAAACCTAAATCTAAACCTGTAACCTATAACCTAAACCTAAACCTAAAACCTAAATGTATTCTCAAATCCCTAAATCTAAACCTACACCTAATCCTAATCTCAACTCCCTAACCTAGACCTAAACCTAAACTTGAAAACCAAAACCTAAACCCAATCCCAAACCCGAACCCGATTTCCTAAACCTAGACCTTAACCTATTCTCAATTCCCTAAACCTATAGCTTATCACCTAAACCGAAACCTAAACCTATACCTTAACCTAAACCTAAACCTATAACCTATAACCTAAACATAAACCTAAAATCTAAATGTATTCTCAAATCCTAAACCTAAACCTACACCTAATCGTAATCTCAACTCCCTAACCTAAACTTAAACCTAAACTTGAAAGCCCAAACCTAAAGCTGATCCTGTATTTCCTATACCTAAACCTTAACCTATAACCTAACCTAAACCTAAATCTATAACTTGCACTTATAACCTAAACCTAAATCTAAAACCTAAGTGTAGTCTCAAATCCTTAAACCTAAACCTACACCTAATCCTAATCTCAACTTCCTAACCTAAACCTAAACCTAAACTTAAAAACCCAAATCTAAACCCGATCCCGAACCCGAACCCGATTTTCTAAACCTAAACATTAACTTATTCTCAATTCCCTAAACCTATATCTTATAACCTAAACATAAACCTAAACTTTAACCTAAACCTAAACCTAAACCTAAACCTATAACCTATAACCTTAACCTAAACCTAAACCTAAACCTATAACCTATAACCTAAACCTAAACCTAAAACCTAAATGTATTCTCAAATTCTTAGACCTAAACCTACACCTAATCCCAATCTCAACTCCATAACCTAAACCTAAACTTAAACTTGAAAACCCAAACCTAAACCCGATCCCGAAGCCGATTTCCTAAACCTAAACCTTAACCTATTCTCAATTCCCTAAACCTATATCTTATAACCTAAACCTAAGCTTAAACCTAAACCTTAACCTAAACCTAAACCTAAACCTAAACCTGTAACCTATAACCTAAACCTAAACCTAAAACCTAAATGTATTCTTAAATCCCTAAACCTAAACCTACACCTAATCCTAATTTCAACTCCCTAACCTAAACCTAAACTTGAAAACCAAAACCTAAACCCGATCCCGAACCCGAATCCGATTTCCTAAACCTAAACCTTAACCTATTCTCAATTCCCTAAACCTATTGCTTATAACCAAAACCGAAACCTAAACATATACCTTAACCTAAACCTAAACCTAAACCTATAACCTAAACATAAACCTAAAACCTAAATGTATTCTCAAATCCCTAAACCTAAACCAACACCTAATCCTAATCTCAATTCTCTAACCTAAACCTAAACCTAAACTTGAAAACCCAAACCTAAACACGATCCCGAACCCGAACCCGATTTCCTAAACCTAAACCTTAACCTATAACCTAACCTAAACCTATACCTATAACCTAAACTTATTCTCAAATTTCAAAACCTATAACTATAACCTAAACCTTAACAAAAAAACCTATAACCTAACCTAAACCTAAACCTATAACCTTAACCTAAACCTAAACCTATAACCTTAACCTTAACCTTAACATATTACCTTAACCTAAACCTAAACCTAAACCTAAACCTAAACCTATTCTCAAATCCCTAAACCTAAACCTAAGCCTTAATGTATTCTCAAATCCCTAAACCTAAACCTACACCTAATCCTAATCTCAACTCCCTTACCTAAACCTAAACCTAAACTTGAAAACCAAAACCTAAACCCGATCCCGAACCCGAACCCGATTTCCTAAACCTAAACCTTAACCTATTCTCAATTGAAAAGTACCTATAGCTTATAACCTAAACCGAAACCTAAACCTATACCTTAACCTAAACCTAAACCTATAACCTATAACCTAAAAGTAAACCTAAAACCTAAATGTATTCTCAAATCCCTAAACATAAACCTACACCCAATCCTAATCTCAACTCCCTAACCTAAACCTAAACCTAAACCTAAACTTGAAAACCCAAACCTAAACCTGATCCCGAACCCGAACACGATTTCCTGAACCTAAACCTTAAGCTATTCTCAATTCCCGAAACCTATAGCTTATAACCTAGACCAAAACCTAAACCTATGCCTTAACCTAAACCTAAACATATAACCTATAACCAAAACATAAACCTAAAACCTATATGTATTCTCAAATAACTAAACCTAAACCTAAACCTAATCCTAATCTCAACTCTCTAACCTAAACCTAAACCTAAACTTTAAAACCCAAACCTAAACTTGATCCTGAACTCGAACCCGATTTCATAAACTTAAACCTTAACCTATTCTCAATTCCCTAAACCTTAACCTATAACCTAATCTAAACCTAAATCTATAACCTGCACTTATAACCTAAACCTAAAGCTAAAACCTAAGTGTATTCTCAAATCCTTAAACCTAAACCTACACCTAATCATAATCCTAATCTCAACTCCCCAACCTAAATCGAAACCAAAACTTGAAAACCCAAACCTAAACCCGATCTTGAACCCAAACCCGATTTCCTAAACCTAAACATTAACCTATTCTCAATTCCCTAAACCTATAGCTTTTAACCTAAACCAAAACCTAAACCTAAACCTTAACCTTAACCTTAACCTAAACCTAAACCTATAACCTATAACATATAACCTCAACCTAAACCTAAATCTAAACCTGTAACCTATAACCTAAACCTAAACCTAAAACCTAAATGTATTCTCAAATCCCTAAATCTAAACCTACACCTAATCCTAATCTCAACTCCCTAACCTAGACCTAAACCTAAACTTGAAAACCAAAACCTAAACCCGATCCCAAACCCGAACCCGATTTCCTAAACCTAGACCTTAACCTATTCTCAATTCCCTAAACCTATAGCTTATCACCTAAACCGAAACCTAAACCTATACCTTAACCTAAACCTAAACCTATAACCTATAACCTAAACATAAACCTAAAATCTAAATGTATTCTCAAATCCTAAACCTAAACCTACACCTAATCGTAATCTCAACTCCCTAACCTAAACTTAAACCTAAACTTGAAAGCCCAAACCTAAAGCTGATCCTGTATTTCCTATACCTAAACCTTAACCTATAACCTAACCTAAACCTAAATCTATAACTTGCACTTATAACCTAAACCTAAATCTAAAACCTAAGTGTAGTCTCAAATCCTTAAACCTAAACCTACACCTAATCCTAATCTCAACTTCCTAACCTAAACCTAAACCTAAACTTAAAAACCCAAATCTAAACCCGATCCCGAACCCGAACCCGATTTTCTAAACCTAAACATTAACTTATTCTCAATTCCCTAAACCTATATCTTATAACCTAAACATAAACCTAAACTTTAACCTAAACCTAAACCTAAACCTAAACCTATAACCTATAACCTTAACCTAAACCTAAACCTAAACCTATAACCTATAACCTAAACCTAAACCTAAAACCTAAATGTATTCTCAAATTCTTAGACCTAAACCTACACCTAATCCCAATCTCAACTCCATAACCTAAACCTAAACTTAAACTTGAAAACCCAAACCTAAACCCGATCCCGAAGCCGATTTCCTAAACCTAAACCTTAACCTATTCTCAATTCCCTAAACCTATATCTTATAACCTAAACCTAAGCTTAAACCTAAACCTTAACCTAAACCTAAACCTAAACCTAAACCTGTAACCTATAACCTAAACCTAAACCTAAAACCTAAATGTATTCTCAAATCCCTAAACCTAAACCTACACCTAATCCTAATCTCAACTCTCTAACCTAAACCTAAACTTGAAAATCAAAACCTAAACCCGATCCCGAACCCAAATCCGATTTCGTAAACCTAAACCTTAACCTATTCTCAATTCCCTAAACCTATAGCTTATAACCTAAACGTAAACGTAGACCTAAACCTAAACCTAAACCTATAACATATAACCTAAACCTAAGCCTAAAACCTAAATGTATTCTCAAATCCCTAAACCTAAACCTACACCTAATCCTAATCTCAATTCTCTAACCTAAACCTAAACCTAAACTTGAAAACCCAAACCTAAACACGATCCCGAACCCGAACCCGATTTCCTAAACCTAAACCTTAACCTATAACCTAACCTAAACCTATACCTATAACCTAAACTTATTCTCAAATTTCAAAACCTATAACTATAACCTAAACCTTAACAAAAAAACCTATAACCTAACCTAAACCTAAACCTATAACCTTAACCTAAACCTAAACCTATAACCTTAACCTTAACCTTAACATATTACCTTAACCTAAACCTAAACCTAAACCTAAACCTAAACCTATTCTCAAATCCCTAAACCTAAACCTAAGCCTTAATGTATTCTCAAATCCCTAAACCTAAACCTACACCTAATCCTAATCTCAACTCCCTTACCTAAACCTAAACCTAAACTTGAAAACCAAAACCTAAACCCGATCCCAAACCCGAACCCGATTTCCTAAACCTAAACCTTAACCTATCCTCAATTGAAAAGTACCTATAGCTTATAACGTAAACCAAAACCTAAACCTATACCTTAACCTAAACCTATAACCTAAACATAAACTTAAAACCTAAATGTATTCTCAAATCCCTAAACCTAAACTTACACCTAATCCTAATCTCAACTCCCTAATCTAAACCTAAACTTAAACCTAAACTTGAAAACCCAAACCTAAACCTGATTCTGAACCCGAACACGATTTCCTAAACCTAAACCTTAAGCTATTCTCAATTCCCTAAACCTATAGCTTATACCCTAGACCAAAACCTAAACCTTAAGCTATTCTCAATTCCCTAAACCTATAGCTTATAACCTAGACCAAAACCTAAACCTATACCTTAACCTAAACCTAAACCTATAACCTATAACCTAAACATAAACCTAAAACCTATATGTATTCTCAAATAACTAAACCTAAACCTAAACCTAATCCTAGTCTCAACTCTTTAACCTAAACCTAAACCTAAACTTTAAAACTCGAACCTAAACTCGATCCTGAACTCAAACCCAATTTCCTAAACCTAAACCTTAACCTATTCTCAATTCCCTAAACCTTAACATATAACCTAACCTAAACCTAAATCTATAACCTGCACTTATAACCTAAACCTAAAGCTAAAACCTAAGTGTATTCTCAAATCCTTAAACCTAAACCTACACCTAATCATAATCCTAATCTCAACTCCCCAACCTAAATCGAAACCAAAACTTGAAAACCCAAACCTAAACCCGATCCCGAACCCGAACCCGATTTTCTAAACCTAAACATTAACCTATTCTCAATTCCTTAAACCTATAGCTTTTAACCTAAACCAAAACCTAAACCTAAACCTTAACCTTAACCTAAACCTAAACCTATAACCTATAACATATAACCTAAACCTAAACCTAAACCTAAACCTGTAACCTATAACCTAAACCTAAACCTAAAACCTAAATGTATTCTCAAATCCCTAAACCTAAACCTACACCTAATCCTAATCTCAACTCCCTAACCTAGACCTAAACCTAAACTTGAAAACCAAAACCTAAACCCGATCGCGAACCCGAACCCGATTTCCTAAACCTAAACCTTAACCTATTCTTAATTCCCTAAACCTATACCTTAACCTAAACCTAAACCTATTGTCACGCCCCAAACTCGGAAACCGGGCTCACAAAATTCCCGATCGCCGAATCCGGTGCTGACAGCCTCCGTAATACCCCATTCTCGGCTCCCAGCGTACATACGCCAGATTCCGATCCTGGGATCCTACAAGGAGGATTTTCCAATGTACATTTATCTCGTAATGAGCATAACCACAAGATTACCCAAATCACAAAGGCAACATCATCATCATATATCCACTAATATAATCGCTTAAGTACAATACTGAAAGGAAAATACATATATAAAATAAATGAAAGCTCCAGAAGACCGCTGCACGCTTCAGGCTCAATGCTGCTGCAACCTAACATCACCTGCACGCATCTATCGTGCATAAGCTTATAGAAAGCTTAGTGGGAGGTGAAAGTGTGTGCATAAGGTAAGTGCCAAGTAAGCAATATCAGAGTACTCAGAGTAAGCGAAAATACTGATAAACCCATAATTATACAATATTAGAAACACTAACAAGATCATAAATCATACGAAATCAGAGTAATGCGGAAATATGCGGTAAGTCCATGAATGTTATCAGCTGTACCAAAGCTTTGTGATGCAAGGCATGAATGCTATCGGCCATAACAAGGCTATGCGATACGAAACATAATAACAGATGCTGAGGATGCAATACAATATGCAAATCCTGATGAGTCTACGAATACCGTCAGTTGTATCTAGATCATATAAATGCATAAACATAATAACCCGAAATGCCATATGCGGCGGATGTAATGCGATATGTGGTGCCAATGGAATGACCATGCTGGAGTGTGAAGTCGGGATGATAGACATAGTGTCGCAGACTACAGGGTCCACCACAAGGGACTTCTATCCAAACCAGTCACATACCTAAATTTAGATAGTCAGACTCAATGTGGTAAACTCCTGATCTCAGGTTAGTCGCGTGCCCAACCGAAATCCTGACCATGCGAAGGTACACAACAATTAGTTGCGCACCACCAGCCCGAGTGGATAGTGAATGAAATGAATGTATGAGTGTGCAATTCCTACTCAATAAGTCCACATATCAGTACAGTTCCTCTCTAGGAAATCACTGGGGTCTATTACACTCCAAACCAGATTGCCGTCCCATCGCGCGCAACAAGGTGAGTGGAAGAGACCTCACTATCCGCCTGCCAATATCGGGCCCGGCTCGTCGATAGCGGACCCATTCCTCGAGCTGGTCAGACTCAGCCTAGCATTGCCCGCTCCTCTCGAGCAGGTAAGGCCGTACCCCCTTCCAACCGACCACGACACAGTGGAAGACGTGGCCTAACGGTATACGGTCCTCATGCACTCATGCATCCACTCGATCTAGATGTTAGATCAACCTTTGGAACCAAGAGGGTTTAGGGACTTTCACCCAGGGATATCTATAGCACCCCATGTAGAACAGATTTTCGGTGTCCCGTCTGGCCATCCACGGTATGCCTGTGGAGGCTACAGCCCTGGTGTCGCTAGGGCACACAATACAAGATGCATGAGTCATACAATCCAGTCATGCATCAACCCTGTGCAAACCGTGCGCTCATGTGAGATAACCTCCGCCTATCAGGGAGTCTCATAACAATCTGCCTAATGAAATATGCAATGGTCAACCACATCTCATAACAAACATGCAGATGATGCATATGGGCGTGTATCATGATGTCATGTAGTCACATACTCATAATCGGTATCAATAACTGGCCTCAATAATCGGCATCGACATTCAGCCTCGACAATGTGGACATTTAACCAACATTGCCCCCAAGGGGTGGCCCACATAGAGCCTAACATATAGAGGACCCATGGCCTCACAAAAGGGCTTAATACACATCACGATGGGCCTCAATTAGGGCTGCATATACATCACATTGGGCCTCAAACACGGGTCGCATATACATCACATTGGGCCTCAAACACGGGTCACATATACATCATATAGGCCTTAACAATCGGCCTTGGCAATTGAAATTGGCCTCAACACTCAGAATCGGCCTCGATAATTGGAATTGACACTCAGAATCGGCCTATACAATTGGCCTCGACAAATCAAAATCGATAATCGGTCATGACAATCGGAGTCGATCGATAATCAGAGTCGGCAAATCGGTCACGACAATCAGGGTCGATCGATAATCAGAGTCGGCAAATCATCACGACAATCGGATCGATCGATAATCAGAATCGGCAAATTGGTCGCGACAATCAAAGGTCGGTAATCGGTCACGACAATCGGAGTCAATCAATAATTAGAGTTGGCAAATCGGTCACGACAATCAGGGTTGATCGATAATCAGAGTCAACAAATCGGTCACGACAATCGGGGTCGATCGATAATCAGAGTCAGCAAATCGGTCACGACAATCGGATTGATCGATAATCGGCAAATCGGTCACGACAATCGGAGTCAGTAATCGGTCATGACAATCGGAATCGATCAATAATCAGAATCGGCAAATCGGTCACGACAATCAGGGTCGATCGATAATCAGAGTCAGCAAATCGGTCACGACAATCGGATCGATCGATAATCAGAATCGGCAAATCGGTCATGACAATCGGAGTCGGTAATTGGTCACGACAATCGGAGTCAATCGATAATCAGAGTCGGCAAATCGGTCACGAATATCAGGGTCGATCGATAATCAGAATTGACAAATCGGTCACGACAATCGGATCAATCGATAATCAGAATCAGCAAATCGATCACGACAATCGGAGTCGGTAATCGGTCACGATAATCGGAGTCAATCGATAATCAGAGTCGGCAAATCGGCCATGAATATCAAGGTCGATCGATAATCAGAATCGACAAATCGGTCACGTCAATCAGAATCGGCAATTGGTCATTAATGAGAGTGGCCTAACAAGGCATAAGGGAAGGTTACAATGTGGACGTCCAACCATCATTGCCCATCAATGTGGACATTCAACCAACATTACTCCCAAGGAGTGACCCACATAGGGCCGAGCATACAGTGGGCTCACGGCCTCATATAAGGGTGTAATATACATCACAATGGGCCGAATACACGGGCCTAATATACATCACCATGGGCCATGACCCATGGTCCTCGAATATTAGAATGGGCTACAACCCATGGGCTTTAATATACATCAAGTGGACCACATTAATGGGTCTCATATACACGACATGTGGGCCCTGCACATGGGCCTCATATACACAGCATGCGGGCCCTACACATGGGTCTCATATACATCAAATGGGCCATGTACTTGGGCCTCGAATGCATTAAGTGGGCCACACATCATGAGCCTAATACATATCGCAATGGGCCTTGCCCTTAGCCCACGAATACATCACAATGGGCCTTGCCCATAGGTCTCGAATACATCACAATGGCCACGCCATATGGGCTGGAAATATATCTCATGGGCCTTACCAAATGGGCTAGAAATACATCATAGTGGGCCTTACCAAATGGGCTGGAAATGTATCACAATGGGCCACGTAAAATGGATAACTCGGATCAAACACGTACATCACGTGGGGGCCACATGAATGGACGGTGTGAATATACAACATATATATCATGGTGGGTCCCACTATGATGTGGGTCCCGGAGGGTTTGCAGTTTACGGTGAGTAATCTAAAATCATTTCAATAGTTGCAGGTGTAACATGTGTATCATTGTACGCTATCATTCTATGCGGCACATGGCTCTCTAATGATGATCAGGACCACCCAAACATTGCCCAAGTAAATCAGCGCTGTCCAAACATGTCCAGCACCATCCTGCACAATCTGGACGGTGTGGATGAAATAAATACATTATGGTTATGTCCATGATCCAGATGGGACCCATAGAACTTGCTGACGTCAATACATCAGCTATATAGCTGATGTAAAGAACAACAGTCAATCAGCTTCCATCCCAAGGTGGGTCCACACGTGTGGCCCACCAGTTCAAGTGAATAGACGGACGGTGTGGCTGGAATACAAAAGGGGAGGTGGGTCCCACCGTCCAGCAGGCTGGACGGTGTGGAAAAATACATAAATCATGGTTGGCCCCGAAAAATGGACAGTTGGGATGAACATATACAGCAAGGCAAGTTGCACACGTGTGGACCAAGGTGATTCATGTGCTGGAGAGGCAGCGTGGTTATAAGATAAATACATAATGGTGGGGGTCCACGTCCAGTGGACTGGACGGTGTGGACTGCCACACATGCATCCGGCCCCACCTTCCATGATCCGACGGACGGTCTGGATCAAAACACCTGGTGGGTCCCATATATCAAGATAGGCCCTACCGTCCACACATCTGGACGGTGTGGCTGGACCGTTTGGTCTTGCTGACCTCAACTGGGTGGGCTGCTGGCCCACCGAACGAATGGTTTAGATATAACACGCACCTCCTGGTCAGACGCACAGAACTTGTTGGCATTAAATACAGCAGTTGTATGCGCTGCTCGTCTAGAAGATGGACGGTTGGGATAGATCACATAGATCACGGTGGTCCCCTGATCTAGACGCTTAGGATATAACACTTACATCTTGCAGGCCACACCGTCCTCAGCTGGACGGTGTGATTGAGATCCGTGAGTCTGGATCCTCTGTTGCCAAAACCACGATTTTCCTTCTCTTTTTTTTTCCTCCATTGCTGTACAGTGGTTGGTCCGTATCAAGCAGCGGTGCAAATTTAATGGTCCAATTAGATTGTAGCAATCACAATTTTTCCTGCTTGACCCAAACAGAGGATCCATGTTCGAGATCCATACATCAGGTGGGCTTCACCGTCAACTGGATGGACGGTTGGGATGAAACACTTGTACCAGGTGGGTCCACACGTGTGGACCCACAAGCTTTTGAAGAAAGCTGATATTTATGTTTTCTCTTCATTCATGGTCAGCAGCAGCACGACTGCTGTTACGGTGCATCCCACACTTGAAATGGATGAACGGTGTGGGTGCTGCACACGTGCAGCGAGTGGGGGCCACAAGTGAATGGATGGATGGATAAAATACATATATCACAATGGGGTCCATGATCTGAACGATCCATCAAGGTAGGCCCCACACGGACGGTTGGATGAAACACATTCATCATGGGTCTCACTGTCCAGGTTTGCTGGACGGTGTGGATCTCACATCAAAGCGGGCCACGTCCATGCCTTGGACGACCTGACCCACAACAGGCCATCAGGTGGGCCACAAACATCATCAACATAAAAAGAGAAAAAAAGGAGAAAGAGAAGAAAAGAGAAAGATCGGATGGTGGAGGGGCCCCGCCACTATGGGCCACTCAAAGATCTACATCGCATACATCAAAACGGGTCCCACTATGATCCAAAAGTCAAGATCTACACAAAAGAATTCACCCACCTTAGGATCTTCTTCTTCATTCTTCCACCAACGCGTTATAGAGCTTCAAGGGAATAAAATTCAACAGTTGAGATCGATTTTAGAGGTTGGGATTGGGTGATAGGAAGGTGGGCCACACATGGCTTCTCCATGGAAGCCATAGACGATTCTTCTCTTGGGATTGCTTGGGAGAGTGAGAGAGAGAATGAGAGAGAGAGAGAGATGATGCGAGAGGAGTGATGGGAGAGAGGGATGGTGAGTGATGGGTAAGTGTACTTGGTTGTAAGAGAATATTGACTTTAGGGGAGGGGTGGTTGTACTTGGGGATGGGGTGTGAGGTGATGGGAGTACTTTGATTAATTGATGGATTGATGGAATTTGATGTGATGTTCTCTTGGGTTTTACAATAGCGCGGTGTTTTCCTCGAACTGAACGCGGGCCCACATCTCCTGGCTAGAGTACCGCATCGGCGTGCAAGACGTGACATCAGAACCGCGGCGACGGCGCGGTCGTATTGGTACAAATCTCGGGTCGAGCCGACTCAGATATACGGGACACATCTTAGGGTCGCGCGCAAATGCCAATCACCGAACGCGGGTCGCCAGAATTCGACTAGGATGACCGCGGAAGCCTACAGAACAGTACGGGATAGGATACGAGTCTTACAACTCTCCCCACCAAATAAAAATTTCGTCCTTGAAATTTACAAAATAGACAAAGGAATGGAAAGTATCATCAAGTATACATGCGAAGGCACAATCAACCTGCAAAGGGATGAAGATATCGGTCTCAAATCTTAACCTCGTACCCTTAGGATGCATTATCGACCTTATAATGATCCTACTAATCTTCGGATTATGCAGTCTCGCAATCTCAACAGTAGGGGCTATGTCAGAAAATCTGTAAGTTATTCGAACTTGGGGATCTAATTATTATAAGTTCTCAACAATCATAAAGTGCAAGGTAACTATCAGCAGATATGTGATGTTATCTTCAAGTATTCCCAAGTTATGCTCTGATACCAACTTCTGTCACGCCCCAAACTCGGAAACCGGGCTCACAAAATTCCCGATCGCCGAATCCGGTGCTGACAGCCTCCGTAATACCCCATTCTCGACTCCCAGCATACATACGCCAGATTCCGATCCTGGGATCCTACAAAGAGGATTTTCCAACGTACATTTATCTCGTAATGAGCATAACCACAAGATTACCCAAATCACAAAGGCAATATCATCATCATATATCCACTAATATAATCGCTTAAGTACAATACTGAAAGGGAAATACATATATAAAATAAATGAAAGCTCCAGAAGACCGCTGCACACTTCAGGCTCAATGCAGCTACAACCTAACATCACCTGCACACATCTATCGTGCATAAGCTTATAGAAAGCTTAGTGGGTGGTGAAAGTGTGTGCATAAGATAAGTGCCAAGTAAGAAATATTAGAGTAATCAGAGTAAGCGAAAATACTGATAAACCCATAATTATACAATATCAGAAACACTAACAAGATCATAAATCATATGAAATCAGAGTAATGCGGAAATATACGGTAAGTCCATGAATATTATCAGCTGTACCAAAGCTTTGTGATGCAAGGCATGAATGTTATCGGCCATACCAAGGCCATGCGATACGAAACATAATAACAGATGCTGAGGGTGCAATGCAATATGCAAATCACGATGGGCCCACATAGAGCCTAACATATAGAGGACCCATGGCGTCACAAAAGGGCCTAATACACATCACAATGGGCCTCAATTATGGGCCGCATATACATCACATTGGGCCTCAAACACGGGTCCCATATACATCACATTGGGCCTCAAACACGGGTCGCATATACATCATATAGGCCTCGACAATCGGCCTTGGCAATCAAAATTGGCCTTAACACTCGGAATCGGCCTCGATAATTGGAATTGACACTCAGAATCGGCCTATACAATTGGCCTCGACAAATCAAAATCGGCAATCGGTCATAACAATCGGAGTCGGTAATCGGTCACGACAATCGGAGTCGATCGATAATCAGAGTCGACAAATCGGTCACGACAATTAGGGTCGATCGATAATCAGAGTCGGCAAATCAGTCACTACAATCGGATCGATCGATAATCATAATCGGCAAATCGATCATGACAATCAGGGTCAGTAATCGGTCACGACAATCGGAGTCAATCGATAATCCGAGTCGGCAAATCGGTCACGACAATCAGGGTCGATCGATAATCAGAGTCAGCAAATCGGTCACGACAATCGGGGTCGATCGATAATTAGAGTCAGCAAATCGGTCACGACAATCGGATCGATCGATTATCGGCAAATCGGTCACGACAATCAGAGTCGATAATCGGTCATGACAATCGGAATCGATCGATAATCAAAGTCTGCAAATCGGTCACGACAATCAGGGTCGATCGATAATCAGAGTCAGCAAATCGGTCACGACAATCGGATCGATCGATAATCAGAATCGGCAAATCGGTCACGACAATCGGAGTCGGTAATCGGTCACGACAATCGGAGTCGATCGATAATCAGAGTCGGCAAATCGGTCACGAATATCAGGGTCGATCGATAATCAGAATCGACAAATCGGTCACGACAATCGAATCGATCGATAATCAGAATCGGCAAATCGGTCATGACAATCGGAGTCGGTAATCGGTCACGACAATCAGAGTCGATCGATAATCAGAGTCGGCAAATTGGTCATGAATATCAGGGTCGATCGATAATCAGAATCGGCAAATCCGTCACGTCAATCAGAATCGACAATTAGTCATTAATGAGAATGGCCTAACAAGGCATAAGGGAAGGTTACAATGTGGACGTCCAACCATCATTGCCCATCAATGTGGACATTCAACCAACATTACTCCCAAGGAGTGACCCACATAGGGCCGAGCATACAGTGGGCTCACGGCCTCATACAAGGGTCTAATATACATCACAATGGGCCGAATACACGGGCCTAATATACATCACCATGGGCCATGACCCATGGTCCTCAAATACTAGAATGGGCTATAACCCATGGGCTTTAATATACATCAAGTGGACCACATTAATGGGTCTCATATACACGACATGTGGGCCCTGCACATGGGCCTCATATACACAGCATGTGGGCCCTACACATGGGTCTCATATACATCAAATGGGCCATGTACTTGGGCCTCGAATGCATCAAGTGGGCCACACATCATAGGCCTAATACATATCACAATGGGCCTTGCCCTTAGGCCACGAATACATCACAATGGGCCTTGCCCATAGGTCTCGAATACATCACAATGGCCATGCCATATGGGCTGAAAATATATCTCATTGGGCCTTACCAAATGGGCTAGAAATACATCACAGTGGGCCTTACCAAATGGGCTGGAAATGTATTACAATGGGCCACGTAAAATGGACAACTCGGATCAAACACGTACATCACGTGGGGGCCACATGAATGGACGGTGTGAATATACAACATATATATCATGGTGGGTCCCACTATGATGTGGGTTGCGGAGGGTTTGCAGTTTACGGTGAGGGCTTGGATTACATCTAAAATCATTTCAATAGTTGTAGGTGTAACATGTGTATCATTGTACACTATCATTCTATGCGGCACATGGCTCTCTAATGATGATCAGGACCGCCCAAACATTGCCCAAGTAAATCAGCACTATCCAAACATGTCCAGCACCATCCAGCATAATCTGGATGGTGTGGATGAAATAAATACATCATGGTTGTGTCCATGATCCAGATGGGACCCATAGAACTTGCTGACGTCAATACATCAGCTATATAGCTCATGTAAAGTACAACAGCCAATCAGCTTCCATCCCAAGGTGGGTCCACACGTGTGGCCCACCAGTTCAAGTGAATGGACGGACGGTGTGGCCGAAATACAAAAGGGGAGGTGGGTCCCACCGTCCAGCAAGCTAGACGGTGTGGAAAAATACATAAATCATGGTTGGCCTCGAAAAATGGACAGTTGGGATGTACATATACAACAAGGCAAGCTGCACACGTGTGGACCAAGGTGATTCTTGTGCTGGAGAGGCAGCGTGGTTATAAAATAAATACATAATGGTGGGTTCCACGTCCAGTGGACTGGACGGTGTGGACTGCCACACATGCATCCAGCCCCACCTTCCATGATCCGACGGATGGTCTGGATCAAAACACCTGGTGGGTCCCATATATCAAGATAGGCCCTACCGTCCACACATCTGGACGGTGTGGCTGGACCGTTTGGTCTTGCTGACCTCAACTGGGTGGGCGGCTGGCCCACCATACGAATGGTTTAGATATAACACGCACCTCCTGGTCAGACGCATAGAACTTGCTGGCATTAAATACAGCAGCTGTACGCTACTCGTCTAGAAGATGGACGGTTGGGATAGATCACATAGATCACAGTGGTCCCCTGATCTAGACGCTTAGGATATAACACTTACATCTTGCAGGCCACACCGTCCTCAGCTGGACGGTGTGATTGAGATCCGTGAGTCTGGATCCTCTGTTGCCAAAACCACGATTTTCCTTCTCTTTTTTTTTCCTCCATTACTGTACAATGGTTAGTCCGTATCAAGCAGTGGTGTAAATTCAATGGTCCAATTAGATTGCAGCAATCACAATTTTTCCTGCTTGACCCAAACAGAGGATCCATGTTCGAGATCCATACATCAGGTGGGCTTCATCGTCAACTGGATGAACGGTTGGGATGAAACACTTGCACCAGGTGGGTCCACACGTGTGGACCCACAAGCTTTTGAAGAAAGATGATATTTATGTTTTCTCTTCATTCATGGTCAGCAGCAGCACGACTGCTGTTACGGTGCATCCCACACTTGAAATGGATGAACGGTGTGGGTGCTGCACACGTGCAGCGAGTGGGGGCCACAAGTGAATGGATGGATGGATAAAATACATATATCACAATGGGGTCCATGATCTGAACGATCCATCAAGGTAGGCCCCACACGGACGGTTGGATGAAACACATTCATCATGGGTCTCACTGTCAAGATTTGCTGGACGGTGTGGATCTCACATCAAGGTGGGCCACGTCCATGCTTTGGACGGCCTGACCCCCAACAGGTCATCAGGTGGGCCACAAACATCATCAACATAAAAAGAGAAAAAAAGGAGAAAGAGAAGAAAAGAGAAAGATCGGATGGTGGAGGGGCCCCGCCACTATGGGCCACTCAAAGATCTACATCACATACATCAAAACGGGTCTCACTATGATTCAAAAGTCAAGATCTACACAAAAGAATTCACCCACCTTAGGATCTTCTTCTTCATTCTTCCATCAACGCGTTGTAGAGCTTCAAGGGAACAAAATTCAATGGTTGAGATCGATTTTAGAGGTTGGGATTGGGTGATAGGATGGTGGGCCACACATGGCTTCTCCATTGAAGCCATGGACAATTCTTCTCTTGGGATTTCTTGGGAGAGTGAGAGAGAGAATGAGAGAGAGAGAGAGAGATGATGGGAGAGGAGTGATGGGAGAGAGGGATGGTGAGTGATGGGTAAGTGTACTTAGTTGTAAGAGAATATTGACTTTAGGGGAGGGGTGGTTGTACTTGGGGATGGGGTGTGAGGTGATGGGAGTACTTTGATTGATTGATGGATTGATGGGATTTGATGTGATATTCTCTTGGGTTTTACAACAGCGCGATATTTTCCTCGAACTGAACGCGGGCCCACATCTCCTGGCTAGGGTACCGCATTGGCGTGCAAGACGTGACATCAGAACCGCGGCGACGGCGCGGTCGTATTGGTACAAATCTCGGGTCGAGCCAACTTAGATATACGGGACACATCTTAGGGTCGCGCGCAAATGCCAATCACCGATCCCGGGTCGCCGAAATTTGACTAGGATGACCGCGGAAGCCTACGGAACAGTACGGGATAGGATACGGGTCTTACACCTATAACCTATAACCTAAACATAAACCTAAAATATAAATGTATTCTCAAATCCTAAACCTAAACCTACACCTAATCGTAATCTCAACTCCCTAACCAAAACTTAAACCTAAACTTGAAAACCCAAACCTAAAGTTGATCCTGTACCCGAACCCGATTTCCTATACCTAAACCTTAACCTCTTCTCAATTCCCTAAACCTTAACCTATAACCTAACCTAAACCTAAATCTATAACTTGCACTTATAACCTAAACCTAAACCTAAAACCTAAGTGGAGTCTCAAATCCTTAAACCTAAACCTACACCTAATCCTAATCTCAACTCCCTAACCTAAAACCTAAACCTAAACTTGAAAACCCAAATCTAAACCCGATCCCAAACCCGAACCCAATTTCTTAAACCTAAACATTAACTTATTCTCAATTCTCCAAACCTATATCTTATAACCTAAACCTAAACCTAAACTTTAACCTAAACCTAAACCTAAACCTATAACCTTAACCTAAACCTAAACCTAAACCTATAACCTATAACCTAAACCTAAACCTAAAACCTAAATGTATTCTCAAATCCTTAGAGCTAAACATACACCTAATCCCAATCTCAACTCCCTAACTTACACCTAAACTTAAACTTGAAAACCCAAACCTAAATCCGATCCCGAACCCGATTTCCTAAACCTAAACCTTAACCTATTCTCAATTCCCTAAACCTATATCTTATAACCTAAACCTAAGCCTAAACCTAATCCTTAACCTAAACCTAAACCTAAACCTGTAACCTATAACCTAAACCTAAACCTAAAACCTAAATGTATTCTAAAATCCCTAAACCTAAACCTACACCTAATCCTAATCTCAACTCCCTAACTTAAACCTAAACCTAAACTTGAAAACCAAAACCTAAACCCGATCCCAAATCTGAATCCGATTTCCTAAAGCTAAACCTTAACCTATTCTTAATTCCCTAAACCTATTGCTTATAACCTAAACCGAAACCTAAACATATACCTTAACCTAAACCTAAACCTAAACCTATAACCTAAACATAAACCTAAAACCTAAATGTATTCTCAAATCCCTAAACTTAAACCTACACCTAATCCTAATCTCAATTCTCTAACCTAAACCTAAACCTAAACTTGAAAACCCAAACCAAAATCCGATCCCAAACCCGATTTCCTAAACCTAAACCTTAATGTATTCACAAATCCCTAAACCTAAACCTACACCTAATCCTAATCTCAACTCCCTAACCTAAACCTAAACCTAAACTTGAAAACCCAAACCTAAACCGGATCCCGAACCCGAACCCAGTTTTCTAAACCTAAACCTTAACCTATTCTCATTTCCCTAAACCTATAGCTTATAACCTAAACCTAAACCTAAACCTTAACCTAAACCTAAACCTAAACCTATAACCTAAAACCTAAACCTTAACCTATTCTCATTTCCCTAAACCTATAGCTTATAACCTAAACCTAAACCTAAACCTTAACCTAAGCCTAAACCTAAACCAATAACCTATAACCTAAACCTAAACCTAAAACCTAAATGTATTCTCAAATCCGTAAACCTAAACCTACACCTAATCCTAATCTCAACTCCCTAACCTAAACCTAAACTTGAAAACCTAAACATAAAGCCGATCTCGAACCCGAACCTGATTTCCTAAACCTAAACCTTAACCTATTCTTAATTCCCTAAACCTATAGCTTATACCCTAAACCTAAACCTAAACCTAAACCTAAACCTATAACATATAACCTAAAACCTAATGTATTCTCAAATCCCTAAACCTAAACCTGCACCTATTCCTATTCTCAACTCCCTAACCTAAACCTAAACCTAAACTTGAAAACCCAAACCTATGCCCGATCCTGAACCCGAACCCGATTTCCTAAACTTAAACCTTAACCTATTCTTAATTCGCTAAACCTATAGCTTTAATCCTAAACCTAAACCTAAACCTTAACCTAAACCAATAACCTATAACCTAAACCTAAACTTAAAACCTAAATGTATTCTCAAATCCCTAAACCTAAACCTACACCTAATCCTAATCTCAACTCCCTAACCTAAGCCTAAACCTAAACTTGAAAACCCAAACCTAAACCCGATCCCGAACCCGAACCCGATTTCCTAAACCTAAACCTTAACCTATTCTCAATTCCCTAAAGCTAAACCTTAACTTAAACCTAAACCTAAACCTATAACCTATAACCTAAACCTAAACCTATAACCTAAATGTATTCTCAAATCTCTAAACCTAAATCTACACCTAATCCTAATCTCAACTCCCTAACCTAAACCTAAACCTAAACTTGAAAACCCAAACCTAAACCCGATCCCGCACCCGAACCCGATTTCTTAAACTTAAACCTTAACCTATTCTCAATTCCCTAAACCTTAACCTATAACCTAACCTAAACCTAAACCTATTACCTGCACTTATAACCTAAACCTATAACCTAAACCTAAGCCTAAAACCTAAACCTAAACCTAAAATCGAAATGTATTCTCAAATCCTTAAACCTAAACTTACACCTAATCCTAATCTCAACTCCCTAACCTAAACTTAAACCTAAACTTGAAAACCCAAACCTAAACCCGATCCTGAACCCGGACCCGATTTCATAAACCTAAACCTAAACCTAAACCTTAACCTATTCTCAATTCCCTAAAGCTATAACCTCTACTCTATAACATATAACTAAAACCTAAACCTAAACCTAAACCTTAACCTAAACCTAAACCAAAACCTGTAACCTAAACCTTAACCTATAACCTATAACCTAAACTTATAACCTATAACCTAAAACCTAATCCTAAACCTAAACCTAAACCTAAAACCTAAAACTTAAAACCTAAACCTAAACCTAAACCTAAAACCTAAATGTATTCTTAAATCCCTAAACCTAGACCTACACCTAATCCTAATCTCAACTCCCTAACCTAAACTTGAAAACCCAAACCTAAACCCTATCCTGAACCCGAACCCGAACCCAATTGCTGTAATAATGTAGCCCAATCACATGGTAAGAAATAAGAATGTATCCCTTTTAAGACATGCCCCTTTTTACAAAGCTTTAATTTTTGTTGTTGTTTCTATTAACTTGAATTGTAGCCCAATCACATGGTAAGAAATAAGAATGTATCCCTTTTAACACATGCCCCTTTTTAGAGAGCTTTAATTTTTGTTGTTTCTATTAACTTAAATTGAAACACTTTTTTGCATTATTTGCTTGCATTAGTTTTATTTTAATGGTCAGTTTTATTTTTAAAAAGTGCCCATTTTTTTGGAAGAAGTTTATACAATTCTTCATGATTTTGAATTATAATGTTTTGTTGGTTTAATATTTTTTTTAGATGAAAGACAAAAAAAGAAAATTGTTGCTAATTTTTTTTCTTTTTTTATTTATGATGTTAAACTTATATGTATTTATGCGTGGATGAATGTAATGTGGATAAGATTGCTTGTGTTTGGATTGATGTAGTTTATGTTTGGATGAATGTAGTTTATGTTGGATTTACGTAGTTTGGGTTAGATGGATGTGAATGTGAATATGATGAAATATATTATATAACAGGTGTATATCAAGAAGAATACGATGAAATATATTGTAACAGGTGTATATTGACCCTCTCAAATTTGAAAATGTGCTTTGAAGGCTCATAAGGGATGGTCCATGACAGTCCTTTTTAAGGACGGTCTGTGGCCGTCCTTTGAAGGCTCATAAGAGACGGTCCATGACAGTCCTTTTTAAGGATGGTCCATGGCCGTCCTTTGAAGGCCCATAAGAGACGATCCATAGTCATCCTTTGAAGGCTCATTAGAGACGGTCTATGACAGTCCTTTTTAAGGACGGTCTATGGCCATCCTTTTAAAGGACGGTTCATGGCCGTCCTTTAAAAGCTCATAAGAGACGGTCCATGATCGTCCTTTTTAAGGACGGTCCACGAATGTCCTTTTTTCGTCAATAAGAATGACGGTTTTCGACCGTCCTTTAAGTAATACGACACGTCAAAATTTGACAGCCCATGCGACGGTCCATGACCGTCCTTTTTTGTCATTTGGGACAGTTTTGGACCGTCCTTTTTTCATAGTTTTGGCATAGTGATAGTGCTTAATTGATTTAATTATGGATGTTTTCATGTGCGAGGTGATATCGAGAGCTTATGGTGAAATTGATGTCAAAAGGAAGATTTATGCTTAAAAGATTACTAAATGAAGATTTGGAGATTTGAAAGTCATTAATGAAGAATTCGCATGCCAAAGATCTAAGAAAACTAATTGAGGAATGAAGAGAATCAAATATTTGAAGTGAAGAAAATGAATCCTGAAATTATTTTTAAAACAAACATATTCCTGAAATTGTCTTTAAAAAGCATATTTTGAAAATATGAGTCTATTTTGGAAAACTGTGCAGACTACGTAAATTTGAAGCGGTTTATACTCTGAGTTTATTTCAGAAAATTGCACAAAGTATGTAAATTTGAGGTGATTTCTAGATTTTTCCAACTTTATGCGAAAGTTAAGAGTTCCACAACTATAAATAGGACTCCCTAGGATGCTACAAAGCATCTTCTAGGATTTGAAAAGTCTCAAGGAGCATACATAAGGGTGGAGCAGCTGCCAAAGAGTTTTTTTATTCTTTAATTTATTTTTCATGCTTTGTTTAAGAGATTTGGTTTCAATCATGTCTATGGTTGGCTAAACCTCTTAACTAGGGCTAAGAGGTGAAGCTTATAGCGTATTTGGATGTTTATTTTACTTTGATTTTTACTCTTATTAAACTTCATTGATTTCTAGTTTGATATTAAGGGAATATTTTCAGTTTTTTATGATTTGTTGTAACTCAAATTACAAAAGATACTGTGATAGCTTTGGATATCTTCTTTTCCTGTTTTGAGATAGTGAGATTGATAAATCCTGTTGTTTACCATCATCTCCTGGGCATGGTAGGGTGATGGAATCCCTTCTAATCATCACAATTCTCCTCCATTAAGAATTAAGTCAATGAAAAGTTCATATTTGATTTTAATTGCTTTATCTTCCAATTGGATAGGATAAGACTGCAATTCTAATTGTGTTCTTTGAATCAAGTAAGGTAGCATCTTGATAGATACAAGTAGATCCTTGGCACCCTAGTTCCCACCTTTAAATTCATAAGTTTTAATCAACATTATTCACCATTACTCTCGATTATTCAGATTTCAATTTAAGTCTTTTTCTAGTTCTAGTTCTAGTTATTTTCAGAATATGTACAAGTTTAGTCCATGTGGATTCGACCTCAATCTTACCAAGCTATTACTACATCGCGACCCTACACTTGGGGTTGTGAACAAGTTTTTGACGCTGTTGCCAGGGACTACAGTTACGTTTTTCTAGAATTAATTGGTATTGGAATTAGGTTAAGATTAGGGTTTATTTTTTTGATATGTTTTTAAGTTAAGATTTTTTCTGAATTTATTTTTAGAAACTAACATTATTTTCTATTTTATGGGATCCTAACATAACAAGTCTTATTCAGTAATTTTGTTTCAACCCTCTCTCTTATCTTTTCTAGATCTCTTATTTGTTTTCATTTTTCTACTTTTCTTTTTAGGCTCAGTTATTTAGTTACTTGAAGGCTAAGAGTGTTTCATGCCTAAGTGGGTCCATGATAACACTCTAAGTCTTTTGAATGAAAGAGGGTTAGTCGAAGGGTTGCCTATCCATCACAGGATTAGACACCACTTGAGACCCTCTGAGTCAATAGAAGTGATAATTCAACTGTGGATATTAAACCAGGGATAATTCAACTCCTCCCTAAGTTTCATGGACTAGAATCTGAACGACCATACTTGCATATGAAAGAGTTCGATGAAATCATATCTACATTACACTTCCCAAACGTGTCTAAGGACACAGTTCGACTGAAATTGTTTCATTTCTCCTTTAAAAGAAAAGGCTAAGTTGTGGTTACATTCCTTAAGGCCAAGGTCCATTGTCACATGGGCTGAGATGACATAGGAGTTCCTTAAAAAGTTCTTCCCCTATCATAAAACAAATACCTTAAGGAAAGCAATCATGAATTTTGCACAAAAAGAGGATGAGACCTTCCAATGCTGGGAACGATTTAAGGATCTCATAAATTCATGTCCACAGCATGGCTATAAAACATGGCATATAACAAGCTTTTTCTATGAGGGATTGTCCTCACCCATGCGCCAATTTGTGGAGATGATGTGTACCAGGGAATTCATGAATAAGGAAGCCGATGATGTGTGGGATTATTTTGATAAACTTGCTTAAAACCCAATCATAGGATACCTCTTCAAAAATTATCACCTCTAAGCCTACTCAATCAAAGGAAAGGGGAGGAATTTATGTTCTAAAAGAGGAAGATGATATAAATGCAAGAGTGGCCAAACTCACAAGAAAAGTTGAGGCCATAGAACTTAAGAAGGTAGAACCCGAAAAGACTACGGAAGTTGTTTGTGGCATTTGTGCTTGTAACATACATACAACTGATAATTGCCCAACAATTCTTGCTTTTCAAGAGATATTGAATGAGCGATCAAATATCGTAAACAACGTAACTACCAAAAACATTTTAGTGGACCCACTTGAAATACATATCACTCAAGCTGGAGGAACCATCGAAACTTTAGTTGGAGGAACGGACAAACGACTACTTCTCAAGGGATCTTTAACCAATTTTTGAATCAAAGGAAACCTCAAGAGGATCCGGTCTTAAAACATATATAAAATTAAGAGCTTTTATGGACATTTTGACACATAGTTTAAAATCATGCCATTGCATATTTAAGCATATCTTAAGTAAAATAGGCGAACATACATGTATTTATGACATTTTGATGCTACACATAGTTTAAGCTCTTCGAGTATTGGAGCTAGTATATTTTTTGACTGAACATACTTTGACTAGACTTGACTTGACTTAACTGGACTTGACTTAACTAGACTTGACTTGACAGGACACTTTCACACACAGTTTAAGCTCATGAGTAGTGGAGCAGGCACAGTTTTTTAGACTCATAAGTAGTTGGAGTCGAGTCTTACGTGAATGGTCATTGTAACTCTTATGAGTTCATTGAACTTATCGAGGCTGGGGAGTTCATAAACCCCGATCCATTAGAGGGGCACAGTGAAGCTACCGAGGTAGTGAACTCGGTGGGTTTTACACATAGGGTTGGACGAAATAACTCTCTAGAGTTCACTGGGCTCGCAAGGCTACCTTAGGGTACCAAATCCAAGGTCACCAGTCTAATCAATGAGGGGGTGGTTTATTTTGAAGACCTGTCCTCATGAGTTTCTACTGGAATCAAACCAGGAATCTAGGGGGTGTAACACATGGTTGGCCTATCCATGGACGAGCCACAGAGCACACATTGTAGCCCACTTTTTCTTCGTCTGCCAAGTTGGACCCATTCACAAGAGGGCATATTCTCTCACCTTCCCTCGTGACATCTTTGGAAACTATACAGATGGCATTGGTCTCACGCGTGATTGGCCGCTCAGGGCTTTTAGTTGTTATCCCTATCCGCTGCCCGCATGGATCAAAGCATGTGATAGCCTATGTGAGCTTTTTAGGGCCATTGGCTTCTCACTGCTATCTGCATAATACTTGATATATTTTTGACTATAGTAGGTCTTATGCGTAGCATTCTGCTACCGTAGATGATAAATCGCCATCGCTATTGCCACAGGTGATAAGTCGATAAATGACATATTGTCATTGTTGATAATAGTATCTTTGATAATATTTATATTTTAAAATAGGTTGTCAACTTGGCAATAATATCAATTTAATGGCAATGGTTTTTTGTAATAGTGGTCAGCAACGATTAGCGATAGCGATACTAACAGTTCAACAATAATCATTGGTGGTTGGCGATAATAGATGATAATATTAATTTTGGCGATGATCGGCGATAATATTAATTTTGGTGATGATCGGTGATAATATTAATTTTAATGATGATCGGCGACAATATTAATATGCTTAAACTTGTGAGTTTGCCTTTTATTCATTCATATATGAAGAAAATACATGGCATTTGCCTTTTTAGGTTGTTTCATCATTTTTCTTATCTTGCCCCCTTTTGATTGGGAAAGATTGTGTTCAATAATCTTCGGAATCAAAATTGCAACGATATTCAGAGACGATATATTTTAACAAAGTGGGCATTGTCATGCATACTCGTAACCCCACATTCTAATCATATGAATATGAAGAGTCGTATCCACACTGTTCTTCCTTCATATGATCATGATTGTCTTCAATCGGGATTGCGGGCCGTTATCTTTTCTCTTACATCATACATTTTCCTTATGACAATTTCACCACTATCCATCATTTCTTGTAAAATTTTCTTTATGGTGAAGCAATTCTCACTTCGATGCCCAAGAAGACGATGATAATAGCAATAATCATTTTCTTTCATCATCTTCATCTCTTTTGGGCATTTTGGTCATGGAAATTTGATTCTCTCTGTAGCCAATAGTTGGTTCATCATAGGAAGTATGTCATATTCTTCAAATGTATACTTTTCACAGTTATTGAATTGTCTAAATCTTTTCTTTACTTTCTCCATTGTATAACCGCTCGTATTTTCTTCATCAGAATTTCTTCGTTCCTCTTGATAGTTCTCCATTTCTCTTTCTTCCTTGACATTACCCATCAAAGTCTTTTTGGAATCTTGAAATAGCTGGTTCATATAAAGATTGAACACTCTCCCACTGAGCTTTTCTAAATCGCAAGCTTTCATAATTAAATCTTGAAAGTTTTGTATATTCTGACTAATAAGACTCATTACGATATCTGGCCTTATGCATTTTATACATGACTTGTTTTTCTTCTTTCACCAGCTGTGGACATGATGCCCCCAAAATCCTCCATCGAACAATGAATTCTTTAATTGGCTCATCTTCTCTTTGGAAAATAAAAGCTAAAATGTTTGGGCTAATTTTTTCAAGAGATGACCTAGGGAGCTGTGAATGATAATAATGAATATTCTTGATGGAGCTTGTTGTGGGAGATATAAAAAAATGGTGTTTTTCTTGTCATAACAGCATTTCCTTTATCTTTCCAAGTCTTTGATGAATCCCATGCAGAAACCATGTTTCTAGTTACTTTTCTCTCTCATTTTTCATCATTTTTTATTACTATCTCACCCTACTTTATCAGCTTTTATAATGTCTTTCAATGTGAAGCAAGCTTCTGTAGGATGCCCTAGAAAACGATGATAACGGCAATAATTCTTTTCTTTCGTCATCTCAACTTCCTCCAGATATTTACGCCAGGTCAACTTGATAGTTCCAGCAGTTAGTAATTGTTCCATCATTAGCAAAACATCTTCTTTCTCGTAAGCATATTCTTTATAAGAGTCATATATTCGAGATCGGTTATCATTCGTACGGCCTTTGTAACGATCTGAATCTTCTCTTTTTCTTGTTTCTTGTCTGTTGCGGAGTGCATCTCTTTTCTTTTCCCAATCAATGACATTTACCATTGATCTATTTGATACTCTTCTTTCTATTCTGTTTTGAAAGATTAGCATTTTCCTGGCCATTAACTCTAGTGCATGTGCTTTTGTAGCCAAATTGCAAAAGGTTCTTATGTTAGCACTTGTGAATCCGAACGTGATTCCTATTTCCATAGAATTTGGGCACATCTTCACCTATTCTTTTTCTTCAACCAATTGTCTACATGATGGTCCCAAAGTTTTCCACTTATCGATGAATTTCTCCATAGGTTCGTTCTCTCTTTGTCGCACAGCAGCTAATTCCATAATACTAACATCGCGATCTGATGAGAAGAAGTTCGACATAAAACCATCCTGCATTTGTTCCCAAGTTTGTATTGACTCCGGCACCAAATTGGAATACCATCGGAATGCTTTTCCTGTTAACGAGGAACCAAACCGTCGTAAGCAGTATTGTGAGATTGTGGAGAAATTACCCATCGTGTTAATGAAGTGCATTAAGTGTACTTTCGGAGACCCATCCCCATTAAATTTTTTAAAGTCCAGATGTTTGAAATTAGCCGAAAATGGTATGTGCTCAACCTCCCTCAGATATGACGTTCTATAACGAAACCTTCCAGTATGCTCATGTTCTCTGACTATTTATGTAACTACTTGTCACATTTCCTCTTGAGTTATGGCTCTCATGGCAGGTGGAGAGTCATGTGATCCTATCTTCGGAGGTTGCGATCCTTTAGGCTGTTGCTCATTTCCATTCACTGTAGCCATCTGTAACACCCTGTACTTTCCAGTACTTGGGTGTTACCATATAACCAAATTTAGAAATAAATACAAGCCTATCTTGAGCAAATGTTCACGTGCATTCTAGCCTAAATCCGATGGATGAAAGTAATCCATCCATAATTGGGTCATCCATCCGCTGCATTTAAGGATGGACCACTACATCATCAAGTGACTCTATTTTTAGGATTCCAGCTACCCTGATAAACCAACCACTTTAATAGACAAATCAAACCGTCTATTGTTAACATCAAACCCCAAAACCTCAGATCCACCATTTATCAGGTCCTGCCACTCAATATTGGAATCCATTACTTGACCTCTACAACCAAGCCATTCATTAGCAACATCAGGTAGGCCACACAATTACATTAGGACTCTTTAGATAAACAATGAATCAATCACAATGCTCCATTGATCGATCTAATGATCAATTCCCCTAACTCGATCATCGAGTTATAAATTTAACCATAAACTGTCCAAGTAGTAGTTGTGCCTAAGATTTGGACACATGGCTTAACAAGACGTAAATCAAACCGCTAATGACCCTAATCAAAGGTGCGTCCTACATAAAATCCTACTGCCAATAAAGATAAATAAATAAATAAGCGAATATCTATGTATGCACATATAGTAATAAGGTGAGATTAAATAATTAATGTAAATAATATTATTGTAGACTTTAATGACACTAAGAAGGGTGGACCACTCAAACAAATTACAAAGAAGTAAAAGAAACTGTAGAAAATAATAATAATAATAATAATAATAATAATAATAATAATAATAATAATAATAATAATAATAATAACGATAATAATGATAATGATAATGATAATAAGGTTATTAAAAGCATATTAAGTCATTTAATCCCTAATCTAACCATTGATTTCCAACTAAGGGACCCTTGGGACCATTTTAACTGTTGACGATCGATTTTGGGATGACTTGATCGTCAGATCAACGTGAGTCCACAAATAGGACCAAAAATAAGCTGTGGGGCCCACCTAAACTTTAGATCTACTTTTTTTTGTCAGAAGACTTGATTGGAGCCTCCCGAGCAAATAGACGGAGTGGATTTGTCACGAGCATCATGGTGGACGCCATACGAAGTGCGAGTGCACCAAACTCACCCGTGCACGGGACGTTGTTTGCTAGTTGACAGTGAAGACCTGCATTCCCCTTGAAAAAGCAAAAATTACTCCCACCTGCTTGAAAATTTAAATCTGATGGACATCAGCTCCCTAGGTGGCCCACCCTGGCCACTACCTGGCGGACCGTCCATTGGATTTGTGGGGCCTGACCGATCAAAACCGTAAAGTCAGACCGAACACATGCATAGAGATGATGGTTCTGGGATAGAACCAATCAAAAGCTCGCGTGTGGCTAAGATCTGGGATGGTGGGCCAATCTGTGGCCACATTGGTGACCTACGATCGGCCTGATCATGCTATCCCAGCCATCCGTCTGCCATTTGAAAACTGCGCCCTCCATTGCCAAAAATGGTTAAGCAACCTCTTGCACCATAAAAAGCAAAGGGAGACATTTCCCTTTCGAGAAATGGGTGCTGACACGATTCGGGCCTTCCCTCGGCCATGTGGAACGATTCCAGCCACTCCTGCTTGGATCTAAGAGATATCTCATCTCTCGAGAAGGTGGCGAGATATGGAACATATCGTGTTACGGCCCCCGACTCGGTAACCAGACTCACAAGGAACTCGATAGTTGGTTCTAGCTGCAACAACCTTCGTAGTTCCTCATTTTCGGCTCCTAAGACAGGTTCCGATCCTGGGATCCTACAAGGAGGATTTTCATAACCATATATCCATATCAATATGAGCATAGCCAAGATCACAACAAGTATATCTGAGAAATAACAAAGGCACACATCACAAAATCCACTATAAATTTGATCTTTAATTCAATGTTAAAGGGAAATACATCTGATAACAAAAGAAGAGAAGGAGAAGATCTGCAACACTGGGGTCCTCGGGTCAACTCCTTTCCCAGCTCCGCTGTTAAGACGCGGACCTAGGATCTCCTGCACGCGTCAATCATGCATAAACTTATAGAAAGCTTAGAGGGTAGTGAAAGTGTGTGACAATGGTGTGTAGAAGAATAATAGGGGAAACAGAAGGAAAATATGATCAATGCCAATAACACTAGTCTTACCAAGGCTTGTCATGAATACAATGCAATGAGTACTAGGCGCCATACCAAGGCAATGCATAAAGTGCTTATTTAGTTGATGCAAATGCAATATGAAGTGATGTTAGTCCTCATATCTAATCCACAAGTCAATACAGTTCCATCATAAGGAATCTACCGGGGTCTAGTAAACTGTAGGATGACGGCCGCTTTACAGACCCGCACAGCCAAATGAGCGTAGTAGACCTCACTACCCACAGGCGGATAAGGCCACACCCCATCCCAATCGACTACACGATAGTGGGAGTCGCGAACTAACGGTGTAAGACACTTGAGCGCTCATGGTTTCCACTCGGTCACAACGTTAGGGCAGATCCTTGGTACCATGAAAGTTTTGGAAATTTCACCCATGGGCATCATATGCACCCTATATGCTCAAGTAACATTTTTGGTGTCCACATATGGCCATCCACGAATACCCCTGTGGAGGCAGGGCCCTGATGAAGCAAGGGCAACAATATCCATGAGATATGATGTTAAATGTATGAATTACGCATACCAATCATGCACTAGCTCCAAGCACACAATGTGCACAAGAGGGGAAAACTCCATCCCTCTATCATGTTAACTCAATAGCCACACACAAATGCAATCTAATCATGCAAATGATCATATGGGTCATAAGGGCGAAAAAGGTGTGCCACACGGTGATGATGACGTGGATTACAATACACTCCTCCTTCCCAAGGAGGGACTAAGTCTAGATATATAGACAATACTCTATAGAGTAATCCTCAAGTGGGGGCCCAATACTCTGGGGTAGCCCGCAAGCTAAGGAGGGTAATATATATAAGCCTAAAGGAATAAGCGGTCTTAATAAGGGTCCAAGGTAGGCCTCCAACCACCTATAACAACCCCATGGGCCTACCTTAGGGCCACCAAGGAGGACATCTAACCTCAACTGGGTCCCAAAAGGCTACCCGTTACTACTCGAATATGAAGCAAGGCCTATGGTCTAAGGTAATCCATGGCCTAGTGGGCTATACATAAAGCCCAACACGTAGGCAATATGGTGGGCCCTCAAGAAAGGTTTGGGCCCAACCATAAAGGTCATAAACCCCACATATTGTAGTGGGCCTAATGGGCAGCCCGGTAATCCAATCATATGAACAATATCCTAACTTTATCCAAGTGAATTGGGCCTCACAACTTGGCCCAAATACAAGGACACTATGGTGGGCAACCTAGGGCCTAACTACTTGTATTTTATGGCCCACAACCCATCACAATAGGTAGAGAAACACAGGCCCAAATGGTGAAGGGGCCAAACTAGAAGATCCAAGATGAATGGGCCTACCAAGGTCAACCAAAACCATGAGCATAGATCCAAAATAAAATCCAATAGAGGTGGGCCTCCAAGTAAACATAAATGAAGCCTAAAGACATTTCAGAGAATGGAAATCTTATGTGCATAATCCAACCTTAATCTAGTGGGTAATGCTACCCCAAAACAGGCCACAAGGGGCAGCCAGTTTGGGCTCATTGTTGAATTTCCAACCCACCTATTTCTGGGCCTGCTGGAGCCCAACAATAAATAATATAAATTAGGTATATGTTCCCTGGTCACCCACATATATCTCTTTGGGTCCCACTAGATGGGAGGACTAGATTACACACATAAAACAAGTGGACCATGCTACCAGAACGAAAGTCCAGCAGTGGTCCAATGGGCCTGTGCGTCCCAAGGGAAGACAGATTTATGGGCCTGGGCAATTGGCCCAAAACTCATCCAAATGTGTCTCAAAAATGGATGCCACTGAGGGAGATGACCATGGCCCAAATGGACCATAAATGGATGGATGGTGGGGTTAAAAAATACATCAATGGTGGGCCCACAAGGAGGGGTGGACGGCCAACCATGGCTGGACGCCCCTGCCTGGGCATCCCAGTCTAGTGTGCTGGTCCAGCCCGAACCATAATTAGCACAGGGGTCCGTTGACCCCAAAAATTTGCAGGTAGGTCCTACCATGGGTGGGCCACACCTTTGTTAGATTTCATAATTTTAGGATTTACAAAAATGTTTTAATTAATTTAAGGAATTCAAACTGTACAGAAAATCTGCTAAGTGCAAAATTTTGATAGACCTTAATCTGAGCCTTCATGGAGTGGATCAATGTCCTCAAAAAATTGGGAAAAATAGGTTTTAGGTCACATCATATACGTACGACAAGGTGGGGTCAACGGATGTGGCCCACCAGTGGAAAAATTATTTTATAATTAAGGATTTCCACTCTGATAAGTTACTGAAAACTGTCCAGAAATTTCAGGCTAACCACCTCACTTGGGCCACACCTTTGGAGCTGCAATCGAGGTCGAATAGGGTTGAAATTTGGGGGACATCAAGATGAGATCCCTACATTTCAGAAAATTAGATTTGATGAGTACAAAAGGTCCCCCGATCAGTCACAAATTCAAGCCCAAAGTTTAACAAAATCTGCCAAAAAATTTCTGGACAGCAATACATGCATGGAATAAAATAAATGCATGGCCCTATTAAGGAAGGCATTGGCCCATATATTGGGTGTCATGCGTGGGCCTCAAAATTTTTCAGAACAAACCCCTAAATTCCCACCCTTGCATGAACGTTTAAGGTGGTAAAAAGGGGCATCAAAACCATGGTGCAGGTTGAGTATAGATGTCCCTTCCTTACTAGGCTTTTCTGGGCAATCTAGGTCCACTAAGTGGACCACACATAATATCATTAGATTACAAGAGAAGAAAAGAGAAGGAAGAGCATCCGTCCATCAGGGGAGGGCTTAGCCACTACTGGGTCGTCCACACACAATCACAACCACAAACAACAATATAAACACATTGTACAACATAGATCTTATGATGCATGGCCAAGATCTTTGAGATGAATGGTTGGGATGCCATCCCAACCACATGCGAGGGTCTAGATGACCCATCATACGTAGAGAAATAGGAGAAATCCCCATGCAAGGGGTCCATCAAGGGAAGAATCCCATGCATGGACATGCATGTATAATGTGGGCCTCGTGACCACATCTAGATGATTGTGTTGGATCTCCACCATTAATTGGTTGGTCCTACACATCTAAATGAGAGAGATGAAAGAGGCTACATGAGGAATAAAAAGCTACATGAAGAAGACGGAGGATCTACTTGATGAAGAAAGCACCCACCTAAATCAACCTTGAAACTTAAATCCCCATTATCTAGAGGCTCCAAGCAACATGGATTAATGGCTAAGATCAAGTGAGAATTGATAGATGAGGAGGTATTTTAGGGAGAAGGGGCTGTAGAAAATGAGAGAGAGGGGACATTTAGGTGCTTGTTAGGGAGAGGAGAGATGAAGGAGTAGAGAGAAATGAGAGGGAAGGGGAGAGAGAGAGAGAGAGGCTTTTAAGCCTTGTAATGATGAGTTCTCTCTCTCCTGGGCAATGATGGTGGCCTATGGTGATATAAACAAGGTTTTGGGTAATAGACTTTCTAGAAATCTCAGCCTAGAGTGAAATGATGGGCATAAGAAAACGTGTAAACCATGGTGGGGTCCACCAATCATTAAATCAACGGCACATATCGATCGATGCTCATAACTTGAGATGTACAAATTGGATTAATGCATGGGACGCAGTGTTGGAACTATGGCGCTGATACGTACAAGATAACATGGGTCTTGGGCTAATTCGAGTTGGGTCGATGTGACCGAACTCGAGGAAAACCGCAAACGCTAACCGAAAGTCACAGGTCCCTGGAATTCAACCGGTTGGACCGCAGGACCAAGATGAATGAAATGCATACTGACACACACACATGCACACATATGAACTCAGGTCAGGTCTTACATATCACGAGATAAACTGAAATGCACGTAAAAGGCCCAAAAAGTGGACCTCGCAGTGATCAGCAGTCCCATCTGGTCTGCTCAAATAGACCAGATCATACTGAATTACCTTAGAGGACGATTTGCCATTAATGCCCACTTCATCTTCTCTGTTAACCCATCCGACCCATAATCATGAGTGGGCCCCACCAGGGCTAAAAATTTACTTTCTTGGTGGGCTATTGCAGTGGGAATCCATCCTTATAGTTGGTGGACCCCATGCATAATAGTTTTTTGAAGATGGTGCTTGCAAGAGGCATTTGAATCTCAACCATTGGCTGAGATATGCTGGAGTCCTCTCTCAACTATAAAAGTTGTTGTGATGCTTTGGGATTCGCACTAAAGAAAGCATCAGAGAGAGAGAAGGAGAGGAAATAGGAGAGAGAAGAATAGAGGGAGAGTGGGTGTAAGCTCGGGGCTATACGGTGTCTAACCGGGTCTGTTCGGAATGAGTTAACCTAGTGAAAACCGACAGCATCCCGGTAGAGTGTGAAGAAAATAAGGAAGAAGAGAGAGGGAGGTGGGGAGACTACCGCTCTAGGTGGAGCAAGTTGTAGCTACCACCGCCGTGGTCAACTGACCCAAGCCATTTTAAATGGTGTGTGACGCGATGTCGACCTGACTGGCACCAGACTTGGTTCAGGTAATAACCAATAAACCTCTTTCCACCTCCACCCAACGGCGCACTGAGAAGGCCAGGCCCGTCTGTTGGAGCTGGTTCCGTCCAACTCTGCGGGTTGCGGTAGAAGCTACACCCAAGATCTCGGTCGTAAATCTGACCATTGCAGGGCTAGCTCGTCCCACTAGAGAGTTTTAGGGATGAATTGGGCTCGAATTCAGCCCAATGCACGATCTGCCTAGTCCAACACACCAACGACAAGGATTCTGGGTTGAGCTAGCCACACAACAGGTGGGCCAGAGCATCATTCCACCACACCATCATACATGAGATGGGCTACACCCAATTCAAACTCAGTGAGGCACATCATAAATCACAGTGGGCCGCACCATGAATCATAGTGGCCTCACCAAGTTGCACGCTCAGTGGGCCACACCATAAATCACAGTGGGTCACACTTAAGACATATCTTAGTGGGCCACACCATGAATCACAATGGGCCTCACCAAGCTGTGCTATGGGCCAACTTTGGACCATAGTTAGGACAGCAGAGCTAGGCTGGAACGAGTCTAGCCCAGCCTAATCTTTGGGCTGTCAGTGGGTAGCCACGGCTGGGGTCAGAACTAGTCCAGCCGAGCCCAAATTCTTAGGCCATCTAATGGGCAAATGTGGTTAGGCCGAAACAAGTTCAGCCCAGCCCAGTAACTAGGCCACCATTAAATAGTGATGGCTGGGTGTAATGACCTGGAAATTTTTGTGCCAAGACTCGAGTACTACCTCTATTTTCCTTAGAAGCTTATTGTGGGGTAATTAGCGCTAAACTCGATTGCTTGTGAAATTTACATCAATCACTTTAAATTGGATCTGCATGACTCAAAACTTGTAGAATCATTAGCGCTATGTTACTCTGAAATCTGGGATTCATCGCTAAATCCAGTTGCTCTTGGGAATTTTTGAAAGTTCTGGATCGGACCTGAACTGCGCGTCGAAAGTCCTATTAATGCGTATGATTTACCACATGCAAGTCATATTCCTTGTTATTTAAGTTCAAGTATTACTTATGTTTAAATTCATGTTAAGTTGATATTCTTCAAATGCCCATATACTACATGATTGGAGTTGTTGTTCCATTACTATTCTAAATTGTTAATATGAATATCTGTTGTAGTAGAATATGTTTGGGACTATGAATAGTCTAGGAAATCGGTAATCGGCCTTGAGTTCGTGGCTGAGGTTGCTTTCGCCACGAAGGACGTGATTTGACGAACCCGAGTCGTATTAGAGTTGTCAGCAGTGGTTTGGCCACACGGAGTGTTTGCGGACTCTATGTCGTTCAACCCAACGTGCGCTCGTGCTAGTCAAGTTCGTCAAGTAACCCGATTGTCCGATGTATGTTCACCATGTATGGACGCTATTGTATGAATCTAGGGTACCGAACTTACCAGTGCAAATCCTATTAACCATGGTACCTTGATCCGCTAAGACTCATGAGCCGGACATGGTGGTATGGGACACCGTGGTCGAGCTGTCGGCCTACGCTGGGGTGACGAGCCTCCCCATAGTGACCAGTGAGCAACCAGACTCATGAGATGATTATGGTGGTATGGAACACTATATTCGTGCTGTCGGCCTACATTGATTGGTGACGAGCCCTTTGTAGTGGCCTCGAGCATACCTGGATACCGCATTGAGGTGACGAGCCTTATTGTAGTAACGAAGGTGTGATAGGCGTGCATTGATTGGTGATGAGCCCTTTGCAACGACCTAAAACCATATGATCATATGAGATTGTCTAGGACTGACGACCCTAGAATGGATCGCTGTTTAGAAATTTATATGAGGAAGGTACCTTAGCTTCCCAATCCTGCTGTATGAAAAGGACTAATAACAACTTGGAAATCATGTTCATGCACCACATTGCATGTGCCTGGAAGAGGTGGAGCACTTGAGGTGATGTCATGCGTAACGTAAGATGAAGACGCTGAGGGTTTATAAGCGAGGGCACACATCATTCTACATACATCCTTGCACTAACAAGAGTACTTAGGACATGTTTGATTATTCTGCTTTATCATTACTTCTTGATTGAATTGATAACATGTTAACCTTTGCTATATTGTTCCACTGAGTTGATCACTCACTCGCATGTTTTGGGATGATGTTAAACACCCACCAGACTCTGTCTTAGAAGCAGATTTTGATGTGACCTCTGAGGCAGAGCAGGAGCTCGAGGATGATGAGGCTGCATTTTCTTTCATGCAGTTTTTAGGCGGGTTCTAGTGAACCATGTCCTGATGCATGGGAATTCTGGGATTTCTTTTTGGGAATAGATAATGTCATCTGATACTTGTAATTTTGATAGTAACACTTGTAAGTATGACCTGGTATGTATCTGTATTTCAGGGATTTGCACATGTACACATATATTTCTTTAAGTCTTCCGCTTGCGTTTCTCACTCATCCCTGAATTATGTTTACAGTTTGGCTTAATCTATTCCATATTTTATGTACTCATACAGACAACATGCATCCATCATTCAATATGTTACATAAGTGATGTTTTGAAACTCAGGAGCTGAGTTATGCTCGAGCCCCAAATTTCAGGGCGTGACAAGTTGGTATCAAAGCATGAATTGGATTAAACCGGACCTGGGTTATGGTCACACACCGCACGTGGTCACCACCTTAGTGTATTTGGGTGTGAATTTATTGTAAAATTTGTGTTTGTGTTCTGTTGCTTCTATCGGCGAAAGTTTATTGAAAATGATCGCTGAGATCGAGTCTGTGCTCCTAATCACACACAGCGACTCAAAATCTCTTCTAGACCATCCCTTGATTAGTCTAGATGGTTTATCTTCCCATCTCAACCCTTCAATTATCAGTAAACCTCAGTTTGCATCAGATTTCAACCTAAGTGGCCCGATAGGCGTCGAATCAAGCAAAGGGGACGATCGGGGCATTTTTAGGGGGACCCAGGGGGGCACCCACATCATTTTCCTCATAAGGGGCTAAGAGGACCTCGCCCAAATGGCAAGTCATCACCGGAAGGTCCAGAGACCGGCGATGACCTCGCCGGTTCGGTGAGCCCTCATTGCCCAGCAGGCCAGCTCGGGCCGACGCTCGTGGGGCCTAGTGTGGCCCACCCCTCCATGGTTGCTCGGTTAAATCACCTCCTAAACCATATTCCCTTCACAAAACACCCTCTTAAGCTCTCCTTTTCTTCAAGTTTCTCTTAAAACTCCACTAAATCTCTCCCCAATCTCCTTCTTCTTCCATTTTTTCGTGCACACCCACCAACCCATCTCAAAACCTCACCCCCATTGCTGATTTTACCTTCTTTTCTTCTCATTTGAGCTCCCAAATCCTTCTTTGGGATCTCAAGTCTGTGAAAGCTTCACCATTCTTCCTATTTCTTCATTTTCTCTCATTTCCCATGGCCCTCTTTGAGTTTATCACGGCCATATTTTTCATCCTACCCTTCTTTCTTTGATGGGGAAGAAGAGAGCGCCCGTGGATGAAGCTGGGCCTAGCCGTCCAACTTGTACACGGAGGCCAAGAGGTGCCGCCGCGAGTACGACCGCCACCCGTGAATTTCATACCAAGCGGGACCTTGATCCTCAAGCTCCCATTGGAAGAACCTTATTGGCAGAGTTATCTCATGGAGTCTATGAAGGCCGTAGGGTCCTTTTTGAGGCTCATGTAGATCCACGGCTATTTGGTGAGTTTCTATTGTTGGAGCGTCTGGAAGGGGCCGGTTGGTGTCCCTTGTTTGAGGGCGAGTATCGCGCCAATGCAAGCACTGTTCGAGCTTTTTATGCCAGCATTCGTGATCCTTCGCTGGAGCCTCTGCAGTTCAAGATTCCTTGTGGTAGTGGTCGGGAGGCCACGGTCAATGTCGCTTTGATATCCCGACTCCTGAATGTGCCACTTGGTGAGGTGCATGCCAGTGAGAAGAATTTGAACAGTATGCGTGAGAGGGATCGTCGCACCCGGCTCTTGTGTGGTCGTCTGGTCGAATGGCAACCTAATAGAAGTCTTCTAGCTACCAACATGATGGACGACTTTCGCTTGCTTCACCACATGTGTACATTCAATGTATATCCAAGGTGGAGCAACCGCAGCGAGTGTACGCGCCTGATGGTAGATTTTCTGTATCAGGTAGGGGCAAGGAGTGAAGTTATGTGTGCCGACGTACATCTTGCGTCAGATTATCCTTATCGCTCGTTCGACTAGGAGGACCAAATCACTCCCATTTGGCCGACTCATTTGTAAGCTTGCACATGAGTTTGGCTATAGGCTTGGGGCAGAAAAGTCGATTCCTGTTCGCCACATTAATCTGACAACCCTTAAGCAGATAGATGGTTTGTTGAATTTGTGCTTTATTCGGCCTAGTGTGTCTCCTTGGGGAGCACTTGTCTTGTTTGTGAAGAAAAAAGATGGTTCCTTCCGATCATGTATTGATTATCGCAGGTTGAATCTGGTGACTATGAAGAATAAGTACCCTTTGCCTAGGATCGATTATTTATTTGATCAGTTGAAGGGGGCACGGTACTTTTCAAAGGTTAATCTGCAGTCAGGGTATCATCAGTTGCACGTCAAGAATAAGGACGTGCAGAAGACCGCTTTCAGGACTAGCTTCGGTCACTATGAGTTCCTTGTGATGTCGTTCGGTCTTACAAACGCACCGGCCGTGTTCATGGATCTGATGAACAGGGTGTTACGGCCATTCTTGTTTCGATTCGTCATTGTCTTTATCGATGACATTTTGATTTATTTTGCGAGTCGGGAAGAGCACGAGGAGCACTTAAGAGAGGTCTTAGATACTCTCAGGAAGAATCAACTTTTTGCGCAGTTCAAGAAATGCGATTTCTGGAAAGAGGAAGTCAAGTTCCTGGGACATGTGGTGTCTAAGGAAGGGATAGCTATTGATCTTGCTAAGGTAGCTGCAGTTTAGGACTGGAAGCATCCTGGTTCAGTTACTGAGGTGAGGAGCTTTCTGGGTCTAGCAGGCTATTATCGACGCTTCATTCAAGACTTCTCGAAGATAGCCAGACCATTGTCACAGCTGACACGGAAAGATTTGAAGTTTTCTTAGAATGAGAGGGCGGAGGTAGCTTTTCAAGAGCCGAAGGACAAGTTGACGTACGCCCCTGTGCTAGTATTGCCAGAGCAAGGGGTTAAGTATACGATATATACTGACGCCTCTCGCATTGGACTGGGTTGTGTCCTTATGTAGAAGGACAGAGTGATTGCTTATGCTTCGAGACAGTTGAGGAAACACGAAGAAAATTACCCTACACATGACCTGGAGTTGACAGGTGTCATTTTCGCATTAAAGCTCTGGAGACATTACCTCTATGGAGAGGAGTTCGAGCTCTTCTGTGACCACAAGAGCCTTAAGTATATTTTCACACAGCGTGACTTGAATATGAGGCAACGCCGATGGATGGAAACATTGAAAGACTTTAAGTTCGATGTTTCTTACCATCCGGGCAAGGTGAACCTTGTGGTAGACGCATTGAATCGCAAGAAGGCTATAGAGTTTGCGGCTTTGCTAATGATAGTAGAATGGGACATGTTGGAGTTTGTGCGAGACTTTGAGCAGAAGCTTACGGTGGAAGAGCCGTATGAGGTTATCGCACACATTCATGTACAGCCCCTCATTGATGAGAAGATCGTTGCAGCTCAGGCAGATGATGAGCTTTTGGCGAAGATGAGAAAGCGGGTTGGTACAGATGAGAACTCTGAGTGGAGTGTTGGTTCAAATGGGGGCCTACGATTTCGTGGCCGGTTATGTGTCCCAGACATTCCTGACTTGAGACAGGAGGTTCTCGAGTTAGCCCATAGTTTTAAGCTTGCGATGCATCCAGGTAGCACGAAGATGTATCAGGATATGAGAAGATCATATTGGTGGGACAACATGAAGGTTCGCATTACTGAATTTGTATCTCGTTGTCTCACGTGCCAGCAGGTCAAGGCAGAGCATCGCCGACCTCCTGGGCTACTTCAGCCCATGCCCGTAGCAGAATGGAAGTGGGACTTCATCTCTATGGATTTTATTTCTGGGTTACCGAGAACGAAGAAGGGACATGACTCTATTTGGGTGATCGTCGACCGATTGACGAAGTCGGCTCATTTCTTACCGATCAAAGTCACAAACTCTGCAGACGAGTTGGCTAGGTTGTATATCAAGGAGACTGTACATCTGCATGGAGTTCCCTTGGAGATTGTGTCTGACAGAGACACGCGTTTCACATCTATCTTCTGGACTCGTATCCAGGAAGCGATGGGTGTGAAACTGAAGTTCAGTACCGCGTTTCATCCGCAGACAGATGGGCAGATGGAACGTGTGAATCAGGTTCTGGAAGACATGCTGTGATCTTGTGTTTTAGATTTCAAGGACAGTTGGGATGATTGTCTTCCTTATGCAGAGTTCGCGTATAATAATAGCTTCCAGGCGAGTATTAGCATGGTTCCCTATGAGGCGTTGTATGGTCGGCCCTGCAGAGCACCGCATTGCTGGGCAGAAGTTGGCGAGCATAGTTTGATTGGCCCGGAGTTGGTGCAGGCGACTTCAGAGAAGGTTGACATTATTCGACGTCAACTTTTAATAGCCCAGAGTAGGCAGAAGAGTTACGCTGATACGAGGTGGCGACCGCTTGAGTTTGAGGTTTGAGACCATGTATTTCTTAAGGTTTCCCCTATGAAGGGAGTTCTGTGGTTCGGTAAGAAGGGAAAGCTCATGCCGAGATTTATTGGTCCATTTTAAATTCTGGATCGAGTGGGAACGGTAGCATACCGCCTTGCTTTGCCCACGCCTCTTGCGGGCGTGCATAACATATATCATGTCTCTATGCTGAAGAAGTACGTTCCTGATCTTTCGCATATTATTAGTTGGGAGCAGGTGCAGTTGAGCAAGGATGCCACATATGCACTGCGACCGACGCGTATTCTCGACAGAAAGGAGTAGGTATTGTGTAGCAAGGTTATCCCTCTTGTGAAAGTGCTATGGACGCATTATAGTGAAGAAGAGGCTACTTGGGAAACTGAAGCTGAGGTCAGAAAGAGCTACCCTCAGATCCTTGAGGAATATGAGAAGGTATGAATTTCGAGGATGAAATTTTTCTTTAAGGGGGGTAGATTGTAATGACCTAGAAAATTTTATGCCAAGACCCAAGTACTACCTCTATTTTCCTTAGAAGCTTATTGTGGGGTAATTAGCGCTAAACTCGATTGCTTGTGAAATTTGCATCAATCACTTTAAATTGGATCTGCATGACTCAAAACTTGTAGAATCATTAGCGCTATGTTACTCTGAAATTTAGGATTCATCGCTAAATCCAGTTGCTCTTGGGAATTTTTGGAAGTTCTGGATCGGACCTGGACCGCGCATCGAAAGTCCGATAGTGATGATCTTAGGCAGTTATGGTCACCATGCTGGACTTGGCCATCACCTCAAAAATCTAGTCTAGATGATGTTCTGGGTCAATTTGATTGAGTCTGGACTGAAGAGTGTGAGAACGGTGGGAAATTAAAAATGCTTTTATGAAATCTGAGTCGTGTCGCTTACGCGATGATTTTAAGCAATCTGACCGTTGGATTCTGACCCAATTTCACCCTCTGATCAGGGAAGATGGCCCAGGCATGTCCTTGTGCTTGTGGACCTGATCGAGTTTCGGTGACTGTTGAATTGAGTGTGGTCCGCCACGGCTGATCTGTAGATCTGATCGGTACGAAAACTCAGTCTGACCAGATCCATGGTCAGTGAGCTTAAGTCCGACCGCACGTGGAAAATGACCCACCGGAAGTGTTTCGTTGGATCGAGAGAGGCCTGTTTTGGTTATAACCTAAGTATACCTTGGCCCTGGGGCTATTTTCATCAATGTTAGGCCTATATATAGACCTTAAAACACTAATTCTCTTTTCCATACGAATTTCCTAACCCTAGCTAAGAAAGAGAGAGGAAAAGAGAGAGAAAGTGAGAGAGAAGTTGGTGAATCATCTTTAGATTCTTTCCTGTTCTTCTGCATCCTTAAACCATCACCTTTGAATCGTTATTCCGGTGATTCTAAGTTCATCCTTGGGTAAGTTAACCTAACCTTAATCTGTTTTAGAGCTTAGAATAGTCTATGTGTTGTTGTAGCTCATTTCTATTCTTGCCTTAGGTTGTCTAGTCACCGTTGATGAAGACATATCGTTTGAATCAGTTCGATGCGCTATTTCTGGTTTAAGGTGCGGACTTTAATCGTATAGGTTATGGTTTTCAAGGCTTTCAATGCCAGCTAATGGTTTATTCTTGTTATGGATGAGATTTCACATGCCAAATACTATGTTTATTTTGCGTTCCTGATATGCATGTGTTATATTGAGATTTGTGTATTCTATGTATATGTAGGAAGTACCGTATACGTATAAAATATGAGCATGTGTTTGCCATGATTATTTGTCGTGTAATTGTGCTAATCGTATGTGTGACAACTCCTTGGCAAAAGGAATTGTTCAAATGTGTGTATTACAAACATACGTCATGTATGTTGAACTATGTATTCTAAGTGTTTGTAGAAATGTCTGAATGGTTTAAAGTGCAATATACTATCCTAATTGCGGGCGTTAAGAAGTGATTCTCAACACTCCTATTAATGTGTATGATTTACCACATGCAAGTCATATTCCTTGTTGTTTAAGTTCAAGTATTACTTATGTTTAAATTCATGTTAAGTTGATATTCTTCAAATGCCCATATACTACATGATTGGAGTTGTTGTTCCATTACTATTCTAAATTGTTAATATGAATATCTGTTGTAGTAGAATATGTTTGGGACTATGAATAGTCTAGGAAATCGGTAATCGGCCTTGAGTTCGTGGCTAAGGTTGTTTTCACCACGAAGGACGTGATTTGACGAACCCGAGTCGTATTAGAGTTGTCGGCAGTGGTTTGGCCACACGGAGTGTTTGCCTACTCTATGTCGTTCAGCCCAACGTGCGCTCGTGCTAGTCGAGTTCGTCAAGTAACCCAATTGTCCAATGTATGTTCACCATGTATGGACGCTATTGTATGAATCTAGGGTACCAAACTTACTAGTGCAAATCCTATTAACCATGGTACCTTGATCCGCTAAGACTCATGAGCCGGACATGGTGGTATGGGATACCGTGGTCGAGCTGTCGGCCTACGCTGGGGTGACGAGCCTCCCAGTAGTAACTAGTGAGCAACCAGACACGTGAGCCGATTATGGTGGTATGGGACACTATATTCGTGCTGTCGGCCTACATTGATTGGTGACGAGCCCTTTGTAGTAGCCTCGAGTATACCTGGATACCGCATTGAAGTGACGAGCCTTATTGTAGTAACGAAGGTATGATAGGCCTGCATTGATTGGTGATGAGCCCTTTGCAACGACCTAAAACCATATGATCGTATGAGATTGTCTAGGACTGACGACCCTAAAATGGATCACTGTTTGGAAATTGATATGAGGAAGGTACCTTAGCTTCCCAATCCTGCTGTATGAAAAGGACTAATAACAACTTGGAAATCATGTTCATGCATCGCATTGCATATGCCTGGAAGAGGTGGAGCACTTGAGGTGATGTCATGCGTAACGTAAGATGAAGACGCTGAGGGTTTATAAGCGAGGGCATGTATCATTCTACATACATCCTTGCACTAACACGAGTACTTAGGACATGTTTGATTATTCTGCTTTATCATTACTACTTGATTGAATTGATAACATGTTAACCTTTGCTATATTGTTCCACTGAGTTGATCACTCACTCCCACGTTTTGGGGCGGTGTTAAACACCCACCAGACTCTGTCTTAGATGCAGATTTTGATGCGACCTCTAAGGCAGAGCAGGAGCTCGAGGATGATGAGGCTGCATTTTCTTTCATGCAGTTTTCAAGCGGGTTCTAGTGAGCCATGTCCTGATGCGTGGGAATTCCGGGATTTCTTTTTGGAAATAGATGATGTCATCTGATACTTGTAATTTTGATAGTAACACTTGTAAGTATGACCTGGTATGTATCTGTATTTCAGGGATTTGCACATGTACACATATATTTCTTTAAGTCTTCCGCTTGCGTTTCTCACTCATCCCTAAATTATGTTTACAGTTTGGCTTAATCTATTCCATGTTTTATGTACTCATATAGATAACATACATCCATCATTCAATATGTTGCATAAGTGATGTTTTGAAACTCTGGAGCTGAGTTATGCTCGACCCCCGAATTTCAGGGCATTACACTGGGGCAAACCAGGCCCAGTCCGGGCCACAAATGGACAGCTAGGGGATTGGGCCAATTCAGGCCAAAGTCAGGCCCAGTTTCAAACCATAGTATTGGGCCACAACTATTAGGCTTGATAAAAGAAGTTCAGGCCCAGTTCTGGCCTTGGTATTATACAATTTCAGGCCCAGTCTAGGCCATCTTGATGGGCTACAATTGATGGGCCTGGTCACTCTAATACAGGCCCAAATAACCTTATTCATGGGACCCTTCAAACCGACACAACTTCAATGTGTTAGTTAGATAAAACCTTGGGAACATTTGACCAATACAAACTATGACTCTAGGAAGTCACTTACATGATATTAGGCCGTAAGACACTTGTGGGAACTTAAATCGAGGACCGAACTATGACCCCTCAGCTGATGATTTCTTCCCCTTAAGCTTTCCATCTTCCCATGAGGGCCGTTTTTTCAAAGAGATGGTAAATACACGTTAAATGGTAATTCCCCCTATTTCACATGTTTGAAAATTCATAGGAATTTGTGTCTTTGAAATTGGTTCAAAAGAGGTAACTTTAATTTTTGAACCGCATGATAATACATATGATATATCCATTCCGTCCATCTATTTTACTACAATATTTTGAAGCATGAGACAAAAAATAAAGTAGATCTAATACTCAAGTGGCCCACGCCAAAAGAAACAGTGGTCCTACAAAGTTTTTAACTGTCAGTATTCAATTTCCTTTTTCGTATGACATGGTCCACTTGAGTTTTGGATATGCCTCATTTTTTTACTCATGTTATAAATTCAACTGGAATAATGGATGAATGGTGTGGATAAGCAAAATGCATCACAGTGGGACCCACGGATATTTTGCAATATTCTTGATTTTTGTGTCAAAAAGTAAGCAGTCAAATCAAGTATGATATAAATGCACAGGGAAATAATAATTATTTTTTTACACGGTATTTACCATTTCACCTGGAAATTAAACATGCCCTTAGCTTAAGTGATAGTTTTTATTTCGATTGATAATTGATATCTTCATCTTATAATCACATGTGTTAATTGTTGGAATTAAATTGCTAGATTACATGCTTAATATTTATCCTGCATATTTTCTTATGCTTATGGATTACTTGTGGGTTGCTTATGAAACTTAAACTGGTACATCAGTAGGAAACCCCCACCTATAAATGTACACTCATACTTGGGATGTAACTTGTTTGATTGTGATTGTAATGGACCTTCGACGTAGTGGTTATTGAATAGTGGTTTAAATTGAATATTGATGTGGGCCTGTCATTAAGGGGTTGATGTGTATAAGTGGTTTTTAAGGATGGTCTTTATCGCATAGTTTTTTATATTTGTCCTAAATGGCTTAGTTTTGATATTCTCCTATGTGGCTTTGTTTTGGCACTTTCCCTATATAGGTTTAAAATTTTATTTTATGCAACCATGCGATGGCAAACCTTATATACTGAAATATGATTGGCCACTAGTCAATGGCTTTCCATTAAACATCGTAAGATGGGAATCTCATGAGCTGGGGATGGTGGTCATGGGACACTATGCCCGAGCTGTCGGCCTATGCTGGGTGACAAGCCTCTCTTAGTGACCATTGAGTTACTCAAACTGGCTTATTGTAATTGAAATAATAATGGTTTGGCCAATCAAGCATTTATAGCATATTGGCGATGACGGGTGGCTAATTCTGGATGTTGTAGTACATGCCCTTAGGTTTAGTGGGGTATCATTTCGCTAGATCCTCGACCATCGACTATTGACCTACGTACGAGATATGTATGATGACTTGGTCACTATGCTGTATGAGATACGCTACACCGGTGACCAGTCTTTTGCATAGGTGATGAGCCCAAGTCCGACTGAATGAGCATCCCTAGGTAGATATGCATTCACACATCCATGCATTTAAAAAGACTGCATCATGTATTATTTTGAATGCCTTGTTGTTTTTAACTATGCTTACCTAATGCAGCAGTGTGTAATCTTGAGGAGAATTCATACTAAGCTGGCCACTCATTCATTGAATATATAACCGTACAGGTAGCATAGGTGGCCCAGTTGATATTCATGCTCATATTGATAAGGAGCAGGGTGCAATCGTCGAGGATGAATGGTTGTATTGCTAAGAGTTGCTACGTGCTTTTACATCTCTAGGTTTGTTATAATTTCCCTTGTTTAACATATGATGTTATTTTATTTTTTAATTGTAAGTATTGGGACATTGGTTTGTATAAGTCATTATAGGCAGCCTCTTATATATGCTAAATGTAATTGCAAATTTTCCTGTATGTTGATTTGTTCATTCTACGCTAAACTGCTAACTTTGATGAAAGAAAAAAAATATGGAATTTGGTTCTCTATAGGTAAACACTCAGGTTTTTGGAAAACGAGTCATATACTCGGGTCCTGAAAACACTGGGGTTACACCATCATTGGGGGATCCACAAGTTGAGCTACATTGTGGGCGAGAGTTGTCAAGGCTTCTCGAAGATTCCGACATTCTTCCATTAGAATCCTCTGAGTTTATGCCATCTCAGTCATACACTCATCAACATTCGGTAATGGACCCTGACTTGTCCATGTCATATATACAATAGCTTCTTTACTTCTTGACGAAACTGCTATCGAAGCAGGATATGAGCGCATTGGAGTGATAGGGCTTGATAAGAGAGTAGTCTCATTAAGTTCCTTTGTATTTTCATAAGATTCGACTGATTGTAATGTAGCTAACAGAGGCGTCACTTGCGAAGATACAAGGGATGGTGAATCTTCTACAGGTGATTTACCCTTCTCTCTTCTTATCCATCGGACATTCGCGACGGACAAGTTTGGAAAGTCTTACGATGTTAGGGAACAAGGCAATGATCTCCTTGGATAAAGTGCTGGAGGAGCTAGCACAGGATTCTTTCTTACCACATTTCTCGTCACTGAGCCTCTGATCACCTAAGGCAGAATCAATTTTGCAGCTGCACGAGATTAGGCCTTCGACCTCCAACTAGGAACAACAATCCATTCGTCTCCTCTATCTTGTGCGAGCGGTGATACAGATATCACTCCGGCGACGGCTCGCGAAGTATTACTTTTAGTCAGCGTTGGGATATTTGAAATCAGTTGATTCTTCAGACCCGGAGAATGTTTATGTGTATTCCACTACGAATCCAGTGGGAGTAAAGTAAAATATTGTTTTCGTTTAAGTGATTGCCATTGGTTACAATTTGAACCTGTCTATTGTATATTAGTTCTGTCAAAAGACATAAAACGACATCACTTAGTATTTAATTGTAAGTACACTTTATCTTGGAGATGAAAGGAAGGATATTCCCGTTGAGAGTTGCCATTTTAGCGTCTATATAACGCCAAACTATGATGAAATTCTCTAAATATTTTCCAAGTTAATATCAAGTGAAATAAGAATTCCCCAACAGAGTTGCCATTTTGTTTCGACCAGAAACGAAAGGTATTTGATTTGGGAATTATCTCACCTAATAATAACAAAAAGAATGAATGAAGAGAATAATCATCATATTTCATTTATTCTGAATTCATTTACATCCTTTCTATCCTTTGATTATAAGATAAAATTGTTATAATTAAAAGTACAAGTATTAAATGAGTTCAAATGTAAATTTTGGTAGCATTTCGGCTCATTTCATTCAAGTTTCCATAGGAGAAGAGTTGTGTGGGTCTTCTTTCACATATATATGTCTTCAAAGGAAGAATATAAAAGGAGATTTGAAATATCCTAAAGAAAATTCCTCAAAATATTAAACAAATAGCTATCATTTAGCTATCCGCACAACTCAGCAATGAGTTGCGAGAGCCGAAGAGTCGTGCGGGCCTGCTCAACTCATTATGAGTTGCGCAGCCTTGCCTTGCACTCTCCCTCTCTCTTCCCTCTTTTCTCTTCTCTCTTCGATACCTATCAGAGGTATCAGTCTTTTGAGAAATCCAATCCCCCAAATGAAGGGGAAGAGAGGTATTTATAGGTTTCCGTAAGTGTGAACCCTAGAACCTTAAGCCATGGGCCCCACTTCGCATAATCTTCATGCTTTAATACATCTACTCCATTAATGAGTTACGCGGACCTGCACAACTATGGTGAGTTGTGCAGACCCGTGCAACTCCATGTCCCCGCGCAACTTAGACTCTCAGCGCGACCTGATTAGGGCGCGCAACTTCGGCTTTCCTCAGCCTATTTCTTCAACCTTCTTTCTTTTGATCTTCTCTCTTTGTGCTTTCTTCTTTTAATTAATTTTATGCTCCAACGTAGCCCTTGAAGATCAAGAGAAGACAACATTCACATGTCCCTTTGGCACCTTTGCTTACCGAAGGATGTCATTCGGACTATGTAATGCCCCTGCCACTTTTCAGTGATGCATGTTAGTATTTTTTCTAACATGGTGGGGCAATATTTAGATGTCTTCATGAACAACTTCTCTATCTTTGGTCCATCCTTCAGTGAGCATTTAGAAAATCTTAAATGTGTGTTGAAGCAATGCGAGGAAAGGAATTTGGTTATGAATTAGGAGAAATGTCATTTTATGGTTCCCAAGGGAATTGTGCTTGGACACATAATTTTGTCCAAGGGAATTGAAGTAGACAAGGTAAAAATTGATCTTATCTATAACCAACTTCCACCCAAGAGCGTACGTGATGTGCAATCCTTCCTAGAACACACTAGATTCTATAGATAATTTATAAAGGACTTTAGTCATCTCCCTTGTCCTTTATGCAATCTACTTCAAAAGGATGTACCATATGAGTGGACTAAACAATGCCAAGAAACTTTTACTAAGCTCAAAGGCATGTTAACTACCGCACCTATCATGCAGCCACCAATTAGAGCATCCCTTTTGAGATTATGTGTGATGCATCTAACTATGCTATTGGAGCGGTGTTAGGCTAGAGAAAAGAAAAGAAGCCATACGTTCTTCACTATGCAAGTAGAACTCTAAATTCTACCCAAGTGAACTACTCTACTATGGAGAAGGAACTCTTAGCCGTAGTGTTCGCTTCGGATAAATTCGGGTCCTACCTGATCGGATCTAAGATCATCATCTACATAGACCATGTGGCGCTAAAGTATCTTCTTTCTTAGATAGATGTTAAACCCCGCCTGATAAGATGGATCCTCTTACTTGAAAATTTTGATATTGAAATATGTGACAAAAAAGGAGTATAAATCATAGTGGCCAACCACCTTTCTCGACTTGACCTCCCTGATTCCATTGAGCCAACACTGATAAACGATATGTTCCCTGGCGAACAATTGTTTAAATTCTCCCAACTACCTTCGCTTGCTGACATTGCAAATTATCTTGATACAGGTTTCACGCCAATATACTAGACTGCACAAGATAAGAAAAAATTCTTCGCCAAGGTACATAAGTTTTTTGTGGGATGATCCTTATTTGTTTAAATATTACTCAGACCAAATTCTAAGGAGATGTGTGCCAGAAAATGAACATCAGAGTGTCATCTCCTTTTATCATTCTCAAGCCAGTGGTGGTCACTATTCTACTAAAAAGACTACGACCAAAATTCTTCAGTGTAGCTTCCACTGGCCCACGATGTTTAGAGATATTCATGAGTTTTGTAATGCTTGTGAGCATTGTCTAAAATTAGGAGGGTTGTCCCGTCGAAATATGATGCCTCTGAACCTCATTCTTATCATTGAAGCATTTGATTGTTGGGGCATCAATTACATGGGACCATTCCCCCAATCCTTTGGGAATATTTACATTTTATTACCAGTAGACCATGTCACTAAGTGGGTCGAAGTGATCCTGTGCTGGAATAATGATCATAAAACAGTCATTCGATTCTTAAAAGAAAATATCCTTTCCCAGTTCAAAACACCTTGGGCCATCATTAGTGATGGAGGTTCACACTTTCGTAATAGGCCATTTGAGAACTTAATGAAGAAATATGGCATCTCTCATAAAGTAAGAAGCCCATACCACCCGCAAACAAGCGGGCAAGCTAAGATTTCCAATGGGAAAATTAAACAAATTCTGAAAAAAATGGTTAACCCTAACTGTTAGCCTAACCGTAAGGATTGGTCAATTTGCTTGACTGATGACTTATGGGCTTACCATACAGCTTTTAAGACCCCATTAGAATGTCTCCCTTTAGACTCGTCTATAGGGAAGCTTACCACATACCTGTGGAGCTGGAGCATAGAGCCTATCGGGCTATCAAAAATCTGAATTTTAATTTGGACAACACTGACTCACTGTGTAAACTTCAATTGAATAAACTCGAAGAAATCCAGAACGACGCATATGAGAACTCAAGAATTTACAAGGATAGGATGAAGGTATTCCAAGACAGGAACATCCTTTAGAAATCATTTATAACCAGTCAAAAAGTCCTTCTATACAATTCTCGGTTACACCTTTTTTCGGGTTAAATTCGATCTCATTGGACTGGTCCCTTCATTGTTACTAATGTCTATCCTCATGGGGCCGTCGAGATAAAGAATTTGAAAAATGAAAATGTTTTCAAAGTGAATGGACATCGTCTCAAGCCATTTGTTGAGAAGTTTGATTCAGAGGACATGTTCATGCCTTTGACTGATCTTGTGTACCAGGATTGACCTCCTACTCTAATGGAGGTGTAGTTTGGTTTATTTCTTTCATAGGATTTAGGATTAGGATAGTTTGATTTCAGTTTGTTTAGTCTTTATGCTAACCCATTTCCATGTTAAGAACTTTGGAAAAGCTTCAATTCTCCTTTTTCAGGTATTATCTTCTCATCACTTTCCATTTCTTTTTGTTATCTCATGTGCATTGCATGCTCATATCTTTTACATTGAGGACAATGTAAGTTTTAGGTTGGGGGGTGTGGATTAGGTAAACTAATCAGTGTTTTCCTAGTTTTGAGCAAAATTTATAAAAATTTTCAAATTTTCAAGTTAAAAACATGTTTGGGAAGTGATAATTTGTGGAATTAAGAATGCTTTGAGTATGATGATAAGATGGACATTGAACTTTGAATTGTTAGAGTTTGATCAAATGAGTAGACTATCATCTAAATTCTTGCATTTAATTTATTAAGATGAAGTTTGAATATCATTTTAATTTAAGTCACAAGCCACATTCAAATTGCTTTTTGTGAATTGTACTAGAATTTCTCATTGTTAGTATGTGTATCATTGATAGATATTGAGAATTAAGTATGAAGAATTTTATCCGCCTTAAAAAGATGAAAAGAACCAGTTAAAAAATAAAGAGGTCGACAAAAAGGTCATGTATGAAGAAAAGACTGTGAAGGAATGAAAAGTATAAAAAGAATGAATAAACAAAAGGGACCGTCGATATAAATCAAAAACTGAAAAAAGAAGGAAATTGTGATATGTTCAGAATCAGTACTTGATTATTCAATAAAACTTGAGGTGATGAGCATGGCTAATATTGTGAAATAGTAGTATGTTATGGAAATTAAATAAAATTCACTCAGCACATTGGAAAATTTTGATATATGAACTTATGCTCTTAAATGATTGAGAAAGCAACTTTTTGATTGATTGTTCGTGTGATTCGACTCTAGGTTTTCAAAATTACACTCTTGCTTCTTTAGATTGTACTCATTCATACTTGATTACACAAAAGATTATTTTCTGAAAGTGATTTGAACATTGAAAATTGAAGATCACTTCACACATGCTTTGCTTGAGACGAGCAAAATGCTAGTTGGGGTGTGTGTTGAGTGTGAAATATTACATATTTCTCCCTATTTATACCTTGGTTTTATAAACATGATAGTGCGTAATCGATTTAATTATTCATGTTTTCATATGCGAGGTGATTTTGAGAGCTTAAGGTGAAATTGATGTCAAAAGGAAGATTTATGCTCAAAAGATTACTAAATGAAGATTTAGAGATTTGAAAGTCATAAATGAAGAATTCACATGTCAAAGATCTAAGAAAACCAAGCGATGAATGAAGAGAATCAAATATTTGAGTGAAAAAAAAAGTAATCCTGAAATTGTCCTGAAAATAAACATATTCCTAAAATTGTCCTTAAAAAGCATATTCTAAGACTCTGAGTCTAGTTTGGGAAACTATGCAGACTACGTAAATTTGATGTAGTTTAAACTCAGACTCTATTTTGAGAAACTGCGCAGAGTGCAAAATTTTGAGGTGGTTTCTAAATTTTTCCAACTTTGTGCGAAAATTGGAGTTCCACAACTATAGATAGGACTCCCTAGGATGCTCAAAAGTATCTTCTAGGGTTTAGAAAGATCTCAATGAGCATACACAAGGGTGGAGCAGCCGCCAAAGATTTTTTTTCTTCTTTTCTAGTTTATTTTTCATGCTTTGTTTAAGAGATTTGGTTTCAATCATGTCTATGGTTGGTTAAACCACTTAGGTAGGGCTAAGAGGTGAAGCTTGTAGCGTGTTTGGATGTTTATTTTACTTTAATTCTTGTTCTTATTGAACTTCATTGATTTCTAGTTTGATATTAAGAGAATATTTTCAGTTTTTTTTATGATTTATTGTGACTCAAATTACAATAGATGCAATGTTAGCTTTGGATATCTTCTTTCCTGTTTTGAGATAGTGAGATTGGTAAATCCCATTGTTCACCATCATCTCATGGGCATGGTGGGGTGATGGAATCCCTTCCAATCATCACAATTGTCCTCCATTGAGAATTAAGTCAATGAAAAGTTCATATTTGATTTAAATTGTTTTATCTTCCAATTGGATAAGATAGTACTCGAATTCCAATTGTGTTCTTTGAATCAAGTAAAGTAGCATCTTGATAGCTACAAGTGGATCCTTGGTACACTAGTTCCCACCTTTAAATTCATAAGTGTTAATCAACATTATTCACTATTACTATCAATTATTCATATTTCAATTTAGATATTTTTCTAGTTCTAGTTCTAGTTATTTTCAAAATACGTATAAGTTTAGTCCATGTGGATTCGACCTCCATCTTACCGAGTTATTACTACATCACAACCATACACTTGGAGTTATGAACAGGTCCCTAGAGTTGAGAAGTGTCTTGTGATGCCTTATTCCTTGTAGAATTTCATGAATCTCACCTTTTGTTCTCCATATTGTTATCTAACCTAAGACACTTAACCTATCTCCCAATTTATTTCTATACTTTCTCCTTACATTCATTGAATCGGTGAACCCCTCTAACTTGTGATTTAAGAAGTAAACTCAAACATTCCTTAAATAATCATTTATGAAGCTCATGAAATATTATGCCCCTCCCTTTAACAGTAATGTTAATGGCCCCAAACATCAGAATGTATATAATCAAGCTCCCCACTACTAGTATATATAATAGTCTTGAACCTTATCCTGCATTGCTTCCCATAGATGCAATGCTCATAAAAATCTACTTTACACTCCTTAACTCCCTTCAACAGTTTTCATTTATAGAGTTCTATCATGACCCTCTTGCTCATATGCCCTAGCGGCATATGCCACAGATTAGTGTTATCTGTACTAAATTTTGTGTGTGAGGTGGTACCAGCCTTTCTTATAATCACGCTCTCAACCAACTTGTGTGGATGTCTCATCATATATCCCTTCAATAACACCATTGCACCTCTAGTGACCTTAATTACACCCCCCAAATGTAGTGAACATTCACTCATTTGTATCTTAAACACCTAAGGATGACAATTTTTCTTCAAATTCGGGACATCCCTAATATCACCTAGAGTCTATATGACTCGATCAAACATACTTACCTTAATGTTCCCTATTCTGATGGCCTTGCATGCTTCATCTTCCTCATTAGAGCACTTTCACTATCATATGACTTGTATGAATCAAACCAAGTCCTATTCAGTTACACATGGTATGAACATCTTGAATCGAGTATCCAAGTATTTAAAAGATGTCTCAAACTTGAGGAGACCGAGAGGAGATATCCTTTTAAGCTCTTTTCTACTACACTAGTCGATTCGCTCATGTTCCTTTTACCCTTACTTTCTAACTCATCATTCCTTTTCTGGTAGTCTCTCTTGAAGTACCCTTTCACCCCATAGTAGAAGCATTCGTCCTTAGCCTTTGATTTCGATCTAGACTTTTTCTTTTTGTCAGACTGTAACACACCAGTTCCCGGAAACCCAAGTACACTACTCATTTTTACCTTTGGAGACAGTCCAAATTTCGTGTACACATTTTTTTCTTCTTTATCAGAGTTGATAAACTAGCAGAATAGAAACAAATCAAGTATAAGAGGGAGTCCAAATATACATAACTAAAAATTCTTGTAGTTGCCCGAAAGCTTATACAAACCAATATCTCATAACTAAAGATTTAACAACCAAATAATAAAAGTAGACTAGAAATTAGAGCCACATAGCCAACGATCTCTCCATAGACTGCGCCAGAGTCAACCCATACATCATCCATGTATCCTGCACATTAAATACGGTTTGATAGCGTCAATGGCTATCCCAGTGAGGTATAACCTCCAAGATTTATTGTATCATCAAGATAATTAAGCATGGTTATCAAGAACAGTGTACAACAAATATTTCACAATGATTATCATATAAATTAGATAAAGTTCATCAGATATGCATTCATCAAATAAATTCCACGAAGATAATCTTATTTAAATACATGAATGCATGCACATGTTCACAGACCTAGGGATGCACATCCAGCTGGCAAAAAGGTCACTAACGGAGAACTAGCCACCCGAAAAAGTACTGAAAGGTACGCCCTAAGGAGGACTACCTACCTAGAAAGGACCATGAGAAGAGGACACCCAAGGAGAACTAGCCACCCGAAAAAGTACTCAAATGTACACCCTAAGGAGGACTAAGTACCTGGAAAAGTCCATGCAATAAGGACAACCCGTAGTGGTTTGAATGCACGCAATAATACCTTAGGATCACCCAGTGAAATACACTACATACAACCCATAGTGAACCAAGAAAACCCCTGTGTCTGACATCGACTACTCGGTAAAGTCCATATCCCATGAAAATGCATGATTAACCGAACCATTATTCTTCCAATTCCAAAAAACCATTTTTAGAAAGCTCAAAGGTCACTATGGGGGGTTTGTCACCCAACATAGGCCGACAGCTTAGGCATAGTATCCCATTCCACCATCCCTGGCTCATGGACTAACAAACAAGATGTTTAATGGTGACATCTTCAACTAGTGGCCAATCATAGTTTGACAAGTGGAACTTACCATCGCAGGCTTATACAAAAAGAATCCATAAAAGCCGCAAGAGGGCAATTAGTCAATCAAAGCCATATAAGGCAAATAGTCCATTTAAGGGTGCAATAGAAGGGATTGTCTCCAAAAAGCCACAAAGGCATAAGTGATCCACAAGTTGGTAAGTCCACGACATAAAAATTCCATTTAATCTATTTGGCAAAAACACCACTAGTTCAAGGACTACCACAAACACCATTAAATAACCGCAAGTGGCAAAACAAGCCAAGCACAATGTTAGTAGTAATTACATATGTAAAGTGGGATATTTGAGATCTATTGCATGTTCATATTTGAATATGAATCTAACCATCAGTCATTATAAAGAATTACTCAAATAGAAACTAGCATTTATCATCAATTTCACTGAGTATTATATTAGGCAATAGATGAATTAAATGAGCTACGCTAACTATCAAGATGTAGAAAATCTTAAAGGGTGATCCTTATCTTTTAAGTTGAATTTTTTTTTTGCTTATATTGCATCCTAAGTATGGTGACTCACTTAAGTTGGTCTCCAACCCAACTTGTTACCTATTTCACAATCTAAGGAGGCGTTTGGGAGTCAACATTTCCTACATTTCAAATAAAGGTCTAGATTATTTTTTCTCAATTTAAAACAAGATTTAACACTAAAATTTATGAGATCAAAACTCACCAAACTTGATTGTTGACTCTGTGACTTGACTCAGGCTAGTCACACAATCTTTATGTGCTCTCTTTTCTCTCCTTTCTTCTTCCTTCTCTTCCTTTTTCTTTTCTTCTTTGCTGAGAACTTCCAGGAGGGTCTGGATCTAAACAAATAGTGAGTCAGAGACTTGACTTAGTTTTGAACCGAGTCGACTCAGTGACTTGCTTCTCTTCTTCCTCTTCTCTATTATCTTCCTTCTCTTTCTCCTTCTTTCTTCATGCTCTCTTCCACACTCTCCTTTTCTTCTTATTCTTTCTTTCTTATGGCCAAGCATGGCCTAAATTTAGCCCGGACTTGAGTCCAGATGCACAACCCGCATTGAGTAATAACCCAACCAAACCGCGGACTCGGTCCAGATTCGATGTGGCAAGATCTGAGTCTGGCTTTGTAACGACTTGAAATTCGAGGGTCGAGCACAACTCAGCTCCCGAGTTTCAAAACATCACTTATGCAACATATGTAATGATGAATGTATGTTGTCTGTATTAGTGCAAAACACATGAAGTAGATTAAGCCAAAACTGCAAACATACTCCAGGGATAGGTGAAAGATGCAAGCGGAAGACTAAAGAAATACATGTGTATATGTGTAAGTACCTGTGATATGTATGCTCTGCCAGGCCATAATTATAAATGTTTGTCTCAAAAGATAAGTATCAAAATGAAGTAAACCATTACAAAATAAACCCTGAATCCCCGTAGATCAGGACGTGGTTCACATCAACCCGCCTGAGAACTGCATAGAGGAGAACGCCTCCTCATCATCTTCATACTCCTACTCTGCCTCGGGGGTCGCATCATCATCTACATCTAAGACAGAGTCTGGTTGGTGTCGAAACACCGTCCCAGAACGTGGGAGTGAGTGATCCACTTAGTGGAACGATACAGTAAAAATTAAGATATTATCAATTTAATCAAGCAGTAATGATAAGGCAATACAATTAAACATGTCCTAATTACTCTTGTTAATACAAGGATGTATGTAGCGATGATGCATGCCTTCGCCTGCACTCCCTCAGCGTCTTCATCTTACGGTACACATGACAACCTCCTGCAGTGCTCCACGACGCCAAGGCACATGCAATGCGGTGCATGAATATGATTACTAAGTTGTTATTAGTCCTTTTCATACAGCAGGATTGGAAAGCTAAGGTACCTTCCTTATATCAATTCCCAAACAATGATCCATTTTAGGGTTGTCAGTCCTAGACAATCTCATACGATCATATGGTTCTAGGTCGCTGCAAAGGGCTCATCACCAATCAATGCATGCCTAGTCATACCTTAGTTGCTACACTAAGGCTCATCACCTCAATGCAGTATCAAGGTATGCTCGAGGGCACTACAAAGGGCTCGTCACCAATCAATGTAGGCCGACAGCAAGAATATAGTGTCCCATACCACCATAATCAGTTCACGAGTCTGGTTTGCTCACTGGTCACTACGAGGAGGCTCGTCACCCCAGCGTAGGCCGACAGCTCGACCACAGTGTCCCATACCACCATGCCCGGCTCATGAGTCTTAGCGGATCAAGGTACAATGGTTAACGGGATTGCACTGGTAAGTTTAGTACCCTAGATTCAAACAGTAGCGTCCATACATGGTGAACATCCACCGGGATAATCGGGTTACTTGACGAGTTCGACTAGCACGAGCGCATGTTGAGTTAAACGACATGAAGTGCGCAAATACTCCGTGTAGTCAAACCACTGTCGACAACCCTAATACGACTCAGGCTCGTCAAACACGCCTTACATGGCGAAAACAACCTCAGCCATGAACGCAAAGCTCGTTACCAATTTCCTGGACTATTTCATAGTCCCAAACACCTTTAATTATAATAGATATTCATACTAGCAATTTAGAACAGTAGGATAACAACAATTCCAATCATACAAGCATGTAAGCATTTGGTGGATTACAACTTAACATGAATTCACACCTAAGTAGTGCCTGAATTTAAACAAACAAAGAATGTAAATTACATATGGGAAATTATATACATCAATAAGATAGTTGAGAATCTCTCCTCAACGCCCATAAATAGGATAATATATTACACACTTAATCATTCAGACATTTCTACAAATACTTGGACTACATATTTCAACATACATGACGTATATTGGTGATAACACACACTTGGACAATTCCTTTCGCCAAGGAGTTGATACACGTACAACTAGCATGAACACACGACAATTTATCATGGCAAACACATGCTCGTATTTCATACGTATGCAAAACTTTCTACCTATACATGGAATACACAAATCTTAATATAGTTCATATATATCAGAAATGCAATATAAACATTGCATTTGGCATGTGAAATTTCACCCACAACAATAATAAATCATCAACCGACTTTGAAAGCCTTGAAAACCATAACCTATACGAATATAGTCCACACCTTACACCAGAAAGTGCGCAACGGATCTGATTTAGACGATAAACCTTCGTCAACGGCGATTAGACAACCTAAGGCATGAATTAAGTTAGCTATATCAACACTTAGACCATTCTAAGTTCTAAAACAAGTTAGGGTTCACTACAAAAAAAAGGGCAAAGGATTCAGACCACGTTACTTTTTTGCTACGGATATAAACCTTAGCTATATTTGCTGCAATTTTAATCCGTAGCTAAAAATTGGATACACCATTAATAATTAATAGTGTTGTAAGGGGCTCTATGAGGCCTAAAAAAACTATATATTCTATCTAAGCCGTCTATATATTTGTAAATATTACTTTAGAGGTTGAAAAAAAATCAGCTAGATCAAAGGCTCAAGTGGACCACACGGCAGGAAACATTGATATTAAATTACAGTTTATTCTTATGGTGTGGCCTAGTTGGGCCTTAAATATACCTGAAAATTTATTTCTTAAATTAAAATAATTTATTAAAATTATATATAGGAATGGATTAACGAAATACATCATGGTGGGCCCCACGGAGTCCCTAATCGGTCCGTTCGTAAAAAAGCCCCAAATTTGGGCGCGCGGTCTAAAAATATCAGCGCCCAAACACCCTCTCGCGCACTCTCTCTCCCTGACTCTCTCTCGCACTCTCTCTCCCTGTCTCTCTCTCTCCCTCTCTCGAGCACTCTCTTTCCCCATCTCTCTCTCGCGCACTCTCTCCCTGTCTCTCGCGCACTCTCTCTCGCAATCACTCTTCCTTCTCTCTCTCTCTCTCTACCGTAGCCCAGCTGCCCTATTCTACCACAACCCAGCTGCCCTACGACGGCATTGTAACGGTGCTCCGACCACACCTCATCGGCCTACAAATCCAACGGATTAGGGTTTCTACTTCTGGAAGGTGATATTCTTTTGATCTTCTCAGCTTTAATATATTCATGATTGTTTGATAGTGCTAAATTCATGTAATAAAATTCTCTTTCTTTTTTATTTTCGGGATTTCTTCTTTGAAGTTCGTTGACTCGTTTATTTTGATATTGTTGTTGCTCACCAAGTGTTTGATGAAATGACTCAACGAAGTGTCGGCTAGTGACAAGGAAGGTATGTACACCAAACAAATACCATTTTTCCTTGATTTTGATGTTGCATATAAGGTGTTTAAGGAATACTTGCTGCTGTTTTACAAATAGTGAGAAACTGAAAGTGCCCTGTATGTGTTTGTGAAAACGCTGCATAGGCTCAATTTTGGATGAAACTCGGCTTTACTGGCCCGACCTGCTGACCAAACAGAGCTGAGTTGAGTTCAAGTTGGGATCAGCTAGTGGCTGAGCTGAGGTCAGCTTTGAGCTATTGATAAGTGGGAACTCAAAACGGTGTCCCACACCATCTTCACACTATAGGCACTCGGGTGAGGCTGCTTGCATAGTGATGATGGCGGAATACAATTTCATGGGTCTGGATCACATCCCTCAGATAGGTTGAAGGGAAATGACAAGGTTATATGAAGTCGAGGACTGATTCCATACAGGCAGCGGGGACTTTTTCATTTTAAGCATACCAATGATTTTCAAGAGATCAATACTTCATTTGAAAAATTGATATTAATGAAACTACTAACTTCAATTTTGAAAAAAATAAGGTAATGGCCTAAGGTTTTTGTTTTAATTACTTAAAACTGGTGGGGTAAAATTGTTTAAGAGATGTTCATATGAAGGGTTGTCTATCACTACAATCCCCTTCACATAAACAACAATAATAGATAAGGAGGCTCTATAATTTTTAAAGGACATTAATCCTGAAGCTCTTGAAACATGTGCCAGGAAATTATTAGAAAAGCTTTAGTATGATATCATGTAAATTTAAAAATCAGTCCTTGGAGTACTTTTCCTCCGTAAGACCACGCAATATGGTACATACTCACTCTAACAATATCTGGATCCCATCATAATGCATGGTTTTTACTAATGAAGGAACTAATCGTACCAAACATTTACCCCTGTCAACTTGTGTTGCGTGCATTAGAGTGATTGGACTGTCCACATCCTACAAACCAATGATCTACTGTTCTGAGCATATATAATGAATTATGTTATAACAGATCATTTTGTTTTCTAACTTCTTGCCTGGACCACAATGAGTCATCCAAATAGGCCCTTTGTATTTTTTTTTCTACTTTTGGTAATCGTTTAATGTAGAGATCTCACAATTTAATCAGCCAATTAGACAAAATTTCATATGAAGTTCATTGCTCATCAGTTAGATGTGTCTCCAACACACATTTATGTACAACCCTGGACATTCATAAGGTGGCCCCTATGGACGAACGCCCCTTTCATCCCCAAGAATCAAGCTGGTCCATTTATCAGGTGGCAATGGATGTCTAAAGAAATGGGTGGCTTTGAAAATGACAACCAATGAGTTCTAGATCTGAAGCTGCAGTTCACTTCATCTTCATGCATTTCTTGTTGCCTCAATAAACTTCTGTATGTTTAGTTCTGGATTGCTGTGGATCATTCTGCAATTATCTCCTTCCAGTCTTTCAAAAGTTTTTTTTTAAATACTCCTTTAAATCTCCACTATTGAACAGGTGAACTGCCCCACATGTGTCAAAATGGCATGTATGTCCAACATATGAGCCTGGTGCCAGGTCTGGCACTACATATACATGAACATGCCTTGTACCTTTTTTTTTAGAAATAAAAAACAAGTTAATATCCTTCAACATCATGTCTTAAAGCACACTTAAAATTTCTAAAATATAAAAACCAATAAAGAAAAGCTTATGCCATAGAGACTAAAATCCCAAATAACTTGAAAGCATCTCAACTTTCTAATAGTTTCAACGAATCTGATCTGGCAACACAAAGTCGCAGACATCATTGATCAGAATTACATGAACAAATTAGGCCTTGATGTCTTGAATGTTGTCTTAAGCTTCCTAGTTGGTGGCCTAACCTTCTTGAACACCAACGGGAACTTGATTTTGAAATCATGAAATTGCTTGGTATTCTCTCTCTTGCAAAGCGAGTCAGGTATGGTAGCTGTCTTGATGATCTCTTGCCATCATACATGTGCTCAACGACACCATTAAGAGTGGTGTCCTGGTATTCCTTGTACATATTGTGGTAACCAGTTCTGCTCTGGTACCGCAACCAAATTTCGTAGTTCTCAATAATGGTGGGATTCCTCTTAAAAATCTCATTGATGGCAAGCACTTGCCTGATACTGATGGAACATGCCTTGTACCTAAATCAAGGTTGGTCCCAAGCAATCCATCAAATGGGTCCATCCTTGATTGCCCCTCTCTCTCAAAAAAATCACTTTTGACTAGATGATCTTAACTATCCAATCAATGGCTAAGGAAATTGATGGTTTATATTGTTCATACTACAAACAGTCATTAATCTAGACTTTCCATGATGAAATCCTTAAAACCAAATTGAACCAATTGCCCTCTATGTTTGCATGCAACATTTAATTTCTACAGATTAGACTCTTATGTGGCAGGTTATAAATTATTCATGTGGTATTTTATTCAATGCCATGTGCAGTTGATATGTTTATATGCTTGCCTATTGTAATATCATAGTATCTTTAGAAAAGAGACCTGGTTTGTTTGCAAGATTACATTGGAAAAAGAGTGCAATGTTTTATCTTTTTATTTTCTAGATATATGGTTGTCATAGGAACATTATGTTGAAGTAATGAATAAGCAACTTTGCCTTTCAGACCGCGCAGAGGGCTGAGAAATGCATTTCAGATGCCTCGCAGTCGGGCCGAACATGGCTCACGGTCAGGCCATGAAACCTGGATCCAAACGGTCTCCATCTAGGTCGTGCTGCGTGCTGAAAACAAGCTCCAGATGGGTCCGATTTGAGATGAAATCAGGCCCCGACTGGGCCTTGATCTGCACTAGAATCTGGCCTTAAATAGGCCCTTAGTACCAACCTTACAGCTAGGCTTTTTATGAGCAGCAAATCAGTCCAGGCCAGACCTCAATTGGGCCTTCCATCTGGGCTGAAACCAGCAAAAAAAATCAGGCAGTGGACTTGTGTCCAGCCCCTGCACTATACATTACAAATTATGTGTTTAATATTTTCTTATATTTCATGGTAAACAATTTTGAGCAGCTCTGCATTAATTTCACAAATAAGAAGCTACAACAACATTTTAACCAGGTTAGCTTACTCCATAACAAGTTGTTGCCTCTATCTTGGAAACCTCTAATATCTTGATTTTTTCTTAGGTTGTGTACTGACAACATGTCTTCAAAATGGAATAGGAAGAGTACATAAAAGAGGAAATCAATTGGAGGTACATAGAGTTTGTTGATTCATAGATAAATCAGCTGGTATGTACATTGCTCACTTGTGCAATACTACCCAAACTGCACTTCTGTTTTGCTATTGATTTATAGGTTCGATCTGGAACTGCAGATATTTCCATGGGATGTGTCTCGCATTTTAGCATCAACGTAGGCAAAAGCAATCCCAACAAAAATAAGACTGATTCAATTCCATCTTCAATAGACAACAAGGTGCATTCTTGCACACACTTATTGTAATTGGTGCATTCTTGCACATGCTTATTTTTAAATTTTGATGCATTCAATTGTGAAAGGATTTATGACTTTGAAAACGAAAGGGAGAGGCTCATTATGGAGAAGGACGCAGTCATTCAAGAGCATGCTTCTCTGAAAAATCAATGAAATAGTATGATTCAACACCTAATTGATGTTTGGTTTTGCATTCAAGAGCACACACTTCTTTGTTTTCTTTTCCATGACAATGAAATAGTATGATTCAACACCTAATTGATGTTTGGTTTTACATTTTTTTAAAGAGGAAGGTTCATGGACATGCATCTCAGTTAATCTGATTGATTGCTTTCAGCCTTGAGAAGAGGGTCAACAAAAAAGTTATGGTAATGTTCAAGAAAGCTGAAGATGAATACAATAACTTATTGTCCAAGAAAAACATCATTGAGGTATATTGTTGTATTTCTCAGCCTGTAAAGGATCTCATATTTTTTTTTAAAATTGAATTTGTTTATGTCTGAAGTTGTTTGTTTGCTGTATTCTTCTCTTCTTAGAATGATAAGTCAAAAATCAAGAAGGTGATTGAAGAGCTTGATGAAAAGAAGAAGGAAACACTAAAAGTTACTTGGGTTAAAGTGAACAAGTGAGTCAACACTTCTCTGCTCTCATGTTCCAGTTCATAATTATAGTATCCAGCTTCCTTGGATCCCTGGATCAGATGAATTCAGTGGATCCCGGGGACAGGCCGTGTTTATGTATTTGCTCGAAATTAATGGAGCAGACCCGGATGTGCGTCGGAGCTATCCGGATGAGCGGGGGTCCCTGGAAGGTGGGAACCGCTGTTATGACCATGATGAAGCTGTCCATTTCCTATGGACAACATTAGAGGGGCCTGACCATTTAGACAGGCCATGTTTATGTATTTATTCAAAATTAATGGAGCAAACCCGAATGTACGTCGGAGCTATCCGGATGTTGAGCGGGGGTACCTGAAAGATGGGAACCGTTGTAATGACCATGATGAAGCTATCCATTTCCTATGGACAGCATTGCAAGGGCCTGGCCAATTGGAGCAGGCCGTGTTTATATCTGTATTTACAAGGACCACACCCTTAACCTATAACCTAAACCTATTCTCAAATCCCAAAACCTATAACTACAACCTAAACCTATAAACTATAACCTAAACCTATAACCTAAACTGAATTCCCTAAACTTTAACCTATAACCTAACCTAGACTTATACTTATAACCTAAACCCATTCTCAAATCCCAAAACCTATAACCTAAACCTTAACCTAAACCTATAACCTATAACTTATAACCTAAACCTATAACCTAAACCTTAACCTATAACCTAACCTAAACCTATACTTATAACTGAAACCTATTCTCAAATCCTAAACCTAAACCTAAACCTATAACACAACCTATAACCTACACTTATAACCTAAACCTAAACCTAAACCTATAACCTATAACCTAAACCTAAACCTAAACCTATAACCTAAACCTACACCAAATCCTAATCTCAACTCCTTAACATAAACCTAAACTGGAAAACCCAAACTAAACCCGATCTCAAACCCGAACCCGATTTCCTAAACCTAAACCTTAACCTATTCTCAATTCTCTAAAGCTTTTACCTATAACCTATAACCTATAACTGAAACCTAAACCTTAACCTAAACTAAAATCAATAACCTAAACCTTAACCTATAACCTATAACCTATAACCTAACCTTAACCAAAACCTAAAACCTAAACCAAAACCTATAACCTAAAACCTAAACCTAAACCTAAAACCTAAATGTATTCTCAAATCCCTAAACCTAAACCTACACCTAATCCTAATCTTAACTCCCTAACCTAAACCTAAACCTAAACCTTAACCTTAACCTAAATCTAAAACCTATAACCTAAACTAAAACCTATAACCTATAACATATAACCTAACCTTAACCTAAACCTAAACCTAAACCTAAACCTATAACCTATAACCTAAACCTAAACCTAAAACCTAAATGTATTCTCAAATCCCTAAACCTACACCTACACATAAACATAATCTTAACTCCCTAACCTAAACCTAAACCTAAACTTGAAAACCCAATCCTAAACCCGATCCCGAACCCGAACCCATTTTCCTAAACCTAAACCTTAATCTATTCTCAATTCCCTAAAGCTATAACATATAACCTAAACGTAAACCTTAACCTAAACCTAAACCTAAACCTAAAACCTAAATGTATTCTCAAATCCTTAAACCTAAACCTACACCTAATCCTAAGCTCAACTCCTTAACCTAAACCTGAACTTGAAAACCCAAACTAAACCCGATCTCAAACCCGAACCCGATTTCCTAAACATAAACCTTAACCTATTCTCAAATCCCTAAAGCTTTAACCTATAACCTAAACCTAAACCTTGACCTAAACCTAAACCTATAACCTTAACATAAACTAAAAGCTATAACCTAAACTAAAACCTATAACCTATAACATATAACCTAACCTTAACCTAAACCTAAAACCTAAACCTAAACCAATAACCTAAAACCTCAACCTAAACCTAAAACCTAAATGTATTCTCAAATCCCTAAACCTAAACCTACACCTAATCCTAATATCAACTCCCTAACCTAAACCTAAACCTAAACTTGAAAACCCAAACCTAAACCCGATCCCGAACCCGAACCCGAATTCCTAAACCTAAACCTTAACCTATTCTCAATTCCCTAAAGCTATAACATATAACCTAAACCTAAAACCTAAATGTATTCTCAAATCCTTAAACCTAAACCTACACCTAATCTTAAGCTCAACTCCTTAACCTAAACCTAAACTTGAAAACCCAAACTAAACCTGATCTCAAACCCGAACCCGATTTCCTAAACCTAAACCTTAACCTATTCTCAAATCCCTAAAGCTTTAACTTATGTCCTAAACCTAAACCTAAAACTTAACCTAAACCTAAACCTATAACCTTAACCTAAACTAAAACCTATAACCTATAACATATAGCCTAACCTTAACCTAAACCTAAAACCTAAACCTAAACCTAAAACCTAAAACCTAAACCTAAACCTAAAACCTAAAACCTAAACCTAAACCTAAAACCTAAACCTAAACCTAAAACCTAAATGTATTCTCAAATCCCTAAACGTAAACCTAAACCTACACCTAATCAAAATCTCAACTCCCTAACCTAAACCTAAACCTAAACTTGAAAACCAATTCCTAAACCCGATCCTGAACCCGAACCCGATTTCCTAAACCTAAACCTTAACCTATTCTCAATTCCCCAAAGCTATAACATATAACCTAAACCTAAAACCTAAATGTATTCTCAAATCCTTAAACCTAAACCTACACCTAATCCTAAACTCAACTCCTTAACCTAAACCTAAACTTGAAAATACAAACTAAACCCGATCTCAAACCCAAACCCAATTTCCTAAACCTAAACCTTAACCTATTCTCAAATCCCTAAAGCTTTAACCTATAACGTAAACCTAAACCTTAACCTAAACCTAAATCTATAACCTTAACCTAAACTAAAACTTATAACCTAAACTAAAACCTATAACCTATAACATATAACCTAACCTTAACCTAAACCTAAAACCTAAACCTAAACCTAAACCTATAACCTATAACCTAAACCTAAACCTAAAACCTAAATGTATTCTCAAATCCCTAAACCTACACCTACACGTAAACATAATCTCAACTCCCTAACCAAAACCTAAACCTAAACTTGAAAACCCAATCCTAAACCCAATCCCGAACCCGAACCCGATTTCCTAAACCTAAACCTTAATCTATTCTCAATTCCCTAAAGCTATAACATATAACCTAAACGTAAACCTTAACCTAAACCTAAACCTAAACCTAAAACCTAAATGTATTCTCAAATCCTTAAACCTAAACCTACACCTAATCCTAAGCTTAACTCCTTAACCTAAACCTAAACTTGAAAACCCAAACTAAACCCGATAAAAAACCTGAACCCGATTTCCTAAACCTAAACCTTAACCTATTCTCAAATCCCTAAAGCTTTAACATATAACCTAAACCTAAACCTTGACCTAAACCTAAACCTATAACCTTAACATAAACTAAAACCTATAACCTGAACTAAAACATATAACCTATAACATATAACCTAACCTTAACCTAAACCTAAACCAATAACCTAAAACCTAAACCTAAACCTAAAACCTAAATGTATTCTCAAATCCCTAAACCTAAACCTACACCTAATCCTAATATCAACTCCCTAACCTAAACCTAAACCTAAACTTGAAAACCCAAACCTAAACCCGATCCCGAACCCGAACCCGATTTCCTAAACCTAAACCTTAACCTATTCACAATTCCCTAAAGCTATAACATATAACCTAAACCAAAACGTAAACCTAAAACCTAAATGTATTCTCAAATCCTTAAACCTAAACCTACATCTAATCCTAAGCTCAACTCCTTAACCTAAACCTAAACTTGAAAACCCAAACTAAACCCGATCTCAAACCCGAACCCGATTTCCTAAACCTAAACCTTAACCTATTCTCAAATCCCTAAAGCTTTAACCTATATCCTAAACCTAAACCTTAACCTAAACCTAAACCTATAACCTTAACCTAAACTAAAACCTATAACCTATAACATATAGCCTAACCTTAACCTAAACCTAAAACCTAAACCTAAACCTAAAACCTAAAACCTAAACCTAAACCTAAAACCTAAAACCTAAACCTAAAACCTAAATGTATTCTCAAATCCCTAAACCTAAACCTAAACCTATACCTAATCATAATCGCAACTCCCTAATCTAAACCTAAACCTAAACTTGAAAACCAAATCCTAAACCCGTTCCTGAACCCGAACCCGATTTCCCAAACCTAAACCTTAACCTATTCTCAATTCCCCAAGCTATAAGATATAACCTAAACCTAAACCTTAACCAAAACCTAAAACCTAAATATATTCTCAAATCCTTAAACCTAAACCTACACCTAATCCTAAACTCAACTCCTTAACCTAAACCTAAACTTGAAAACGCAAACTAAACCCGATCTCAAACCCGAACCCCATTTCCTAAACCTAAACCTTAACCTATTCTCAAATCCCTAAAGCTTTAACCTATAACCTAAAACTAAACCTTAACCTAAACCTAAATCTATAACCTTAACCTAAACTAAAACCTATAACCTAAACTAAAACCTATAACCTATAATATATAACCTAACCTTAACCTAAACGTAAAACCTAAACTTAAACCTAAACCTATAACCTATAACCTAAACCTAAACCTAAAACCTAAATGTATTCTCAAATCCCTAAACCTACACCTACACATAAACATAATCTCAACTCCCTAACCTAAACCTAAACCTAAACTTGAAAACCCAATCCTAAACCCGATCCCGAACCCGAACCCGATTTCCTAAACCTAAACCTTAATCTATTCTCAATTCCCTAAAGCTATAACATATAACCTAAACCTAAACCTTAACCTAAACCTAAACCTAAACCTAAAACCTAAATGTATTCTCAAATCCTTAAACCTAAACCTACACCTAATCCTAAGCTCAACTCCTTAACCTAAACCTAAACTTGAAAACCCAAACTAAACCCGATCAAAAACCTGAACCCGATTTCCTAAACCTAAACCTTAACCTATTCTCAAATCCCTAAACCTTTAACCTATAACCTAAACCTAAACCTTAACCTAAACCTAAACTTATAAACTTAACCTAAACTAAAACCTATAACCTATAACATATAACCTAACCTTAACCTAAACCTAAAACCTAAACCTAAACCTATAACCTAAAACTTAAACCAAAACCTAAACCTAAAACCTAAATGTATTCTCGAATCCCTAAACCTAAACCTACACCTAATCATAATCTCAACTCCCTAACCTAAACCTAAACCTAAACTTGAAAACCCAATCCTAAACCCGATCCCGAACCCAAACCCGATTTCCTAAACTTAAACATTAACCTATTCTCAAATCCTTAAAGCTATAACATATAACCTAAACCTAAACCTTAACCTAAACCTATAACCTATAACCTAAACCTAAACCTAAAACCTAAATGTATTCTTAAATCCTTAAACCTAAACCTATGTAAAATCCTAATCTCAACTCCTTAACCTAAACCTAAGCTGGAAAACCCAAACTAAACCCGTTCTCAAACCCGAACCCGATTTCCTAAACCTAAACCTTAACCTATTCTCAATTCTCTAAAGCTTTAACGTATAACCTATAACCTATAACCTAAACCTAAACCTTAACCTAAACTTAAACCTATAACCTTAACCTAAACTAAAACCTATAACCTAAACCTTAACCTATAACCTATAAGCTATAACCTAACCTTAACCTAAACCTAAAACCTAAACCTAAACCTATAACCTAAAACCTAAACCTAAACCTAAAACCTAAATGTATTCTTAAATCCCTAAACCTAAACCTACACCTAATCCTAATCTCAACTCCCTAACCTAAACCTAAACCTAAACTTGAAAACCCAAACCTAAACCCGATCCCGAACCCGAACCCAATTTCCTAAACCTAAACCTTAACCTATTCTCAATTCCCTAAAGCTATAACATATAACCTAAACCTAAACCTTAACCTAAACCTAAACCTAAACCTAAAACCTAAATGTATTCTCAAATCCTTAAACCTAAACCTACACCTAATCCTAAGCTCAACTCCTTAACCTAAACCTAAACTTGAAAACCCAAACTAAACCCGGTCTCAAACCCGAACCCGATTTCCTAAACCTAAACCTTAACCTATTCTCAAATCCCTAAAGCTTTAACCTATAACCTAAACCTAAACCTTAACCTAAACCTAAACCTATAACCTTAACCTAAACTATAACCTATAACCTAAACCTTAACTATAACCTATAACCTAACCTTAACCTAAACCTAAACCTATGACCTAAAACCTAAACTTAAACATAAAACCTAAATGTATTCTTAAATCCCAAACCTAAACCTACACATAATCTTAATCTCAACTCTCTAACCTAAACCTAAACCTAAACTTGAAAACCCAAACCTAAACCCGATCCCGAACCTGAACTCGATTTCCTAAACCTCAACCTTAACCTATTCTCAATTCCTTAAAGCTATAACATATAACATATAACATATAACATATAACTTAAACCTAAACCTTAATCTAAACATATAACCTAAACCTAAACCTAAAACCTAAATGTATTCTCAAATCCTTTAACCTAAACCTACACCTAATCCTAATCTCAACTCCCTAACCTAAACCTAAACTTGAAAACCCAAACTAAACCCGGTCTCAAACCCGAACCCAATTTCCTAAACCTAAACCTTAACCTAATCTCAATTCCCTAAAGCTTTAACCTATAACCTATAACCTATAACCTAAACCTTAACCTTTACCTTTACCTAAACCTAAACCTAAACATATAACCTTAACCTAAACTAAAACCTATAAACTAAACCTTAGCATATAACCTAACCTTAACCTAAACGTAAAACCTAAACCTAAACCTATAACCTATAACCTATAACCTAAACCTAAACCTAAAACCTAAATGTATTCTCAAACCCCTAAACCTAAACCTACACCTAATCCTAATCTCAACTCCCTAACCTAAACCTAAACCTAAACCTAAACTTGAAAACCCAAACTAAACCCGATCTCAAACCCAAACCCGATTTCCTAAACCTAAACCTTAACCTATTCTCAATTCCCTAAAGCTAAAACCTATAACCTTAACCTAAACCTAAAACCTAAACCTAAACATAAAACCTAAATGTATTCTCAAATCCTTAAACCTAAACCTACACTTAATCCTAAGCTCAACTCCCTAACCTAAACCTTAACCTAAACCTAAACTTGAAAACCCAAACTAAACCCGATCTCAAACCCGAACCCGATTTCCTAAGTGTTTTTTTCTCCATATATAAGTATTTTATTTCTCGATAGATGTGTTTTTTTGTCTTTCTTCCTTTTGAGATGTGTACAAAGGTATGCTTGATTGATTGTGTCTACAAATGCTATTTTATACAGGCTGACAAACTAAAAAAGTCAATGGAGGATGGAAGTGATCTTGTGTCGAAGACCACAGAAGTTACATATGCAGTTTCAAGGAAAGAAGAAGCTCTATCTTCTACATTTGCTGAAATTGACCGTCTGAAGGAAGAAAATTCTATAAAAATGTAAGCATTATTGAATGCATATAAAGGGCGTTTACTGTGTTGGAGTGTATTTGTTTCTTGTACATGAGGGCATGCCTTAGTTGTAATTCTTATGATAGGTTGAGCAAAGTGAAGTATTGTTTATTTAGAAATGTGAATGTAGGATGCATTATATGATTTGATTGCTATTTGTAATAAACGCATCATTTCATTTTTTTTCTGATTGCATTTTATGTACTATTTCTTTCAACATTAAGCTTAGATGAGTTATCAATGACAGCGGGTTCTTACAATGGAAACAGGTCGTATTATGACAATTTTTAAAAAAATAGGTAGAAATATAATCTGTAGCTATAGCTACGGCTTTTGTCCGTAGCTATTGGTATCTATTGCTACAGACTATATCCGTAGCTATCTCTATTGCTACGGACTATATTCTTAGCAGTTGACTTACCCAAGAATGAGATTAGAATCGTCGGAATAACGATTCAGATGCAATGGATTAAGTACACCGATTAACTGGAAAGAATATCAAGATGATTCACCAACTTCTCTCTCACTTTCTCTCTCTTTTCCTCTCTCTCTTAGCTAAGGTTTAGAAAATTCGTATGGAGTTGAGAGTGCGGGTTTAAGGTCTTTATATAGGCCTAAACTTGATAGAAATAGCCTCAGGTCGAAGGTATACTTAGGTTATAACCAAATCGGGTCTATTTCGATCCAATGGAGCGCTTCTGGAGGTCCTTTTTTCTGAGTGTGGTCGGAGTTAACCTCACTAATATTGGATCTTAAGCAAGTTAAATTTTCAGTCCAATCGGGTTTCCAGATCGCTCATGGCTGACCAATTTCAATTCAACGGATTAGGGCCACAAGCACCTTGACATGTGTGGGCCATCTTTCCTGATCCGAGGGTAAATTTGGGTCAGAATCCAACGGTCAGAATGCTTAAAATCGGCACGCAAGTGACACGACTCAGATTTCATAAATTCATATTTAATTTCTCACCTTTCTCACACTCTTTACTCCGGACTCAAGAAAATCGTCTAAGGACATCATCTGGATTTGATTTTAGAGGTGATTGTCAAGCCCAACAAGGTGATCATAATGGTCTAAGATTATCGCTATCGGACTTTCGACGCGCGGTCCAGGTCCGATACAAAGTTTCCAAGTACTCCCGAGAGCAACTGGATTTAGCGTTGAATCATAGATTTCAGGGTAACGTAGCGCTAATGATTCTACAAGTTTTGGGTCTTACAGATCGAATTCAAAGTGATTGGTGCTAATTTCACAAGTAATCGAGTTTTAGTGCTAGTTAACCCACATTTAACTTCTAAAGAATTTGAAGTAGTACTCAGGACTTTGCACAAAATTTTTCAGGTCATTACAATCTACCTCCCTTAAAGAAAAATTTCATCCTCGAAATTCGTACCTTCTCATACTCCTCAAGGATCTGAGGGTAGTTCTTTTTTACCTCAGCTTCAGTCTCCCAAGTAGCCTCTTCTTCACTGTGATGCGTCTACAGCACCTTCACAAGTGGGATGACCTTGCTATGCAGTACCTACTCCTTCCTATCTAGGATACATGTCGGTCGCAGTACATATGTGGCATCCTCGCTCAACTGCACCTGCTCCCAACTGATAATGTGCAAAGGATCAGGAACGTACTTCTTCAACATGGATACATGAAATACGTTATGCACGCCCGTGAGTGGTGTGGACAAAGCAAGGCGATAGGCTACTGCCCCCACTCGATCCAGTATCTGAAATGGACCAATAAATCTCGGCGTGAGCTTCCCCTTCTTACCAAACCGCAGGACTCCCTTCATAGGGGAAACCTTAAGAAATACATGGTCTACAACCTCTAACTCAAGCGGTCGCCGCCTCGTATCAGCATAACTCTTTTGCCTACTCTGGGTTGTCAAAAGTCGACTCCGAATAATGTTGATTTTCTCTGAAGTCGCCTGAACCAACTCTGGGCCAATCAAACTACGCTCGCCAACTTCTACCCAGTAATGCGGTGCTCTACACGGGTGACCATACAATGCCTCATAGGGAGCCATGCCGATACTCACCTGTAAGTTGTTGTTATACGCGAACTCTGCATAAGGGAGACAGTCATCCCAGCTGTCCTTGAAATCCAAAACACAAGCTCGCAACATGTCCTCCAAAATTTGATTCACACGTTCCGTCTGCCTGTCTGTCTGCGGATGAAACGGGATACTAAACTTTAATTTCACACACATCGCTTCCTAGATACGAGTCCAGAAGATAGATGTAAATTACATGTCTCTGTCTGACACCATCTCTAAGGGAACTCCATGCAGACGTACAATCTCCTTGATGTACAACCTAGCCAACTCGTCTGCGGAGTTCGTGACTCTAATCAGTAAGAAATGAGCTGATTTCGTCAATCGGTCAATGATCACCCAAATGGAGTCATGTCCCTTCCGCATTTTCAGTAGCCCTGAAATAAAATCCATGGAGATAAAATCCCACTTCCATTCAGCTATGGGCATGGGCTGAAGCAGTCTAGGAGGTCGACGATGCTCTGCCTTGACCTGCTAGCACGTGAGACAACGAGATACAAACTCAGCAATATGAACTTTTATGTTATCCCACCAGTAGGATCTCCTCATGTCTTGATACATCTTCGTGCTACCTGGATGCATCGCAAGCTTCGAAGTATGGGCTGACTCGAGAACCTCCCGTCTCAAGTTAGGAACGTCTGGGACACATAAGTAGCCACGATATCGTACGCCCCCATCTGAACCAACACTCCACTCGGAGTCCTCATCTGTACGAACCCGCTCTCTCATCTTCGCCAATAGCTCATCATCTGCCTGAGCTGCAATGATCATATCATCAATGAGGGGTTGTACTTGAATGTGTGCGATAACCTCATATGGCTCTTCCACCGTGAGTTTCTACTCAAAGTCTCACACAAACTCCATCATGTCCCATTCTGTTACCATTAGCGGAGCCGCAAACTCTATAGTCTTCTTGCGACTCAACGCGTCTGCCACAAGGTTTGCCTTGCCTGGATAGTAAGAGACATCGAACTTAAAGTCCTTCAAGGTTTCATCCATCAGCGTTGCCTCATATTCAAGTCACGCTGAGTGAAGATATACTTAAGGCCCTTGTTGTCACAAAAGAGCTCGAACTCCTCTCCGTAAAGGTAATGTCTCTAGAGCTTTAGTACGAAAATGATAGCTGCCAACTCCAGGTCGTGTGTAGGGTAATTCTCTTTGTGTTTCCTCAACTGTCTCAAGGCATATGCAATCACCCTGTCCTTTTGCATAAGGACACAACCCAGACCAATGCGAGAGGTGTCAGTATATATCGTATACTTAACCCCTTGCTCTAGCAATACTAACATAGGGGCGGACATCAACTTGTCCTTCGGCTCCTGAAAAGCTGTCTCGGCCTTCTCATTCCAGGCAAACTTCAAGTCTTTCCGTGTCAACTGAGACAACGGTCTAGTTATCTTTGAGAAATCTCGTATGAAGCGTTGATAATAGCCTGCTAAGCCCAGAGAGCTTCTCACCTCAGTGACAGAACCAAGCTGCTTCCAATCTTGAACTGCAGGTACCTTAGCGAGGTCGACTGCTATCCCTTCCTTGGACACCACATGTCCTAGGAACTTGACTTCTTCTTTCCAGAAGTCACATTTCTTGAACTGCACGAAAAGCTGGTTCTTCCTGAGAGCATCCAAGACCACTCTTAAGTGCTCCTCGTGCTCTCCCCGACTCGTTGAGTATATCAAAATGTCATCAATAAAGACAATGACGAATCAGAACAAAAACGGCCGAAACACCCTGGTTATCAGATCCATGAACACGACCGGTGCATTCGTAAGATCGAACGACATCACAAGGAACTCATAATGGCCGAAGCTAGTTCTGAATGCGGTCTTCTGCACGTCCTCATCCTTCACGAGCAACTGATGATACCTTGACTGCAAATCAACCTTCGAAAAGTACCATGCCCCCTTCAACTGATCAAACAGATCATCGATCCTGGGCAAGGGATACTTGTTCTTCACTGTCACCTGATTTAATCTGCGATAATCTATACATAATCGCAAGGAACCATCCTTCTTCTTGACAAACAGAACAGGTGCTCCCCAAGGGGACACACTAGGTCGAATAAAGCCCAAATTCAACAAGCCATCTATCTACTTCCTCAATTCCTCCATTTCACTCGGAGGCATACGATAGGTGGGCAATGAGATAGGTGTCGCACCAGGCATGAGATCGATAGTAAAATCAATCTCGCGTCGAGGGGGTAATCCAGGAATCGTCATGAATACATCCTCAAAATCTGGAACTACTGGCGTGTTTTCAAGCACCGAACCAGCAATACTCTCCAACAGAGAAGTATAACAACTAAATCAGAAAGGGTAACTGACCTGAACAGGGAAAGTAAATGTCTCACCCTCAGGTCCATGAGTTGTCACCCGTCTAGCCTCACAATCAATCTCTGCTCACATCTTCATGAGCCAATCCATGCCAAGGATGACGTCATAATGATATAGAGGTGCGACAAATAGGTCAACTAGAATCGTTCTGCTCCCTATATCAATTAAACAACCCATACAAACCCTGGTAATATCAGAGGAGATCCCTATAGCAGTAGTGAGTGTCACTCCCTTCATAATAATAGTGCCCAAACTCAGGCACTTAACTGCTGTATACGATATAATAAAGGTAGTGGACCCGGTATCCACCGACAAGTAGACAGGAATACCTTGGATGTGAGCTGTAACCTCAAAAGATCTCGGCGCTAAGTCAGCTCCAGACGCTTCAGCTGTAAGCGTGTGAACTCGAGCCTGTTGTGGATGATTCGGTGGTGGTACCATGGGCCGTTGAGGTGGCCTGAAGTGAGGTACAGAAGGCCTGAAAGATGGGTGAGCTGGTGCTAAACGAAGGGGTGGAGTTAATATGACCTGAGGCATCAGACGGCTAATCCTCTGTGGCGGTGAAAATTCACTGTCCCGCATTCGCGTAAAGCAATTACGATCTGAATACCCGATTCTTCCACAGTATATACAGCGCAAATCTGAACGCATCAGCTGAGCCGGCGACGTTGTACGTCTCGGAGGAGAATCTGCCCGTGGCCTCTTGCCGAGAAATGGTATACTCGAAAAGTCAAGTCGTGGTCTAGGAACCATGGGTGCACGCATACGAGGCAACCTGTCCCCGTCCTGCTCAGCTCGCAGGGACATGCTCACCAACTTAGCATAAGAAGAGATGCTAGCATAGCACATCTTCGATCGAATCTCAAGCCTCAGCCCCTCAGAAAAATGCCGCATTCGCATCGGCTGATCACCCAGAAGCAATGGAGCATATCTACCCAGCTCAGTAAACCGGTTATCATACTCTATCACTGACATCCCTCCCTGATGGAGGTGAAGGAACTCACTCTCCTTCTCGTGTCGGTAAGTGATCGGGAAATACTTTTCATGGAAGCGTGCCTCAAACGCCTCCCATGTCCACATGAAGCCTTCCGCAACTATGCGGAGAATATTGTCCCACCACAAACTGGCCTCCTTCTCAAACATGAAGGTGGTAAGCTCGACCTACTCCGCCTCAGAACAGTGAAGTGGCCTCAGCATCTCAGCGATGCGGTCAATCCAGTACTCGGCCTCCTCGGGTCTGTGAGTACCCGCAAATGTAGGAGGTCGTAAGCGTTGGAATCACTCAAATGTGCTGTTAGCACTAGCGTTCCCAGATGGGTGCAAAGGTGAAGCAGGTGGAGTCGCCCCCATCGACTGAGCAAAGATACCAGTCATGGAAGACACACTGCTGTTGCTGCTGGATCTGTTGCTGCTGCATCAACATCATTTGTTCTAGCCTATCAGGAGGTGGAGCAGACGAAGATGCATAGGGCACCGACGCAGATGCACGGTTCTGCTTAGGAACCGAAGGCGTGACTGGAAGAGCCATCGGTGGAATCATAGGAGTCGGCCCACCAGTGGGGCCAGTAGCTGGCTAAGACTCCGGCCTAGCACCAAACTGAGACGGGCTCGACTGTGGATCCTTCTGGCTATCGCCTAGGGGGGAAACCCCGGCAAGCGACTTGCTAAAAGAAAGACGGGCCAAAGTATTCGAACCCTTAGGAGGCATGCCCTACATTCAACAGAGGATGCAACCTGTGAGATTTAACATCCACATAATCCACCCACACAGCATTCACATCAGAACTTAAGGAAAACAACATGCATTTCATTTAACAAAATTGTCGCAATACAAGAAGTGTAGCATTACATGGATCGCGACAGAGAAAGCATGCGAGCTAATACAACTTAAGCTTCAAACAACAAACAACTTCCAAACTACTATACCTATAATGGCTACACACAATAACAACAACAAAATAGGACAAAGGACGACTACATAAGTAACTACTCGTCGAAATTAGGTGACGGAAGAGGGGCACCCTTATCCTGCAAACAACATAGCATAAATTTCAGAGTGCGAGACACCTTCTTGAACTTATGTTTCACGAGGCCCCGAAGATCCATAATATCCTGTCGTAAGACAGCCTGACCCTCCTCAAGTCAAGTTATACGGGCATCCCTAGCGGCCTGATCCGTGCCCTGCTCCGGTGCCTCAAGAGGAGAACTCTCACTCATGTCCTGGGCTTCCACCTCTTCCTCATCCTACTTTCATCTTCTTCTATTTCAACTCCACCTTCTTCATCACTCTCTTCCTCATCGCTCTCAGTCTCATCCTCACTTTCTTCAAGTAAGGCTTGTCGTTGACGAGGCCCGATATCCATCTGATTAAGAGTCGTCTCATTGATGTAACGGACAGGTATCGGCCTTTCCGCCTCGAGTCTTTAGCCAAACTCATGTACAATCTTACAGATGAGTCGGCCAAAGGGGAGTGATTCAGTCCTTCTATTCGAACGAGCAATAAGGACTATCTACCGCAATGTACGTAGGCACACACAGCTTCTCTCCTTGCCCCACCTAATACAAGAAATCTACCATCGGGCGCGTACATTCACTGTGGTTGCTCCACCTAGGATAAACATTGAATTTGCAGATGTGGTGAAGCAAGCGGGAGTCATCTGTCATGTTGGTCGCTAAAAGGCTTCTATTAGGCTACCATTCAACCAGACGACCACAAAGGAACCATGTGCGACGATCCCTTTCATGCGCACTACTCAGATTCTTCTCACTTGCATGAACCTCGCCAAGCAGCACGTTCAGAAGTCGGGATATCAAAGCAACGTTGATTATGGCCTCCCGATCTCTTCCGCAAGGGATCTTGAACTGCAATGGCTCCATTGAAAGCTCTTGAATGTGGGCATAGAAAGCTCAGATAGTACCCACATTGGCACGGTATTCTCCCTCGAATAGCGAACACCAACCGGCCCCTTCCAGGCGCTTAAACAAGAGATATTCTCCAAATAGCCGCGGACCTACATGAGCTTCAGAAAGGACTCTACAGCCCTCATAAACTCCATGAGATAGCTCCGCCAACAGAGTTCTTCCAAAGGGAGCTTGAGGATCAAGGTCCCGCTTTGTCCGAAACTCTCGAGTGGCGGTTGGGCTCGTGGCGGTGCCTCTCGGCCTCCGAGAACGAGTTGGACGGCTAGGCCCAACTTCATCAACAGGAGCTCTTTTCTTCCCCATGAAAGAGAGAATGTTGGAAATGGAAAATATGGTCGTAATAAGCTCGAATAGGGCCATGGAAAATGAGAGAAAAGAGGGAAATGGAAGAAAGGATGGGGCTTCCACGAATTTGAGACTCAAAGTAAGGATTTGAGTGCTCCAATGGAAAGAAAAGAAAGGGAAATCAGCAATGGAGATGGATTTTTGAGATGGGTAGAGTGAGGGTACACGAAAATGGAAGAAGGGATTTTGAGATGGGTTTTTGTGGGGTTTTGAGAGAAACTTCAAGAAAAGGGAAGCTTGGAGGGTAGCTTTGTGAAGGAAGGAGGGTTTTGGGGGGAGTTTAAAATGTGCAATCGTGGAGGAGTGGGCCACACTAGGCCCCATATGCGTTGGCCCGAGCCGACCCGCCCGGCCAGGCCCGCTGGGCAGCGAGGTCTCGCCGAACCGGCGAGGTCATCGCCGGTCTCTGGACATTCTAGTGAGCACTTGCCATTTGGGCGAGGTCCTCCTGCCCCCTAGGTCAGCAATTGATGTGGGTCCCACCCTGGGTCCCCCTATAAATGCCACGATTGGGCCCTTAGTCCGTTTCAACTCTTATCGGGTCACTTTGAATAGAATCTGATACAGATTCACTTTTACCGAATTTCTAACAGCTGGAAAGGGATGATACATGGTCTAAACCCGTCAATGGATGGTCTAGAAGTGATTTGGGGTCACTGTGTGTGATCAGAAATGTGTACGAACTCAATCTCGGCGATCGTTTTCAGTCAACTTTCGTCGATAAGAGCAACTGGAAAACCTACATTGTTTCTAGATTAATCTTGCACCCTCCTACACTAAAGTGGCATCAGCGTGAGTTGTGTGACCATAACCCAGGTCTGGTTTAATCCAAATCATGCTCTGATACCAACTTCTAACGCCCTGAAATTCGGGGGTCGAGCACAACTCAGCTCCCGAGTTTCAAAACATCGCTTATACAACATATGTAATGATGAATGTATGTTGTCTGTATTAGTGCAGAACACATAAAGTAGATTGAGCCAAAACTGCAAACATAATCCAGGGATAGGTGAAAGACGCAAGTGGAAGACTAAAGAAATACATGTGTATATGTGTAAGTCCCTGTGATATGTATGCTCTGTCAGGATATAATTACAAATGTTTGTCTCAAAAGATAAGTATCAAAATGAAGTAAACCATTACAAAATAAATCGTGAATCCCCGTAGATCAGGACATGGCTCATATGAACCCGCCTGAGAACTGCATAGAGGAGAACGCCTCTTCATCATCTTCATACTCCTGCTCTGCCTCGAGGGTCACATCATCATCTGCATCAAAGACAGAGTCTGGTTGGTGTTGAAACACCGTCCCAGAACATGGGAGTGAGTGATCAACTCAGTGGAACGATACAGTAAAAGTTAACATATTATCAATTCAATCAAGCAATAATGATAAGGCAATACAATTAAACATGTCCTAATTACTCTTGTTAATACAAGGATGTATGTAGCAATGATGCATACCCTCGCCTGCACTCCCTCAGTGTCTTCATCTTACGGTATGCATGACAACCTCCCGCAGTACTCCACGACGCCAAGGCACATGCAATGCGGTGCATGAATATGATTATCGAGTTGTTATTAGTCCTTTTCATACAGCAGGATTGGGAAGCTAAGGTACCTTCTTTATATCGATTCCCAAACAGTGATCCATTCTAAGGTCGTCAGTCCTAGACAATCTCATACGATCATATGGTTCTAGGTCGCTGCAAAGGGCTCGTTACCAATCAATGCATGCCTAGTCATACCTTAGTTGTTACACTAAGGCTCATCACCTCAATGCAGTATCAAGGTATGCTCGAGGGCACTACAAAGGGCTCATCACTAATCAATGTAGGCCGACAGCACGAATATAGTGTCCCATACCACCATAATCGACTCACGAGTCTAGTTTGCTCACTGGTCACTACGGGGAGGCTTGTCACCCCAGTGTAGGCCGACAGCTCGACCACGGTGTCCCATACCACCATGCCCGGCTCATGAGCCTTAGTGGATCAAGGTACAATGGTTAACGGGATTGTACTGGTAAGTTTGGTACCCTAGATTCAAACAGTAGCGTCCATACATGGTGAACATCCACCGGGACAATCGGGCTACTTGACAAGTTCGACTAGCACGGCGCACGTTGAGTTGAACGACATGAAGTGCGCAAACACTCCGTGTGGCCAAACCACTGTCGACAACCCTAATATGACTCGGGTTTGTCAAACACGCCTTACGTGGCGAAAACAACCTCAGCCACGAACTCAAAGCTCGTTACCGATTTCCTGGACTATTTCATAGTCCCAAACACCTTCAATTATAACAGATATTCATACTAACAATTTAGAACAATAGGAGAACAATAATTCCAATCATACAAGCATGTAAGCATTTGGTGGATTACAACTTAACATGAATTCACACCTAAGTAGTGCCTGAATTTAAACAAACAAAGAATGTAAATTACATATGGGAAATTATATACATCAATAAGATAGTTGAGAATCTCTCCTCAACGCCCATAAACAGGATTATATATTACACACATAATCATTCAGACATTTCTACAAACACTTGGACTACATATTCCAACATACATGACGTATATTGGTGATAACACACACTTGTACAATTCCTTTCACCAAGGAGTTGATACACGTACAACTAGCACGAACACACGACAATTTATCATGGCAAACACATGCTCGTATTTCATACATATGCGATACTTTCTACCTATACATGGAATACACAAATCTCAATATAGTTCATATATATCAGAAACGCAATATAAACATCGCATTTGGCATGTGAAATTTCACCCACAACAATAATAAATCATCAACTGACTTTGAAAGCCTTGAAAACCATAACCTATACGAATATAGTCCGCACCTTACACCAGAAAGTGCGCAACGGATCTGATTTAGACGATAAATCTTCGTCAACGGCGATTAGACAACCTAAGGCATGAATTAAGTTTGCTATATCAACACTTAGACCATTCTAAGTTCTAAAATAGGTTAGGGTTTGGTTGACTTACCTAAGAATGAGATTAGAATCGTCGGAATAACGATTCAGATGCAATGGATTAAGTACGCCAATTAACTGGAAAGAATATCAAGATGATTCACCAACTTCTCTCTCGCTTTCTCTCTCTTTTCCTCTCTCTCTCTCTCTTAGCTAGGGTTTAGAAAATTCGTATGGAGTTGAGAGTGAGGGTTTAAGGTCTTTATATAGGCCTAAAATTGATGGAAATAGCCCCAGGTCTCAGGTATACTTAGGTTATAACCAAATCAGGTCTATTTCGATCCAATGGAGCGCTTCTGGAGGTCCTTTTTCTGAGTGTGATCGGACTTAAGCTCACTAATATTGGATCTTAAGCAAGTTAAATTTTCAGTCTGATCGGGTTTCCAGATCGCTCATGGCGAACCAATTTCAATTCAACGGTCATCGAAATTCGATCAGGGCCACAAGCACTTTGACATGTGTGGGCCATCTTTCCTGATCCGAGGGAAAATTTGGGTCAGAATCCAACGGTCAAAATGCTTAAAATCGGCGCGCAAGTGACACGACTCAGATTTCATAAATTCATATTTAATTTCTCACCTTTCTCACACTCTTTACTCCGGACTCAAGCAAATCGTCTCAGGATATAATCTGGACTTGATTTTAGAGGTGATTGTCAAGCCCAACAAGGTGATCATAATGGTCTAAGATTATTGCTATCAGACTTTTGACACGCGGTCAGGTCCGATACAAAGTTTCCAAGTACTCCCGAGGGCAACTGGATTTAACGTTGAATCCTAGATTTCAGGGCAACGTAGCGCTAATGATTCTACAAGTTTTAGGTCTTACAGATCGAATTCAAAGTGATTAGTGCTAATTTCACAAGTAATCGAGTTTTAGTGCTAGTTAACCCACATTTAACTTCTAAAGAATTTGAGGTAGTACTCGGGTCTTTGCATGAAATTTTCTAGGACATTACAGGCTCTCTCTCTCTATAACGCCTCGAATTTCGAGGGTCGAGCAAAGCCCAAATCTCAAGATCCAACGCACCACTTTTGCAACATAGATAATGATGTTTAAATGTTTTCCATATTAGTGCATTAAACATGAGTAGGATTACACTAAAACAACATATCATACTCCAGAGGTAATGTAATTTAGCAAGCGGAAGACTAAAATATATTTTATGAAATAAGTAAGTGGTTATCTGCCTCCAAAGTGTGATGATGTAACTGGGCTGAATGTTTACATGTATTGTTTTCAAATTTTACAAAATAGTAAAGCATAAAGTGTCCAACTATCCCATGCCCTGTAATCCCGGCGACGCAGCTCTAGGTCTACACAGACTTGCCTGAGAGTTGCACATAGGAGAACTCCTCCTCCTCGTCTATGAAATCTAGCTCCTTCGCATAAGCCTCATCGCCATCTACAACTAAACCAGAGTCTATTTAGTATTTTAAAACACCGTCCCAGAGTGGGAGTGAGTGATCAACTCAGTGGTACTATAAGACAAAGGTTAACATGTTATCAATTTAATCAAGCGGTAATGACAAAGCAATACAATAATCATTCCTATCTACTCTTATTAATGTAAGGATGATATGCAGTAATGATGCATGCCCTCTCTTGCACTCCCTCAATGACTTCATCAACCATTCGCGCATGGCAAACTCCCTAAACGTGCGCCTCCTCGCCAAAGCACATGCAATGCGGTGCATGGTCGTGTTAGCCAAGTTCTTAAATAGGCCTATTCATACAGCAAATTCAAGAAGCTAAGGTACCTCCCTTTATATCATTTACCCAAGTGGGGATCCATCTAGGGTCGTCAATCCTAGTTAATCACATACGTTAGGCAAGTTGTATGGCATCACCCCTAATGAAAGCAGTGGATGGGTAAATTCAAGTATTTATACTCGAGGTCACTACGGGAGGCTTATCACCTAAATGTAATCTGATAGCTCGAATATAGTGTCCCATACCACCGTATTCAGCTCACAAGTTTGGGTTGCTCACTGGTCACTACGAGGATGTTCGTTACCCCAGCGTAGGCCGACAGCTCAACCACGGTGTCCCATACTACCATGCTCGGCTCACAAGTCTTAGCGGATCGAGGTACCATGGTTGAAAAGGGCTTTATATTGGTAAGTGGTACCTTAGATTCAAGCAGTAGTGTCCATACATGGTAAACACATAATAGACCAATCAGGATATTTGACAAGTTCGATTGGTATGAGCGCATGCTGGATTAATTGACATGAAGCGCATAAGCACTCCACGTGGCCTAACCACTGTCTATAATCGTCATACGGCTCGAATTCATCGAACGTCTCTAATGTGGCGAGACTAGTTCGGCCACTTCATCAGGAACCATTACCGATTGCTTGGACTATGTAGTAGTCCCATTCATATTCAAATGTAATAGGTAGTCACATGTGATGATCATAACAGCATTTAACAAACTATTCAGATATAAATCCAATTTGAGCATTTTATCAAACACATTGAACATATTACTAAATGTTTACATTTTATCCACAAATTATGTAGTTGAAATTAAGATTACATAAAGAAAATTATACATTTAGATAAGGTAATTAAGAGTCCTATCTCAACACCCTTATTAAATACAATTCAACAAACAATTTCTCATTCAGACATTTTATCAAACACTTAAACTACACATTACTACATGAATAGGCTAAATTAGTTGCAACATATAATATGTCAAATCCTTTCACAAAGGAGTTGTCATACATACAACAAACATAAATTGTAGATTAATAGTCATGGAAAGCATAAATCATAATTGCAAGTTCATTCAAACATTTCAACAAACACATGGAATGCATATTTGTTCAACATAGTTCATACGTGTGTAATATATGAAAAATGTCGTAACGGAGATCACATTATAGCAATCAAGTCAGACATAAATCATCACTAACATTGAAAGCCTTGAAAACCATAACCCCAACATTTATAGTCCGCACCTTTCGTTGGTATACTCATATCGAACTCAATTCGACTCCTACGTTCCCGAAAAAGGAATAATGGGTACCTAAATCAGGAAATCTGTTAGCTAGGTTGACAAGCAACTATTCTATACCTTAACTACGGCATTAGGGTTTGGATTTCTTACCCAAATCGTCGTTGAAATGGTTCGTGTAGCGATGGTGGGGCAACGATTCAATGCGAGGAGCAATGAGAGCGAATCCCAGCAACGATCTCCCAAACTCACTCTGTTCTCCTCACTCTTTTCTCCTCTTTTTTCTCTTCTCTCTCCTAGGATTAAAGAAATTTGTATGGAATGGGATTGAGGTGGTTTAAGGGCCTTATATAGGCTCAAAACTGATGTTAATGGCCTAAGGGCCATGATATACTTAGGTTATAGCCAAAGGGTGTCTAATTTTGACGAATTGGGCACACCTACAGATCCATTGCTCAGATATGTCATGGATCAAGTTCTCTGACCATGGATCTAGGCCAGGATGCGATTTTAACATGTTTGGATAGGCCGATCAATTGTGAAGGACCCGTATTAGATCAACGGTCGTTATCACTCGATCAGGGCCACAAGTACACAGATATGTACAGGAAAATTTTCCTGATCTATGGGTGAAGTTCTGTCAGAAACTGACGGTCTGAAATCTTCAATTTCACCTACAAGCGAATGGCCCAATTTACTTAAGTTCTAGTTCATTTTCTAAAGATATTCGCTTTTCTCACACACTTCGCTCAAGGCTCAAGTTGTGCATTTCTGGATACTATTTGGGCTCGATTCCTGCAATGGTTGTCAAGCCTAATAAAATGGATATAACCCTATAGTTTCGCGGTCATCGGACTTTCGACGTGCGGTTCAGGTCCGATACGGAGTTTCAATGTGCTCCCGAGAGCAACTGGGTTTTGAGATTTCTCTTAGGTTTTTAAGTAATGTTGAGTTAGTGATTTTAATGGTTTTGGGTCTTTCCATTCATATAGATAGTGTTTCGAGCTAATTCCACCAATTATTTAGTTTAGTACTTAATTAATTTTCATCTAATTTCTATAGAATATAGTCCTTAGGGATTTCTGCCTTAGGTAGTACTCGGGTCTTTGTATGGATTTTTTCGAGTTGTTACAATCTACCCCCCTTAAAAAAAATCCATCCCCAAAATTAGTACCTTTTCGTACTCCTCGAGGATCTTAGGGTAGTTCTTACGGACTTCAGCTTCTGTTTCCCAAGTAGCCTATTCCTTGGTGTGGTGTGTCCATAATACTTTCACAATTGGGATAACTTCGTTACGCAGCACTTGTTCCTTCTTATCTAAAACATGTGTAGGCCTCAATACATAAGTAACATCTTCACTTAGCTGCACCTGCTCCCATTTGATAATATGAGTAGGATCAAGAATGTATTTCTTCATCATCAATATGTGAAATACGTTGTGCACGCATGCAAGTGGTGTGGGCAAGGTGAGACGGTATGCTACCACACCCACTTGGTCTAAAATCTGGAACGGGCCAATGAATCTTGGCGTGATTTTCCCCTTCTTGCCAAAATGAAGTACTCCTTTCATTGGAAAAACTTTAAGGAATACATGGTCCCCAACTTCAAATTCTAATTGCTACTCTGGGCTGAAAGGAGTCGACGCTTAATAATATCAATCTTTTCCGAGGCCCCTTAACCAGGTCTGGGCCAACCAAGCTCTTCTTGCCAACTTTTGCCCAACAATGTGGAGCTCAGCAAGGGCACCCCTACAAAGCTTCGTAGGGAGCCATGCTAATGCTTTTTTGTAAGCTGTTGTTATAAGCAAACTCGGCATAAGGGAGACAGTCATCCTAGCTGTCCTTGAAGTTAATTACGCATGCTCGTAACATGTCCTTAAGTATTTGATTTACCCGTTCCGTTTGCCCATCATTCTGTGGGTTGAACACGGTACTGAACTTCAATTTCACTCCCATTGCTTCTTAGATTTGAGTCTAGAAAATAGATGTGAATCGTGTGTCTCAGTCCGACACAATCTCCATAGGAACTCCATGCAATCGTACTATCTCCTTAATGTACAGCTTGGCTAGATCATTGGCCGAATTAAAAAATCTAATCGGGTGAAAATGGGCCAATTTCGTCAATCGGTCCACGATCACCCAAATGGAGTCATGCCCCTTTCTCATCCTTGGTAACCTAGAAATGAAATCCATAGATATGAAATCCCACTTCCACTCAGCTATGGGCATGGGCTGAAGTAAACTAGGGGGTCGGCAATGCTTGGCCTTGACTTATTGGCATGTGAGACATCAGGATACAAAGTCTGCTATTTGGGCCTTTATGTTGTCCCACCAGTACAAACGCTTCATGTCTCGATACATCTTCGTACTGCCTGGATGCATTGCTAACTTTGAGTTTTGAGCAGCCTCTGGAACTTCTCTCCTCAAGTCATGGAGACTCGGGACGCATAGGCAGCCATGATATCGCAAACCTCCATCCAAGCAAATCCTCCATTCGGATTCTTCACTGTCACTTGCACGTTCTCTCATCTTACCAATAGTTTATCTTCTTTCTGAGCCACAATGATTCAGTCATCAATAAGTGGCTGCACGTGGATGTGTACGATGCTCTCGAATGACTCCTCCACTGTCAGCTTCTATTCAAAGTCTCGCATGAATTTCACCATATTCCACTCTTCTATCATCAGTGGGGCTGCAAATTCGATGGTTTTCTTGCGACTTAAGGCATCGGCCACAAGGTTGGCCTTGTCAGGATGTAGGACACTTTAAACTTGAAATCTTTCAAAGTCCACATCCAATGTCGTTGCCTCATATTCAGGTCCCTCTGTGTAAAGATGTATTTGAGGCTCTTGTGGTCGCAAAAGAGCTCGAACTCCTCTCTATAGAGGTAATGTCTCCAAAGCTTTAATGTAAAAATGACTGCTGCCAACTCCAGGTCATGAGTGGGGTAGTTTTCTTTGTGTTTTCTCAACTGTCGTGAGGCATAGGCGATCACCCTATCTTTCTACATAAGTACACACCCCAAACCGACACGAGAGGTGTCAATGTATATAATATATTTGACCCATTGCTCTAGCAGTACTAGCACAGGTGCGGACGTGAGTTTGTCCTTTAATTCCTAAAAGGCTGCTTCTACTTTCTCGTTCTAAGCAAACTTAAGATCTTTCCGAGTGAGTTAATACATCAGTCGGGCTATCTTGGAAAAATCTCTAATGAATCGGTGATAATAGCCAGCAAGTCCGAGGAAACTCCTCACTTTTTTAACTGAACCGATCTGCTCCCAGTCTTGCACTGCGATCACCTTGGCAAGGTCCACGACGATTCCCTCCTTGGAAGCCATGTGCCCTAAGAACTTGACTTCTTCCTTCTAGAAGTCGCATTTTTGGTACTGTGCAAACAATTGGTTCTGCCTAAGAGTATCAAGGACTGATCGCAGTGTTCTTCGTGATCTTTTCGACTCTTTGAGTATATCAAGATGTCATCTATAAATAGATGAATCGATACAGATATGGCTGAAATACCCGGTTCATGAGATCCATGAATACGGCCGGTGCATTTGTAAGTCCAAACGGCATCACGAGGAACTCATAGTGCCCAAAGCTGGTCCTGAAAGTTATTTTTTACATGTCTTTATTTCTGACATGCAACTGATGATACCTGGACTGTAAGTCTATTTTAGAGAAATACTGTGCCCCTTTCAACTAGTCAAACAGGTCATCTATCCTGGGCAGAGGATACTTATTCTTGATCGTGACGTGATTCAGCCTGCGATAATCAATATACAATCGCAACGATCTGTCCTTCTTCTTTACGAACAATATAAGTGCTCCCCAAGGACATATGTTAGGCCGTATAAAACCTGAGTCCAGGAGATCATCTATCTGTCTCCTCAACTATTCCATTTCACATGGAGGCATGCGATATGTCGGTAAAGAGATAGGTGTCGCACCCGGCACCAGGTCGATAGTAAAGTCGATCTTGCACTAAGGAGGTAATCTAGGGATCATTTTGAACACTTCATAGAAATCCTGGACCACGGGCATGTTCCCGAGTGACGGACCATCATGATCTTTCAATAGGAAAGCATAACAAATGACCCGGAAGGGGCAACTAACTTGAACGGGAAAGGTGAAAGTCGTGCTTTCGGGTCCATGTGCCGTCACCAGTCTGGTTTTGCAGTCGATCTCTGCCTTCATTTAAGTAAGACAATCCATGCCGAGGATGACGTCGTAATGATATATCGTGGTGACGATCAGGTCAAGGCACACCACCCTGCTCCCTAAATCTATCAGGCAACCTTTACAAAGCTTTGTGACATTAGTAAAAGTTTTTACCACTGCCATGACTCTCACCCCAACCACAGGGATAGTATTCAACCCTAAACGCTTGACTGTAGAGTATGATATCATCGTAATAGTAGACCCTGTGTCCACCAACAGAAAAACTGGTGTACCTTGGATGTGGGCAATGACTTCAAAGGCTAGCGGTACTGTAGTCGTAGATTTTGACGCTTTAGCTGCAAGTGCATGTACTCGAGCTTGCTAGACGATTAGGTTGCGCTGTCATAGGTCATTAAGGTGGCCTATTTTGAGATGCGGGAGGTCAGTTGAATGACTATGCCGGTGGTACAGATTGTAGAGGTGGAGCTGAAATAGCGTGCGATGGCTGGTGATTGATCCTTTAGGTCTCAGCCTAAGAGAGTCCTTGTTTTAATTTATGTCCAAGGTAGGGGTTAATAAATATCTTAATAAGCCTATGGTCAAAGATCATCCTAAAATGGTTTCTAATAGTATAAAATTATATATATATATATATATATATATATATATCACCATTTCGATCTTATGACTAGTGGGTTATGAGCAGACTATACTTCGGTTTCATTAACTTCAAGAGGGAAGGAAGAATCGAGAATTCTAAAATATTTTAAAGGTTTGGAATGTTAGCAACATAAAGCCACGGAAATGGAAAAAGGAGGGACATCTCCTTGACGTGGTATGAATCTTGAATTCATAAGAGAATAAAAAAAACTTATAATATTTTACTGTTGTCTGCCTCTAACATGAGCTTACAAAGTATTAAACTATGAAACTCAATCCTACTCAAGGGCCCTAATTTAATTGCACAAAAACAAACTTAAACAAAAAAATGTGTGTGTGTGTATGTATGTATATATATATATATGTATAATCAAATTTAATCACAGGATGGTTCCAAGTATGATTATAAATAATTTCTAAATATACACTAAATACTAAACTTTAATATGAAAAGATACGACTAGTCTATTGGCAATTCAAAGTTGTAGAAATTTTTGGTTTCAACCCTTCTATTATTTATAACATATTTGTCACCTTTAGTTACCATATTATTTTTAAAATTTTTATAGTAATCCATTATTAAGCTTAATTTTATTTCACAAAATTTTGTTTCATTCAAAGTTCCATAAAAATTATAAAAATTTGGGAAGTACTAGTTGTCCAAGACCAACGATTTTCTATATGATTCCATAATGTCTTTATTCCTTATAACATTTTCTATATGTTTAGTTAGTAAAATAATTTTAAAATTTTTATGGTAATTTATCATTAAGTTTAAAGTCATTCCACAAAATTTTAGTTTATTTGGAATTGTAGAAAAATTATTAAAATTGTAGAAGTAATAGCTGTCCAAAATTAATGATTTTTGGACAGTTGTCAAAACGTCCTAGATTTAACTATATTAAAATTTTTATTTTATTTTCACTTATTTTTATATAAAACTAGACTTATCAATCTTCAATCTAGCTTTTGAATCACCTAAATCGGAGTTATATTGAGCGAATATGACTTTTTGAAGTTGGCTTGAAAATGCAGAAAATTTCAGCGAGGGTCCACCGAAATTCAGTGCACCGGTGATCTGGCGGCGCTGTCGTGGTCCGCTGGAGCCAGCGGCGGTGCGTCACCAATCTGCCAATGGTGCTACGGCCCTCTGGTGGTTCTACCACTCAGTTTTTGAAATGAGTGTATCTTACAAAACAGAATGAGTTATTCGACATGCAATATATGATTTTGAGGTAAGAGAAGCTAAGCTATCCAAATAACCTAGTTATTTCCTAAGATTATATCAATTTAATGGTCTAAAGTCCATTTTATTTTTATATTTACTATTTATAGTAAATTTTAGTTTAATTATTGTTCTTCATCATTTTAACTTTAGAATTTGCATCTAATATAAAAGTACTTGGAATGATTTGAAGAATAAAGTGGTGGAAGGTGAAATTTTCGAAGGAGATGGGTTGAAAAGGGATGAAAATGGGTTGGGTTTTTTTTCGTGGTCCAACACACATGTATTCGCGCCACCTAGATCCATCTTAGGTTTGAAATTCATCAAATAATGACTTAACCTGTCGACTGACAGCCTTAAGGCGACTTTGGTCAATTCACGTGGTTTAAAATACGTTGTGGACTAAACTATAGCATTTGATCTTGCTTGTCAGAGAAACTTTGAGATCCTAATGTAGTCTCTAAATTCTATTGTTCCCTTCCTAAGTCAGAGTGTGTTAGAGTCTGTCGTGTTACCTATAACTTAGGTCCAATTTAATCCAAATCATGCTCTGATACCAACTTGTAACGCCCCAGATTTCGAGGGTCAAGCAAAGCCCAACTCCTAAGATCCAACGCATCATTTATGTAACATAGATAATGATGTTTAAATGTTGTCCTTATTAGTGTATTAAACATGAGTGGGATTACACTAAAACAGCATATCATACTCTAGAGGTAATGTAATTTAGTAAGCAGAAGACTGAAATATATGTATTGAAATAAGTAAGCGGTTATCTGCCTCCAGAGTGTGATGATGTAACTGGGCTGAATGTTTACATGTATTGTTTATAAAATTTACAAAATAGTAAAACATAAAGTGTCCAACTATCCCATAGCCCTGTAATCCCTGCGACGCAGCTTTAGGTCTACATAAACCCACCTGAGAGCTACACGTAGGAGAAATGCTCCTCCTCGTCTTTGAAATCCGGCTCCATCATGTAAGCCTCAACGCCATCTGTAACTAAACCAGAGTCTGGTTGGTGTTTTGAAACATCATCCCAGAGTAGGAGTGAGTGATCAACTCAGTGGTACTATAAGGCAAAGGTTAACATGTTATCAATTCAATCAAGCTATAATGACAAAGCAACAATCATTCCTATCTACTCTTATTAATGTAAGGATGATGTGCAGTAATGATGCATGCCCTCTCCTGCACTCCCTCGGCGACTTCATCAACCATTCGCACATGACAAACTCCCTAAAGGTGTGCTTCCTCACCAAAGCAGATGCAATGCGGTGTATGGTCGTGTTAGCCAAGTTCTTAATTAGGCCTATTCATACAGTAGATTTGGGAAGCTAAGGTACCTCCCTTTATATTATTTACCCAAGCGGGAATCTATCTAGGGTCATCAATCCTAGTTAATCACATACGTTAGGCAAGTTGTAGGGCATCACCCCTAATGAAAGTAGTACATAGGTAAATTCAAGTGTTTATACTCCAGGTCACTGCGGGAGGCTCGTCACCTGAACATAGGGTGACAACTCAAATACAATGTCCCATATCACCGTATTCAGATCACGAGTTTGGGTTGCTCACTAGTCACTACGGGGAGGCTCGCCACCCTAGCGTAGGCCGACAGCTTGACCACGGTGTCTCATACTACCATGCCTAGCTCATGAGTCTTAGCGAATCGAGGTATCATGGTTAAAATAGGCTTTAAATTGGTAAGTGGTACCTTAGATTCAGGAAGTAGTGTCTATACATGGTAAACACATAATAGGCCAACCGAGTTATTTGACAAGTTCAATTGGTACGAGCGCACGCTGGATTAATCGACATAAAGCGCATAAGCACTCCACGTGGCCTAACTACTGTCGATAATCGTCATACTGCTCGGATTCATCGAATGTATCTAATGTGGCGAGATTAGTTCGGCCACGGAATCGGGAACTGTTATCGATTGCCTGGACTATGTAGTAGTCCCAATCATACTCAAATGCAATAGGTAGTCACATGTGATGATCATAACAGCATTTAACAAACCATTCAGATATAAATCTCATTTGAGCATTTTATCAAACACATTGAACATGTTACCAAATGTTTACATTTGATCCATAAATTGCATAGTTGAAATTAAGATTATATGAAGGAAATTATACACAAAGATAAGGTAATTGAGAATCCTATCTCAACACCCTTATTAAATACAATTCATCAAACAATTTCTCATTTAGACATTTTATCAAACACTTTGACTACACATTACTACATGAATAGACTAAATTAGTTATAACATATATTATGGCAAATCCTTTCGCAAAGGAGTTGTCATATATACAACAAACATGAATTGTAGATTAATAGTCATGGCAAGCACAAATCATAATTGCAAGTTCATTCAAACATTTCAACAAACACATGGAATGCATATTTGTTCAACATAGTTCATACATGTGTAATATATGAAAAACGTCGTAACGGAGATCTGATGGCATCAATCAAGTCAGACATAAATCATTATTAACATTAAAAGCCTTGAAAACCATAACCTAAATGCTTATAGTCTGCACCTTTCGTCGGTATACTCGTATCAAACTCGGTTCGAATCCTACATTCTCGAAAAAGGAATAACGGGTACCTAAATCAGGAAATCCGTTAGCTAGGTTGACAAGCAACTATTCTATACCTTAACTACGGCATTAGGGTTTGGATTTCTTAACTAAATCGTGTTGAAATGGTTCGTGTAACGATGGTGGTGCGGCGATTCAATGCGTGGAGCAGTGGGAGTGAATCCCAGCAACGATCTCCCAAACTCACTCTCTTCTCCTCACTCTTTTCTCCTCTTTTCTCTCTTCTCTCTCCCAAGCTTAGAGAAATTAGTACAGAATGGGAGTGAGGTGGTTTAAGGGCCTTATATAGGCTCAAAACTGATGTCAATGGCCCAAGGGCCATAGTATACTTGGTTTATAGCCAAAGGGTGTAAGTTTCTGACGAATTGGGCACACCTGGAGGTCCATTGCTCAAATATGTCATGGAGGCAAGTTTCCTAACCATGGATCTAGGCTGGGATGCGATTTCAGAGCATTTGGATGGGCCGATCAACCATGACAGACCCGTATCAAATCAATGATCGTTGTCACTCGATCAGGGCCACAAGTACACAGATATGTGTAGGGAAATTTCCCTGATCCATGGGTGAAGTTCTGTTAGAAACTGACGGCCTGAAATCTTCAATTTCGCCTGCAAGCGAATGGCCCAATTTACTTAAGTTCTGGTTCATTTTCTAAAGATATTCGCGTGCTTAAGGCTCAAGTTGTGCATTTCTGGATACTATTTGGGCTCGATTCCTGCGATGGTTGTCAAGCCCAATAAGACTGACATAACCCTATAGTTTCGCAGTCATCAGACTTTCGATGTGCTGTCCATGTCCGATACGGAGTTTCAATGTGCTCCCGAGAGCAATTCAGTTTTGAGATTTCTCCTAGGTTTTTAAGTAATGTTGAGTTACTGATTTTAATGGTTTTAGGTCTTGCCATTCGTATAGATAGTGGTTCGAGCTAATTCCATTGATTATTTAGTTTAGTACTTAATTAATTTTCATCTAATTTCTATAGAATACGGTCCTTAGGGATTTCTGCCTAAGGTGGTATTTGGGTCTTTGTACAGATTTTTCCAAGACATTACATTCTCTCTCTTCTTCATTATTTTATTTTCATTCCTTCTTCCTCCTCTGCTTCTCTGTTGTCAGTGACCAGCAACTGGACTCGGTACAACATGACTCGCAGCAACTTAACCAAGTCACGTCTTGACTCAATGCGGCAATGGAGGACGGCGCATGACCTCTCTCTCTCAGATTTTTCTCTCTTTCTCTCATTTTCTCCTTCTTCTTTTCTTTCTTCTTTCCCTAGCTAAGTTTAGGAAGACCGTAATCGGTGTTGGACTCGGCTCGAACTTGCAAGCTTAGAAGAAGACCTGACCAGATCTGAATCTCCTGGTACAGTGACTTGATGTGGCATGAATGCAAGCAGCACTCTCTCTCTATCTCTCTCTCTCTCTCTCTCGTCTTCTCCTTCTTCTTCTCTTTTAACCAGATTTGAACTCGGCCCAGATTCGAACCAAGTCGACTCGATTCAATGCCACAAAGAAACGACGTTCTCTTTCTCTCTTTTAAACTTCCTATTTTTAGAAATGGTTGCCCTAAAAGGAAATAGGTTATTTATAGCCTTGTGGAAGCCTAGAAGGATTGGCTCATAATCGGTCGATTAGTTACGGTTTTAACTAACTTAATCTATAATGTTTTATGGCCATGGAATTGAATCAAGCTTGCATGACTTCGATCAAGAGTTAGGGATGTAATTATGGGACCCTGATCCACCCATTTAACATCTCAGATCTGGAGGTGGGGCCCACTTAAAGGAGATGGGTATTTCGAATTAATGGAGAAGATGATGAGGTTGACAATGGTGGATTACAGTTTAATGGTTAGTCCTTCAATCTAATTTGTATGGATGGTGTGGATTTGATCTTAGAATACGGTGGGACCCATCGTTCATCATAACGTTCCCATATAAGTGATGGGTGATAGTATTTTTGGCCAAGTGCAATTTCTCACGCGAAGGAGGATTTCTCGTGGAGTTTCATATTTTCGCAAGATAGGCTACTGCTCGCCCTAAAATGGACATTGTTAATGCTTTGAAAGAGTTTCTAAAAGCTTACAAATGGCTGAGATGGAGCCAATTTCATAACGGAAAGATTCTTTCTGCGGCTCCATTCTCCATCACTTTCTCTCTCTTCCTTGTTTTAGAAACCTAGTTTCAAGGGCTAGGATACTTTTATATGGATGGATCGGATTCTGAGGAGAAATCTTGCGTGGAACGCCAACACAACAGTATGAAAGGTTTCCACTTTCGGAAGCCACCGCACGCAGCACTTCTTGTGTCAGGTGTAGTGAGTACGCACATGCATAACTTCGCACGGAGCAACTTAGGGTGTGGTTGGATTCGATTTCCCTATAAGATGAACGGTTCGGATCATTAATATGATCCCAGTTGGTGGGTCACATATCGCGCCTATGCACGGCGTCCGTTTGGACTGGTTCTTATGCTTACACACATATATTCCCATACATGGAACCTATAGAGTTTTGGATGGTTTTGAGGGCCACACCTAATGGACGGTTTGGATCATCATTCCGTGATCTGATGGTGGGCCCAATTTCAAATGGACGATCGAGGTCCGTTACTGGCAGGAAAATGGAGGTAGAAAGTGAGAAAATCTCTCTTTTTCAAATGCTCACCGGGTCAGCACCCATTTGACCGGTTCTGAGAACCGGTGTGTCGCATGTGTACATCTGTTGGTGTACACTCACTCTGTGAGTGTGGGGTCCACCTTGGTGTGTTGAAAGATCCATACCGTTCAGTGTCTCTTACTATTCCTATTAGGGTCTAGGTTCATATATGAGGTAGATCTATAAATCAAGTGGACCATAATTCTTAAAGCTTAGCTCCAATTGCAGATTTCTGTTGATCTGATGGCCTGATCATACCAAATTCAAACATCAACGGTAATAAGGGTCTACGGGAGCATTTAGCCAGAAATTAATAGCTAGATTAAGGATTAGATGACCTAATACGCATTTGTAATATTGAATATCATTATTACAATGACTTTGATAGCTTTATTATTATTATTATTATTATTTTATTATTATTATATATAATTTATTCTACTTTTCTCTAAATTGCTTACGTGGGTCAAAATACATGAGTCTGAACGTATGGTTATCGTTTTATCTTAACGGTTGGATCTGAGTGATGAATAGCATAAGTTATGTTTATCTTCACACATTCCTGCTAATCTAGATTATAATGGTAACACCTGAGTCTTAAAAGTACGGGGTGTTATACAGATTAAGATCACTCCACGGATCTCCCATGTCCTTGACCCCCTTTTGCAACTAACCCTTCTACTTAAGAGCCCCCATCGCTTGACTTCTTCCTCATCTCGTTGGAAAAAAGAGCCGTAGTGGTTTCTTCTATCTTCACTTTATTCTTCTCATACAACATAATAGTAATGAGATGGTCATATGATGTGGGAAGTAATGCTAAAAGTAGTATCACTTTATCTTCACCATCAATCGTCACTCTAAACATTAACCAGTCGCTACATACCTTTGTAAACAAGTTCATGTACTCCAGGAGATCAGATCATTCCTTCATCCATAGCCCAACAAGTTATTTCTTCACAAACAACTTATTAATAAGGGACTTCACCAGGTATAAATCTTCTAGTTTCTTTCACATCTCTATAAGATATTCCTCATCAAGAACGTTGTACATAACTTCATCTAAAAGGCATAGAAGGATGATGCTCATAGCCTTCTCCCTGAGTTCGCTCTACTCATCATCCGACATCTTATCTAGTTTAGTCTCTAACAATGCCTTGCTTAACCCTTGTAATACTAGAATATCCTTAACTTTCCACTGCCATTAACTAAAATTATTCTTCCTATCAAAATTATGTATATCGAACTTTAACACTGACATCTTCGTTGAATTCTTGAAAGTCCTTAAACCTCACGCTCCAATACCACTTTGTTGAAATTTCAAGCCATCAACAATATCGGATCAACCATAGGTATTAGAAATTTGGATCTAATACCACCATTAATCTATGCTCTTTATGGAAGCATATTCAATGAAGATAAAACAATCACAATAAATAGAATAATAAAAATAATCAAACAAGCAAACACAGAACACACTAATTTTATGTGAAAAACCTTTGTGGAAAAGAATCATGGTACAAAGTGATAAAGATCTCCACTATAATAATAATAATAATATCTTAGAGTTTACCGAACTCATATTCTCTAATAGCAAGATCACTCGATCTTTCCTTACGATGTGCACTTAGGAAAAACCTTAGCCCCTTGAAAAAATTCATTCACAAGCTCTTACAAGTGTAGAAAACTCTCTCATCTTACAAAAACCATTGTCCCGAGAAAGAAATCACTCATAAATTACTTAAACCCTAATTACAATTAAACTTGAATACCCTGATTTATGTCAAACCATGTATCATCGTCAGTTGTACCAATGTCGGTCAGACCAACAATCTGTCAGTTAGACTGACAGAGCTGTGTCGAGTAGGATACAAGGCATTGGCACAACAAGGTCCTATGGTGTATGTTGATACAAAAATATGGCCTCTCCAACCGAGCACCAGTGGCTAGCTCCGAGGCCCGTGAACCTGCATAAGTGAAGGACAAAGGAGACCCTGGCTAGAGTAGGGGACCCTTCGATGCCAAAGTTAGGCTAGGAATCTGGGTCTAAGTAGTGTAGCTGGTGGTTTAAAGTGCCAAATGTTGGGTACCTGTTCCAATTGTTTCATCTCCTATTTATACCTGTGGATCAAAGGTTGCATGGTCGTTAATCTCGGCATGATCTCTTCCATCATGTAGGAGTTGTGCGTGCAGTGATGTTGTCCGCTATCCTAAGATCATGAGCCAAAAAAATCTCCAACGTGCCTTATTAGGATTGATCCCTCACCGTGATACTCGGCCATGTTAAGCATCCGAGCTGATCCTAGTCCACGGCCATCCGAGCCTATGAGAAAGTTGATCTTGCTCAAATCTCATACTCATATTGGCATCGAGTACTAGATCTCCGGCTCCGACCTATGGCTCGGACACATAATACCTTCTTCCAAGTCTTGAACTGATGTCAAAGCTCAGATCCAAGATCCAGGGCCGTAGTTCTTTGGATGAGAGTTTCAAATCCAGGGTCGTAGTTCTTCGGATGAGAGTTCCAGACGTTGGTGTGGCCCACTCTGCCTCTCTTCCACAACCCTAGTTTTGAAACCGTAGTTTGGAAGCACGGTTGGCTCGGATGTAGTGATATTATTCCAAGGCTTTGCTCGTCGGCTTCCCCAAGTTGGCCGTTATTGGGTTTGGCTCAGATTTTCCCATAACAGAAGCTCCCGGCTTCCTGTGTCTGAGTTCAGAATAAGGGAGTAAATGCCTAGGAAAATGAACCGCCTCCTTATTCATGATGATAGGTCGGCTAAGTCAAAATGAATCGTCATGATGATTACACTTCGGGATTCGCGTGATGTATGTTGGTTGCAGGTTTTTGAGTTCTGGTCGTTGGATGGCGGACGCATGGCGACGATTGAGGATTCGAATCGGCAGGATGAGTAGGCTGTTGTCGCGTGTCTATCGGGAGGCGAGAGGCTGCTTATGCAATAAATATTGTTCAGTACCGACGGCATTCGGCTTGGAGAGAGTCGGCCCGGATGAATTACCTACTTCCACGTGTTCGACCAGGTTCATGACCAAGCCGCTTCAACTTCGAAGATAGCCGTCTGTCATGATTGTGTTTGGTTGGCAGCGGCTATATAAACCTCTCCTAGTCCTCATTTGAAGTCTCCTACTTCATTTGTATTCCTTTACGCTCCATTTCCTTTGAGCGTTTGTGCAGCGAGAAGCTTTCCGGAAGATCGTTCTTTATGAGTTCTCCTTCCCAAACTCCTTTTCCATTTCTTTTTAGAATACTATGTCGAACGGCTCGGACGAGGTCCAAGAGATCCGAGTGATGAATGAGGATTCTGAGCCAGAGACCACAGATTCAGAGCGTGTAGACTCTGAAGGTCCCTTTAAAGCAGTACCACTCTATCCACGAGTCAAGAAGACTGCAGGTCCGAGGGCCAAAAGTCGAGGCATGAGATCAAAGAGGGTACCCCGGGATCCGACGGGAAGGGCTAAGGTCAGGCCTTTGGGAGGTAGATCCGAAGCGATAGTTCCCAGGTTCTCAGTTTTGATCGAGTCTCAGATGGCTCAACTCCATGCTGAGTATCAAATTCCCGACACGGTGCATATCTGAGCTCCTACTCCTCTTGATGCTCCAGGTGTTCCTACTGATGGCAACATCATAATATTCATCTCCGCCCTTCAATGTGGGCTTCAATTTCCCATCCATCAGTTCATGTGCTTGGTGACCACACTTCTAAAGATGGCTCCAGGTCAGTTGACTCCTTCTAGTCTCCTCCTTCATTCTCTGGCATCAGATAATGAACCAGCACTTGACCCTGGACAAGTTCTTGGCTATGTATCTGGTCAAACCTGACAAGTCCAAGCCGTACTGGTATTATTTCTTAGCCGGGCCCCCATGTACCCCGGGCCTAATAACCAAACTCCCTACCTCCAATAAAGATTGGAAAGGCAAGTGGTTTTGGGCCTCGAGGGAGTGGGAGGCACCTGCTACTGAACTCAGCACCCTACGGGTCCGAGTCCCCATTAAATTCTCCAATCCAGGTCGAGTCCTCTTTGATTTGTATAGTATTCCATACCTCTGGCTTATCCGCCTTTCTGACCTATTCTTTCTATACAATTTACCCAAAAGGGGCTCTTGACATTACTCCCTTCTCCTGAGCCCAGATTGTTAGGGTTCGGGTGCTTAAGGAGGACTAATGCTTCTGGCACGACATCATAAGTCCGAACAATCTCTTGTCATCCAAATTTTATAGATTCAAACCTCACCCTATTGCTCTAGGTAAGCATCATGACTCTTTACTCAATGATCTTTTTAAAGATCTTCTTGGACAAGTATGGCTGAGGCATTGGGTTCTAAGAGAAAGAGGTTGGTGATGCTACGCCCTCCTATGGATGTGGTGATGGCTGCCGAGCCAAGGGTAAAGATTATGGCCACAAAGAGAAAAACCACTCCCACTGTTGAGGCTGTCTCAGTTGCAACCAAGCCTGTAATAATCCTGGCCTCAGCCCCCGAGGCCCAGTTAGATGTCCCGTCTTATCCACCTAGGATGGAGAAGGAAGTGGTCGGAGAGATGGCCGATGCAGGACTCTCCTAGGGTAGGGAAGCTTCTGGCGAACCCACCTAGGTCAACATCAACCTTACAACCACTAAGATTGATTTCCTGACTGTCCAGACAGACACTCTAGTCGGGAATGCTACTGCACCTGAAGCTGAACCTCAAGCCTCTGAGGCTAGCGGTGTGAGGAGAGGAGCTGATCTGACCCCTTCGGGATCAGAAGTGTTTCCGCCTGATTATCACATGTTGTAGCTGACCGAGTGGGTGGCTAAACATGCAACCAAGGCATCCATTGCCAATACCCTCTCCTACTCTTATAATTCATTTGTCAATGACTATGTCTCAGTCTGTTATACGGTAAGTTTTTGAAGAGGATGTGTTAATGTTAATTGTTTCTTGTAATTTCTAACTCTTCACTATTTCAGGCATTGCCGATGTTTCTTATGATCCGAGATATGCTGGGGGTGTTGACTCGGTTTGAGAAGGATAAGGCTGAGCTAGAAGGGCTTCTGAAGGCCTCGACTGATGAGCAGGAGAAGCTAAAAGGCCTCGTGGGGGAGAGTCAGTTGAGGGATATTACGTTCCAAGGTGAGGTCAACAAGCTCCAGACCCGCTTGGATGCTGTCAAGTTTGAGCTGGCATGGATGAAGGCCCTCCTTAAGTGCATGAAGGATCTTACCAAACGCGTGGAGGTGGATAATGCACGCCTCTCAGCTGAGGTCGGGGTGGCGAGGCGTGAGGATGTCGAGGAGCTGGCTAAGCAATGTGCTGAACTTAAAGCATTGGCTGCATCATAGGCTGCTACAGCTGTTGAAGAATTCAAGACGTCATTGGAGAGATCTAAGGATCTAGATAGGTTATACTACTATGCCAACAACACCACCTACAACGCGTGCCTGGTCGATGTTCAGGGTCTCCATCCCAACATTGAACTCAACTCCCTGATGACAGATGACGCCAAGGAAGCTTGAGCAGCTGAAGCCGGAGAGGCTCCTACCACCACTGAGGCTGAGGAGGCGGTTAATGCCCCACCCCCCAACTCAGCGGGTAGCCCCTCTTCTCGAAGGGAATGATATGTTTTCCCTTCTCTTTTTTTTTTGTGTCGAGACAGTGGATGCTTTTGTAATCTTTTAATCTCTGAATGATGATTTTTCATTGGATGGTTATGGTATATTGCCTTTTGTTGAATTTATCGAATTATCGAATGACGAGCCGACCTCTTCTTTAAGGGGTCTGCTCATCGAAGGACTTCATTTTTGCATGTGAGAAATGGTCCTTCGTAGTGTACTCAGATGGAGAGGCGATAATTCATTAGATAGTGTAAAGTAGAAAACAGACAATTTTTTATTAAGAGTTGAAACGACAAGTAGATCCTACCCATACATGGCTTTCCCCTTCAGGGGTAGTAGATCTTCAAGTACTCGGCATTCCAAGGGTGGGGTAATGGACGTCCCTCCAAGGCTTCCAGGCGGTATGATCCTGGCTTAGCAAGCCAGCTGCCTGATAGGGTCCCTCCCAATTCGGACCCAGGGACCCTACCCCAGTTTCTATAGTGTTCTAAAATACGTGGCAAAGGACTAGGTCTCCTCTTTGGAACTGCCTCGTTCTGACTCTAGAATTGTAAAAACGTGCAACTAGCTGATGCCGAGCTGCTACTCAGAGTTTTATGATGTCTCGCGTTTCCTCAAGTAGATCAAGGTTTACCACGATCTGTTCGGCATTCTGCTCTTCCTGATAGTTCCTCACTCGCATAGTGGGGAGCCCTATTTTGACTAGAACGACAGCCTTTAAGCCATAAGATAGAGAGAAGGGGGTTTCCCCCTTGGATGACTGAGCCGTGGTCTTGTAGGCCCAGAGGACAAACGGAAGCTCGTCGACCCAGTTGCCCTTAGCTTACTCCAGCTTTTTCTTGAGATGATGCTTGATAACTATATTCACTACTTTGATTTGTCAGTTGACTGCAGATGACGAGGTGATGAGTATGCATTGGCAATGCCGAGTCCCCGACACATACCTCTGAACCTATCGTTGTCGAACTGCTTACCATTATCGAATACGATAGTGCGGGAGATTCCTTACCGACATATGATGTTTTTCCACACAAAGTTTGTTACCTTCTGCTCAGTAATCTTCACCATGGACTCAGCCACAGCCTATTTAGTGAAGTAGTCCACAACCACAATTGCAAATTTGGTCTGCCCCTTTCCAAGTGGCAGAGGCCCAATGATGTCAATCCCCCACTGAGCAAATGGCCAGGGTCCGTTCATAGGGGTCAGCTCTTTTGTTGGCTGCCTCGGGATGACAATGAATCTCTGACACTTATCACACATTTGGAAGAAGTTTTTGGAGTCTTCTGGAATCGTTGCCCAGAAATACCCTTGGCGGAGTACTTTCTGAGCCAAGGCGCGGCCCCCAGAATGATTCCTGCAGATTCCTTCATGGATTTTTCAGATCACGTACTCCACTTCGTCCTGTCGGAGACATCGGAGGTAAGGCTGGGAGTATCCTTTCTTTTACAACATGTCGTTCAGGATCGCATATTGTGTTGCCCTAACCTTCAAACGCCAAGCCTCCAACCCATCTCGAGGGACCTCACCGGTGGTGAGGTATTTGACGATAAGATCCATTCAACTTGTAGTTGTTTGCACGGGGTTGATCATCTCTTGCTCGGCTTGGTCTATACTCAAATTATCAAGAAACTCTACTAGAATGGTCCTCGGGATCTTTCCCTCAGTTGCTGAGGCAAGCTTTGTGAGGTCATTGGCCCAAGAGTTCTCAGCCCTTGGTATTTGACTGATAACGCAATCCTTGAATTTCCCAGACAACTTCCAAACTTCGAACAAGTAAGCAATCATCCTTACTTCCTTGGCCTCGTATTCGGCAGATACTTAATTCACAACAAGCTGGGAATCGCACCGCACATCAAGGAGCTAGACTCCTAAACTAGTAGCTAATCTGAGTCCGGCCAATAAGGCATCATATTCTGCCTCATTGTTAAATGCTTTGAAATCGAGCCTGATCGCATATTGAATGGTGATCATGTTGGGTGTGACTAAAACGATCCTTCCCCTCCTTATTTTGAATTAGATGACTCATCTACGAATAGGGTCCATCTATCACCTGTCTCTGCCTCGAAGCTCTTGAGGAGCGGAAGAGCTGGGGGGATAACGGATGTCGCTTCTAAGTTTGATGATGCCTCTAAGCTAGTGTCTCCGATCCCGCAACTCAGAGTAGTGAATTCATCTATGAAGTCGGCCACAGCTTAACCCTTGATTGCAGTCCTCGATCGATATTGAATATCGAATTCTTCGAGTTCCACCTCCAACTTGGTCATACGCCCAAACACTTCCAATCTCTGGAGTACTTGTCGGAGGGGTGAATCCGTGAGGATGATGATGGAGTGAGCTTGGAAGTATGGGCACAATCTCCGCACAAAGATGACTAGACTCAAGGTTAATTTCTCCATGCTTGGGTATCTGGTCTCGGCTGGAACCATAGCCTTGTTGGTGTAATAGACAGGACGCTACTTGCCTTTAGCTTCTCGGATGAGAGCCGAGCTGAGAGCTGAGGTGGAAACTGTCAAGCAGAGAAATAAGGGCTCCCCCTCTTTGGGCTTAGACAACAATGGTGGTGACCCCAGGTATTGCTTCAACTGCTGAAAAGCTTGCTCATAGTACGAGCTCCATTCCGCCTTCTTGTGACCCTTCAACTGCTGGAAGAAGGTAAGACACTTATCGGTGGCTCTGGATATGAATCGACTGAGTGCGGTGACTCTTCCAGTGAGACACTAGATTTCCTTCATCATCCGAGGCGAGCTCATGTCGAGCAGGGCCCTAATCTTGCCAGGATTTGCTTCGATACCCCTCTAACTAACTTGGAAGCTAAGAAATTTACCTAACCCCACACCAAAAGCACACTTGGCTGGGTTCAACTTCATTTAATACTCCCACGGGATTGAGAAGGTCTCTCCGAGGTCTGTGATGTGGTCAAAGGCCATAACGCTCTTCACAAGCATGTCATTGATGTAGACCTCCATGGACCGACCGATCTGTCAAGTGAACATCTAGTTAAGTAGCCTCTGATATGTTACCCCAACATTCTTCAAGCCGAATGGCATGACCCGGTAACAATAAAGCCCCTTGTCAGTGATAAAGATCGTCTTCTGCTTGTCCGGAGGGTACATTGCTATCTGGTTGTAACAAGAGTATGCGTTTACGAATGTAAGGAGCTCGTGCTCGGCTGTGTTGTCGAGTAATTACTCAATCTAAGGTAAAGGGAAGCTGTCCTTAGGGCATGCCTTGTTTAGATCTGAGTAATCTACACAAACTCGTCATTTTCCATTGGCCTTCTTTACAAGGACCACATTTGTGATCTAGTCCGGGTAATGGACCTCTTTGATGAAACCAACATCGAGGAGTTTAGAGACCTCATCGTCTATTATTACATACCTCCCGGGTTCGAAGGCTCTCCTTTTTTGCTTTACTGGCTTGTGCTCTGGGTCCACATTCAGCTTATGGACCATGACCTCTGGAGAGATACCCGACATGTCTTGGTGGGACCATGCGAAGATGTCTCTATGCTGTTGCAGGAAGGCCAACATTTGGCTTCACTGTTCAACGTTCAACAATGATCCGAGTTGAACCGTTCTACTCTGGTCGGAGTCATCGAGTGGAAGGGTCACTAGATCTTCAGTGGGGGAACCTTCCACAGAAGTATCTGCTTTGGGGTTGAGTATATTATTATAAGGGTCTGCTTCACTGAGCCCTTCCTAACTTCTATCAAATGGCACCTCCGAGCTTCTCGTTGATCTCCTCGAACATAGCTGACTCCTCCTTCAGTAGGGAACTTCATCATCAAATGGTATGTAGACACCACCACCCTCATGGCGTTAAGAGACAATCACCCAATGATGGCATTGTGGGCTAATGGTACATTTACCTCTAACAAAATACACCAGCAGGGTTAACTGGCTCTGCCCTTCCCCCGTTATGACTGGGAGAGAAATCACACCCTCAGAGATCACCTTACCACCCATGAATCCATGCAACGGTGCCTTCACAGGTCGGAGGCGAGACCTATCTATTCCCATTTTGTCGAACTCCTCTGTGTATAATATATCAGCCGAGCTCCCGGTGTCGATCAGGATGCGATAGAACTTGTGGTTGGTTATTGTCATCGCGACCACTAAGGCATCATCATGAGGATGTTGAATTCCTCGTGCATTGTCTTCCGTGAATGTAAGGATGCACGGACTTACTCGGAGCTCTTTCCTTGGCCTATCGGCCAGAGTTAAAAAGGTCGAGCTATATGTCTTAGAGGGGGTGAATAGGACTATGCAAAATTAAAAATAAATGCGGAATTGAAAGAAAGATAGCACAATCAAATAATAAAGAAGCACAAGTAAATAGCAACCTCAAATGTACCAGTCTTGAGAGGTTGATATAAACTTAGTTCTAAGGACAACCTAACACCAAAAACCAAAGGCTTATGGCAGGACAACCTTACTAGAACATTTGTAAGTATCAAAGACCCAAACCAATAAAGAGGCAAACGAAATAGCAAAGGAAATAAACTAAGTTATTACAACATTCCCACAAGTGCATAAAATAAATTATACCATTCACCATAAATGCTTAAAGAAAATTACAACATTCACACACATAAGCACATTCAATCATCCACCACAACTCCAGGAATTATAGTGGTTCACTTGTGTGTACACCAACTGTTAGAAAACAGCCACACAACTACTCCACTCCTAATATCCACTCCCTCGGGATATTAGCGTTCACTATGAAAAAAGGTTTTCCAAGGTTCACCTTAAAACCTTCACAATTGTGTCTTTGATTGGGCTTACACAATCACAAAAACCCCACACTCTGAGATTTTCTGGATTACCTCAGACAACCCAAAAAGCGATTTTTCTGGCACAACCTCAAAAATCAAAAAGATACAGAATTGTAAATGATACTTATCTAGAAATTCTCCTTTGAAGAAGCTCGGTAGAACCGATCCGATGTAAACGAAGATGTTCAATGTCTAGTCCTATAGATGAAAAGGTTCTAGTTCTAAATGATTTTTAATTAAATCAACCTGGGCTAGCTTGATTTGATTTTGATCTCAGGAAAGGGAAAAACACAAATCCCTTCTTAATGTAAGATTGGAATAAAGATCACCAAATTAAATTACAAAAACTAATTAAAGAGAATCTAAAATGAGCACAAAATAGCTTAATAAATTCACAAACTTATCTCTCAGAGTGGTGTCTTGATTTAGCTTTGAATGAATGAATAAACTCTGAAATTCGTACTCTATTTATAGGTGAAAATATTGTTCACTCGACTGGTCAAAGGGTCGGTTCGACTAGTCGAAGGACTAATAAAATTTTAAATTTTCTGACGCGATAAGATAAAGTCGTTACTTGACTGGTCGAGTCGCTTGCTCGACTGGTCGAGCACTGTTCACTTGAATGGTCGAGTAGTCTCCATGATTGGTCGAGAGTCCAACAGAAAATTCTAAAACTTCACAACAAACCTTAGACTGGTCGAGCTAGTTCTTGGATTAGTCGAATAAGAACTAAGACTAGTCGAGAAAATGACCTATAAACATATGAAATGACTTAGTAAAATATGCAATGAATATGACATAACCTAAGGTCAATTAGGGTCATCCAAACCTGTTTGTGAGTAGGAACAAATGAAACATCATTCGCTTCTGGATCTTGATATCTTATGATACTTGAAGTTTGAGTTCGATCTCTTGAACTTGAGCTTGAGTTATGCTTAAGTTCTTGACTCTTTAGTGCATAGTAGTTGAACTTCAAACTTGAACTTGAGTTCTTGAATTTTAGCTTGAAATGCTGAACTTCAACACTCTTCACGTTAACTTGAAGATGTAGGCAAGTTCGATGAAGATCCAGAGAACTTTAAAATGTATGAACCTGATCACTTCAACTCAAAGCATGATATAAATATATGGTTTGGCGTAAAAAAAATTGACAACACTACGGGTGCTAGATTTACACAATAGCATTTACAACTCCCCCTTTGTCAAATTTGTGACAAAACTAAATAAAGAATCATGCGCACAATAAAGAATCATGCACCAATCATGCATCAATAAGGAATTATGCATCAATTATATAAGCACAATAAAGAATCATGCACCATTTGAGTAACAAATGATCAACAGACACAACTCCCCCCTCATTCCATTACTCCCCTTCAATATAGGAGAGGTGATTTGCAGAACCTGTAAAAAAAATAAATTCGATACATACTACACTCCATATTCCACAATCACACATCTCTACAATTTCTCTCCCTTTTTGTCACAATATGATAAAGGAAAGATATATAAAGAAAAAAGAAGTAAATAAAAGAAGATAGAAAATAGCATCACCATGATAATCAAAATATTAACGAAAGGCACAATAGCATGTCCACATACTAAAAAGTAAAAGTATGTCCAAGAAATATCCCAACACACAAAGAGTAAAAGTATTAATACATGTCCAGAATGAAATAAACAGCTAATCATATCCAGATGATGGAGTAGGAATAGAAGGATCTATCTGATTTAGTCCCTTGTTAATGCGCCTAAGATATTTGCACATGTATTTGAATTGATTTTCTTGGACACATGCAAACCCTCCACCCTCTCCTCAAGGGATCGCAAACGCTCATCAAAGTCAGAAGGCTGAAAGTCTAGATCAACCGCAAAATCTGACTCAATCTTATCAAATAAGTCATCCATATTAACATCATCAGGGGGCAAAGCATCCTCCTCTTCAGTTGCTTCAACAGCTCCTCCAACATCCACGTCAACTTGGCCTGGAGCCAACCTCAGATTTATCTTATTTATGTTCGAGTTGTTGAAGGGAAGATGGTTAATGGGAGCTTCTCCAACAAGCATAACCACAAGACTATGGGTGGCTAAGACAGTCATAAGATAGGTAAATGGAATATCAATATGACCCAGATGGAGACGAAACTGAATGATAATGTAATAGATAAGAGAAGAAAGACATACATGAACACTAGTAACAATAGAGTGAAGGATGTGAGCCATGAAAGAAGTAAGCTCGGTCTTGTTACCAAACCTAGGATATACATTAGAGATGAAAATTCGATAGAGAATCTTGTATCTGGGTAACATATATTTGGAATTGAGTGCCACACCAGAGTTCCAATTAGCATCCTGTAAGTGCTATGTTTTCTAGCTCCTATGATTGTCAAATTTTGTAGTGTCGAAACCTCTTAGAATCTGTATCTTATTTAGTTCATCTTCTTATTCAAGATCATACAATTCAAGTACAAGTTCAAGATATTCCAATTCAAGATTCAAGCATCACAAGTGTAAGAGATATACAAGTTCAAGTACAACATCAAGTGATAGTTCAAGCTTTCAAGCTTCTACTATGACAAGACAATGTGCTTTACTTTGAAATGCTCAAGATGAAATACAACTCACAAGTATTTCAAGTTCAAGCTTCAAAGTATTTCAAGTTCAAGCTTCAAAGTACTTTAAGTTTAAGATTCAAAGTAAGTCAAGATATCAAGCTTCATGTACTTCAAGATCAATTATCAACCAAAGCAAATGATGATTCAATGTTTAAATTTCACTTATAAGGTATGAATGACCCTAAATTGACCATAGGTTAGGTCATATTGTTTGCATACTTAAAGTGGGTCACTATATAATTTTATAGGTTGTTTCCCGACAGTCTTAGCCTATGTTCAACTAGTCCTAGTACTAGCTCGACCAGTCCAAGAAATTCTTCAACTAGTCCAAGGTTCGTTACTAATTTTTGAGATTTTTTGTTGGACCCTCGACCAGTCCTAGAGACTGCTTGACTAGTCGAGTGAACAGTGCTCGACCAGTTGAGTAGGCTCGACTCAAAGTCTAGCAACCAAATTGGGTCCCACACAACTAGTCGAGAGCAGGGCTCAACCAGTCTTGCAGGCAACTCAACCAGTCGAGGAAGCCACTCGACCAGTCGTCGAACGACCTTATCTTATCGTGCCCAAAATTTTAAAAATTTGTTGGTCCTTTAACCAGTCGAGCTGTCCTCTGGACTAGGCGAGTGAACAGTTTTTTCACTTATAAATAGAGCACGATTTTTAGAGTTTTTCATTCAATCCAAGCAAAATCAAGACACCACTCTAAGAGACAAGTTAGTGATATTTTTAAGCTATTTAGTGCTCATTTAATATTCTCTTTAATTTAGCTTTTTGCATTTGATTTTGAGATTCTACATTCCAATCTTATTTGAAGAAGGGATTTTAGTTTTCCCCTTTCTTGGAATCAAGATCAAATCAAGCAAGCCCAAGGTGATTTAATCTAAAATACAATTAGAACTTGGAACCTTTTCATTAGTGAGTGTGGACATTGAACATCTACTTCGAATTAGTTCTTCTGGGCTTCATCAAAGGAGAATATTCAGATGAGTATTTTACATTTCTGTAAATCTATTTTTGGTTTTTTTGAGATTGTGCTAGGAAAAATATCTTTCTTTTTGGTTTGTCTGAGGTGATCCAGAAAACTCAGAGTGTGGGGTTTTTGAATTGTGTAAGCCCACTTGAAAGACACAATTGTGAAGGTTTTAGGTTAACCTTGAAAAACCTATTGCATAGTGAACGCCAATATCCACTGTGTGAGGATATTTGGAGTGGAGTAGTTATGTGGCTATTTTTCTAAACAATTGGTGTACATATAAGCGAACCACTATAATTTCTGGTCTTGTGGTGGATGATTGATTGTGGCATTGTGTGAATGTTGTAATTTCTTTTTAAGCATTTGTGGGGAATGTTGTAATCTCTTTTATACAAGTGTGGGAATGATGTAATAGCTTAGTTATTTTCTTTGCTATTTTATTCTTTATTCCTCTGTATCGGTTTAAGATTTTGATATAGAGACCGTTCTAAGAATCAGGTTGTCATACCATAAACCATTGGTTTTTGGTGTAAGGTTGTCCTTAGAACAACATCTATATCAACCTCTCAATACTTATACATTTGAGGTTGTTATTCATTTCTGCTTTGTGAGATTGTTTATTGCTATCTTTATTTATATTTGTTTAATTCCATATTTAATTTTTTAATTTGGCATAGTATTAATTTCCTGAGCTAATCGATCTAAGCTTTTTAAGATGTCAAATTTTGATAGCCTTTCAGTCACTAGGCCTCCACCTTTTGATGGCTCTAATTATGCCTATTGGAAAGCCAGAATGAGGATTTTCTTAAAATCCATGGATGAGAGCGTGTGGCAAGCCACAGTGACCAATTGGACCCCTCCTACCACTGAAGTAACTGGTACTGATGGATCTAAAACCGTAGAAGTCTCACCTTACTTTTCTTGGTCCGCTCTTCAGAAAAGTGAGAGTAGTGTCAATGCAAAGGCTTTAAATGCAATCACTTGCGCACTATCACCGAATGAATTCAAGAGAATTATATCCTATGATACTGCAAAGCAAGCCTGAGATATGTTGGAAATGACACATGAGTGAACAACAATTGTTAAGCAATCTAAAGTCCAAATCCTCACAACCAAATTTGAAGAAATACATATGGAAGAAAGTGAAACTTTCATACACTTCTATACAAGATTAAATGACATTGTCAACTCTATGTGGGGTCTTGGTGATAGAATCCCAGAAAGTAAAGTATATGCAAAGATACTACGCTCATTGCCTGAACAGTTCAATTTAAAGGTGACCGTAATCCAGGAACTTCGTGATACGGATAATATGAGGGTAGAAGAACTGGTTGGTTCCTTACAGACATATGAGTTAAACTTTAAAGCTCTTAAAAGTAAATCCATCACCCTTAGGTCTTCTAAAAATATTTCTCAAGAAAATAACAATTCTGATTTAAAAAATTCTGAAGATGATATGGCCCTTTTAGCTAAAAAGTTTTATAAGATTTTCAAAAGTAAAAAGAGGGTTGATTTGCAAAAACCTAATGAAAAAAAAAAGATCTAGATCTAAAACTTGAAATCTTTAAAAGACAGTCAATGCTACAACTACCATGAATATGGGCATCTAGCAAACAAATGTCCTAAGAAAGACAAGTCTAAAAAGAAAAGTATGTTGGCTACATGGGATGAATCTTCCTACTTTGAAGCTTCTTCTGAGTTAGAAGATTCTGAAACCGAGTCGGGTAATGATATTAAAGCCCTAATGACTCTAGCCAAGTTCACTTTTTTAGATAATGATGATTCAACAAGTGAAGAAAATCTGAATAGTGATCATGAAAATAAAGAAGATCTTCAAGATGCTTATGATGCCCTATACAAGGAAAGTTACAAAATTGTTGTAAAGCTAAAACTTCAGAAAGAAAAGTTTTCAAAACTAAAAGAAAATTTTGATAATCTAGTCTTAGAAAAATCACACATTTGAAATTGCTTTCAAAAAACTAAGTGCGACTTAGATTTCAAAACCTCCCAAGTTGAAAACTTAAAATCTGAAAGTGAAAATCTAAAACTAGAAGTCTCTTCACTTTTGAGTTTGAAAGACACATGGAGGTATGCCTAAAGTGATCCTAAATTAGAAAAACTCTTATCTGGATTCAAAAAATGTGGTGATCAACCTAGATTGGGCTATGATAAAAGTATTCCTCCTAAGAATAAGAATACTCCAACCAAATTTGTGAAAGGGAAGTCTTCTAACTCAAAAGGGAAAAGTCTGAATCAAAATTATTCTAAAAATTCTAAAACTTTTCAGACTTTTAATCCTAAGAGCAACCATATCAACTATAAAAATCGTAATCGTAATCCTTTAGCTGAGAAAATTGTTGACTTACTTAAGGAGCTCTTAAAATGTAACTCAGTGGGTTGGTCTTATAACAACTAAAAACATAAGAAGACCAATTATACTCCTAAACCCAAAACTGTAATGAAATGGGTCCCTAAGGTTACTTGTTTGGTTGCCCACACCGCTTTCAAAGCTTTGAGCCATTCAAAGTGGTACCTAGACAGTGGTTGCTCCAGACATATGACAGGTGACAAAGGTCTGTTTACCAATCTTAAAGACATGACTGATGGTTCAGTCACATTCGATGATGGTAACAACTGCAAAATTATTGGCCAAGGTACAGTTCAACTCTTTAACCTTCATCTATTTTGAGAATGTTTTATATGTAGAAGGGTTAAAACATAATTTATCAAGCATATCTAAAATATGCGATAATAATCATAGTGTAAAATTTACTAACCAAGGGTGTGAAATTTTAAATAAAAATGGTTTTGTAGTATTAACTGGTCGTAGAACTTCTAAAAACTTCTACATTATTTGTGATTCAAGCTCATCTAATCTATCGTGTTACATGGTCCAAACCGACGAGACCGAATTATGGCATAAGCACCTCGGACATGTACACTACCGTAACTTGTATAGATTGAGTAAAAGAGAGTTGGTAAGAGGTCTACCCAAAATACAGAAAGTAAACAAAATATATGGTGAGTGCCAGATTGGTAAACAAATCAGGAGTACTCACAAAAAGGTGAACTTCAATGCTACATTTAAACCACTCGAACTTCTCTACATAGATCTCATTGAACCAACTAGAACGGAGAGTCAAGGTGGCAAGAAGTATATTCTGGTAATTGTTGATGATCTTACCAGGTACACTTGGGTAGCCTTCTCCAGAGAAAAATCAGAAACTCTCGATGAAGTAAAGAGAGTACTTAACGTATCCAAACGAAAAAAGAATCACAAGTCTCTAAGATCCGTAGTAATCATGGTTCTGAATTTGAAAATAGTGGTATTGAGAAATTTTGCAGTGATCAGGGAATATCACATGAATATTCTATCCCCAAAACACCACAAAAAAATGGTATAGTGGAAAGGAAAAATAGAATGCTTCAAGAAATGGTAAATGTAATGCTAAATAGTATGAAGCTTCCTAAAAATCTTTGGGTCGAAGCCGTAAATACAGCTTATTATATAATTAACCGCGTTTATACTAGAAAATCAAATGGTAAAACGGCTTATAAAAGGTGGTTTGATAAGAATCCTACTGTCAAATACTTTCAAGTTTTTGCCAGCAAATGCTACATCTTATGAGACTGAGAAAATCTGGGTAAATTTGACACCAAAAGTGATGAAGGGATATTTTTAGGGTATGCTCTGAATAGTCGAGCGTATCGGGTTCTTAACAAGAGAACTGGTGTAATTCAAGAGTCCATTAATGTGGTTATAGACGATCACTTAAATACACCTGTCTCAAGTTCAGAAAATGATGAAGTTCTTCTAATTGATAAACCAGACTCTTCATCAAGTCAAAATTACACTGAACTGAGGACAGTTAAAGACTATCCTTCTAATCAAATTCTTAAAAACCCTCTCACTAGTGTGCGCACTAGTAAACAACTGGAAGATATGTGTAACTACGTGTGCTTTACATCTCAGATAGAACTGGCTAACATAAAAGAAGCTCTTACTAACGAAAACTGGATTGTAGCAATGCAAAAAGAGCTCAATCAGTTTGTAAGAAATGATGTATGGTATTTAGTTCCAAGACCAAAAGATAAACACATTATCGGAACAAAATGGATTTTCAAAAATAAGTCTAATGAACTTGGTAATTGTAAGACTCGTATCCTAGCCCGTACCGTTTCGTAGGCTTCCGCGGTCCTCTTAGTTGAATTTCGGCAACCCGCGACGCCTAGATAGCATCTGCACACAACCTTGAGTCGTATCTCGTATTCTAGAGTCAGCTCGACCCGACCATCCGTTCAACAATCACATTATAAAGACGAATATCCCGTACATACTCGGGGTCTTCTTCGGGTGACTGAAGATGGCGCATTGTGATTGGAGCGAAACGAGAAGAAAAAGGACCACGAGAGGCTCTCTTCTTATTTCTACCTTCCATAGCACAAGAAATAGAAGGAATAAAAGCAATGCAACAAAGAAAAGATGGGTTTCAAGAAAATCAGATTTTTAGATAGAAAACCTAATAAACCACTATAAACCTTCAAATAAACTACAAAAACAAGGAAATGGAAGTGCAAAGAACTTAAATCCATAAGGAAATTGAAAAAGATGCACTAACCAAGAAGGAATCGAAGGTGGGTTAGACCGGTCGTGGTAGGGCTGGTTGGGGAAGATGAAACAAATGAAGAAAAAGTTCTTTTTTGCACAATAAAAGGCCCAAACTCAAGCGGCTCGACTGGTCGAGTGTGTACTCGACTAGTCGTGTACCTCAAAAATTCTTCATTTTTCGTATTTTTAAAATTTTTAAAAATTTATAAAAATAAATAAAATAAAAACTTGTAATATATTACAAATGAACACATGCAATTCAAATCATAGTGCACATACCCATATCCAATTTCAACTTAGTAAACCTGTTTCTTTCAAGCGGTTTTGTAAATATGTCAGCAAGTTGATTTTTAGTCTAAATATAATCCACAGAAATAATCTTATCTTCTACTAATTCATGAATATAATTACATCTAATGTTAATATGCTTAGTTCGTGAATGTTGAATTGAATTTTTAAAAATGTTAATTGTATTAGAATTGTCACAATACAATACCATAGAATCTTGCGCTAATCCGCAATCACTTAACATCCAATTTGGGATGCCCCGGTCCCTGCTCCAATGTGGGCAGGGCTGGGTGGTTGGGCGAGCTACTATTGCAGGTGACTGTGGATGAAACTCTATCCCACATCACTTGGACAGTCGTTTTGAAGTCCTGGCTATATGTGGAGGCTCTCCCTTAACTGTTGTAATGTTTTAAAGCCGTGCGGGGGAGACCCCAAAGTGGACAATATCACAATGATGGGGTGGGTTATCTCATTTGATATAAGAGCCGAGGATGACTCTGTTCCAATGGTCAGAGATTGTGACACCCCGATCCCTGCTCCAATGTGAGCAGGCATGATGTGGGCGGGGCTGGGTGCCTAGGTGAGCTACTGTTGCAGGTGACTATGGACGAAACTCTGTCCCACATCGCTTGGACAGTCGTTCGAAGTCCTGGCTATATGTGGAGGCTCTCCCTTAACTATTGTGACGCGTTTTAAAGCCATACGAGGGAGACCCCAAAGCGAGCAATATCACAACGATGGGGCGGGTCGTCTCACGCTTCATCCACACAAGCTGGGTGCATGCATTACCAGCTGCAATATACTTAGCCTTAGCTATGGAAAGTGATATGAAACTCTGTTTCTTACTATGCCATGAAACCAGACAGTTCCCAACATAAAAACATCCACCGCTAGTAGACTTGCGATCATCAATATTACCAGCCCAATAAGCATCTGAATAACTGGCTAATTGAACATTAGTATCATGAGAATACTAAAGACCAAGTTTGGCCAAACTTGCGACATATCTCAAAATGCACTTTACAGCAATCAGGTGGGACTCTTTAGGGTCCGATTGATATCTAGCACAGATTCCTACGCTGAATGCAATATTAGGTCGGCTCATAGTTAAGTATAATAAACTACTTATCATCCTGCGATATAACTTAGGATCTACACTTTTACCTATCAAATCCTTAGAGAGTTTAAGTGTCGTACTCATATGAGTATCAAAATTTTTACCACTCTCAAAACTAAACTTTTTAACTAAGTTTAGAGCGTATTTGTTTGAGAGATAAATAGCCCATCAAGAAGCTATTTTACTTACAAACCTAAGAAATAGTTCAGTTCTCCAACTATGCTCATTTCAAATTTGGACTTCATTAAATCTGCAAACTCAACAATCATGTTAGAATAGGTAAATCCATTTATAATGTCATCAACATATATATGTACTATCAGTATGTGAGCATTGTGTTTCTTTCCAAAAAGTGTCTTATCAACACTCCCTGTTATAAAGTTATGACTTAGTAGAAACTTAGTCAATTTCTCGTACCATGCCCTGGAAGCTTGTTTCAATCCATAGAGTGCCTTTTTTGGGCGATAAACATGATCAGAATGTTTAGGGTCTTCAAAATCCTTAAATTGTTCAGCATAAACTTCCTTATGCAGATCACCATTCAAAAAAGCACTCTTAACATTCATTTGGTAAATTTTGAACTTTTTATAACAAGCAGTGGATATAAACAGTCTGATAGATTCAAGACGAGCTACTGGGGAAAAGGTTTTATCATAATCGATGCCTTCTATCTGAGTATACCCTTGTACAACTAGTCTAACCTTGTTTCCTATAATATTACCAAGTTCATCAGACTTATTTTTAAAGATCCGTTTAATTCCAATAATGTGTTTATCATTAGGTGTAGGAACTAAATACCATACATCATTCCTTACGAATTGATTAAGTTCTTCTTGCATTGCTACTATCCAGTTTTCATCAGCAAGCGCTTCTTTTATATTGTCCGGCTCAATCTAGGATGTGAAGTACACATAATTACAGATATTTTCTAATTGTCTACGAGTGTGCACACCAGTGAGAGGATTCCTAAGAATTTGATCAGTGGATGGTCTTTAACTGACCGTAGTTCAGTGTCATTTTGACTAAATGAAGAGTCTAGTTCATTAAATAAAGAGACTTCATCATCTTCTGAACTTGAGACAGGTGTATTCAAGTGATCATCTATAACCACATTAATGGATTCTTGAATAACATCGGTCCTCTTGTTGAGAACACGATATGCTTGACTATTTATCGCATACCTTAAGAAAATACCCTCATCACTTTTAGTGTCAAATTTTCCCAGATTTTCCCAATCACACAAAATGTAGCACTTGCTAACCAAAATTCGAAATTATTTAACAGTAGGCTTCTTATTGAACCATAGTTCATATGCGATCTTATTATTAGAGTTTCTACTATAAACACTTTTTCTTTTTAAAAAAACTAGTAAGCTTTTTTTTTCAGACAATAGAAAGGCTTATCAAGCCCTACACAATAATTCGGCCCCCCTCGTACCAAAAATAAAGAGGGCCAAACGTAAGGAGTCGCAGACGACTCCCTGTACAAGCAAAGGGAAAAAGGACGGATAACAAAAAAGACCAAGCAATTGGCCTCAACTGAGTGCTCTGAGCGACCCTAGCCCGACCCTATCCAAAAAGATCAACCTGCGAATCTGTTGCGGGAGCGTCCTCGGATGAATATGAATCAAATTTTATTGTAGATGGCTCCCTTCTCGGGCCAAACCATCCGCAGGACCATTACCTTCTCTGAAAGTGTGAGAGAAGGAGAACTCGCCCAACCGGCACAGATGGTTAATTTGGGTAATCCAAGGTCTCCACTTCCATGGAATATTAGACTGATCAGTGAGACTTGTGATTACCAAATTTGAATCAGACTCGACCATAACTCTTTGCATACCTTTCTCCAAGCAGAGTAGCATCCCATCGTGAATTGCGCGTAGTACCACAAGGTTGTTAGAGCCAACCCGTAAGCCATGGAGAAACTGAATATGAAGGCTACATTGTCATTTCTACAGATGCCACCCCCACCTGAGAGGCCAAGATTACTTAACGCCGAGCTGTCGATATTTAATTTGACCCACCCGAGGGATGGTTTTCTAGTATAAACATGATTAGTGATATAACACGCCGTGTTCACAGCTTCAGCCCAAAGATTTTTAGGAAGTTTCATACTATTTAACATCACATTGGCCATTTCTTGAAGTACCCGTTTTTTTCTTTCAACAACCCCATTCTATTGAGGTGTCTTGGGTGCAGAATACTCATACGATATCCCATGATCGCTACAGAACTTCTAAAAACTGCTATTATCAAATTCGGAACCATGATTAGTATGGATTTTGGTAACATGTGATTCCTTCTCAGTTTGGATACGCTTGAGTACCCTTTTCACTTCACCGAGAGTCTTAGATTTCTCTTTCATGAAAACTACCCATGTATACCTAGTAAAATCATTTATAATTACCACAATATATTTCTTACCACATCGACTCTCCATTCTAGTTGATCTAACGAGATCCATGTGGAGAAGTTCAAGGGGTTTGGATGTGGCATTGGGGTTCACTTTCTTGTGAGCACTCCTAGTTTGTTTTCCAATTTGGCATTCACCACAAATTTTATCCAATTTATTTAACTTGGGTAGACCTCTTTTTACTTCACTTTTCCTTAGTCTATAAAGATTACAGTAGTATACATGTCCTAGGCGTTTATGCCATAGTTCAGTCTCATCGGTTTGCACCATGTAACACAATAACTTAGACAAGCTTGAATCACTGACTATATAGCAGTTCTCAGATGTTCTACGACCAGTTAATATTATAAAATCATTCTCATTAGAAATCTTACACCCTTGGTGAATTTTATGCTATGTTTATTATCACAAATTTAAGAAATGCTTAAGAGATTATGCTTAAGGCCCTCTACAAACAACACATTCTCAAATGGAGGAAGATTAAAGAGTTAAACCATACCTTGGCCAATAATCCTGCAATTGCTACCATCACCAAATGTGACTACGCCATCAGTCATATCTTTAAGATTGGTGAACAAATCTTTATCACTTGTTATGTGTCTAGAGCAACCACGTCTAGGTACCACTTTGATTGACTCAACCTTGAAAGTGGTGTGAGCAACCAAATAAGCAACCTTAGGAACACATTTCATTACAGTTTTGGATTTTGGAGAATAGTTAGTTTTTTTGTGCTTGTAGTTGTTGTATATTCTACCATTCAAGTTAGATTTTAGAAGTTCCTTGAGTAAATCCACAATTTTCTCAGCTAAGGGGTTATGATTCTGATTTTTATAATTGATATGGTTGATTTTAGGTTTCATAGCCTAAAAAATTTTAAGATTTTTCAAACTATTTTGATTTAGACTTTTCCCTTTTGAGTTAGAGGACTCCCATTTAACAAACTTAGGAGGAGTGGACTTCCTTTTAGAAAGTGTATTTTTATCGTAGCCCAGACCAGATCTATCACCACATTTTCTTGATTTAGTTAGTAGTCTTTCTAGTTTAGGATCACTCTGGGCATACCTCCAAGTATCCCTCAAACTCAAGAGAGAAGAGACTTCTAGTTTTAGTTTTTTATTTTCATATTTAAGTTTTCAATTTGAGAAGTTTTGAAATCTAAATCACACTTAGCTTTTTCAAAACAATCAGAAAAATGTGATTTTTCTAAGACTAGATTATCAAAATTTTCTTTTAATTTTAAAAACTTTTCTTTTTAAAGTTTTAATTTTACAGCTATCTTACAACTTTTCCTGTATAGGGCATCATAGGTATCTTGTAAATCTTCATCATTTTAAGGATCACTTCTCAGATTTTCTTCACTAGTTGAATTACAACTATCTGAGAAAGTGAATTTGGCTAGAGTCATTAAGGCTTTGACCTCATTAGTAGACTTAGGTTCAGAATCATCTGACTCAGAAGAGGCTTCAGATCAAGATGATTCATCCCATGTGGCTAACATGCCTTTCTTTTTAGATTTGTCTCTCTTTAAACATTTGTTTGCTAGATGCTCATATTCATGGTGGTTGAAACATTGGCTATCTTTATTAGATTTCCAATTTTTAGATCTAGTCCTTTTCTTTACAGAAGGTTTTTGAAAATCTACTCTCTTTTTACTTTTAAAAATTTTATAAAACTTCTTAGCTAATAGTGTTATATCATCTTTAGACTTTTCAAAATCAGAATTACTAACATTTTCATTAGAAATATCTTTAGAAGACTTAAGGGCGATGGACATACCTGCAGGAGCCTTAAAGTTTAACTCGTATGTTTGTAAAGAACCAACTAGCTCTTCAACCCTCATATTATCCGTATCACAAAGTTCTTGAATGGTAGTGACCTTTGAATTGAACCTATCAGGCAAAGAGCACAATATCTTTGCATAGACTTTGCTTTCTAGGATACTATCACCAAGACCCCACATAAAGTTGACTATGTCATTTAACTTAGTATAGAAGTCCATAAAAGTTTCACTTTCTTCCATATGTATTTCCTCAAACCGAGTGGTGAGGATTTGAAGTTTAAATTTCTTGACAATAGTTGTACCCTTGTGTGTCATTTCTAGAATGTCTCAGTCTTGCTTTGCAGTATCACAAGATATAATTCTTTTGAATTCATCCGGTGATAGTGCACAAGTGATTACATTTAAAGCCTTTGTATTTGCATTACTCTCATTTTTCTGAAGGTTGGTCCAAGAAAAATAAGGTGTAACCTTCATAGATTTGGTTTCATCAGTGCCTAGAACTTCAATGGTAGGAGGGTCCATCTAGTCATTGCCACACGCTCTCATCTATGGACCTTAAAAAGATCCTCATTCTGGCTTTCCAATAAGCATAATTGGAGTCATTAAAAGGTGGAGGCCTAGTGATTGAGAGGCTATCAAAATTTGACATCTTATAAGCTCGGATCAATTAGCTTAGGAAATAAATCCAAATAAAAAGAAGTTATTCGGCTTTGATACCACTTGAAAAGGCCGAGCTATACGTCCTGAAGGGGGGGTGAATAGGACTATGCCAAATTAAAAAATAAATGCAGAATTGAAAGAAAGATAGCACAATCAAATAATAAAGAAGCATAAGTAAATAGAAACCTCAAATATACCAATCTTCAGAGGTTGATACAAACTTAGTTCTAAGGACAAGCTAACAAAAAAAAAACCAAAGGCTTATGGTAGGACAACCTTACTAGAATATTTGTAAGTATCAAAAACCCAAACCAATAAAGAGACAAAAAAAATAGCAAAGGAAATAAACTAAGTTATTACAACATTCCTATAAGTGTATAAAATAAATCCTTAAAACCCTCACAATTGTGTTTTTGATTGGGCTTACACAATCACAAAAACCCCACACTCTGAGATTTTATAGATTACCTCAGACAAACCAAAAGGAGATTTTTCTGGCACAACCTCAAAAACCAAAAAGATGCAGAATTATAAATGATACTTATTTGGAAATTCTCCTTTGAAGAAGCCTGATAGAACCGATCCAATGTAGACGAAGATGTTCAATGTCCAGTCTCATAGATGAAAAGGTTCTAATTCTAAATGATTTTTAATTAAATCAACCTGGGCTAGCTTGATTTGATTTTGATCTTAAGAAAGGGGAAAACACAAATCCCTTCTTAATGTAAGATTGGAATAAAGATCACCAAATCAAATTACAAAAGTTAATTAAAGAGAATCTAAAATGAGCACAATATAGCTTAATAAATTCACAAACTTATCTCTCAGAGTGGTGTCTTAATTTATCTTTGAATGAATGAATAAACTCTGAAATTCATGCTCCATTTATAGGTGAAAATACTATTCACTAGACTGATCTAAGGGTCGGTTCGACTAGTCAAAGGACCAACAAAATTTTAAATTTTCTGGCACGATAAGATAAAGTTATTACTCAACTGGTCGAGTGGCCTGCTCGACTGGTCGAGTAGGACCAAAAAATCTTGCTGGACTTTGAGTCAAGCCTCCACAATTGGTTAAGGACTGTTCACTCGACTGGTCGAACAGTCTCCACGATTGGTCAAGAGTGCAACAGAAAATTCTAAAAATTCACAAAAAACCTTAGACTGGTCAAGAAAACTCTTAAACTGGTCGAGCCAGCACTTGGACTAGTAGAACAAGGACTAAAACTAGTCAAGAAAATGATCTATAAACATATGAAATGACCCACGTAAAAAATGCAATGAATGTGACACAACCTAAGGTCAATCTAGGGTCATCCAAACCTGTTTGTGAGTAGGAACAAATGAAACATCATTCACTTCCGAATCTTGATATCTTGTGATACTTGAAGCTTGAGTTCAATCTCTTGAACTTGAGCTTGAGTTACACTTGAGTTATGCTTGAGTTCTTGAGTCTTTAGCGTACAGTAGTTAAACTTCAAACTTGAACTCGAGTTCTTGAATTTTAGCTTGAAACCATGAACTTCAACACTCTTCACTTCAACTTGAAGATGTAGGCAAGTTCGATGAAGATTCAGAGAACTTTAAAATGTACAAACCTGATCACTTCAACTCGAACCATGATACAAATACCAAATGGTTTGGCGCAACAAAATTTAACAACACTACGGGTATTAGATTTACACAATAGCACTTACACAAGTAGACATAGTGCTCGGGGTTAGTGCTCCGAGAATAAGATTTATGAGCCCAATTCGAGTTGCCACCTCCGGACGGACCACCATAGACTGTTTGGATCTCCATTGCTTCGTCTACAGCTCTGCCCGACTGGTCATCCTTCTGGGCTTGTTTCTCTTCCTTCAGATATTATGCAAATGACCCTTGTAAATGAGGGTCTCAATTTCTTCTTTGAGATCAACACAGTCACTGGTGTTATGCTCATGATCGTGATGAAAGCAATAATACTTGCGCTTATCTCACTAGCCGACCTCTATCTTCATGCAACTCGGCCAATGCAGTAACCTTTAGTCTTGGGTATTTAGTAGGATTTGCTCCGGAGACATGTTCAGAGGAGTGAACGAGCTGAACTTGCTCTCGGGCCGCCTACTCAACCTCCGATCTCGGGATGCATTATCATCAACCTTCTTTTGTTTGCTTGCTGTAGTGCTTCATCCTTCCACCTCTTCTCTTTAGACAAAGGCTCCGAGGTCTGGTTGCTCTTGCGTGAGTTGAAGAACTCTTCAGCATTCGTGTATTTCTGTGCACGATTGATTAGCTCACCAAGGGTAATCGACAAGTTCTTCCCTATCGAGAAGAGGAATCTCCCTTCATTGAGTCCGTAGATCATCGCAAACAATGTCATCTTGTCGGAGTAGTCATCCACCTGCAAAGCCTCCTCATTAAAGCGAGAGATGTAATCTTTCAATGATTCCCCGCTCTTTTTCTTAAGGGTTAGCAAATGGGTTGATGGTTTCCGACTCTTCTTCCCAACGATGAATTGCGTCAGGAATGATCTACTGAGCTCGACAAAGGTGCTGATCGACCTCGGCTTTAGCTGTCAATACCAGTTCCTTGCGGCCCCAGTGAGGGTTATCAAGAAAGCTCTACACATCATCGCCTCCAATGCTGACTTAATCTACATCCATGAGCGGTAAGATTCCACATGCTCTATTGGATCCCTGGACCCCAAGTACTGAATGATAGGGGGCATCTTGAACCTTGGAGGTATTATCACACTCATAATATCACTGGTGAATGGAGGTTCAATTTCTTCCATCATTGCTTCTACCACGGTCAGAGTGCGGATCTGCTGATTCTGCTGCGGAGTCTTGATCTGTTTCCGAAGTTCATTAAGTTGGGCTTCCCACGGATCTTGGTTTTTAGCAACAGTCTCTCGAGGAACCTCGACCTTGGGCATTTTACCCCTTCTCTTCCGCTCCAACTCATGACGAAGGTCGATCGGGGCCAACACTGAGGTTACTGATACGTAGGTCTGGGCCCGAGTCATTACATTTCATACAGGGTTCGGAGCTCGAGCAGACAAGTTTTGGGACGCTCCAGCCTGCGAGCTTATGAGTGGCGGTTCTTCCACTACTGTTGTGGTGACCTCTTCCTGGCGGAGAGGTGGTTGCTGCCCCTGTTATTACTTCATCCGATTGATCTCGTCCGTTAATACTTGCACCTGATTCTGCAAGGCTTTATATTTGCCTCCTCGACTTCGGGACCGTTGAGATGGCCCTATCGGAGCCGACTCAGCATGGAGTAAAGAAGATGAGCGTGGTTGCCCGTTAAGCACAGGTTTCATGGTTGCTACTGGGAGTGCTTTCTTCTTTTCTATGACCATCTTTTTGTAGAGCTATCAAGTCTTTTCATTACGAATTCTCACAGACGACGCCAAAATGTTGATACAAAAATCTAGCCTCTCCAATCGAGCACCAGTGGCTAGCTACGAGCGTTGTGAACCTGCACAAGTGAAGGACAAGGGAGACCTTGGCTAGAGCACAGGACCCTTTGATGCCAAAGTCAGGCTAGGAATATGAGCCTAAGTAGTGTAGCTAGTGGTTTAGAGTGTCAAATGTTGCGTACCTGTTCCAATTGTTTCATCTTCTATTTATACTTGTGGATTAAAGGGAGCATGACCATCAATCTCGACATGATCTCTTCCATCATGAGGGAGTTGTGCATGCACTGATGTCGGTCGTTATCCTAAGATCATGCGCCGAACAAGTCTCCAACATGCCTTATTGGGATTGATCCCTCACGGTGATACTCGGCCATGTTATGCATCGGAGCCAATCCTAGTCCACGGCCATCCGAGCCTATGAGCAAGTTGATCTTGCTCAAATCTCAGACTCATATTGGCATCAAGTACTAGATCTTCGCTCCGACCACGGGTCGGACACGTAATACCTTCTTCCGAGTCATGGACCGATGTCAAAACTCAGATCCAAGATCCAGGGCCATAGTTCTTCGGATGAGAGTTCCAAATCTATAGTTGTAGTTCTTCGAATGAGAGTTCTGGACATTGGTGTGGCCCACTTTGCCTCTCTTCCACAACCCTAGTTTTGGAACCGTAGTTCGGAAGCACGGTTGGCTCGAATGTAGTGCTATTACTCCAAGACTCTGCTCGTCGGCTTCCCCGAGTTGGCCTTTGTTGGGTTTGGCTCAAATTTTCCTATAACAGTGTACATATGGTACATATAAAATTAATTTCGAAGGAGGGTTAAAGTAAAATAATGAGTGGTCGAACTTCGAAGGAAAAATTGGATGGCTGTCATCATTGAACGCATGATATACAAACTATCTACAGTGACCCCAACATTTGCAATGCTCAAGTCAATATGTGCCAACTGTGCAATTTAAATGCCCATGTGCATCGACCATTGTAATATGATGAGCATGCATGTAACCACCCCTGTAAGCAATCGTCTCCATAGCTTGTCAGCTTAGATTACCAAATCAACCATTTTATCAAACCGATGGCCTGTTTGGATACAAGAAAATCTTTGATTATGCCTGAGAAAAAGACTGGAACTAAATATAATAGTCCAGTTCAGTTTTGTACAATTAATGTGGAACATTTTCTATTCCGTTTAAAAGATAATATACTATTCTCAAATTGAAATTAAATACAAGAGTAATTCATTCGGTATCCACAAATCTGACAACCGAAACATATTACTTTCACTATTTTGTGGTGGTTTATGATCTATCTAGAGTAGGGCCATTATTTAGATTGTTTAATCTATGTCTCTAATATATTTGGTCTATGATATAAAGTGGGCCAACCATTTTTGGATGGTTTAGTTTCAATTTACATATTTCTCATGTATTATTCTAATGAGTTGGGGAGTTCAGGGAGTCCAACGCAACTTTGAATAACTAGTTTTGCCGCATGCTAGGCATAGGTCTAACATGCATGGCCCAATCAATTTCGGTCATGGCTTGGACAAGTCATTTTAGCCCTACCTGGCCCAACCTAACCCGATTCATATCTGTCTTTCCTCCTACAAATGTCATTTTGTTCCTCGATCGAGGAACCCATCCATTATTGAATGTATAATTTTGATTCATTTAAGGGTTTTCACATGTGTTACCCATTTGATCAACAGATAGATTAGGAACATTTAGGTGAAAAATGAGGATTTTAACAATTCCAGGCCAAGCTGGGTCTGCCAAACATTTTTTCGAGCTCAGGTTGAGCCAGCTGAGCTAGGCCTATGCCAGACATGGGCTGAGATCGAAAGTAGGGTCTCAACTATCCTCAAGGGCTGGGTCCAGCCTACCCCGAGCAATTGCCACCCCTTGTGTATTTAGGCGAGAAAGGGCTGTGGAAGTCGTTAAAAAGAAAATCATTATTAAGAGATTAAAAATAACCACTTTCTGAGGTTTTACTAAAGTGGGGTAGATGATCATCTTTCTTATTCTTTATAATGCATTCGATATGATCCTAACGATTAATAGTCAAAGAGGGAAAAGAGAATCCAACATGGTAATGTAAGAAACATACTAATTAATTTCATATTACTAAAACCAAAACGCATAACATGCTATAATAAACGAAGTTCACATGGCCAGCATGCCATGGAAACGAGCAAAACAGAACAAGAAAGATAAAACCCTAACAAAGAAGAAAATCAAAACTAGCAAACAGAAACCCTAATCAGAAATGTGCCTTGCTGCAATGCCATCCATTATCTTCGTAACAACATCCTTTGAATCCCTAAGCAACTTAATGCTCTTGTTCAGCCGCTCACGCTTCTGAGTAGTAGATGGCGATTCTTCCAACATCCTTTCGATCCCACCAGTGTGTGACCCCATCAATTCATCAACAATCTCCTCTTCCATTTCCCTTTCAACCAATTTCTTAACACTAAAGAGAAGATGAAGAGCCATACTGTCGACCAACCTCAGCAACACAATCCTCCAATATGCAGTCAATCTCATTTTCATGTCGAATGCTTGCTCAAGCATCGACAGTGAGTGTTGCCTCAAATGGCCAACCTCAACTTCACCGAAGCCCTGAAACATGATTTTTGTCCCCATATTAGGGTCCTGTATTACCTCAATAAATGTCTTTTGATTCTCCATTAAACTGCTCCATGTCTTCACATAATCAGAGTTTGAGGTGTAATCAGCAATCTTCTCCATTTCAATAATCTCCTTAGCATGCTTAACGGACCTATCCCTCATCTTGTCAAATAGATTATGGACTGCCCTTTTAGTCATTGACTGCAGCTGCAGGTACTCCTCCGAGTGCTCTGAAACGATGCGAATGACAACTTCCTCGATGTTGGTTAAGACACTTTGAATAAAATCCAATGGAGCAAGGGCAATTCGATTCACCTTCTGTTGCAATAATGCGATGAAAGCCGTCCGCTGAAGGAAATTAGGAAGCCCAATCCATTTCGACCCCTCTAAAACCCCAATTTCCAACATTAAGAAAGCACAGGAAGATGTCGAATAATTATCAAGAGACTTAGATTGCAAGTCTTTATAGAACCCATCCAGCATTTCCGCCATCCAAGCAGTGCAATGCATTTTCGCATCGTCGGGGAAATCTTCAAATTCACCACGTAAAAGCACCTTCTTAAGTGATTCTTTCGCAGCACCAACAACGCGCATGAAAGCTTGCGTTGCCTCAGCAACATTTGTAAGATTCTGCGGCATGTTATTCAAATCAGTGACATGCTTGTTGAGCTTGTCATTGATTTTCTTAACGATATCTGGTAAGCATTGGGATAGGCTATTTGCTTGAATCTGAACCAGCTTTTGAGCAAGAACTGGTATTCCAACAATCGAATTATCAATTTTGGAGAGAAGCGGATGAGATTTGAATAATGTTGCCTCCTCGATCCTTGCTTCTTCATAAGTTTCATCTCCAATTCGATTCCTCACGCAAACATAACCAAGGCCAATGTTCACATCATCAGCAGTTACCTTCTCTAGCAAACCTTCAGGAGCCCTATCAGCTTTCGTAACAACAGCCAATGTTCGCTCCCCAGTCTTATCAACACGTTGAGACATCCGAATTGATTCACATGTTGGAAAATCAACGGTTGCTGATAAAACATTGAGAATAATGCTCTCCTTTGGTTTGATGTATTCCATGATGATATTGGATATCTGCTCATAGATATCCTCAGGTTGGCCGTGGACTGGAACACGTGTTATTCCAGGAAGATCGACCATGGTAAGATCAGGAACGCCTTTTTTCTTCACTACAAGAGTGAGAGGAGTGTTGGAGATGCCCTTTCCATTGCCTGCAATCTCATCCGTGGCCATGCTGATAGAATCTAAGATTTGATTTTCTGATGTCAGGACTATCTTTCCTTGATACTCCAGGTGCATTTGTGGTTCGTCGGTGGGGACGTTTTGCAAGCGCATGATGAGTGGGACACGAGTACAGATGCCTTGTCCACGGGGAAGGCTGATACCAGCAAGTGACTCGAGTACACTTGATTTGCCACTTGATTGGTCTCCAACTACGACTATGGTTGGAAGTTCAATGCCTTCTTCCATCACCTTCAAGTGTCGGAGAGTATCAACAGCATCAAGGAGAGGGCGGATGCGATCATTATAGGAAGAGACCAGAGGGAGTACTGGTTTCTCGGGGTGATCTTTCATAGCCATTTTCTCTTGGAGAGAAGTAGATGAACTAGGAAGAGAGTTCATATTATGTTTTCGACAGAGAAAGGAAGAGATGGTGCATGAAAGGTTAAATACCTTGAAGTGTCGGAGACGATCAACAGCATCAAGTAGGGGGCGGATGTGATCATTGTAGGAAGATGCCAGAGTGGGAAGTACTGGTTTCTCGTGGTGATCTATTTCAGGGTTTTCTAGACCAAATCTGGCCATCGAGAGAGAGAGAGAGAGAGAGAGAGAGAGAGAGAGACGGTGGGGGGAGGTAGGGTCCATGAAAGGTTGGATATCTGGTAGTATTTATAAGGCCGTTTCGATGGGAGTAAATAGAGGAAGTAAATGGAGGTAAATAATAGGTGTATTTGGATTGAAGTAAACGATTTTACATAAAATGAAATGGGCGTGCAAAAGAAAACCTATTTGAAGGAGAGGATTTAGAAGTAAAAGGGGTAAACTGTCATTTTGATGTTGCATAAGATAATCCTGAACATCCAAGGTCGCTGGTATAAATGTGGATAGAGCATTGAAAAAAAACAAAAAAAAACAGACGATAGTAACTATGGAATATTTCGCTTGAAAATTGGACCACTCACTGTTCTACTTTTATTAACCATTTATTTGATTAACATCAATTGGATGGTTACGGTTGCTTCATCACTAAGATTTTTCACGATTTGGATGGTCCTGATAGACGACCATGAGTGACTGATGTGAGGAGGATGAGCCACCACCGTTTTCAAATTCGCAGGGAATTATATCATGGGAAATGCATCGAGCTGGGCAGGATCCGACCCGATCAAACCGGTCAGATCTGATCTGACCCAAATCAAAGGCCAGGATCGGGTCAGATCGAGTAGGCCCACTCAGATCTAACCGCACAAAGAGTCAAGTTCGGGTCAATAGCCAATCCGAACTGATCCGCACAACGTTCATTCAACATTGTTTCCTGTAATGTTGTCCACTTGAGATTGAGATATACCTCATTTTTAATTTAATAACATAAAATGATCTAGAAAAATAGATGGACGACATGAATGAAATAAATACATCATGGTGGGGTCCACAGAGCACCGACCACCAGCCATTGGCTGGTGGTAGGGAGAGTAGCCAATCCGTCTTATCAGCTCATGGCTCAAGGTGCATCGAGCACCGAATTTTGACACAAGAAAAGAAAGAAGGAAATCGGATTGTGTAACGCTCTTATCCTACTGAGTAAACTCAGTTGGGCCCACTGTGAATGTACTTGGTTTATCCACACCATCCATCCATTTTTAACCTCATTTTAGGCGTTGAGACAAAAATTGAAGCTTATCCAAAGCTCAAGTGGACCAAATGACAGGAAACCTTGGAAATTATGATTTCCACCATTGAAACCTTACTAGGCCCCACAATGATGTTTATTTGTCATATAAACTGTTCATAAGATCAAAAAAACATGGATGAAGGGAAAAAACAAATATAATCTTGATCAAAAACTTTCTGTGCCCCCAAGAATTTTTCAACGATAGACATTCAATTTACATTGTTGCCTATGGTGTGGTCCATTTTAGACTTGTATATGCTTCGTTTTTTAACTAAGGTCTTAAAATTATTTGGTAAATTGGATGGGAGGACTTGATAAAATACATAAATCACGGTAGACCCCACAGAGTTTACTCACTATGTTTAGTGTGATGAGTTACTCAGTACGCAATCTGCTTCAGAAAGAAGATAAAGGAAGTGGATTGGCAGGTGTACCACGCACCAGGCCAGTTGGTGTATTGACATCAAAAGTTCTGTGGGTATCATCATAAGGTATGTGTTAGATCCAAACCGTCCATCTATTTGGTGGGCTCGTCTTAAGGCTTGAGCCAAAAAATGAGACAGATCTAAAGATCAAGTGGACCACACTACAAAAAGATGTGGGGGGTTGAACGCCTACCATTAAAACTCTTTTAGGGGTCACAAAAGTTTCAGATCAATATGAAATTTGTTTTTCCTCTTCATCCATGTAGTTGTGACCTTATTAATAAATTGGATGGAAAATAAACATTATAGTGGGCCCTACGAAATTTTTAACAGTGAAAATTATATTTTTAATTTTTTTAAAAAATAAAATTAAAACAGAAGATTGAATCCGAACCGTACCCAACCAGATTCAACTTGGTTTCTCTGACCGAGTCGGACTCGATTCGGGTCAGGCTAGCAGTTTAACGGATTGAATCGAGTTGATGACACAGACTCGGTCCCGGATCAGATTGAGTTCGGGTGAGTTCATTGAGAATTTCAGACTGAGTTGAGTTGGACCAATCTGGTCCAACTCGACTCGATGCCCACCTTTAGAAATGCACCATACTGGGAATGGGGGCAGATTAGGTGTGGCCATCACCTCACCCAACAAGGTGCTTTCCTAACCGTGGGGCCCACCTTGATGTCACCTTGATATATTTATTTTGGAAGCAGATTGGCTAGTGTACCACACACTAGCTATATAGCTGCTGTAGGTACGTGTCGTGCGAGAACGAGCACTAACTCTCCTAGAGCTCTGAGTTATATTAATGGTTCAAAGGAGATCAACGTTACATAGGCCCCACAATGATGTATTTATTATATCTACACCGTTCATCAATTTTTAGAGATCATTTTAGAGCATTATCCAAAAAAATAAAATGAATCATATCCAAAGATCATCTGGACCACACCACAAATAGCAACGGAGATAATGATTTTCATCGTTAAACAATTTGTAGGGTCCACCATAACATTTATTTTCCATCCAATCTGTTCATAAGGTCACAAAGACCTAAATGAAGAGGAAAAACAAATATCATATTGATCCAAAACTTCTGTGACCCCCAAAAGGGTTTCAATGGTAAATGTTCAATCCCCCACTGCTTCTTGCATTGTGGTCCACTTAATAGTTATATCTATTTTATTTTTTTTTATCTCAAGCCTTAAGACAAGCTCGCCAAATGGATGGACAGTTTGGATATAACACGTACCATACCTCATGATTAGGCCCAACGTCAATACAATAGCTACATAGCTGGTGTGAGGTACACCAGCCAATCCGCTTCCATTTATCTTATATTCGCGCTGTTCATTTGTTTTTCCTGCGAACTTTATCACATTATCCCAAAAATGAAGTAATCTAAAGTGCACCAGTCCATAAGTAAAACATGGTGATTGAACACCCACCATTAAAAACTTCCTTGGCTCACCATAATATTTTCAAAATTTTAATTTTCCATCCAACCTGTTGATAAGTTCATATAAATTTATAAGAAGGGAAAAAATAATATCACTATTATCTAGAGTTGGGCAATCTTGACCCGATCCGACTAGATCCAACCCGATTTGAACCAATCCGACGGCCTGGATCGGTGCAGATTGAGTAGGGCAGCCCAAATCCGAAAGGCTTTCGGGTCGAGTTCGGTTCCATACTAATTCGGATCGATCTGATTGGATCCGATCCGATTCGATCCAGAGTGGATAAACCACATGCATTTTCAAAGTGGGCCCCAACAGAGTTTATTCAATGCGATAAAAGAGAGCCAGGAGCGGATTTGCAGTGAAAATCATTCTCTGCTGCTATTTGTGGTGTGGTCCAGATGATCTTTGGATATTATTCATTATTTTTAGATAATGTTCTGTAATGATCTCTAAAAATATATGAATGGTGTAGATATAATAAATACATCACTGTGGGGCCCATATAACTTTGATCTCGTTTGAACCATTCGTACAACCCGGAGCTCGAGGAGTGCCAGTATTGGTATTAGCACACAACACGTACCTACAGCAGCTGCTATATAGTTGCCAGCTGGTACACTAGCTCATCCGCTTCAAACCTTTTTATGCGCAGGGCATCCGCATGGAGTTCCTGCGTTGGAAATCTAGTTGGGACTCACCATTATGTTTGTGAGACATCCACCCCGTCCATCCATTTTTTGAGCTCATTTTAGGATTTGAACCCAAAAGTGAGAAGGATCCAATACTCAAGTGGGCCACGCTAAAGGAAAAGGTGGGTGGGGAAATTCCTACCGTTGAAACCTCCCTGGGGTTGACAGTGATGTTTGCATGCCATCCATATCGTTCATAACATCATTCCTACTGGGATGAACTGAAAACATAAATATTATCCTAATTAGAAACTTCTCTGGCCCCACGAATATTTTAACTGTGGACGTTCAATACTTGTGTTTTCCGCCCACTTGAGTATTGGATTTGGCTCATTTTTAGCTTTAAGTTCTAAAATGATCTCACAAAACAGATAGATGGGGTGGATTTCTCACAAACATCATGGCGAGCCCCATCTAGGTTCCCAGTGCAGGAACTTCATGCGGAACGGAAGCCGCAGTAAATCAGCTAGGTACGTCTCCTATGTGAAGACAAGTACCGGCGGTCCTCAAGCTTCAAGTTGTACGAACGTTTCAAAGGAGATCAAAGTTATATGGCCTCACAGTGATGTATTTATTATATCTACACCGTTCATATATTTTTAGAGATCATTATAGAGCATCATCTAAAAAATGAATAATATCCAAAGATCAGCTGTACCACACCACAAATAACAGCAAAGAATGATTTTCACCGTTAAACAATTCATGTGGTCCACTTGATAGTTAGATTTATTTTATTTTTTGTCTCAAGCCTTAAGATAAGCTTGCCAAATGGATGGACGATTTGGATATAACACATACCCCATGATCAGACCCACAGAACTTGTTAACATCAGCAAGTCAGTGATGCGCACAGCTGCACTTGCGTAAAAAGCACGTAATTGCACGGTGCAGTGCATGTTAACACTACTTATGACATTGTCCGAGCCATGTGGGGCCCACCTTGATGTATATGTTTTATCTAAACCGTTCATCCATTTTGACATATCATTTTAGTCCTTTAGCACAAAAAGTTAGTTTATTGAAGATTGAAATGTACCACAACACATGAAATAGTTTGATTAAATTTATACGATCCGAACCATATCCAACCCCATCCGACTCGTTTTCCTTGATCAAGTCGGACTCGATTCAGGTCAGTCCAACTATGCATCGGATTGGTTCGAGTTAGGTGATCCGGATTCAGTCTCGGATTGGATCAAGTTCGGGTAGGCTATTGAGATTTTGGATCAGATCGAGTTGGACCAAATCCGATCCAATCCGAACCGATGCCCAGCTCTACCATTATCCAAAACTTTTATGGCCCACAAAAAGTTTTTAATGGTCAATCACCACTTTTTCTTATGATGTTGTATACTTGAGATTTGATCTTCTTTAGTTTTGGGTTCACGACCTAAAAATAAGCTACATGGATCAAGGTGGGCCCCACAGTCAGGGTCACACGGAGGCTGGACTGCACCTAATCGACTCTCAATGGGAAGTAGAATGCAATATTCTCTCTTTTATTTTTTGTTTTTGTTTTTGTTTTTGTTTTTTTTTTTTTTAACACACGCACACACACCCCGTACACTCACGCCGTAGTGGGATTTCACCACCTATTGATACTCGAACCCTTAGTCGGGTGTTGAAAATCCTAAGGGCCTATTTGGGCGGTGGCATTGGAAGGGATTAGGCAGGATGGGATTCATCTGGTTTGTGCCAATTCCACTCCACGTTTGGGAAGAATAGAAAAGCTTGGAATTACATTAAATGGAATTGCATTGGGTCTCGTGCCAATTTCCTTCAATGTTAGCAAGTTGTGTAGGTCCCACCATGATGTGTGGGCTATATCCACACCATCCACCCATTTATCGAGATTATTTTAGAGCATGGACCAAACTATCAGGTAAATCTAAAGCGCAAGTGGACCTCACCATAGAAAGTAATGGGGATTGAATACTTACCGTTGAAAACTTCTTTAGGGCTACATAAGTTTTGGATCTACCTCATTTTTAGGCCCATGCCATAAAAAGAGGTTGCAAAACAAATGAATGGTCTACCTATAACACGTGTATTATTCTCAGTAATTTCCAATGATAGTTGGTATATCCATTCATTGTACCACCGTACTATCAACAAAGTATGGCATTAATCTTATCCCATGGCATTAGGGGACAATCCCTGCCATGGGTAATAATTATGTTTTCTGAATCCCATCCTACCTAAACCCTTCTAATCCCGGGCGCGGGATTCAGAAAACATAATTATTACCCATGGCAAGATTGTCCCTGTTGCTATTGGATAAGCTTAATTTCATGCTTTGTTGGTAATATGGTGGTACATTGAATGGATATACCCACCATCATTTGAAATTATTGAGAATAACACACATGTGTTATATCTAAATTGTTCATTTGTTTTGTAACCTCATTTTATGGCATGACCCTAAAAATGAGGCAAATCCAAAACTTATGTGGCCTTAAAGAAGTTTTCAGCGGTAAGTATTCAAATCCCCGTTGCTTTCTATGGTGAGGCTCGCTTGAGCTTTAGATTTACCTGATTTTTTGGCCCATGCTCTAAAATAATCTCGAAAAATGGATGGACAGTGTGGATATAGCCCACATACATCATGGTGGGACCTACACAACTTGTTAACATTGAGTGAAATTGGCACAGGACCCAATGCAAGTCCATCAACAGCTTTTCCATTCTTCCCGAGCATGGAGTGGAATTGGCACACGACCCGATGCAATTCCATCGCACCTAATCCCTTCTAATCCCACTGCCCAAACACGCTCCTCTACCACCGGAGTAAGAGTAAGATTCCAATATTCTCTCCTTCCGTTGGGACGTGTCTTTTCCACGAAGCATGTGCGCTGGGATGCAATGTGGGGCCTACCATGATGTTTCGAAGAAATAGGCTCCCCGTCCGCTTTGATACGGGGCAAAAATGATTCCAATATTCTCTCTTTCCGTTAGGACGTGTCTTTTCCATGAAGCATCGGATGCCATGTGGGCCCTATCATGATGTTTCAAAGAAATACGCTCCCCGTCCGCTTTGATACGTGGCAAAAATGAGTCCAATATTCTCTCTTTCCATTAGGACGTGTCTTTTCCATGAAGCATCTACGCTGGGATGCCATGTGGGGCCTACCATGATGTTTCAAAGAAATAGGCTCCCCGTCAGCTTTGATACGTGGCAAAAATGAGGTTATCAAAATCTTAAGTGGGCCTTATGAGAGGGAAAACTCTAGGAGGTGCATACCTTTGAAACCTTCTTAAGCTTCACCTTAATTTTTAAATGCCATCCGAACGTTTTATAAGGTCAGTCCTACCTGAATGAAGTGAAAACACTCAAATATTATGTTAATACAAAACTTTTGTGGCCACGCGAATGTTTCAATGGTGGTAATTGGATCCCCACCTTTTACCCTCCTCTAGCCACTTAAGTTTTTGATCCACCTCACTGTTTTTTGCAAGTTCTAAAATGAACTTTTGAAATGGACGGACGGAGTGAATTTATCACAAACATCGCGGTGGGCTCCACCTAGCATCCCATGAATTTATCACAAACATCATGGTGGGCTCCACCTAGCATCCCACCCGAGGACCTTTACGCCAAAGGCTTTCACAGGAAATCCGGGTCGATTTTTGTACGGGAGTTATCTTTTGGGAGCCAGAGTAGACGATGCTTTCCTAAGTAAATCATGGTGGGCTCCACCTAGCATCCCACCCGAGGACCTTTGCGCCAAAGGCTTTCACAGGAAATCCGGGTCGATTTTTGTACGGGAGTTATCTTTTGGGAGCCAGAGTAGACGATGCTTTCCCCTTTACTTAGGCGAGTTATTTTATGTTATTAGATACTCCGCCAAGATATGGCGCTTAAGACACAAGCACTTCGATACCGCATCCTTGTCATATGTTAAATAAACCAAAAACCAACTTAAATCGTGGAGCTCACTGAAGATTAGTCACTGTCCCCAAATCGGATTGGTTGAGTAATACTACTGTATGATTCATGGAAGGCTGTTAGTTGAAGGAGGGACGGATATTTTACATTTTTAACCCTCCAATAAATTGCCACAAATCCGTCAGATAATGTCTACGTTTGAGTCCTTACCTACTCTGGGGAGTTTCAACATGAGGTCTTGGGTTTGAGAACCATAGGTGGTGAAATCCCACTGAGGCGTGCCTGGGTGTGTGTTGGTGCGTGCGTGGAAAATAAATAAATTCATTAATTTAAAAAAAAAAAAAAAAAAGTCTAAACGGGCTATTCCTCTGCCACCGAGCTGGTAATTGGTGCTCTGTGGCCCCATCATGATGTATGTGTTTCATCTATTCCATCCATCCATTTTTAAAAATAAATGAACAACATTGATGAAACACATACATCATAGCGGGGCCCATAGAGAGGATGACCACCAATAGTGGTGGGAGTGGCCAAACCGTCCCCACCCGGTATGCAAATTTTAAACGCCTGAGTATCATCCATCATCCTCTAATGGAGTATCACGGATTTTATGTGCTTTTATGATCGAGGTAAGGTACTCTGCTTTATGTAAGGTGGAAGTAGATTACGTCCGACCCTTCGGACCTTTACCTTGCCGTCTATCACTGTTCTCGGATGATTGTAAGATACGGATCTAAAAATGACTTACATATAATGCCCTAGCGAAGGCCTGGTTGTAATTAATGCACAAACATTAAATGCAAGAGTAACACGTGGTATGGTGTACAAGAGCGTTGGATTTGCCTATTGTTTGGCCTATACCTTAAGCATGATATGATAAACAAGGATGGCTGCGATAACCTGATGAATCGCTGTATGCTCCCTACAGATATAGTCGGACTTTAATACGTCCATCAGGGGTCGGACGCAATCCCTTCCTTGTTAAGAATAATACTGTTCGCTTCGTACGGATCTAATCGGACTTCGATAGGTACACCGAGGTCGGACGCAATCCCTTCCATGCTAAGAATGTCGGCCTGATGTGAAAGCATTCACTACTTTATGTTAGTCGGAGCATAAAGCGGATGCGGTTTAGGTGCTGGCATTATCAATAGCGAGTACAGGTCAAAAGTTCCGCGGATTACATCCACGCTGTACGTTCATTGAAAAAGATTATTTTAATGCATCGCCGAGAGGAGGTAGGCTCAGGTGAACCCAACGACAAAAACGGCAGTGATTTAACTCGTTACGGGTAAAACTGGATTTACCGAGAAGATAAGGAGTCCAGCATGGACAAGGGATCCGGCCTCCATCCTCTAATGCAGCCTCCAAAGGCAGGTTGGTAATATGTTCTACGTTGGGAGAAACACGACATTGACTCATTAAGAAAACCCAGGTCAGCCAAACTCCTCCGTGGAGTGACTATCCACCTCGGACGCCCATCATGCACTTCTAATGGTTTTAACCTGGCTCTAACCAACCTTACTTGAGAATCCAGCCGAGGATCGATCCCAGAGACTACCACAACACGGATCTATTCGAGATCTTCACCGAAGTTTTGGAAAGCTCGTTACGATACGCCAAGGATTCGAATCCTACTACAATATATTCCTGCTAAATAGGGAATTCCTCTCTACTCCACCACCATCTCTCAATTATAAATAGAGTATCTCTAATGGTGAGAGGTACGCACAATTTTAAACTCAAAAACCCTTCTTTCTACTAGACTTAGACTTTGTCCCCTGACTTAGGCATCGGAGGGTCCCTTGTTGCAACCAAGGCTTCCTTTGTCTTCTTTGCATGGAGGTATTAAAAGGTCTAAAAGGTTAACTACATTTTTACATCAACAGTTTGGCGCCGTCTGTGGAAATGACATGAAAATCGTTCTCATCATCTACAATGATTTGACAATGGTGAGAGTGAGAAAGAAAGCCTAAACCATCGCCGTTGTTGTCACGCCCCAAACTCGGAAACCAAGCTTACAAAATGTTCGATCGCCGAATCCGGTACCAACAACCTCCGTAGTACCCCATTCTCGGCTCTCAGTGCGCATACGCCAGATTCTGATCTTGGGATCCTACAAGGAGGATTTTTCAACGTACATTTATCTTCTAAGAAGCATGACCACGAGTTTACCCAAATCACAAATGCAACATCTTCATCACATATCCACTAATAAAAATATTTGAACACAATACTGAAAGGAAAATACATATGTCAAAGATCAAAGCTCTAGAAGTCCGCTGCATGTTCCAAGTTCAACGCTGCTGCGACCTAACATCACGTGCATGCATCTATCTTGCATAAGCTTATAGAAAGCTTAGAGGGTGGTATAAGTGTGTGCACAAGATAAGTGTCAAGTATTCAATGCAATACCATAATCATACAATGTCGAAAGTATTGTCAAGATCATGAATCATACGATAACAAGTCCATGAGTCATACAATAGCAGAGTACGCAATACAGATCAGCTATGCAAATGAGGAGTCATAGAGAACCAAATATTAGATGCCGAGGATGAAATGTAATGTACAATTCCTGATGAGTTCATGAATACCGTCAGTCGTATCTAGACCATATAAATGCGAAAACATAATAATCCAAAATGCCATATACAACGGATGTAATGCAATATGTGGTGCGAATGGAATGTCTATGCTGGAGTGTGAAGTTGGGATGATAGTACGTAGTATCGCAGGCTATGGGGTCCATCACAAGAAGCTTTTATCCAAACCAGTCCCATACCTAAGTTTGGATAGTCAGACTTAATGTGGTAAACTCCTGATCTCAGGGTAGTCGCGCACCCGAACCGAAATCCTAGCCATTGCGAAGGTACACGTAACAAATAGTTGCGCACCACCAGCCCGAGTGGATAATGAGTAAATGAATGAGTATGCAAGTCCTACTCAATAAGTCCACATATCAGTACAGTTTCTCTCTGGGATCACCACCGGGGTCTATTACACTCTACATGCAACCGCCACCTATTGATGCGCGTCCATGTAAGTGGAAGAGAACTTACCATCCGCCTGGCCAGTAGTCAGCCAATATCTACTGACACGTCGATAGCGGACCCATTTATGAGCTAGTCAAACTCAGCATAGTTATGCCCCCTACCCTCGGGCGGGTAAGGCTACACTCCCTCCCAACCAACCATGATACAGTGGGAGATGGGCCTTCTGGTATTCGGCATTCGGGCGCTCATGTATCCACTCGGTCTCTACGTTGGGGCATCTCCTGGCCCGGAGGTTTAAGAATTTTCACCCAGGGCCATCTATGGCAGCCCGATGCTAATAACGTATTTTCAGTGTCCCATCTGGCCATCCACGATATGCCTGTGGAGGCTACGACCCTGATGTCGCTAGGGCGTATACTAATCACATTACACAATGCAATATGCATGAGTTATACAATCCAGTCATGCATTAATCTTGCGCATACCGTGCGCTCATGTTAGATAACCTCCACCTATCAAGGAGTCTCATGAGTCAACCACATCTGATAATAAACAGGTAGATGATGCGTATTGGCATGTATCATGATGATATGCTGTCACATACTTATAATCGATATCAATAACCAGCATTAAAATCGGCCTCAACAATGTGGATATTTAACCAACATTGCCCCCAAAGAATTGCCCACATAGAGCCTAACATATAGTGGACCAATGGCCTCACTCACGGACCTAATATACAATACCATGGGCCTCACTCAAGAGCTTAATACACATCAAGATAGGCCTCTCACATGGGCCTAATATACAACACCATGGACTCCATCGCCTAGCCCTCAAATGCATCACAATGGGCCTTATCACATAGACCTCATATTCATCACATTAGGCCTTAAACACGGGCTGAATACACATCACAATGGGCCTCAAATACGGGCCATAAATACATTCATTGGGCCTCAAACACGGGCCGCATATACATACCATAGGCCGAATACACATCACGATGGGCCTCAATTGTCATATATACATCATATATGTCTCGAAATTAGCCTCGACAATCTAAATCGGTCTCGACAATCGAAACCAGCCTCAACAATCGGAATCGACACTCGAAATTGGTCTGATACCCTGCCTCAACAATCGGAATCGGCCTATACAATCGGCCTCGACAATCGAAATCGGCCTCAATATTAGGCCATGACAATCAGAATCGGCATATACAATCGGCCTCGACAAATCGAAATCAGCATTGATACTCGACCTCGACAATCGGAATCGGCCTATTAAATCGGCGTCAACAATCGGAATCGACTCAATACTCGGCCTCCACAATTGGAATCGGCCTATACAATCGGCCTCGATACTCGGCCTCAACAATCAGAATCGGCCTATGCCATCGGCCTCGACAATCGGAATCGTCCTCAATACTCGGCCTCGACAATCGGAATCGATCTCAATAATCGGCCTTAACAATTGGAATCGTTTTATTCAATCAGCCTCGACAATCGGTATCGGCCTTGATACTCGGCCTCGACAATTAAAATCGGCCTATACAATCGGAATTGACTTCGATACTCGACCTCGGCAATCAGAATCGGCCTATACAATTAGCCTCGATACTCGGCCTTAACAATCAGAATCGGCTTATACAATTAACCTCAACAATCGGAATCGGCCTTAATACTCGGCCTCGACAATCGGAATCAGCCTCAATAATCAGTCTCGATAATCGAAATCAATAGTCAGAATCGGCCTCGACAATCGACTTCGACTAACGGAATCGGCCTCTTCAATCGAAATCGGCCTTGAAACTCGGTCTCGACAATCGGAATTGGCTTCGATACTTGCCCTTGACAATCGAAATCGGCCTATACAATCAGAATCGGCCTCGTCAATCGGACTGGCATAACAAGGCTTAAGGAAAGGTCACAATGTAGACATCTAACCATCATTGCCTATCAATGTAGACATTCAACCAACATTGCTCCCAGGGAGTGGCCCACATAGGGTTAAACATATAGTGGGCCCATGGCCTCACACAAAGGCCTAATACACATCACAATGGGCCTCATACAAGGGCTACATATGCATCACTATGGGCCGCATTACATGGACCTCGAATACATCACAATGGGCCTCACTCACGGGCCTCAAATACATCACATTGGGCTGCATCACACGGACCTCGAATACATCACTCATGGGCCTCGAATACATCACTCATGGGCCTTGAATACATCACATTGGGCTGCATTACATGGGCTTATAGACATCGGATGGGCTACGTCTCATGGGCCCTGAATACATCACAATGGGCCACAACCCATGGGCTTCAAACACACAATAGGTGGGCCCTACACATGGGCCTAACATACATCAAGTCAGGCCACACCAATGAGCCTCATATACTTCAAGTTTAGCCCCATACAAAGGCCCCACATGTGTCTCATTGGGCCTCACTTGTGGCCCTCATATATATCACATTGGACCTCAACCCATGGGCCATCAAATACATCAAGCGGATCGCATCCACGGGCCGTACCAATGGGCTTCATATACATCAAGTTGGGCCCACCCTTATGTATTTTTAAGATCCAACCTATTCATAAGTTAACATAGAGGTAAATGAAGTGAAAACCAAATATCAGCTTGATTGGAAACTACTATGGCCCCTAAGAAGTTCGAATGGTGGATGTCAATGTCCCCATTAATTTTCGATGGTGGGGTTCGCTTGAACTTTAGATCTGACCCATTCTTTTCTCATGTCATAAAATGATCTCTCAAAATGGTTAGATGGTATGGATACAACACATGCATCATGGTGGGTCCCACCGTCCAAGGTCTGGACGGTGCGGATCAAACCCACCCAGCTGCTGATGACATGCAGCAGCTATATAGCAGGTGGGCGGTAGACCAGCCACTCAGTTTCCAAAGAGGTGGGTCCCACGTAGGCCCACCCTCAAAATATAATATATAATATTATATTAATACATATTATTATTATTATAATTATATCCAATCCAACGTCCAGGCTCTGGACGCTTGGACGGACAGCATAGATATAACATATGCCTTATGGTGGGGTCCACACACGTGGCCCACCAACTAAAGGAATGGTGTGGATAGACGCCGTCTGGATGGACGGATGAAGTGGATTGCATATACATCATGGTTGGATTGTAAAACAAGTGGACGGCCTGGATTAAATGAAGGTGGCAGCATTGATAAAATGCATGCCCCACGTGGAGTCCACTCACACGTGGGTCCCATCCTCGGATTGTAGCAGGATAAAATACATATATCACGGTGGGTCCTACGTAGGGCCCACCATATAAGATACATAGATATATTATTATTATATTGATATTTATATTTTATTTTACTCCTTTAACTCCAATGTCCTGGGTCCAGGACCTGACCACTGGACGCATGCAGGTGGGCCCTGCACGGATGGACGGCGCAGATAAAACATCTATATCCTGGTGGGTCACATGGTCACAGGCATCATGGCGTGGCCCATCAAATGGATGGCCGACGTGGATGAGTTCCATGGACCCTGATAACGTCAAGGAGCAGGCAGCCATATAGCTGTTGCTTACACGCTGCAGCATTAAAAGCAGCATAAGTGGGTCCCACGTAAAGGGCTACCCACACATGTAAATATAATATATTATTACATATTTTTATATTTTTTTTCTCTAATGCAGCTGGCGAGTACGCTCCACTGCCAGTTTAAACTTCACTGTTAGCCGCATCGCACCGTCTGCTACGTCCAGTGTCCAGGGACTCTGGATGGACGGTGTGGATATATACCTCATCAAGGTGGGTCCCACATGGACGTGGCCCACCTGATTTGTCTAATATTTGTGTTTTCTCATCATCAAGGCCCGTTGGATGGCCTGGATTAAACAGATGGACGGTGTCGATAAAATACATAAATCATGGTGTGTCCCACATGGATGGGGCCGACCGGTAGATGGCTTGGATGTAAACATCATGGTGGGCCACACATCTCATCAACATCATTACCATACTAAAAAGAAAAGAGAGAGAAAGAGAAAAAGGAGAGGTCGGATGGTGATGGAGGGATCCCGCCACTATGGGCCCTCCATGATCACAATGCATACATAAAAAAATAGGTCCCATCACAAGTGGGCCTTCTAATAGCAAAACAATGGTGGATCACCTACCTATTGGCCTCCTTCTTGGTCTGATAGAACGCCGAACTCCTTGGCTTTGATTTCAACGGAAGATGATGAAGTTTTGATGGTTAAGATGGGAGATGAGAGGGTAGGAAGTGGGCCATATTAGAGCTTCTCTATGAGAGCTTGGGAAGCTCTTACATTGGATCTTGGTTGCTTGGGAGTGAAGAGAGAGAATGAGAGAGATGGAGAGAAGTGATGTGGTGAAAAGGTGATGGGGTGATGGGTGATGGAGTAAGTGATGTGTACTTGACATGTAAGGGTATATAAAAGAGAGAGTTGACTTTGGGGATAGTGTTGATGTAAGACCCATGTCCTAGTCCGTATCGTTCTGTTAGCTTCCGCGGTCCTTTCAGTCGAATTCCGGCAACCTTCGCACCGTATCCGACGTTTGCGGGTGATCCTAAGCCGGGTCCCGCATACCGAAGTCGGCTAGAACCGAAACTTGTATCATAGTGACCGCGTCGTCGCCGCGGTTCCAATGCTGTGACTTACGTACCGATCCGATACCCAGGTCAAAAGATGTGAGCCTGCGTTCATTCCGAAGAAACGCCGTGCATTACGAATATCGAGGGAATCTCTATGATATGTCCCATCAATCAATGACAAGTACAAGCCTTATCCAAAGTACAACAACCCATCCCTACCTTTTCAAAAGTCAACTCTCCCTCTCCCCTTACCATTCCTCTTTTTCCCATTTTCAACCATAACCATACCTCTTTTACAAATTTTCAACCCAACCCATACCCTTCCTTACATCACCCCATTCATATTATTCCCATCACCTCACTCTCTCTCTCTCTCTCATTTCTCAAATCTCCCAAAACAACCCAAAATTCCAACGTCCAAACAATCTCTCCCAACTCCAAGTGTGACCCACCCTCTCATCCCTCATCTCTCATCCCCACCGTAGAAACTCCATCATCCGCCGTTAAAAGTCGAGCATAGGATCTTACAAGCCAACGGGAGCAAGAAGAAGGCTTAGAGGTGGGTGATCTACCGTTGTTTTCAATTTTAAGGGTAACTTGTTGTGGGACCCACTTGACGTATGTGTTGTATCAATGGAAGGCCCATAGTGGCAGGGTCCCTCCTCTTTATCACTGTATCTCTCTCTCTCTTTCTCTCTATTTCTCTCTCTCTCTCTCTCTCTCTCTCTCTCTCTCTCTCTTCCCTCTCCCTAGAATGAAGTGGGCCCCACCAAATCATGTTAAATCCATTCCATTCATCAATGGTGTGGCCCACCACATTTTAGGCAAATCCACCATTCGGTGGGAAGTCCCACATGTTACATATAATATATTATAATCATTTTATATTAATACTATATATATATATATGCATGGAGGTGGGCCACGTACATGTGAGACCCACCATGGTGCACGTGTTGTATCAACACTATCCAGCGTCCAGGGACGCTGGACGTGCAGCCATGGACAGGGAGTGGCTATCATGGAGTGCGTGTACAAACATGGGTGTGTACTTTCAAGCTAACAATATATATATATATATATATATATATATATATATATATATATATATATATATATATATATATATATATATATAAAGGTACTTTTGGGGTGGGCCACTTATGTAGGCTCCACCTTGATGTTTTCATATAATCCAAGCCGTCCATTTCATTCTCTAGATCATTTTAGGCGTTGAGCTAAAAAATGAAGTTAATCCCTTTTTTTGGCGGGCCATACTATAGGAAACAGTGGTGTTTACCGTTGAAAACCACCTGAATCTTTTTACTTGCCAAAAATAGGCCGCATATTGGACTCATTTGGTTGGTCTTGAACCGTGGAATCCAATGGCCGGAGTGGATTTATCTGATGTGGGCCTTATAGGGGAAAAATAGCAGAATTTCGATTTTTCAAAAAAAAAAACAAAGAAAACAAGCAGCAGCGTTGCTGCTGTTGTCAGTGCACACGCAGGCGCTGCCTGCGCCTGGCGGACGGACGACTGAGTTGGGCCTCACTGCCCCAGCTGTGGGCCCCACTGTGATGCGTTTCGAACATCAACGCCGTGCATTGGGTGGGCCCCTAGGGCAGTGGCCCCCCTGCCAAAAATCAGCCATATATGGAACTCAAGTGGGCCACACCATTTAAAATCATGTGAAGACATGTCTAAACATATAAAATCACTCGGTGGGGCCTACCTGAAATTTGGATGCGGCTGAAACTTGGTCTGTACCCTCAGCCAAGTGGGACACACATGGTGAGTGGGCTGGATTTGTGAACCACATCACGGTGGGCTCCCTATCCACATGATAAAATAATAATAATAATAATAATATATAAATAAATATTACGGTGGGCCCTCCCCCTGACCGTGTGACCTTATAAACAGTTTGCTTGGAAAATAAACATTCCAATGGGCCCCAGTCCAGTGGGCCCTACCCCAGGTCCACGTGAGCTTATAAACAGGTTGAATGGCAAATAACTATTACAGTGGGCCCAGGTTGTGTGGCAAATAAACATTACTGTGGGCCCCAGGTCTAAGTGACCTTATCAATGGGTTGGATGGAAAATAAACATTATGGTAGGCCGCACATGGGACCCACTTATGTATGCATTGTAATCCACATCCTCCATTAGTGTGGGCTCCATCATGATGCATGTGTTTCATCCAAACCGTCCAACCATTTTGGAGATAATTTAAGGCCCATTGTTGAAGCCCATTTTGATGTATTAGTGGACCTTGTTGAGGCCCACCTTAAATTGTATAAGGCCCATATTATGAGGCCCACTGTGATGTATGCAAGGCCCATGTGACTAGGCCCATCTTGATGCATTTGTGGCCCGTCGTTGAGGCCCACCTTAATATACACACACACACACACACACACACACACACACATACACGAGACCCATGCATGAGGCCCATTTGATGTATTGGAGGCCCATGGGTTGAGGCCCAATGAGATGTACATGAGGCCCATTATAACGTGATTCCACCATGATTTATGTATTAACTCTTATAGCAGCAGTGCCTTGAGAGCAATGTTGGTTAAATGCCCACATTGTACGGACGATGTCGGTTAAATGTCCGCATTGTCACTCTCCCTAGGGCCCATTCATAGGCCCATACTTGCAGTGTGTAGGCCGTTTAGGCCCATCTTCATTTTGATCAGAGCCCATCACCACATAACATGTATAGTATAGATTCATGATTCATGATCATACGCATCATATGTATGCCTGATGTGAGGATTGACTGATCATTGCACATGCCTTTGGGTAGATAGTTTATGGACTCCCTGATAGGCAGAGTTGCCCTACATGAGCGCGCGATACGTGAAGGATTGTTGCATGTCTGATGGTATGATTCATGCACTTGCATTCGTGTGATTGTGCTCATTATATGCCCTAGTGACATCAGGGCTATAGCCTCCACAGACACTTCGTGAGTGGCTGGATTGGATACCGAAAATGATTGGTTCTAGCATATGGGCGCCATAGATGTCCTTGGGTGAAAATCCCTAAACCCGATGGTACCAGAGGATGACTCCAACGTTGAGACCGAGTGGATATATGAGCGCACGAGGGCCGAATACCAGGAGGCCGCGTCTCCCACTGTGTCGTGGTCGGTTGGAAAGGGGTGTGGCCTTACTCGCCCTAGGGTAGGGGGCAATACTAGGCTGAGTTTGACCAGCTCGTGAATGGGTCCGCTATCGACGTGCCGGATAGGTATTGACAGACTATTAGCCAGTCGGATAGTGAGGTTTCTTACTCTCACTTGGACTGTGCAGCTAGGAGAGCAACAGTGCCATTTGGAGTGTATTGAACCCCAGTGATTATCCAGAACGAGAATTGTACTGATATATGATGAGGATTGGCATGCTTGAGTTGCATCTCGCATTGTATAGTCATGTTATGGCCGATAGCATTCATATTTTGCACTAAATAGCCTTGGTACAACTGATTGCATTCATGTACCCCTCACCATGATTCCGCATTACTCTGACCTTGCATTTTGAGCACGCTTGTATTGCGCACACACTTACACCACCTTCTAAGCTTTCTATAAGCTTATGCACAATTGATGCGTGCAGGTGACGCCAGGATGCAGCCGTAGCTTCGTCAGAGTTGGAGCGTGCAGCCGAGCTTTTGGAGTTTTGTTGCTTTCGTTATATTGTATTTCCCTTTCATATGCACTGTATCCAAAAGTTTTTTATCATAATAGATTTTGTGATAGTGTTCTTGTGGTTATTGTTCGTGGGTTATGCTTTTGATTATGCTCATTATGAATTAAACTGATGATTTGAAATTCTCATTGTAGCATTTTAGGATCGAAACCTGGTGTATGGGTGCCTGGAGCCGAGAATGGGGTATCACGGAGGCTGTCGGCGCCAGATTCGGCGATCGAAAATTTTGTGAGCCTGGTTTCCGAGTTTGGGGCATGACAGAAGTTGGTATCAGAGTATAACTTGGGAATAACTGAGAACAACATCACATGTTTGCTATGAGTTTAGGGCGATTGAATTCCGAGTCGTAACCTTCCGGTTGAATTTTCTAACGTGCGATTCTCAAGGTTAATCGGCGTCCTTATTCTTCTTATAGGACATGCCGCTTAGGCGAGTGACCCGATTGACTCCCGCTCCACCACCTGAGGATCCAGCTTTGCCACCTGCGCCTCCAGTTCCACCGCCAGAGATCCCTGCTCCCCTGTCTGAGGATGACGTTCCCCCACCCAAGGCCGGTGTGTACCCGATCGTGCCTGTGAGTACCTTGCAGCTACAACAGATGTTGCAGGCTGTGACTGCTGCACTTCAGGGGCAGGGCAGGCGCCCAGTTGTTTCTCCAGCCCAGGCCGAGCAGGAGGCGCGAGTGCCCTTCTTCGTGAGTTCAGACAGCTTGATCCTCCGCATTTCAGGGTGAGCCAGATCCAACAGCGGCTGAGAGATGGCGCTTCGATGTGGAGAAGATTTTTAATACCATGTCATGTACGACCGAGCAGCGAGTCTGGTTGGTAATATTTCTTTTCCAGGGCGAGGCCAATCACTGGTGGACCTCTGTTACCCGCGTCGCAGTACTTGATCATGTCTGGACATGGGACGACTTTATCGACCAATTCGAGAAGCAGTATTTCCTTGACCATATTCGACGTCAGAGGGCACTGGAGTTTGAGACTCTGGTGCAGGGGGACATGACCGTGGTTCAGTACGCTGCCCATTTTGTGGCGCTATCGAGGTTCGCGCCATATATGGTTGATGATGAGGGGCGAAAGGCCCGCCGTTTCGAGAACGGCTTACGTTACGGTCTTCGAGGCCGTGTGATTGGGCATGAGCTTCCGACCTTTCAGGCAGTAGTGCGGAGGGCCCAGATTTACGAGACTAAGTGGGCTGGCTCGCAGAGTGACCGAGATCAGAGGAGGGGTCAAAATCGGAAGAGGCAGGCCCCCTCCAGTAGCTCCCAGCAACATCGACGGCCATAGAGGTATAGGAGCCACCCACCTGCTATAGCACCAGTAGCCCCAGCAGCACCTCCAGCGCCACCCCAACAGCCGTTTACAGGGACTTATTTTGGATGTGGTGGGACAGGGTACCGCCTGTCTAGTGCTCTCGCCCTCATCTGCAGCAGTCGAGAGGGCCACAGTAGCCTCCAGCGCAGCAGTGACCTCAGCAGCAGCCTCCAGCACAGCAGCGACCCCATCAGCAGCGACCGTAGCCACCTCAGCCGCGAGGCCCCAGCAGTAGCAGAGACAGCAGTACAGGCCGCCGCAGAGGCAGTAACATCATCAAGGACCTCAGAGGGGACAGACACCTCCCCAGCCAGCTCAGGCTAGGTTTTACGCGGCTTAGTAGGATCCGCAGTCTTCTGGAGGAGTCATTGAGGGTATTCTTTTCGTCTCCGCATGTATCGCACATGTACTGTTTGATTCCGGTGCATCGCATTCATTCATGTCCGAGGACTTTTATCATTCGACTGGATTGCCGACAGAGTCTGCTCGCGAAGGGTTAACCGTATCGACGCCCTTGGGGAAGACTAGGTATTAGGCCATTTTTGTTCATCTTGCCCGGTTCTGGTCGGTGATATCTTTTTGCCCACCGATTTATTTGTGTTGCCAATGTCAGACTTCGACGTTATCTTGGGCATGGATTGGCTTGCCGAGTACCACGCCGTGTTGGACTGTTCCGCGAGGATGGTCATGTTCTGCATACCAGGCTTGCCGCAGTTCCAGTTCATTGCCGAGCCCAGAGGAGAGCCGTTGTCATGCTTAATGTCCTGCGCCGTCGAGGAGCCTATTACCATTTGTATTGATCAGTGGCCGGTTGTTTGCGATTTCCCCGACGTGTTCCAAGAGATTCCAGGATTGCCGTCGCGCCGTCATATTGAGTTCCAAATAGATCTTGTGCCTGGTACCGCGCCTATCTCGAAGGCCCCGTACCGTATGGCACCGATGGAGTTGCATGAGCTACAGAGGTAGTTGGACGAGTTACGTGAGTTGGGATTCATTCTTCCGAGCAGTTCGCCTTGGGGAGCACCGGTACTCTTCGTCAGGAAGAAGGATGACTCGTTGAGGCTCTGCATGCACTACCGCGAGCTCAACCGAGTCATAATCAAGAACAAGTATCTGCTCCCGAGGATAGATGATTTATTTGATCAGCTGCAGGGTGCACAGTTCTTTTCGAAGATTGACATGCATTCCGGTTATCATCAGATTCGTATCCGAGAGGAGGACATCCCGAAGACGGCTTTCAGGACGCGTTATGGTCATTTTGAGTTTCAGGTCATGCCCTTCGGACTGACCAATGCACTCGCGGTCTTTATGCAGTTGATGAACGAGGTCTTCCGTCCATATCTCGATCAGTTTGTTATGGTATTCATTGACGAAATTCTGATTTATTCGAGGATCCGTGAGGAGCATGAGCAGCATCTGGAGATCGCTTTGCAAACCCTTCGTGTCCACCAGTTATATGCGAAGTTAGAGAAGTGCAAATTCTGGTAGGAGGAGGTGAGATTCATTGGTCACGTGGTGACGGGGGAGGGTGTCGCGGTGGACCCCTCGAAGGTTGAGGCAGTGCGTCAATGGGATCAGCTCACGACTGCGTCCGAGATCCGCAGTTTTCTTGGTTTAGCGGGATACTATCGACGTTTCATTGAGGGCTTCTCCCGTATTGCAGCCTCATTGACCAGGTTGATTCGGAAGGGCGCAGAGTTTATTTGGAGTGACGCCTATGAGTGAGCATTTGTGGAGCTGAAGGACCGTCTGACATCCGCTCATGTCCTCACTCTTCCCTCTGAGAGTGATGGATTTGTTGTATTTACTGATACTTCGCGTATTGGATTAGGTGCTGTCCTGATGTAGCACGGCAGACCTGTGGCCTTCGCTTCTCGTTAGCTCAAGGTTTATGAGCTGGCAGCAATTGTCTTCGCACTAAAGGTGTGGAGGCACTATCTCTATGGGGTCAAGTTCGAGCTTTTCTCTGACCACAAGAGCTTAAAGTATCTATTCTCTCAGTCCGAGCTAAACATGAGGCAGAGACGCTGGATGGAGCTCCTGAAGGATTATGATTTCGACCTCCAATACCACCCAGGCAAGGCAAACGTGGTGGCGAATGCCCTCAGCCATCAGCCACGAGGCCTGGTGGCACATATGATGATTCAGGAGTGGAGGATGCTCGAGGATATAACAGAGTACGACTTTGATTTTGGTCTGCAATCTTCTATCGTTCAGCTATCGAGCCTATCGATTCAACCCTCTCTTGTTGCAAGGGTGATCGAGGCTCAGCAGACAGATGAGTCGTTACAGGATTATCGAGCAGAGATATCATCTGAGAGTCAGACAGATTGGCAGATTGGTGCTGATGGTGGACTTCACTTCAAAGGCCGATTATGTGTCCCGGATATTCCCAAGTTGCGCAGAGATCTTATGATCGAGGCACATCGAGCATAGTTTTCTATCCACCCTGGCTCGACGAAGATGTATCGTGATATGAGGAGATAGTATTTTTGGGCAGGGATGAAGCGTCAGATTGCCAGTTTCATGGCAGAGTGTGACACATGCCAGCATGTCAAGGCTGATCATCAGAGACCCCTTGGTTTATTACAGCCGTTGAGCATCCCGACGTGGAAGTGGGAGCACGTATTTACAGATTTTATTATGAGTTTGCCGAAGACTCAGCGCGGTCATGACGCCATCTGGGTCATCGTTGATCGTCTGACGAAGTCGACACATTTTCTTGTGATTCGTGTGACTTGGCCTTTGGACCGACTTACGAGGTTATTCATCGAGGAGATTGTGAGACTGCACGGCGTTCCGGTCTCGATCGTTTCTGACCGAGATCCGAGGTTCATGTCTCAGTTTTGGAGGAGCTTTCAGAGAGCTATGGGCACTGATTTGCAGCTCAGTACGCCGTACCATCCGCAGACCGATGGCCAGACCGAGAGGGTCAACCAGAACCTTGAGGATATGCTTCGGGCCTGCGTGATTGATTTCGGGGGTAGCTGGGATGAGCATCTGCGATTGGTTGAGTTCGCATACAACAACAGCTATCAAGCGACCATTGGCATGACTCCTTTTGAGGCACTGTATGACAGACCGTGCAGATTTCCGAGTTATTGGTCCGAGGTTGGAGAGCAGTGTCTCCTAGGTCCCGAGCTTGTGAAGGAGACATCAGAGGTTATCGATATGATCAGGCAGAGGATGCGCACAGCTCAGAGCCGGCAGAAGAGTTTTGCTGATCGCCGGCGTCGTCCCTTGGAGTTTGATGTAGGGGACCACGTGTATCTCAAGGTCTCACCCATGAAGGGTGTAATTCGATTTGGAGCGAAGGGCAAGCATACCCCGAGATTCATAAGACCTTTTGAGATCACTAAGTGCATTGGCGTCGTGGCCTATCGGCTTGCCTTACCATCTCAGTTGTCTGGCGTCCACAACGTTTTCCACATCTCTATGTTGAGGAAATGTGGGTCAGACGTAGTTTTTGTTATTGATTGGCAGCCGTTGGAGGTTTGTGAGGATGCTTCTTACATTGAGCAGCCAGTTCGTATCCTTGATTGGAAGGACCAGGTCCTCCGGACCAAGGTCATTCCCTTGGTGAAGGTTCAGTGGGGTCACCATTCTGTTGATGAGGCATCTTGGGAGCGCGAGGCCAAGATTCGAGAGCGCTATCCCCATCTCTTTGATGATTGATTGTATGTTGTATCTTGTATGTTGTCTCCGATACTTATATGATGATGCCTTATTTCCTCTTCTATTATAAGTCATGTTTTCTTGCAATGATTATGCAAATTTTGAGGATGAAATTTTTATTTGGAGGGGAGAGCTGTAAGATCCGTGTCTTAGTCCGTACCATTCCGTTAGCTTCCGCGGTCCTTCCAGTCGAATTCCGGCAACCTTGGCACCGTATTCGACATTTGCACGTGATCCTAAGCCGGGTCCCACATACCGAAGTCGGTTCGAACCGAAACTAGTATCATAGTGACCGCATCGTCGCCGCGGTTCCAACGCCGTGACTTGCGCACCAAACCGATACCCAGGTCAGAAGATGTGGGCCTGCGTTCATTCTGAAGAAACGCTGCGCGTTACGAATATTGAAGAAATCTCTACGATATGTCCCATCAATCAATGATAAGTACAAGCCTTACCCAAAATACAACAACCCATCCCTACCTTTTCAAAAGTCCACTCTCTATCTCCCCTCACCATTCCTCTTTTTCCCATTTTCAACCACAACTATACCTCTTTTACAAAATTTCAACCCAACCCATACCCTTCCTTACATCACCCCATCCATATTATTCCCATCACCTCTCTCTCTCTCTCTCTCTCTCTCTCATTTCGCAAATCTCCCAAAACAACCCAAAATTCCAACGTCCAAACAATCTCTCCCAACTCCAAGTGTGGCCACCCTCTCATCCCTCATTTCTCATCCCCACCATAGAAACTCCATCATCTGCTGTTAAAAGTTGAGCATAGAATCTTACAAGCCTACGGGAGTAAGAAGATGGCTTAGAGGTGGGTGATCTACCGTTGTTTTCAATTTTAAGGACCACTTGTTGTTGGACCCACTTGATGTATGTGTTGTATCAATGGAGGGCCCATAGTGGCGGGGTCCCTCCTCTCTATCACCGTACCTCTCTCTCTCTCTTTCCTCTCCCTAGAATGAAGTGGGCCCCATCAAATCATGTTAAATCCATTCCATTCATCAATGGTGTGGCCCACCACATTTTAGGCAAATCCACCATTTGGTGGGAAGTCCCACATGCTACATATAATATATTATAATGATTTTATATTAATACTATATATATATATATATATGCATGGAGGTGGGCCACGTACATGTGGGACCCACCATGGTGCATGTGTTGTATCAACACTGTCCAGCGTCCAGGGACGCTGGACGTGCAGCCATGGACAGGGAGCGGCTATCATGGAGTGCGTGTACAGACATGGGTGTGTACTTTCAAACTAACAAAAAAATATATATAAAAAAAGGGTACTTTTGGGGTGGGCCACTTATGCAGGCCCCACCTTGATGTTTTCATATAATCCAAGCCGTCCATTTCGTTCTCCAGCTCATTTAAGGCGTTGAGCTGAAAAATGAAGCCAATCCCTTTTTTTGGCGAGCCATACCATAGGAAATAGTGGTGTTTACCATTGAAAACCACCTGGATCTTTTTACACGTCAAAAATAGGCCGCATATTAGGCTCATTTGGTCGGTTTTGGACCGTGGAATCCAATGGCTGGAGTGAATTTATCTGATGTGGGCCTTATAGGGGAAAAACTACAGAATTTCGATTTTTTTTTTTAAAAAAAACAAAGAAAACAAGCAGCAACACTGCTACTGTTGTCAGTGCACACGCAGGCGCTGCCTGTGCCTAGCGGACGGAAAACCGAACTGGGCCTCACTGCCCCAGCTGTGGGCCCCACCATGATGCGTTTCGAACATCAACGCCGTGCATTGGGTGGGCCCCTGCCAAAAATCAGCCGTATACGGAACTCAGGTGGGTCACACCATTTAAAATCATGTGAAAACATGTCTAAACATATAAAATCACTCGGTGGGGCCTACCTGAAATTTGGATGTGGCTGAAACTTGGTCTGCACCCTCAGCCAAGCGGGACACACATGATGAGTGGGCTGGATTTGTGAACCACATCACGGTGGGCTCCTTGTCCACTTGATAAAAAATAATAATAATAATATATAAATAAATATTACGGTGGGCCCTCCCCCTGACCGTGTGACCTTATAAACAGGTTGGGTGGAAAATAAACATTCTAATGGGCCCCAGTCCAGTGGGCCCTACCCCAGGTCCACGTGACCTTATAAACAAGTTGAATGACAAATAAATATTACAGTGGGCCCAGGTTGTGTGGCAAATAAACATTACTGTGGGCCCCAGGTCTGAGTGACCTTATCAATGGGTTGGATGGAAAATAAACATTATGGTAGGCCCCACATGAGACCCACTTATGTATGCATTGTAATCCACATCCTCCATTAGTGTGGGCTCCATCATGATGCATGTGTTTCATCCAAACCATCCAACCATTTTGGAGATAATTTAAGGCCCATTGTTGAAGCCCATTTTGATGTATTAGTGGACCTTGTTGAGGCCCACCTTAAATTGTATAAGGCCCCATATTATAAGGCCCATTGTGATGTATGCAAGGCCCATGTGACTAGGCCCATCTTGATGCATTTGTGGCCCATTATTGAGGCCCACCTTGATATATATATATATATATATACACGAGACCCATGCATGAGGCCCATTTGATGTATTGGAGGCCCATGGGTCGAGGCCCAATGAGATGTACATGAGGCCCATTATAACGTGATTCCACCATGATTTATGTGTTGACTCTTATAGCGGTAGTGCCTTGGGAGCAATGTTGGTTAGATGCCCACATTGTACGGACGATGTCGATTAAATGTCCACATTGTCACTATCCCTAGAGCCCATTAATAGGCCCATACTTGCAGTGTGTAGGCCGTTTAGGCCCATCTTCGTTTTGATCAGAGCCCATCACCAGATAACATGTATAGTATAGATTTATGATTCATGATCATATGCATCATATGTATGCCTGATGTGAGGATTGACTGATCATTGCACATGCCTTTGGCTAGATGGTTTATGGACTCCTTGATAGGCGAAGTTGTCCTACATAAGCGCGCGGTACGTGCATGATTGTTGCATGTCTGATGGTATGATTCATGCACTTGCATTCGTGTGATTGTGCTCATTATATGCCCTAGTTACATCAGGGCCATAGCCTTCACAGACACTTCGTGGGTGGCTGGATTGGATACCGAAAATGATTGGTTCTAGCATACGGGCACCATAGATGTCCCTGGGTGAAAATTTCTAAACCCGATTGTACCAGAGGATGACTCCAACGTCGAGACCGAGTGAATATATAAGTGCAAGAGGGCCGAATACGAGGAGGCCGCGTCTCCTACTGTGTCGTGGTCGGTTTGAAAGGGGTGTGGCCTTACTCACCCTAAGGTAGGGGGCAATACTAGGCTGAGTTTGACCAGCTCGTGAATGGGTCCGCTATCGACGTGCCGGATAGGTATTGACAGACTATTGGCCAGGCAGATAGTGAGGTTTCTTACGCTCACTTGGACTGTGCGGCTAGGAGAGAGACAGTGCCATTTGGAGTGTATTGAACCCCGGTGATTATCCAGAACGAGAACTGTACTGATATATGATGAGGATTGACATGCTTGAGTTGCATCTCGCATCACATAGCCGTGTTATGGCCGATAACATTCATATCTTGCACTGCATAGCCTTGGTACAGCTAATTGCATTCATGTACCCCTTACCATGATTCCGCATTATTCTGACCTTGCATTCTGAGCACGCTTATATTGCGCACACACTTACACCACCCTCTAAGCTTTCTATAAGCTTATGCACGATTGATGCGTGCAGGTGACTCTAGGCAGGCGACGTAGCAGCAGAGCATGAAGTAGAGTTAAGTTTTGTTGCTTTCGTTATATTGTATTTTCCTTTCATACGTACTGTATCCAAAAGTTTTTGATCATAGTGGATTTTGTAATGGTGTTCTTGTGGTTATTGTTCGTGGGTTATGCTTTTGGTTATGCTCATTATAAATTAAACTGATGATTTGAAATCCTCCTTGTAGCATCCTAGGATCGGAACCTGGTGTATGGGTGCCGGGAATCGAGAATGGGGTACTACGGAGGCTGTCGGCGTCAGATTCGGCGATCAGGAATTTTGTGAGCCCGGTTTCCGAGTTTGGGGCATGACAGTTGCACTTGACAAGATGTGGTGATTGAGGGGATTGATGGGATTGATTTGATTAAAGATTCTCTTGGGATTTGCCACGTATGGTATTTTCCTCGAACTGAACGTGGGCCCACATATCCTAGCCTGGGTATTCCCTCAGCGCGTAATACGCGGCGTCAGAACCGCGGCGACGGCACGGTCGCAATGATACAAGTTTCAAGTCGAGCCGACTCTGATGTACGGGACACGACACAGGGTTGCACGTAAATACCAATAATAGATCGCGGGTTGCTGCAATTCAACTGGAAGGACCGCGAAAGTTTACGGAATGGTACAGGATAGGATATAGGTCTTACAGCTCTCTCTACCAAAGAAAAATTTCATCCTCGAAATTTACAGAGAAGGGAAGAGGAAACATCATCAAGCATATATGTCAAGGCTCAATCAATCTACAAAAGGATGAAGATAGCGCTCTCCAATCTCAGCCTTACGCTCACAAGATGCCTCCTTAAACAGAATGGTGAACCATACTAATCCTTAGATCCTGGATCAGAAATGATCGAAATAGGAATACTATGCAGTCTCATAATCTCAACGGTAGGGGGCTATATCAGAAAATCTCTAAGTTATTCGAACTCGGGGATCTAACCATTCTAAGTTTTCAACAATCATAGAGTGAAGGGTAGCTATCAGCTGATATGTGATGTTATCTTTAGGTATTCCTAAGTTATGCTCTGATACCAACCTCTGTTATGCCCCAAACTCAGAAACTAAGCTCACAAAATTTTTGATTACCGAATCTGGTACCGACAGCCTCCGTAGTACCCCATTCTCGGCTCCCAGCGCGCATATGCCAAATTCCGATCCTGGGATCATACAAGGAGAATTTTTCAATGTACATTTATCTCCTAAGAAGCATAACCACGAGTTTACCCAAATCACAAATGCAACATCATCATCATATATCCACTAATAAAAATATTTGAATACAATACTAAAAGCAAAATACATATGTCGAAGATCAAAGCTCTAGAAGTCTGCTGCATGCTCCAAGCTCAACGCTGTTGCGACTTAACATCACCTGCACGCATCTATCGTGCATAAGCTTATAGAAAGCTTAGAGGGTGGTGTAAGTGTGTGCACAAGATAAGTGTCAAGTATTAAATGTAATGTCATAATCATATAATGTCGGAAGTATTAGCAAGATCATGAATCATATGATAACAGAGTAAATGAAAATACTGACAAGTCCATGAGTCATACAATATCAGAGTACGCAATACAGTCAGCTATGCAAATGAGGAGTTATAGAGAACCAAATATCAGATGCCGAGGATGCAATGTAATGTACAATTCTTGATGAGTTCACGAATACCGTCAGCCGTATCTTGACCATATAAATGCGGAAACACAGTAACCCAAAATGCTATATACAGCGGATGTAATGCAATATGCGGTGCGAATTGAATGACTATGCTAGAGTATGAAGTCGGGATGATAGTACGTTGTATCGCAGGCTATGGGGTCCATCACAAGGGACTTCTATCCAAACCAGTCCCATACCTAAATTTAGATAGTTAGACTCAATGTGGTAAACTCCTGATCTCAGGTTAGTCGTGCGCCCCAACCGAAATCCTGTCCATTGCAAAGGTACACGTAACAAATAGTTGCACACCACCAGCCCAAGTGGATAATGAATGAATGAATGAGTATGCAACTCTTGCTTAATAAGTCTATATATCATTACGGTTCCTTTCTGGGATCATCACCGGTGTCTAGTACACTCTACATGCAACCACCGCCCACTGACGCGCGTCCATGCAAGTGGAAGAGACCTCACCATCCGCCTAGCCAGTTGTCAGCCAATATTTACCTAACATATTGATAGCGGACTCATTTATGAGCTGGTCAAATTTAGCTTAGCTATGCCCCCTACCCTCGGGCGGGAAGGTCATACCCCCTCCCAACCAACCACGATACAGTAGGAGACGCGACCTCTTGGTATTCGGCACTCGGACGCTCATGTATCCACTCGGTCTCGACGTTGGGGCGTCTCCTGGTCCGGAGGTTTAGGGATTTTCACCTAGGGCCATCTATGGCAGTCCGATGCTAATAACATATTTTCGGTGTCCCATCTGGCCATTCATGATATGCCTGTGGAGGCTACGATCCTGATGTCGCTAGGACGTACAGTAATCACATCACACAATGCAATATGCATGAGTCATACAATCCAGTCATGCATCAATCTTGCGCATACCGTGCGCTCATGTGAGATAACTTCCACCTATCAGAGAGTGTCATAATAACCTGTCCAATGACATATACAATGGTCAACCACATCTCATAACAAACATGCAGATGATGCTTATGGGCATGTATCATGATGCTATGCTGTCACATACTTATAATCGGTATTAATAACCGACATCAACAATTGGCCTCGACAATATGGACATTTAACCAACATTGCCCCCAAGGAATTACCCACATAGAGCCTAACATATAGGGGACCCATGGCCTCACACAAGGACCTAATATACAACACCATGGGTCTCACTCAAGAGCTTAATACACATCAAGATGGGCCTCTCACATGGGCCTAATATACAACACCATGGACTTCATTGCCTAGCCCTCAAATGCATCACAATGGGCCTCATCACATAGACCTCATATTCATCACATTAGGCCTTAAACACGGGCTGAATACATATCACAATCGGCCTCAAATACAGGCTGCATATACATCGCATTAAGCCTCAAACACGGGCCGCATATACATCACACAGGCCGAATACACATCACAATGGGCCTCAACTACGGGTCATGTATACATCATATAGGTTTCGACAATCGGCCTCGGCAATCAAAATCGGCCTCGACAATCGAAATCGGCTTTAAAAATCGGAATCGACACTCGAAATCGGTCTTGATACCTGGCCTCGACAATCGGAATCGGCCTCGACAATCGGAATCGGCCTCAATACTCGGCTCGACAATCAGAATTGGCTTATACAATCGGCCTCGAAAAATCAGAATTGGCCTTGATACTCAGCCTCGACAATTGAAATCGATCTCGATACTTGGCCTCGTCAATCGAAATCGGCCTATATAATCGAAACTGGCCTCGACAATCAGAATCGACTTATACAATCGGCCTTGATACTCGGAATCAGCCTATATAATCGGCCTCGACAATCGGAATCAGTCTCAATAATTAGCCTTGACAATCGGAATCGGCCTTGATACTCGGCCTCGACAATCAGAATCGGCCTCAATACTCGGCCTCGACAATCGAAATCGACGTCAATAATCAGCCTCAACAATCGGAATCGACCTCGACTAACGGAATCAGCCTCGTTAATCGAAATCGACCTTGATACTCAGCCTCGACAATCGGAATTGGCTTATACAATCGAAATCAGCCTCTTCAATTGGACTCGGCATAATAAGGCCTAAGGGAAGGTCACAATGTGGACATCCAACGATCATTGCCCATTAATGTGGACTTTCAACCAACATTGCTCTTAAGGAGTGACCCACATAGGGTTAAACATATAGTGGGCCCATGACCTCACATAAAGACCTAATACACATCGCAATGGGCCTCATACAAGGGCTACATACACATTACTATGGGCCACATCACATAGACCACAAATACATCACAATTTGCCTCACTCATGGGCCTTGAATACATCACATTGGGCCGTATCACATGGGCCAATAGACATCGGATGAGCCATGTCTCATGGGCCCTGAATACATCACAATGGGCCACAACCCATGGGCTTCAAACACACAATAGGTGAGCCTACACATGGGCCTAACATACATCAAGTCAGGTTGCACCAATGGGCCTCATATACATCAAGTTCAGCCCCATACAAAGGCCCCACATGTGTCTCATTGGGCCTCACTTGTGGCCCTCATATACATCACATTGGACCTCAACCCGTGGGCCATCAAATACATCAAGCGGATCGCATCCACAGGCCGCACCAATGGGCTTCGTATACATCAAGTCGAGCCAACCCTTATGTATTTTTGAGATCCGGCCTATGCATAAGTTAACATAGAGGTAAATGAAGTGAAAACTAAATATCAGCTTGATTGGAAACTACCGTGGCTCCTAAGAAGTTCGAATGGTGGATGTCACTATCCCCATTAATTTTCGATGGTGGGGTTCGCTTGAACTTTAGATCTGACCCATTCTTTTCTCATGTCATAAAATGATCTCTCAAAATGGTTGGATGGTGTGGATACAACACATGCATCATGGTGGGTCCCACCGTCCAAGGTCTGGACGGTGCGGATCAAACCCACCCAGCTGCTTACGACATGCAGCAGCTATATTATCAGGTGAGCGGTAGACCAGCCACTCAGTTTCCAAAGCGGTGGGTCTCACGTAGGCCCACCATCAAAATATAATATATAATATTATATTAATACATATTATTATTATTATTGTTATATCCAATCCAACGTCGAGGCTCTGTACGCTTGGACGGACAACATAGATATGACATATGCCTTATGGTGGGGTGCACACACATGGCCCACCAACTAAAGGGATGGTGTGGATGCACGCTGTCTGGATGGACGGATGGAGTGGATTGCATATACATCATGGTTGGATTGCAAAACAGGTGGACGGCCTGGATTAAATGAAGGTGGCAGCGTTGATAAAATGCATGCCCCACGTGGTGTCCACTCACACGTGGGTCCCATCCTGGGATTGCAGCAGGATAAAATACATATATCATGGTGAGTCCTACGTAGGGCCCACCATATAAGATACATAGATATATTATTATTATATTGATATTTATATTTTATTTTACTCCTTTTACTCCAACGTCCTCGGTCCAGGACCTGACCATTAGACGCATGCAGGTGGGCCCTGCACGGATGGACGGCGTAGATAAAACATCCATATCCAGGTGGGTCACACGGTCACAGGCATCATGGCGTGGCCATCAAATGGATGGACGATGTGGATGGGTTCCATGGACCCTGATGACGTCAAGGAGCAGGGCTTCCATATAGCTACTGCTTGCACGCTGCAGCATTAAAAGCAGCATAAGTGGGTCCCACGTAAAGGGCTACCCACACATGTAATATAATATATTATTATATATTATTATTATTATTATTATTATTATTATTATTATTATTATTATTTTATTTCCTCTGATGCAGCTGGCGAGTACTCCCCACTGTCAGTTTACACTTCCCTATTAGCCGCACCCCATTGCCTGGACGCTGGACAGACGGTGTGGATATATACCTCATCAAGGTGGGTCCCACATGGACGTGGTCGTGTTTTTTCATTATCAAGGCCCATTGGATGGCCTGGATTGAACAGATGGACGACGTTGATAAAATACATAAATCATGGTGTGTCCCACATGGATGGGGTCCACCAGTAGATGGCTTGGATATAAACATCATGGTGGGCCACATATCTCATCAACATTATTACTATGCTAAAAAGAAAGAGAGGAAGAGAAAAAGGAGAGGTCGGATGGTGATGGAGGGACCCCGCCACTATGGGCCCTCTATGATCACAATGTATACATAAAAAAATGGGTCTCATCACAAGTGGGTCTTCTAATAGAAAATCAACGGTGGATCACCCACTTATTGGCCTCCTTCTTTGTCTGATGGAACGCCGAACTCCTTGGCTTCGATTTCAACGGAAGATGATGAAGTTTTGATGGTTGAGATGGGAGATGAGAGGGTAAGAAGTGGGCCACATTAGAGCTTCTCCATGAGAGCTCGGGAAGCTCATACGTTGGAGCTTGGTTGCTTGGGAGTGAAGAGGGAGAATGAGAGAGATGGAGAGAAGTGATGGAGTGATGGGTGATGGAGTGAGTGATGTATACTTGACATGTAAGGGTGTGTAAGAGAGAGAGTTGACTTTGGGGATGGTGTTGTACTTGACATGATATGGTGATTGATGGGATTGATGGGATTGATTTGATTAAATATTCTCTTAGGATTTGCAACGCGAGACATTTTTCTCGAACTGAAGGCGGGCCCATATCTCCTAGCCCGGGCATCGCCTCAGCGCCTAATATGTGGCGTCGGAACCGCAGCGACGGCGCGGTCGCAATGATATAAGTTTCAAGTCGAGCCGACTCGATGTACGGGACATGACTCAGGATTGTGCGCAAATACCGATAACAGATCGCGGGTTGCTGGAATTCGACCGGGTGGACCGTGGAAGTTTACGGAATGGTACAAGTTAGGATATGGGTCTTACAGTTGTGCCCAGCCCTACGCCTCTAGAACAGTCCATGGATTGTCAGGATTTGTCTTCCCAACTAGAGGCTGATTTTACACTCACAAGCCTAGTGCAGCAGTCCCAGAATCGGAGGAGGTCGGGTTGTCTCTTTAGAGCACCAAATTGAAGTCCTAACTAGCAATATTGATCAAATAAGGTGAATGCTAGAGCGACAAATCCTCTTCCTGACCAGGGGGCTGAGGAGGTCATTGCTTAGGCAGCCACAAAAGTTTTTACACCATCTCGAGCACCCTCCGGCTCCTAGAGGAGCAGACAGGTCAGTGAAGCACTAAGACAAGCACCTTCCCACGCTTCGGGTACTTCCGCGTTGGCTACCTCTAACTTATGTCATTAGTTGGAGAAGAAGAGGCACGACAAAGCTTCTGAGATTGTGGACAAGAACGAGGATCCCTGGGAGCCTGAGCTCAATGAACTATGATGTTAGATCGGTGACATACGGCAAGCCTTCCGTGTGCACGCACTAACCTCGATAGAAGCCATGTTGGAAGAAACTGAACTGTCATTCACTGCCGACATCATGCACACTCAGCTCCCGCCCAGCTTTCGAATGTTGCAGATCACGCCTTATTCCGGAGCCATCGACCCGTCCAAGCATTTGGAATCTTTCAGGGCATGGCTGAAGCTTTATAGTGCATCGACTGTGGTAATATGCCAAGCATTCTCCTTAACCTTGATGGGAGCAGCTCGGAAATGGTTTAGGCAATTGAAACCATAGTCCACCAGCTTATTCACATAACTCAGTAAGGCCTTCATCACCAACGTCATCAGAAGGAAATAAAAGCTGAAACCACCTCCTCATCATCATCTAGAAGTAGGATGAGCTATTCAAAAGATTACATCAAACGGTTCTACCTGAAAGCGATGCAAGTGGAGGTCTATTTAGATCAGATCGCCCTAGCCGCTATAATGGCCGGCTTGAGGGTGGGGAGATTTCTCTTCTCACTCGACAAGAACCCCCCAACGACATTAGTCAATCTCCTTAACCGAGCCCAAAAATACTCAAACACTGAGGAGCACTTTATTTTGTGAAAAGCTACTCAAAATAGGGGAAGCTCAACCAAGGAGAAACAACCTAAGAAAGAACAAGCAACAGCTCCCAGCAACAAGCAAATAAAATACGATGATCCAACTAGAGGTCAGCGTTTGAGCAAACGACTCGAGAGCAGATTCAGCTCTTGCACTTCGTTCAACGCGACGCCCGATAGGTCATCATGGAAGTTCAAAACAAACAGCTTCTGAAATGGCCGAACAGGATGAAGACCGATGTCGCCAAGCGGATAAACAAAAGTACTGTCACTTCCACCATGACCATGGCCATTCCATCCGTGATTGCTTCGACCTTAAGAAAGAAATCGATGCCTTCATCTGTGACGACACCTATGGGAGTACGTCGGCAAGAGGGAAGAATGAGCAGGTTAAAAGAACAAACAGCCCAACATGATAACAATAATGAGGCTATATGAGAGATGAAAGTGCCCTTGTTTGTCAATATACGTGAATGTTGAGTTAGTCAGCTCAAGTGAACTCTTAGAGGAAGACGTCAAGACCAAGCCTTAACAAATGATGAAAGCCATGTTTAAGATCAAACCTGTTAGCCATAGCCTCATTATCTAAACAACAAACCCTAGCAGGCATATGACCCCATGTAATCCTAACTTACGCCTAAAATGAATTAAAACATCCTTTGGTAGAGTTGATATATATATATATATATATATATCACCAAGAGTATAAAGGGAAGAAAGAAACAAAACCTGAAAAATCACAAGTCCTGGTCGAGTGCATCAAACTGCAATCGAGGGAGTCTTCGATCCATCGAACATCACTCGATAGCATTGAACGATCACCCATTCTGTCCAGCAATAAAATGAAAGATATGCTGTAGATCTCGATAACATTGATTACTATTCGATATCATCGAAGTCCGTTCTTCGATAACATCGAATGGCCCTCAATTACTTGGACCTTGAAATTCTTCCAAAGAAACAGAAAATACTCTAAGTGCTCCTTGATGACATCAAAGCCTTCTCGATGTTATCGAGAGTAAGTTGTTGATAACATCGAAGTCCATTCGATAGAATTGAAACTTACTCAGTTTTGTGCAGCAAGTTTTTTAAAGAAAAATTATTTTCTTCGAGTACATCAAAGATCATTCGATATCATTGAAATTCGAACTTCGATGAATCAAAGGGCTCTTCAATTATATCGAACATGAGACAAAACTGTCCAGCAACCTTGTGTATTTTATAAAAGAAGATCTCGATGGATTGAGAGTCTCTCGATGAATAAGTGCACGTTGATATCATCGAAGGATGCTCAATGAATGACAGTTAGAATTTTTCCTGCACCCAAATATAAATATTACATAGGAAGTCGATGCAATCGAAGATGGTTCGATGATATCAAAATTAAAATTTCGATAACATCGAACACCTTTCGATGACATTGACAAGTTCAAAATTCTGCCCTTTTTTTTACTGTTAGGATCTTGTTTCTATAAATATACAAGTATTGTTCTGGTTATAATAAGCTAGAATCCAAGAGAGTTTGAGCCTGTTATTCCAAAATCTATCTACCCTCTTACTCACTCTCTCTTTCCCATTAGAGTTCATCATTCAATCTCTTGCTTGAGCATAAACTCATATAATACATGCTTGGATTGAATTATGAACTCTAGCATTCTTGAAGTTTCTAACTAATCATACAATCTTTGGAACTTCTGAATGCCTAGCTCATGAGAACCTTGTCTATTGATTTAAATTCCATAATTTAAATAGAGAAGATAAAAAACCCTAAACCTCATAACCTTAAAGACTTCGTGAAAGCATCATCAACAGGTTGCGATTCAAGGGAGCTGAAGTTTCTTCATCATCATCAAAGACCTTCACAATGTGCGAGAATGAGACTCACCAACATACTTTGTAAGTACTTAGAGTGCAAAGTGTGTAAAGCTCTCTCCTTGTGTAGGATTGAGATTCAGAGTTTGAGTGTCAAACTCATCAAGTCCTAGTTGTAGGCCTCCATTGGGAGAATACGTTGTGTCCTTGCATAGGAAGATTAGCCTTACATAGGTTGTGCCATGTGTAGACTTGGGTTGCCTTGTGTAGGCTCCTGGTGTTGAGTCTTTAGGTAGGACGTGTCGCCTTGTGTAGGCATCTAGGAACCTTATGTAGGTGTTCTAGCTTAACCTTATATTAGTTGTGAAGGTTCATGGTTAACCTGATTTAAAACCATTGGATAGTGAAATGCAGTACACTTTAGGAGAGAGTGCGTCTGCCGGGAGTGGAGTAGGTAAGTAACCAAACCGCTATACATGATTATGTTTAGGATTGTTTTGAGTACATTTACCTAATTATGCTTATGTTTGTCATATGTTCACATTAATACATGATTCAATTTATGTATAAGTATTGATAGAAGTCACATCCCACACACAATACACACTATCATTACAGGCTTTGATTTTACATATGTATCTTGTATAAGCTTATGTGAATTGGACCCTTTACTGGCTTGGAAGCCATAGAGTTACTTTTCCTTACTTTCCTGTCTGTAAAAGTTAGGCATAGGTTGTTCTTAATAGATAACAAAATTTAAAAAAGTCCTATTCACCCCCTTCTAGGACAATTAGTCATACTTCATACTTCAGTACTAGCGGTTATATTGCAATTTCAATTGGTATCAAAGCGGGTTCCTCTTAAAGGGTTTAACAACCTAGAGGGGGATCCTTAAAACTGAAGATAGAAATATGACTAGCATAGAGGGAGAAGTGTTAATAAATAGTGAAGAGATGAGTGAGTGTGAAACACTCATCTTAGAAGTAGTAGAAGAAGAAAATATACATGATGCCTACGATCAACTCTATTCCCATAGCATCAATGTCCTTAAAAGGCTTGACATTGCTGAAAACAAAAGTAGACAATTGCAAAAAGATCTTGATAAAGAACTTGACATTAATACTCATCTAATCAATGATCTTCAACAATATGATGCCAATAATGACAAGCTTGAAAGGACAACAGCAAGTTAGATTTCAAAAATTAAAGAACTGAATAAACATATAAATGAATTGGAATTTGAAAATAGCAAACTGAAATCATATAACTCACATCTAAATACTAAAAACCATAAACTAAAAATAGATGTAGAGAAATTTATACATTCAGTTGAACTAAGTCACAAGTTTTTCCATAGTAATGAAAGACTAGAAAGACTTCTAGGAATGGGGAGAAACATTAAAGATAAGGGAGGCCTAGGATACGAATCATATAAATCAAGCCCTTCTCTTACATCACTTATGACTAAATGTGTTGCATCAAGTAACAACACAAGAAACACTTTCCGGTTGGAAGATACAGAAAAATTCAAAACAACCAGAAATTTAGCAAAGATAACTTCAAAGAATATATCTGAAGAAGAAAGAAAGCATCTTACTCCACCCAACATGATTGAAAGGATGGAGGAGTTAATAAAACAGGTAGCTCGAATGAATCAAAAAACTGAAGAATTGATGAAACAAGTAAGTCTAATTCAACCCAAAGAATTCCTTGTCTATCAACCTCGAGGAGAAAAACAAAAGAAAACATTCCCTCTAAAGAAGATGATAAACAAATGGGTAATTAAGAATAAGAATAATTACCTTGTACCTTGTAATTCATACCGCACTAAAAGCAAGCAATAGTTCAAAATGGTATCTCGTTTGCGGTTGCTTCAGACATATGACTGGTGACCAGACCCAGTTTTGTGATTATTTAGAATTTGATGGTGGGTCAGTCACATTTAAAGATGGGAACTCTATTAAAATAATTGGATAGGGTACAATAGATGAGTCAGGGTTGCCCAAAATTGAGAATGTTCTTTGTGTAGAAGGATTAAAACACAACCTTCTAAGTATGTCTTGAATCCGTGACAAAGAACACTCAGTCTCATTCTCTAAAGACATGTGCGAGATCTCAAATCTCAAAGAAAAGCTAATCATGAAAGACCTTTGTACTAATGATAACTGTTATGTTATAGATAACAAAGGAGACAACGCCCCATCCATGAGATGCCATATGGCCTTAGATGTCGAGTCTAAGCTGTGGCATCAAAGACTTAGACATGTACACTACAAGAATTTGACCAAACTATACTTTAAAAACTTGGTGAGAGGACTACCTATGATTAAAAAGAAAGAGAAGATTGTATGTGGTGATTGTCTTAAAGGCAAAAAAATTAAAGTTAGACATAAAAAGACAACCACCATAGCAACTTAAAAAGAACTTGACCTGCTACATATGCATCTAGCGGGTCCCACCAAGGTTGAGAGTCATGACAAAAAGAGATATTTCCTGGTAGTGGTAGATGATTACTCCAGGTTTACTTGGGTCACTTTTCTTCGCGAGAAATTTGATGCCTTTGATGAATTCTTGAAAATGACTAAACGTCTCCAGAATGAAAAGGGATACCATATCAAAAGAATAAGGAGTGATCATGGTGGGGAATTTGAGAATGACTGATTCTAAAAATTTTGTGATCAAAATGGAATCCAACATGAATTCTCAGCCCCCAAAACACCACAACAAAACGAAGTAGTGGAAAGAAAGAACCGGGTCTTGTAAGAAATGGGCTTAATAATGCTTAATAGCAAGAACATGGTTAGTTTCTAGGCCGAGGCTGTCAACACTTCCTAATACAGAGTAAATCGAGTATATATTTGAGCAGGATTAAACAAAACTCCGTATGAGTTATGGTGTGGAAAACCACTTAGTGTTAAGTATTTTCGTGTCTTTAGTAGCAAGTGTTATATACTTAGAGATAGAAAACACCTAGGCAAATCTGACTTTAGAAACGATGACAGAATCTTTCTTGGATATTCTCTAAATAGTCATTCTTATAGAGTATACAATTTAAGGACACTTACTATTCAAGGAACTCTCAATGTGGTTTTTGATGACCAACCTCATGACGATAATAGTCCTTCAATTGATATAGAGGGTGATGTGGAACCCTGTATAACAAATAGATCTAATGAAAAATCCATCTCCTCTCCTGATCATCAGTCGTCCAACAATATACCATTCATTAAAGATCATCCTCCCAATCAAATCCTTGGAGATCCTAATGAAGATGTAAAAACTCGACGACAACTTAAGGGTATTTACAGTCATATCTGCTTCACCTCAAAGATCGAACCGAAGAATGTTGTAGAAGCACTACAAGATGAATTCCGGATTGTAGCCATGCAAGAAGAACTACAATAATTTACGAGAAATGAGGCGTGACAACTAGTTCCCATACCAAAAAACACAAACATTATTGGAACCAAATGGATTTTCAAAAATAAATTTAATGAATTTGGGAATATAGTAAGGAATAAGGCAAGACTCGTAGTATAAGGATATTCTCAAATCGAGGGCATTGATTTTGATGAAACATTTGCCCCCCATAGCTCGTCTCGAGTTTATTTGAATTCTCATGTCCATTGCATGTGCCCTTAAATTTAAACTATTTTAAATGGATGTGAAGAGTGTTTTTCTTAATGGTATTCTTGAGGAAGAAGTATATGTAGAACAACTAAAAGGATTTCTGGATCCTAAATCTCCTTAACATGTATACTGGTTAAGCAAAGCTCTCTACGGTCTCAAATAAGCATCCCGAGCATGGTATGAGCACTTAGCTCAATTCCTGCTTAATCACATGTTTTGCAGAGGGAGTGTTGATAAAACGTTATTCACAAAGAAGACTGGGAATACCCTACTTATTGCCCAAATTTATGTAGATGATATTGTATTTGGTTCCACATGTGAAGCTACTGCTCACGAATTTGTTAAACTGATGAAATCAAAGTTTGAAATGAGCATGGTAGGTGAGGTCAATTTCTTCCTCGACTTACAAGTTAAACAAATGGCTAATGGGATCTTTATGTGCTAGTCCAAGTATGGAAAAGAATTAATAAAATGATTTGGAGTTGAATCTGGTCATACTCATCATACACCCATGAGCACCACACTCAAACTTTCCAAAGATATTCATGACAAGAGTGTGGACCAACATTTGTACTGAAGCATGATAGGAAGCTTAATATATTTAACTACAAGTCATCCTGATATTGTATTTAGCTTAGGAGCATGTGCTAGATTTTAGGCTGATCTTAAAGAATCTCATCCATTTTCGTCTAAACGAATTATCAGGTTTGTGGTGGGAACTACTGAATTCGGCCTATGATATCCCTTTGACACATTTACTACCATTACCGGGTACTCGACGCTAATTGGGCTGGAAATATTGATGACCGCAAATCAACCAGTGGTGGTTGCTTTTATATCCAAAACTGTCTTGTATCCTGGCATAGCAAGAAACAAAACTCTATATCTTTATCTACTTCCTAGGCTGAATAGATTGCAATCGGTAGTTATTGCGCATAACTCCTATGGATGAAGCAAAAGTTACTGGATTATGGTATTACTCAATCAACAATGACACTATTTTGTGATAATACTAGTGCCATTAACATTTCTAAAAATCTAGTTCAACATTCCCACACAAAGCACATTGACATTCGACATCACTTCATACGTGAACTTGTCGAAGAAAATGTTATATATTAGAGCATGTGCCTATTGAGAAACAACTTACAGATATACTAACAAAACCACTGGATACCAATAGATTTGGAAATCTTCAATAATCTGTTAGAATATGCGCGGTCTAAGCTTTACATGGCCACTTGTGATTATTGCTACATCTGAGGATCTACTGCCTCATCTCCATATATGTACATCTTAATTTTGTTGCTTTCACTTTTATTATTTTTATTACTCTTATTTTTATTTCACTATTTTTATAACAAATGATTCCAGTACAAATGGTTAAAGATAAGGTAAGGCACCTACTAGAGGAGAAACTTCCACATGAAGACTTGCCAACTAACTATCATTTAATTCTCATTCTCCAAACATGGGTTTGGAAAATGATACCGTGTTTGAACGTTTGGTCAAATCTTCTTACATAGAAGCTTTTGAGATTGACCTATTTCTGGGTTTTATTGGGTGGCACAATCTAGTCTATTTCGGGGGAGAGGTCTAATAGGACCTTATTCATCAATTCTTAAAATCCTGT